>NC_134139.1:146755000-147380000 GCF_033958435.1 Carettochelys insculpta | reverse complement strand
TGGAGAAACTCCTCTCTTTCCTGCCTGCTGCTTGGCATGTCATTTGGTGATTCATCATCACGGAGTTATTATTCAACATGCAAGAAATGAATGTGTATGCATACATAGAGGAAGAAAATACAGTTATTTCCCAGGGAATGTTACCTTAAACTAAGTTGGTCAATTTTTCTGGAAGTGCTTTGGGAAACAAAAGGGGCAAATGTATGCAGTTTTAAATATCAGACTTGACTACTCATATAATTGAGAGACAATTTCTCTTTTTTTCAGGCTTTGAAACAACTTACTTCACTCAAAAACTCTCTTAGAATATCTATAATGTTTTCAAATAAGAACTGCTGTATGAGATGTGCTAGAATTTTTCTCCACAACCTCTTCCATTCACTTCCCAAGAAATTTAGTCCAAAACTGGACTCACTGTTTGATTTTTTTTTTAATTGGCATGTAGAAATACTAAGCTGAGGTGACTAAACTCAAATGCATTGGGAACAGTACAGGGATTTATCATATCTACAAGGCACATCATAATAAATCAGATTCTATGTATATTCTAACACACACAAACACAGGCTCATTACATTTTATATTGTTTTACCCCTTATAATTGCCTTACTAATTTTTATCACCAGTCCCTCCATAGCTCCTTTACTATCCATGATCAGCAAAATATATCAAATGCCATTCTTACCATTTCTTTATCTACGCTACGTTACATACAAATACAATTGTGAGTTTTACTATCCAGTTGTGTGGACTCCCTTCTCAAACCCTATGCCACCCACACTCCCAGCTATCTACCAGATACCACTGACTTCCTAAGGAAATTACAAAACATTGGAAAAGTTCCTGACAACACCATCCTTGCCACCATGGATATAGAGGCTCTGTACACTAATATTCCACACGAAGATGGATTACAAGCAATCAGGAATACCATTCCTGATGTCACCACAGCCAACCTGGTGTCTGACCTCTGTAACTTTGTTCTCACCCACAATTATTTCCGATTTGGGGACAATTTATATCTCCAGATTAGTGGAACTGCTATGGGCACCCGCATGGCCCCACAGTATGCTAATATATTTATGGCTGACCTGGAACAACGATTCCTCAGCTCTAGTCCCCTATTACCACTCCTCTACTTATGATACATCGATGTCATCTTTATGATTTGTACCCTTGGTATAGAGACTCTATAAGAATTCCACAGAGACTTTAACAAGCTGCACCTCACCATCAACTTATGCCTCAACTACTCCATGCAAGAGATACATTTCCTGGACACTACAGTACAAATCAAGGATGGCCTGATCAGTACCACACTTTACCAGAAACCCACTGATCACTATACTTACCTACACACTTCTAGCTTCCATCCTGCATACACAACTAGATACATTGTTTACAGTCAAGCCCTTAGTACAATCGCATTTGCTCTGATCCTACTGAAAGAGACCAAAAAAGTACAAGATCTCTACCAAATCTTCAGTGAGACCAGCATCTGAAGAAGTGAGTTAACTCACGAAAGCTCATGCTCTAAACTTTTCTGTTAGTCTATAAGGTGCCACAGGACCCTTCGTTGCTGCTACAGATCCAGACTAACACGGCTACCCCTCTGACACTTACCAAATCTTCATAAACCTGAATTACCCACCAGGAGAAATAAAAAAAACAAATTGACAGGGCAAGACAAATACCCAGAGACCAGCTACTCCAAGATAGGCCCAAAAAAGCCAAGAACAGAACACCACTAGTCATTACCTACAGCCTCCAACTCAAACCACTGCAGGGCATTATTAAAGACTTACAACCTATCCTTAATCAGGATGCCACACTCCAGAAAACACTAGATGACAGGCCTGTTCTCTCCTACAGACAACATCGCAAACTTATGAAATTCTCACCCACAACTACAGTCTATACCACAGGAACACCAATCCTGGAACTTTTCCTTGCAACAAGGCCCATTGCCAGCTTTGTCCACATATCTATTCTGGCGATACCATCACTGGACCTAACCAGGTTATTCACAGAATCACGGGCACATTCCCATGTTCCTCAACTAACATCATATATGCCATCATGTTCCAACAATGCCCGCATGCTTTGTATATTGGACAGACTTCAAACTCTCCTAGTCAAAGGATTAATGGGCATAAAACAGACATAAAAACACTCCTGATTCACAAATCTATCAGCCAGCATTTTACTGGAGTGGGCCATTCTGTTAATGACTTAAGAGTTTGCATGTTACTGAAGAGGAAATTTCACACTACTTTGGAAAGAGAGGCTGCTGAACTCTCTTTTATATTCAAATTTGACACATTAACACATGGTTTGAACTGAGACAGCAATTTTCTAGCTCATTATGGGGGTTCTTTTACATATTTTGCTTTATCTATTTCTTGACTCCCCTACCTGTCTTCTGCCCCTCTTGTCTCTGATTTGCTCACCTTGACAATATTTTTCTGACTTGTCAACCTTGATTACTATTTTTGGTTCTCTATGCCTTAAATATTGAGTCTGTTCTGGGGTGGCTATGCTCTGAAGAAGTGAGTCTGTCCCACGAAAGCTCATCACCTGATAAATTATTTTGTTAGTCTTTAAAGTGCTACTGGACTGCTTTTGTTTTATTTCCTTCTGTTTTCTTTCATGGTTCATGCAAGGCATACAGGTAGCTGCAAAAAAGCACTTGCTAGCACTCACTGGCCCAGTGCTTCAGTGTGAAGAGAAATGAATGTCAACTGAAAACTGGGAGAAAAAACCTTTAATTTAAAAATACTGAATAGAAACAAGAAATCCTAAGTACAACAGAAAATGAGCTCTTATTTTCTGAGGCCATTTCTACTAGATGGTAATACACAGTCCGAAATATGCTAATGAGGCATGGATGCAAATTCCCCATGCCTCATTAGCACACGGTCATGTGATTTGGAGTCCAGAAGACTGTTCTTCCGGACTCCAAAACACCATGTAGAAGCACTGCCCCGAGGGGAGCTTCTGGAAGGAAGTCCTTCTTCCGGAGGCCTCTTCTTCCTGAAGCAAGTGGCCTGTGTAGAAATGGACTAAGAGTGTATGAAACATGGCCTGGAAACTTCTTAAATGCAATCAGTCCTATAGCACCTTAAAGACTTGATTACACCCATGCCTGACTCTGTTCTTCTTCTTCAGTCTGCCAGGAAGCTGTATGGGAAGCCTTCCGGATCTTTCTGGATCGAATTCCTGATACAAATGAATATCAGAACTGGGTCACTGCCTGCCAGCGGGAAACCTTCTGTATATTTGACATTGGTAAAAATTTCAGCAACTCCCAGGAACATCTGGAGATAATCCAACGGGTAAGAACAGTTTAACTTTAATTTAACTTTCTTTTAATTTTACCTTTCTTTACAAATGGGATGATTTCCCAGTTTCCACCTCTTAAATGTCATACATAAAGGCAAGAAATAACATAGATAAGGAAGGGTGCAGTGCAGAAAATCAGTATTCACTGAGGTGGGGAAAAAGGTGGTATTACCAATAAAGTAATCAGGACGAATAGACTTCTGGTGTTTCACTGGATGTTTTCACTAGTAAAACCTTTCTTTTAAATCTTTATTGCAGCGAGTAAAACACAGAAGCTTCCAGGAAAGGTAAGTAAAGCAAAAGTGGAGTACTCGCCAGTTAAGGCTACTACTTATTTTCAAAAAGGTGTGTGCATATTTCTGTGGCTTGGAAAGAATGTATGCATGTACAGGAACCTGGAGTGCAGAGTGTATTGTATATGTGAAAACGTACAATAACAGGGCCCCATATAATTAAGGCTGTACAAAAGGCCTTTGTTACTACCTTTTCACCTTGAAACAAAGTCTCCTAGCCTGTGACCACGAGGCTCAAACAAAGCCAGAGGTTGTGTCCACACTACAAGATAAATTTGAATTTAAGGCAGTTAGCTCAATATTACCAGGTGACTGTCTTCACTGAAAATACCATTAGCTTAATTTAGGGAGCACTAATCTCGAGATTACAAAATCACAGTTACCTGACTGGTATAGCATCAAACTCAAGTTCAGAAGTTCAACTAAAGGCCAGTGTGGAAGCACCATGCCCTAAAATCAAATTTATTAGCCTCCACAGGTGTCCTCTATCTATCCCACAATGCTGCACCTGGGTCCCGGCTCCCTCCTACTAGCGGGAGCTGGGAAACTGACAAGGCTGCTGCACTCCTGTGGCAGGGGCCAGGCACCCCACAGCCAGGCTGCTGGAGCCACACGTGGGACCAAATGCCTATGGGCAGGCACCCACACTGCAGGCACCCTTGGTCACCTGTGACCACTCTGCCTTCAGCCAGTGGGCTCCAGCAGCTTTTCCATCAGAGGCGGTGAGTGGCAGGGGTTTGGGTTTTTTAAGAACAGTTTTTTACGGGTGGGAGTGTTTTGGGGAAAGTTGTATTTGGGAGGCTTGTTGGGGTGGAACTGGGGATGGGGAGCCTGTGGGGAGAGAGAGTAAACCCTCACATTTAAGGGACAATGGGGAAGAACAGACAGCCCTATTAGTCCGGTAAATGGAGGATTTACAGTACTAGCGGGAGATGGGAAATTGACCAGGGCTGCTGCGCTGTCAGTTTCCCGGGTCGCCCAAGCTGCTGGACATGGGAAACTGACAGTGCTGCTGCTCCTGGCTCAGAATGCGGGGCTGAGGGAACTGTGGGATAGGTTCCTACAATGTACTGCTGCAACAGTCAGTGTTTGGTGATTTCAGTGTGTCGAATTTGTTGGGAGCTTGTGAGAAGTGAGAATACTCAAAATTGAATTTAGAAAAACCAGCATTATAAAATCGATTTTAATAAATTCAAATTTATCTCATAGTGTAGACATAGCTAAAGTCTCTGCTGGCATAGCTGTCATGGGAGAGGGTGACAGTCTAACACACGGGTACCACAGAATTCTCAAAAAAACAAGGTCAAATAAAAAGAAGATGGAGAAAAGGATAAAGCGCTGGTGTGGGAAAAGTCAGGCATTCGGTGATTGTAGACCTTGTAATTACTTTTGCTCCATTCTACAAGAAAGTGCAAATCCTGTGCTTTACTTTAAAAAAAATAAACTTCCCATTATGTAATTAGGATATGATTATCATATTGTTAACTGATGTTCAGCTACCCTATAAATCTTACCATGCAGAAATTTGTCTCTATACAGACATTAAGGCCTTGCCCACATGGGAAACTTTACTGAAATAGCTATTTCAGAGAAACAGTGTCTTTTTCAGATTTAGCTTAATTCACTTCTGGAATAGCCATTTTGGTAAATTCTGAGTTGTGGACAAACCACAAATGTAGCTGCTGGAAAAACTTATCCCATCCAAGTGTTTGCCTTTCTCTTTAAGAAAAAAAAAATTAACTACTTGCCCTCCCCACACACAAATTAAAATGTAAAAACTGTGCTAATGGGACACCACCAACTTAAGGTATACTTACTTTTGAAACTTACTTACACCTTTTCCCATGCTAAACTCACTAAAATCCCCCAGATGATATTTAAGATTTTTGTTACTTAATTTTTTCTTGGGGCTAAATGTAGTGCCTTGCATGTTGAATAGTAACAGAGAGGGAGCCATGCTAGCCTATACACTATCAAAACAAAAAGCAGTCAAGTAGCACTTTAAAGACTAGCAAAATTGTTTATTAGGTTAATATTTTGCTAGTCTTCAAAGTGCTACTTGACTGCTTTTTGTTTTGATAGTGTATAGGCTAGCACGGCTCCCTCTCTGTTACTATTCAACATGCAAGGAACTACATTTAGCCGTTTGGAATGGAGATCTATCAACTTAATTTTTTCTTATTTTTAGAAAAATTTTCTTTTCCTGTTGCTATGTGAAAGATGCAGATACACAACACAATGGCAATGATTAATTAACTTACTATATGAAATGTACAGTGAAATGCAACAGAAAAACTGAAAAATATTTTTTCTCCTTGAATCACTTAAAAATTACTGTATCTTTGTAATGGTACATGTAACAGAAGCATTTTCCATTTCTATTTTTCCAAGTTCTTGTGTAACTTAATATATTGTCATAAAAATATATTGCGTACAAGATGTATGTTGTGGCTGAGTTCACATTCCCTTGGAATGTTGTGCTTTGTAATTGTTTGTGATTTTCACTATTATTTTTTTCATTTGCTTCCTTTATAAATGTAGCCATAGAGACCGCGTGCGCATGCATGCATGTGTGTAATTATTCCTTGGGAGAAATCGTGGTCACTCTGAAGTCAATGGGAATTTTGCCATTGCCTTGAAATAGAGTCAGGATTTTACCCTTTGGGCATGCATACTCTTTATGAAGGGTATATATTTTAGTAGAGAGACCTTTATTGTGTGTGAAATAAATGGAATGTGTCAATAAGATGAGTTATTTCAACAGAGACTGTTTTTAGTTTAAACAAAAACTACTTAATTTCTTGTTGTACAGGCTATGGTGATTAGAAGTGCTTTCTGCCAGGATACAAAAATTGTTCAGGTTTCACTGGAAGGCACAGGGAAAAAAGATGCATAATGTCATATTCTGAAAAGATAACCACCACCTTCAGTTTCTTTCCATGAAGCTAAAATAAAAAGCTGGCAGATCTTTACCACCCTATCTAAGCGATGCAATAGTGCATGCATGATAGACAACAGGCCATCCCCAAAATTCAATGGGCTAAGCTCCTAGAAAATTAAGTATGGCCCATAAATACTAAAAAACATGCAGAGAATAGAGGAAGGGCTCAAACTTTTCTTACAAATCTCCAGAAAAACTTAGAAATTTGTAAAATATAGGTGTCACTTTTAGACATCTCCCTAGTATCACGTTTTATTTAGTCATTCATTCATTCACATGAAAAAACTAGGTATCCTGTTCTCTGAATCTCTAAATTTTAATCCACTGAAATTCCATTAAGTTAATGGATTTATAGTTGCATAAAACCAGTGTAACAAAATAGAAAATCAGGATCCTTGTTAAGAGAACATTAGGACTTCAGAGGAAAACCATCAAAAGGCTGAAAGTGACAAAATTAAATTTTCATACTTAATTCTGCCCCCTTGTATGTACGTATTGTGGCACTATATTAATCATGTGATTATTTGTCAAACTACTATAATATAAATTAATATAGTTTGTGCAACTCTAGATAATCAGGTATAGCAATTTTTTTTATTTATTCTTATGAACTACAATGTCATTCTCGAAAGGATCTCATCTATCATCAGTGACTTTGCCTTGACAGTTCTGAGTTTTCTGCTTTCTTAGGTATGTATTTTATTAATTTAGGGTTTGGTTCAATTCTCATTCACATCAGTGAACACTGGAGTCTTCAGGACCAGACTCCAAAGAGAAATTTCTGAGCTACAATTCATCTGCAAATTCGACGCCCTCAGCTCTGGCTTAAACAAAGACTACAAATGGCTGGCTAAATACAGAAGCAGCTTCCCCTCCCTTGGTGTTCACACCTCCAGATCAACTGCTGGTAGTAAGCCTCACCCTTGCTGACTGAGCTAACCTTATTATCCCCACCCTTGCTCTGGCTTATTTATACCTGGCCCTGCAGATTTCCAAGACCAGCATCTGAAGAAGTGAGTCTGTGCTCACGAAAGCTCATGCTCAAAACTTTTCTGTTAGTCTATAAGGTGCCACAGGACCCTTCGTTGCTGTTACTGGAGTCTTCAGTCAGCAATCATGAAGTATGTAAGGGCTGAAGTGGCTATTTATAAAGTTAATTTCCAAGGCCTATGCACAGCACAACTTTCCTTCTATGCAGTTCAGAGGATGAGACAGATAACACTGAATTTATTGGTATTTTACCCAGATAATGTTAGCTGAACATGTAGATGGCAATGGCTCCATGTTATTAGACTTACTCTTTATTACTGAATTGTTTGGAGGAATGATTTCCTGTACATTTAATGGCCTCTACCAAGTGCAGAGTAGTACTCCATGCTAAAACATTTAATTATCTAAGGTTGTAGAAAAAATATAGCATTATATTCAGTTCCCACCATACACAATGTGCAGAAAGCGAGGAGGAAAAAAGCCCATTGTCCACCTGCTCTGCATTTTTTTATGGGATAACTAAGTTAGCTGTTTGGGCACATGCAGCATAATCTGCCTCGGCTGCATAAGCCAAAAGTTTAGTCTTTTCATCATTAACAAAATACTTTCTGTATGCAATATATTTTCTCTCACTCAGATCAGTTTTCACTAGAACACTCCACACAGGCATTTCCATGATAAAATCTATTTTCCCTCCATTCTGGGCAATTCAGTAGTGTTGTCACATGACACAACAGCCTCCATCCTTCTGGCTAGCAGGGACTGGACATGTAGCTGGCACAGGATGTCATACTTCTCTTCTAGTTGAAAGAGAGCCCCCAATTCAAAGCCTATTGGAGGCTTTTACTCCTCTTTCCAGGGATAAGTATACTAAGGCTACATCTACGCTACCAGATACATTTGTAATGGTGGATTTTATAAATTTGATTTTGAGTATCCTCACTTCCCCACAAAGTCTACACAAAGCCGAATTAGTGCTGCCATGCTGAATGGCCAAACATCGACTGTTGCCGCAGTGCATTGTGGGAACCTATCCCACAGTTCACTCAACCTGCATTCTGCGCCTTCCCCTGGGGCCCTGCTGCACCCCTGCCACCAGCAGCACTCACTCTGCCACCTCGTTCCCCAGTCCCTGCAGTGTGGAGGAGCCAGGAAACTGACCAATGCCACTGCTCCTGGCTCACCAGAGCCAGGAACCAGGCACAGCTGTGAGCCAGGTGCAGCAGCACTACTCAGACTCTGCAGGCTAATGAATTCAATTCAAAGACATGGCACTTCCACACCAGCTTTCATTTGAACTTGATGCTCCACCCAGCTGATTTCAACGATGCTATATCTATATCAGTGCTCCCTATATCAAGCTAACAGTAGTTACAGTGGAGACAGTCACTTGGTACAATCAAGCTAACTGCCTTAAGTTAGAATTTATCTGGTCATGTAGACATTCCCTAAACTATCCAAGACTTAGGCTAAGAGACTTCTGCTGAATTCAGATGTCCAGTTCGGTAGTGCTAAAAAACCCAAATCCCATGTTACCAGAAACAATTTTAAATACCCATAATGTAAGATAGGCCATTGGAAAGAAGCAATAGAGATCATTCAGGCAGCCAGGAGGCACAGCTGAGTTCAGTCAGGACCTCGTGTTCTTAAGCCTGGGTCACGCACAGATCTGGTGCATTATCAACACGCCATTCCTGTGTCTGAGGAAAAGATGGGGTCAACCCTGCAAAGTTCAGATCTGGATTTGAATCCAAACTGTCTCATAGTTCTGGGGCATCTCATTTTAGGCTCACTGTAGACAAGCCTGCAACATGTGGATCCAGATCAGAGCCCAAACACTCCTATAATTCAGCCTGGTTGTGATCACAGGATCTGGTTTAAGTACATTACAAGGTTAAAGTGGATCATTGACAGCCATTGTACTGCCAATGGTCTGACAATTGATTCCCTTTACCCCTCATACCCTCATTAGCCAGGGAAAATATAAGAGGATTGGTATAGTAGAGTCCAGTCACTCCAAAATTAAAATATGAGGATTCAAAAGAGATGCCCGGACCATGCTTGTGTCGTGACTGGCCAGGGAGAAATATTAGATTTAGAGAATATTCACACAGTCATTGAATTGAGGCCCAATTCAATTCTGACTTAAGTCAATTAATGTTTTGCCTTTGACTTAAGTCAGCAAAGAAACAGGCCCTAAACAATTACCTTTATATATATATATATATATATATATATATATATATATGAGAGTGGTAATGCTATTATCACATTTTACAGGGTTACTTCCTTTCCTCCTCCTCTCTCTGGCTGCATCTACACTACCACACAAAATAGATTTTATTAAAATCGACATCTTAATGCTGGGTTTTATCCATTCAGTTTTGAGCATCTTCACCTTCCCTTGTGCTCCCCACAAAATCAACTTCCTGCTGCCCCACACAAGTACCTAAAATCGAGTGCTGCGGCAGTGTATTGCAGGAACCTATCCCACAGTTGCCTGAGCCCCATAGCATTCTGTCCCTGCAAGTAGATGTGGGTATATGACATCTTTCCACATTTCATTCTCCTCTTTCCCCTGCCACGTTAAGTATGTTTAAGCAGACACAGGTGGTACACTGAAACTCGAATGAATTCTTCAGTTACGACTTGGTGCAGCTAAAAGACTCCAGACCACAACCAGGTTTGGACCTGCCAAAAAAGACCCTCAGAACAAGCATATTCCCCACTGCAAGCCTTACTTTGAGAACTGTGGTAATTGTATAGCTACTACATTGCCTTCATTGAAGCATGTATGCCTCAAGGCAGCTAAAAGACCCCTGGCTACAGCCAGCACCTGAAAATTGTGATGTTTGACATCCCCAAAAACCATGATCACCCAGGGGGACCCACCACCTGCCCCTCTGAGCAGTATGGCAAGGCTGTATTTTGGGCCTGTATGTGGATTTAGGCCTCCTGGGAAAGAGGACTCTAGACATGGGTGCTAAACTGAAACTCAAATGGACCATCGGTAATGGCTTGGGGTGGCTAAAAGACAGCAGACATTTGACAGCCCCAAAATCGTGACCGGCCACGGAGACCCTTTGATTACGTTTGGACCCTGAATCTGGATTTAGGGCTCCTGCAAAAACGGACCCTTGTGGTTAATAGACACAGTTGCTGCACAGAAATGCGAATGAATCATCGAAACATTTACAGCTCGGGGCAACTAAAAGACCCCTGAATAAAGGCAGCCCCTTTGGCCTTTGATAAAGCCCATATAAAAAATGTGGTCCCAGGGGACAGCCATTCTAGTGACAAAGTATTTTCTTCCACTGACCTAAAATCGAGTCTGTCGAGGGAGATATCACCCAGGTGGCTAAAAGACCCCTGACAACCATGACCACCGAGGAAGACTTCTCCCGGCAGCTAAAAGACCCGCAACTGAAGCCTCTCATGACCCTCCAGCCACGGGCTTCCAGGTGCCAAATTGTAATGGTCTTGCTGTTGCCTAATTCCTCCACACCTGAGAGCAGTGGAGATGTCACAGGTCAGAGGGGAGAACTGCAGGGCACTACGGGGCACATAAAGGTCATATCTGGAGGCTAATGAACTCGATTTAAAAACCTGGCATGTCCTCACTACCTTTCATTAGGAATTTTAAATTTGAACAAAATGCTACACCCGATTTTAGGATTCTGATATTATGTCGATCTTAGTGCTCCATAAATTGAGCTAATGGAATTCACAGTGAGGACAGGCACTTTGAAAAATCAGGCTGACTCACTTAAAATTGATTTTATCTCGTAGTTTAGACACAGCCTCTCTCTCTCCCTCTCTCTCCCTCCCTCTCACTCTCTCTAGTCATGGAATGAATGAATTTTCCCAAGCAAGCTCATATCAGGTGTGGAATTCTCACAACTACATGGTGTAGCATATCATTTAACAGGGTTTCTTGTTTTTTTTGTTTTGTTTTTTTTTGTGACAGAAGCTATGTTTAAAAAAAAAAAAAAACAGAAATATACGTTCTATAAGTTCCCAAATGAAAAAATAAGTGATTGCTCAACTGCCATGTCTAGATAGCTGAAATCAAAACATTACACTAAAAGTAAATGCCATAATGTGTAAAAGCACATTTAATGTAGAAGTCAGCATTTCATTATGTGCCTTATGATAATTGCACCACTTTCATATTGGCCATTAAGTCATTAATTTCTACTTGATTAATAGGAAAGATGAAATCTCTACTGAGAAGACAGGTGGCAAAAAGTATGAGGATATTTCTTCCCCTTCTGCAGGTAAAACTGAAACTCCTTGCCTATTAGCAGAGAATTGTTGGAAACAATTACTGTAATTTGGTGACTGCAGCAAAAGTAAAAAATGTTGAGTTAGGTAAATACAGCCAAGAAACAAGTGTGTTATCACAATGATCTATCTATACCAGGGTGACCCACCAGCTAGGGACTAAAAGCCATGGATAGAGTGCAAAGACCCACATGCACAGAGTGAAAAGGATCATATATTATTTATTATATCTTGTATATTCATTTTTATCTGTTGAGATATATACATTGATATATAGATAAAAATAAATATATAATACATGGCCCAATGCCCCCCGAAAGCCAGGCCCCCCCCAGCCCACCTCCCCACACACACACACACGCTCTCCCTCCCTCTCCCTGCCCCCGGCGCCAGCCCCCCCAGCCCACCTCCCACTCTAACTCAATGCCTTCCCCCAGAGCCAGGCCCCCCCAAGTCCCCCACTAAAACTTGATGCTGGCAACTTACTGGAGCCCCCACCACCACCACGCACCACCAAGCTCTGGGGCACTTATGCAGAGCGGTGGGCAACACACCGGGGGTGCAGCCCCAAGCAAAAGCTGCATTTAATTGCTCCAAGTGCCAAATGCAGGTCGACAGCCACACGTTGGCCACTCCGATCTATACCAGCTTTGTTAGGATTTCTGTGTAGTGTACCTTGACTCTAACTTAGTGTCTCACATTATTTTCCATTCCTAGAGTACACTTCAACAAAAGTAACCTTTTCTAGTTTGATTTACAGCAAATAAGATGTGCTAATTTTATGTCTCTGATAAAATAATGGTTGGAGATAAAGCTCTTGTAGTTTGTTAGCCAAAATAAGCAGACTTAAGATATACTGATTACATTTTTTTCTTTTCAAGGGGTAAGCTAGAAAGTCATTGATAGCATATTAATTCAAGACTTTATTTAAAAGGTGTGGCAAGAAAGAATGTTAGCAGGTGTGATATGTAAACCTTGAAATATGTGGGAGTGGTTAAAATGTTGGTATGTAATGAAAATAAAATCTGTAACTATTAGCAACTTAACGCCATAAGTAGGCACTCATCTTTATTAATTTTTGTGTTATAGAAATATATTAAGTGATTTTAATGAAGGGGTTTCTAAGATTACAAATTAATTTGCTTCCAAAGGGAAACTTCAGTGTTTTTCCCCAAAGCCTTCTTGTTACTTTAAGTTGAGCCCCTAAATAAAGATATTAGTTTGTTGTGAAGTATTATCTAGCAGCAGAAATCCACAGAACAGATGTAAAAACCTCATTTTCCCTTCAGAATCCCCAGTAACACCTCACCAGGCTCTCTTGCCTCAATAACACCTCCAAATCTTTGTGTAACATAATCCATAAGAAAAGACCCAGAACATAGTCCATTTATCACCCACCCCCGCCCCATGCATGTAGTCAATAAAATACATTGTCCATTGATGTCCACTATCCACACACACACACACACACACACACACACACACCAGCATCTTCTGCCAGACATGAACCCATTGTGGATCCTCTCTTGTTCTTTTCCAATGACAGCCACACTCACCCCTCCTCCCAGCAAAACTGTCAGAGCCTCTTTTCTCAAAGTTCATCCTCACCATCCACCTCTTCCATTAATCTCTCAAATCCAAATTCCAACTCAGAGACATCAGCAGACAAATTCTCTGATGGTCCCTTGCCTTCAACCCTTTTTTGGTCCTCATTTAGCTCTCTGCCACTTCCTGGCTTTCAGCCCTCCTCAGCTCTCTGGACCTATCTCAGGAAGGTTACACAGCAAATCACTGTACTCTTCTCCTACCATTAACCTGTGCATAGGAACAAACTACTGCTTCATTCAGGGACCTTGTACGCTCTGCTTGTGCCTGGAAAGCACTCGCTTGCTGCTCTGTCATCTCTGGGCCCAATTGCCCTCTTTTAAGTTGGTTGGGGGCAGCTGACCAGACGTGTACACTGACTTCTTCCCTCTTAAAAGATCAGTGCCACGCTGTGACACTGTCCAGAAAACAATGACTGCAAGGGGAAAAATCAAATATACACCTTGATTTACCATGTGGTGAGAACATTTAGCAGAATATGTGTAGTATTTATCATTATATACATACATCCAAGTTCTCCGTTGCTCCTCAGCGTCTGCCCTCTGGTTCAGACACTCAGGGGAGTTAAGCTCAGAACTCTGCGTACTGTTCTTCATGTGCAACCCCATTGACTTTTATGACATTAATGAAAGGTCATGTATTGTATACAACAAAAGGACTTTCAGCCATACCTTAATTCATTCCTACTTTTCAACAGCCCAAGCTTCTCTTGTCACACACCTATCCCAGAGGAAATGCATCTTCTGTTAGCTGATAGCTAAGCAACAGAGAGGAGTGACTGATTTGTGCCATTTGCTAATTAATGTCCTTTTCTCACTACCTTTTTATCTTAAATCCTAGCAGGTGTCCCTAACATCTCTCTGCCTCCATATGCATCAGCTCTTAATGGCACACTACACAACGAAATTGTCAATGACACGAAGACTCCTGCAAAGGTAAGGGCAGTCTAGCTTCCTCTTCATTATTGATTCACTTTTCTTCTTTAAACTAAGATAGCAAATAAATAAATAAATAAATGTCATTTTAGAACTCTGCAGTCCAAAGCCATTAGTGGTTTCTGCTGTTTAAGATTTAAGAGTTTTATTAGCCTCCCTTCTATACTGTAAACATGAATAATGGTTCCTGCTCATGAGTGCGGAAAATATACAGACTATTATAATGTCTTTGAAGCATAGCTCTCCCTATTTCTCTCTCAATCAAGGATCTTAGGCCTAATTACACAATTTTGTAATCCCGCTGTTTGATGTAGCAGCAGTAAAAAATTCACACTCTGAGCTCTGTACTGTACAGTGGAAGAAGCAAGGGTATGACCAGGCCATCTGTCATTTCTCCTGGTTTAGCAATCAAGTGTGACACAGAAATCTTCCTCAAGCTTTTTTCAGAGTAAACTGAACCCAGGGTTTCAGAAGCTCATAGATGGAAAGAGTTCACTGTTGCTGACAGATATACCCCTATACACCACTGGTGGCGGGCGGGGGAGGGCAGGCTGGGCGCGAAACACCAACTGTGGCTTTTAAAAACATCTGCATAGATTTTTAATTCTACTGATAAAGTTTGTGAGAGGGTCAAGCCAGAGGGCTAGCTTATAAGGGGAGAGAGGCAGCTCTAAAAAGTAGAAATGGCCCTGGCTAATCAGGTGTTATCACAGGCAGAGTGGGAGCAGCAGGAAAGAGGCTGCTATAAATCAGTTAAGGCCAGCTGGTGTCTCTTGAGGCTGCCAGGGGTTCTTTAAAAAGTCCTTCCCCAGTAATGGGGGCTGGGAGTGAAAGGGGAGGTTGGAGAGAGGTGAGGAGATTAGAGCAGAGGAGGAGAGAGTTAGAGAGTACCAGAGCCAGCTTCCTATCAACATTTAATTCACCAAAGGAAAAGCAGGCAAAATTAAATCCATTTAAGGCCCATTTTTAAAGATAGTTAGGTGCCTTGTTAAAAATGTGAGGCTTAAACATCTTCAAAATCTGAGCCTCACCTCTTTATCTTCTGGGAAGGGAAAAAAGCCAGGCAAATGTCATTTGTTTCTAGTAATCCAGAGCCCCCAGTACAGTTTAAAATAAATCAACTTTTCCATGTTGTACGCTCTCTTTCTCCATTCTCCCTTCACCTGAGTCCCTGGAACTGCCTCCAAGAGCAGGGGTAATTGTGATAAAAAAATACAGATTCTTTGGTCCTACACTAGTTGTGGAAGCGCACAGAGTCAACCATCTGCCTCTCTGACAAGACACTGAAACTACAGACTTTTGCTTGCACTGCCCACAGCATGGGTTAATCTAAAACTGAGGCATCTTGAACAATGATTGCATGACACTACCAGCAAATATGCTGGCACAGACACACACTTTTTAATTATCCTTGATTGTATGTAAAGTGCTCCTTTTGTCTCTGTCTCCTCTGTCCTCATCATAATAGAGTAAATCACTTATGCTGCTCGTTCCTGGCAGCTACCAAAACCCAGGTCCTTAGCTGGCTTTATGTATGGCTAGCTTATACAAGGGCTGAAGTGTCCTTGAGCAGTATAAAAAAGCATTAAGCGTTAACAATATGTTCAATACCGTACAAGACAAAGACAACAACAAGATGGTTCTTGCTCCAAGTTTTACATTTTTTAAGAGGAAGCTAATAGCAAGCCCAGTGGGAAAAAGAGAGGACAGCACTATTTTACAGCATTTATTTTTAAATATAATTGGGTTTGGCAACCAAATGTTGTACTGATGCGGGTCGGTGTTACTGATTACCACAGGCGGCTTGAAGGAGGATTTGAAATAGAAGGTTGGAATCACTACACTGACCTTAGAGATGCCCATCTTCCAAAGGTAACCAGGAGCAACATCTATAATATCAAGCAGTAAATTAACAGTTCACCCCGGGAGGTGGTGGATTCACCATTACTTGAAACCTTCAGAGTTTGAAGATGCACTTTTAAAAATCATATAAGTCTCCAATTCAGGCACAAGTTAGTGGGCTTGACATAGGAATTACATGGCAACATGTTATGGCATGTGTTTTGCATGTCCCACAAGAGCTGTGTCTACACATGCACGCTACTTCAAAGTAGCGGCACTAACTTCGAAATAGCGCCCGTCACGGCTACACGTGTTGGGCGCTATTTCGATGTTAACATCGACGTTAGGCAGTGAGACGTCGAAGCCGCTAAGCCCATGAGGGGATGGGAATAGCGCCCTACTTCGAAGTTGAATGTTGAAGTAGGGCACGTGTAGACGATCCACGTCCCGCAACATCGAAATAGCGGGGTCCACCATGGTGGCCATCAGCTGAGGGGTTGAGAGACGTGCTCTCTCCAGCCCCTGCGGGGCTCTATGGTCACCGTGTGCAGCAGCCCTTAGCCCAGGGCTTCTGGCTGCTGCTGCGGCAGCTAGGGATCCATGATGCATGCACAGGGTCTGCAACCAGTTGTCGGCTCTGTGGATCTTGTGTTGTTTAATGCAACTGTGTCAGGGAGGGGCCCTTTAAGGGAGCAGCTTGCTGTTGAGTCCGCCCTGTGACCCTGTCTGCAGCTGTGCCTGGCACCCTTATTTCGATGTGTGCTACTTTGGCGTGTAGACGTTCCCTCGCAGTGCCTATTTCAATGTGGTGCTGCGCAACGTCGATGTTGAACGTCGACGTTGCCAGCCCTGGAGGACGTGTAGATGTTATTCATCGAAATAGCCTATTTCGATGTCGCTACATCGAAATAAGCTACTTCAATGTAGGCTTCACGTGTAGACGTAGCTAAGGTGATGATAATGGACCCTTCTAGCTTTAAAAATATATGACTAGATAACATTAAATACAGTAAAATTCCTTTAATGCAGCATGTCTGGGACTGAACAGTTGCCAGATTACCAAATTTTCCGGATTATTGGATGTCACCATAACCCCCATGCCCTAGTTCAACCCCCAACCCTCCGTCACAACTCACCACCCCCACACCCAGCTGCAGCTCATCACCTCCATGCATCCCCAGCTTCTTTACCACCCCCACAGGCTCTACAGTGCCACTTGCTTACCCAATGGTGGAGCAAAACAGGTGCGCTCACCACTGCTGCCACCCAATGAGCACGGCCCCGAAGGCCTGCAGAGCTCAGTGTGCCCTGAGCCAGTGCCATGGTGCTGGGGACAGCAGCTCCTCAGGCTGCTTCGCCGCACTGCTAACAGACACCTGAGAGCCAGGCCCTGCTCTACGTGCATGGGGCCGAGCCGGTAAGAGGGGGCTAGCTCACACGGTCAGTCTCTGCCAAGCAGGGGCAGAGGAGGCAGGTCTGTGCTGCATTGAGTCGGGGCAGAACCTGGGTAGGGCCTGGGCACTACAGACTGGGTTCAGCCAAGGCTGCGCTTGTAACCAGGTGAAAGGTGCTGGCGCCCGCATTCCTGAGGCTGTTCCGGTCTTTGTGCCTCGGCGCCTGCACATGGGGATAATGGGCAAAATGGGCAACACTTTTCAGTCAGCTTCTTCACCAACCCATGCTCCTGCAGCTTCTTCACCCTGCCCACAACCCTTGCATATCTCAGAGGACTACAGGTGCTGGACCATCAGGATTTCCAGACCATGAGAGGCCACATTAAAGGAATTTTACTGTACAGGCTAAACAAAATCTGTTCTAAAAGGCCCTAAAGTGAGTTTCCTCTCCCAACTACTCCAACAATCAGTGTGCACTATAGTCAGTTAATGAAGTGTTACAGTTAGAATAACAGTATTAAAGAGTCTAAAACCAAATTAAAAACAGCACTAGCCCAAAATCTGTTCTCACTTGCACCTTGGCGGTTTTGCCAACCACAAGAGAGTTAAAAAGAACACGTTGGATTCCTTAAAGAGAGTGAAAATGCTGAGCCAGATCCCAAAAGAAATTGAGATTTGCCTTACACATCGTGGGTTCTTTTCATCTGTCTTTCACTTTTTAAACCTCCTGTACTTTGTGGTTGTGTGTGTATGTAATAATTTCATTTTGAAAAAATCCATTTTTAATTCATACAAAATGCAGGCTTCTTCCTGGCTGGTCAGATGGAAACTCCCTTACCTTCGCCTCAACAGTAAAGAAGTGGAACTCCCTTCTCTTCCTGTTACTGTCTTGACTCCCACTTTCCCCTGCCTGGCTGTCTACCAAGACTCTTCCACTACCTGGATCCCATATAAAAGTAGTAGAAGGAGGGAAATGCTGCTGCTGCTGGGTCTAGGGCCACTGACCTAGTCACAGCTTCTTTTTGACTCCCTCTTCACTGCCTCCTATTGCCTCTGCTTCCTCTCTTTGTTCAAGGGCCATATGTGATGCCGGGGCTCAGGAGAAGGGCAGGTCTCCATCCTAACCCTAAAAGGTCACCCACAGAGCATTGCCCACGTACTTAGCCCTGTAAAACGCAGGGCTGGGGAACATCTCATGTTACTTCAACAGTTCCAAAATACTGTGATCATGACAGGAGACTTAGCAACACCACTTCCCCTGGCTGCTCAGTGGGGACTCCCCTTATGCCTCACTTCGCAGAGGCTCATGATGCTGCTAGTCTATCCATCCCATCTCCAACTGTTTCAATGTCCTCTGCAACCTGCTCAGCCTCCCTCCTGAGTGACAACAATCCCCTAATTCCACTCCCCTGCAATCAGTAAACTTCTGGTTCTCCCAGCACCCGGAAGCTCCTTACTCTTCCCTTTCATCCATCACAATATACCCGCTGCTCCTCACAGGCCCTGTATCCTGTCTAGTCCCTTGAACCATATGGTGGCAGCCATTTTACCTCTGGACATATTTTCAGTTTTAGTGAAAACAAAGGAAGGTAGCAGCCATCTTTGTTAAGGATAACCTCACTTCTACTTGCAGATCGCCTGTAGGGAAATGGCAGCCATCTTACTGGCTTCAGCCCCATTGACAGATGGTGGGCATTCTGAATGAGAGAAAATTCATAAGTAGGTGCCTTTCACCATGTTTTCGTGACAAAAGTAAAAAAAAAAAAATAATCCCAAAATGGCTAGAGTTGCAATAAAATCAATAGTGCTTTAAAACCTAATTGCAATGAAGGATATAAAGTGGTGAGCCCAGCAAGGTTCAAACCTTTCTCTGATCCTTAGGTAGATGTCAGATAAATTACCAATAGAGCCATGGGAGAAGGAAAAGCAAACATGCAGATCTATGTTGTACTCAAAATTTAGTGGGCTCTAGAAAGATTGTTATAACACTATTCACTGTGTAATATGTGGTAGAAAGAGCCTGAAACTAGGATGGATGCAGAAGATCACCAATAAGGAATTATATGGAAAGATACAGCCAAAAAAGAAGCTACTGCAGAAGGTTATACAATGCAAGTTACACCTATTAG
Source organism: Carettochelys insculpta (assembly GCF_033958435.1). NCBI lineage: Eukaryota > Metazoa > Chordata > Testudines > Carettochelyidae > Carettochelys > Carettochelys insculpta. The sequence goes on along the minus strand of NC_134139.1, from coordinate 147,360,245 downwards.
GGCATATTTGCAGAATGAACGATGAACAAAAAATCAAGACCCTGGTATTCGACATAATGGATGGTTTGAATAGAAGAGGCAGATCCCCACAGAGAATGGGTAGATGATGTAGTAGAGTGATGCGGAGCTAGTCTACAGAAACTAAGCCACTCCACACTGGACAGGGAAAGATGGAAGGAAATAGTCAGAGAGGAATCAGAAGTCAATGGGCGCTGAGCCCATGGTTGTTGATGATGACGACGACGACTGTGTAACATAGGGCCTGACTCTATCGTAACATGCCATGGTGTAAACCAGAAAGAACTCCTTTAAGATACTGTGAAGAAAAAAAATGTATAAGTGGAGGAAAATGAAGCTCAGCACTAAAACTTTTTTAATTTTAAATGGAGTAAAACCTTTTTCCCTAGTCTCAAGGCAGCTGTCATTTTGAGCATGTTTCACAGGAGAAACACCATTCTCTCTGATGCAGTCATTACGTTTGTTCTTTCTTGTTTCACTGGTCTCCCTGAAAGTACTTTGTGGAGGAAACATATTGTCTAACTCTATGCCAAAATGAATAATTTAAAAATATTATTTAGAAATCCTTTTATAGTTAAATTTGAGAAACCTCTTCTGTAGAAAGAGTAAAAGAGTCTTTGTATCCATTAAAGGTACTAAATTGTTTAAAGAAAAGTACTTTGCCTTCTTATTTTCCTCCCACAAGGCTCATTTCCTCTCCCTTTGTCCCAGGGGCTGGAGCCAGAGGTCACTAATACAGTTCCAGAACTCTCAGGGGAGCAAATGGTGGAGTTCAGCATCACGCTCATCAATCATGAGTACACACCAGAGCTGAGTGATCCCAACTCCCCACAGTACCAGGAGCTAGCAGCAAAAATTCAACATCAGGTAAGAAGGTTGCCAAAGAACGGTTCTTGTATTTGTTCGTACTAAGAAACAACTGTATCATATTCACAATGTTAAAAACAAAGCATCACATGCACCGAAGACCTCTCACAAAATATTTGTTCTTGCCATGTAACTGTAATACAGAACAAATATCTTACTATAATATAGGTTTCTATGGAACTGCTGCAGTTTGCCAAGGGGCATTAAGAATTCAATAGTTTTTACTGTACTTCATGGTCTTTGAATCAATCCAAAATGCTTCCTAAAGTTCAGACCAATCCTCAAGTTAGCGTAACAAGAATGGTGGAAGAAAAGACTGCCACAGGAGGTTTGACTTTCCTGCCACAAACATGCATGCTCCAGCATTACAAGCATATTACTATTACAGTAAAATGACACATTGGTATTATTCTTTACATTCAGTAATTCATGTGAGCTCTGGCAAAAACCATGTACAAGCATACAGTAAACAGGTGGGGACAGGTATTTAGCTGTGTGTAGATTGTCATAGTCAATGGAGCAAGAGCAAATTTATGGCCACTGAAAATCTGCTCCTAATTCCTGACACAAAGAAGGTCTAATTTCAGAGGAAAATACTCCTTAGCCTTGAATGCTTTTGTTTCAAAGCATAAAGAATTTCCCAAGCTTTTTGATAGATCTGTGATGCAAGGACTGGCATTTCCGCTTGTACAAGCCCTAGCACAAGGCATATGGTGGGCGAGTATAAGAGGCAAAGGCAGGCAATGCCGTCCCTGGGTCTTAGTGCTCAAACCCTCCCCTCTTCCTATCCCTATTCTGACCTTCCGGCAGACTCCAGAAGCAGGCTGCAGCAGCCTGGTAAGTTTCCCCAGACCCACCAGCTTAACTTAAAAGTGAGAAGCCTTCCAGTTTGCCAGACTTATTAGCATAACATAGAACTTGTGAAAGAGCTCTTTTATTAACTGGTTTCACTACTACTAGGCATGTGTCTCTCCTATTTACTGACAAAAACAATTGTGCTTTACTGTATCCACAGAACCTTAGTTTAAAATTTACTTTAAATATTTCATTAGTTTGTTGCTGCAGATGATGAAATCACATTTCTAAAAATCCTTGTGTACGTTTTGAGATGCCCAGTCTGAGTAATCACCTTTAGCCTTAAATGCTTCAGACACAGAGTTTTAAATAATTTCTTGAAGAGACCACCCTTGTCTAAAACTTATGTGGAATAGTGACAGAGAGCCGTTAGTCTATATTCTAGCAAAACAAAAAAGCAGTCATGTAGCCCTTTTAAGACTAACAAAATAATATACTGGGTGATGAGCTTTTGTGGGACAGACCCAGTCTGTCCCACGAAAGCTCATCACCTAATAAGTTATTTTGTTAGTCTATAAAGGCTACATGACTGCTTTTGTGTTTTGCTGAAACGTGTTAATTTTAATTATTGTAGTACAAAAACTTATTTCCAAAGTCTTCCTGTCCTTTCTATTCATCCCTGCTCTCCTTTCAGAGCCCCTGCTGAAGAGAGCCCTTATAGGGACAACATTACCATTTTTCCAGATAGCTGGACAAATGAGTCTCCCTTTCTTAACTTCTTAACTAATTTTAAGACGAACTAATTTTAAGACAACCCTCCACAAAAATCAGTACCTGACTGAGGTATAAAATCCTTTGTTGTGCCTAAAATCTTCAGAAAAAATATTTTAATACAAACATAGGGGGTGTGTCTACACTTGCATTCCTCTTTTGAAAGAGGTATGCAAATGAGGTAAATCAAAAATGCAAATGAGACACATTTGGATATTCTGCACCTTATTTGCATATTCTAATTTTGAAAGAGCTTCTTTTGAAAGAAGAAAGCCAGTGTAGATGCTGCTCTTTCGAAATTAAACCCATCTTCGAAAGAATCCTTCTTCCCTTTATTTAATGGAAAGAAAGATTCTTTCGAAGATGGGGTTTACTTTCAAAAGAGCAGCATCTACACTGGCTTTCTTCTTTCAAAAGAACTCCTTTGAAATTAGAATATGCAAATAAGGTGCTGAATATTCAAATGTATGCCTCATTTGCATTTTCAATTTACCTTATTTGCATGCCTCTGTCGAAAGAGGAATGCAAGTGTACCACACCCATGGGCTGGGTCTACACATGCCCCTTTCTTTTGAAAGGGGCATGTTGAGGAGCAGGTTTGAAATATGCTAATGAAGTGCTTCAATGAATATGCAGCATCTCATTAGCATAATGGGGGCCACAGCAATTCAAAAGTGCAGCTTTTGGAATCACGTGCCGCCCGTGCAGATGGGACCTTCCGAAAGGACCACCCCCCCCCAGTTTTCAAAAGCCCTTCTTCCGATCACCAGATAGGAAGACGGGCTTTCGAAAACTGGGGGGGGGGGGCGCGTGCTTTTGGAAGGTCCTGTCTCCACGAGTGGTGCACGATTTGAAAAGCCTCCCTTTTGAATTGCCACGGCTGCCATTATGCTAATAAGGTGCTGCATATTCATTGAAGCACTTCATTAGCATATTTCGAAACTGCTCCTCAACATGCCCCTTTCTTTTGAAAGGGGCATGTGTAGACCCAGCCATGGTGAAATGTTTATTGTTATGAAGCTCACACACAATAAATTAGAATTCTCTTTTTCTAAAAGCAATGAATATTATGAACATGCTAACCCACTCTGATAAATTTAACATATCTTTATTTCAGTGTGTTTACTGTGTAGGAATCTGGAATGGTTACTTCATGAAGACTTAAGGGTACATTTAAAATATATAAGCAGCTTTAAAATACTGATGAGGAAAATGTAAAAGAGGAGAACTGCATCATGTTCTCCCTAATATTGAATGTTGTGTTCAGCAGGACATCTGACTTGCCCTTAGTACAGAGCTTTTGCAAATAAATCTCTGACAAACTTCAGGTTATATCAAAAAACCTGTGACTGACACTTTTATTTCCAATTTTAGTGCTTTTAAATAGGTACCTTCTGCATGTCCAGTTCTCACACTCTAGCTGCCTTTAGAAAGAAATTTAGACGAGTGGGTTTTATTTCCAGTAACCTTTGTTACATTTGGGTTCAGAGATTTGGCTAGAAGGGTTGAGCAGGGAGGAGGAGGGAAGAGGAGACAGTGGCAAGGGGGCGGAACCTGAGCAGAGTGGGAGCATTGGTTGAACAGAGAAGGGATGGAGTATGGGTGGTGTCACAGGCTGGAGAGCTTGCCTTCCCAAGCAGTAGCTTCACCCAGCAACCATGACAATGAGGTTCTGCTGTCGTTGATGTCTCTAGGTGGTACTGCAATGTAAATCATACACAGAAACTTGCCTTATTTTCAATAGATACCTCCTATTGTTCTTGCCTGTTGCACTCCCCTGGCCCCCAAGCACAGCCATCTTTCTTGAACTATGTGTTTATGTATCATTCCAATAAGAATTCTAGCATCTGTTCGGCAGTGTAGCTGCAGATAACCAATCAGTGGAGCATCAGCTGCAGTTCAGCATTGGAAAAGTCATTTAGCCTAATCAGGAATTAATGGACAGTGCGTTGTAGTAATTTAATTTCCACAATAAACCTAATGAGCAATGGAATACGAATGTTGAAAGAATTTAGCTACTGCTGTCTGAACTACCCTTCAGAGCAAGAAACAAAGAGACAGAGCATGCAGCCTCTTCTAGTTATTTTATTGAAAATTAGAGCAGCAGTGGTGTATTTGGATCATTCATATTGCTACCTGCATCTTTAATTAGCAATTAAATAGCATGTAGTGATATGGATGTCTCCGGTTTGCTTAGTAAAATTAACCATAAGTTAGTGCCAGTTTCCCAGTGTTCCTTTGTGCATTCTCCTCAACTATAGTCATTCTGAATCCATTGCAGACACTCACAATGAAACCACACAGAGTATTAACAGAACTAATAAATAGCTGTCTCTTCTATGATATTGAAGCAGCTTGCAGACTTTTCTTTATGATACATATACTGTTCTGACAACTTACAAATTAGCTACCCAAAATCTGTGTCTTTTGGTTGCTTTGTTCAGGAGTTTCTACTATATTTGCTTACGAAAGAAAAAGAGAAGGAGGGGGGTTGATGATTAAATATCTTCTCTTTTGTGAAACTTCATCATGCCATTTTAGAAGGTCTGAAGCTATGTGTGACGGGCTGCAGCCACAGAGACCCTGTGGGATGTTCCCTGGTGTGCTGATCATGCCACTGATGCCTCCCCTTCTTGCTCTCTGGGGCTCCCCATCACCCTGTCCTGCTGAGCCAGTGCCTCTGGTCTCCCCCCAGTAAGGCACAGAGTTGGAGTTACTGCCCCCCTGCAGACCAGTGCTGACACTGATTAAGCACAGCTCTGGGCAGGTGCAGTTCTAGGGCACAGCACTTGGGAAGTCAATCCCAGAAAGGATCAAAATGCCAAATAAAGCTGTCTGACTCTGTGCAAAAGATTTGCACATAGCAGGCTCATTAGGTAAGCCCCCTTTGTCAATGAAAGGGAGATGTCCAAAGTGGGTAGCCCTCCCCAGGTAATAACAATTTACATTGGGCTAGATTGTAAACAAAAGAGTTTTAAATAAGCAGAATCATAGGATTTAAGTGGTTATAGATAAGAACAAGCAAATCAAAGTGAGGTCCTAAATCAAACAAAAGAGAAAAAACACATAGCTAATTCTGTTCCCTTAAAAATCTAGTTACTTATGAGTTCTGACCCTAAACCACTGGCTTTATATTAGGTGAAATCTTCAGGTCAGAAATGATTTAATCCTGACTTGAGTCTCCTGTAAAGTTCTAGTTCTTTCTTAGGGTGCGTCAGGCAATTTCCAAGGCAGTCTGGAGACAAAAAATGGAGGAACCCAAGGGCCCCCTTTATACTTTTTTGCAGTGGAGGAAATTCCATTGTTTTCTTTGTGTAAGAGTGTACTCCAAGACTGAGATTGTCACAAGAGTGAAATCAGACATTACCTGCTTGTTAATCTAAACGTAGACAGCAAAATTCTTCAGATTTGGAGTAGTCCCCGTTGAAGGCCCAGTTTTGGCAAACTACTGCAATCCCCTGTACAAGCCAGACTCTCACAATAGAGTAGCCACTCCTCCTGTTGACATCTTCACAGAGAAGAACATTTGAAACACAAATACAGAGACAATACTCATAACTTCAACTACAAAAATGATACATGCACAAAAATACGATTTTCAGGTGCTGCAGATTGTACTATTGAAAACTATAGGTTACAAGAGGTATTTTGTCCAAAGAATTCTTGAGTTATGCATCAAAGGGGTAGCCACATTAGTCTATCTTCAAAAACAAGAAGAAGTCCTGTGACACATAATAGATTAACAGAAATTTTTGAGCTTCAGAGCAGGTCTTTGCCCATGAAAACTTACGCTCCAAAATATCTGCTAGTCTATAAAGTGCCACAGGACTTTTGTTGTTTTTGAATTATGCATATTTATATTCCTTTCCACTTTTCCATTACTCATGGGGGATTCTGTCACACTGTGTTTGTGTCATGCAGTACTGAACAGTGAAACAGTTCACATGCTGGCACTACATAGGACAGGTGGCATGCCTTCCTCCAAAACTAGTCCATTGAGGAGGCAAAGGGTGGTCTTCTCACCAGCAAAATTAGAGGTTTATTAGGGGAGTGAAGATAACCAGTTTAGAACCAGCAGTGTGAACATAAACAACTCTAAGAGCTCTTCCACAAATTCTAATTCAGCTGTTATTAGGGAGGGGTCTGTTAGAACCAAAACAGTCTTATGCTCATAATTCACCAGAAAATATAACAAAAGAGATGTGAGTCACTGTAGATGTTTGAGGCACAAATATGAACATTAATAGATTGGTATAAAATTAGATGAAAATGAAGTTCACATATGTTTATGTAGATTAACTTTAATTTGAAGGAAGCAGTAAATATGACACCACACATATGTTTAAAGCAGTGCTGTGATTTCATTTATTATAATACAGATGTAACCTAGGGAGGACTGCAAAGAGTCTCCTATTAAGAAGTAATCAGCAGTGCAAGTCCCGTGCTTAAGCCATGCCTCCGTGGCAATTTGATAATCATTAGGCTGAGGTTACACCTTCCAAGACTCTCTAATATCAAGATTGAGGCAGTTCCTAGATTTCTGTTGCTCTTTCCTCATGTGAGGAATGAGTTCTAGACAGGAGGTGCCCTTCACTGCACTAGATATGAAGTCATTCACTCACACAGTAATACATAGAAAGACTTCGACAGATGCCCTCGAGCCAGCTCTCGGTCTAGGATGGCACACTACTCACATACTATCTTCCTTACCTCGCACTGGATGCCCACAAAAAGTTGTGAAAGTTAATCAAGTCTAGCAAAGAATCCTAGGCCAGATCTCCTCTGTGCTCCAGGGAAGATGAGAAACCTACACCGCATTGGGCCTTTTTTCCAATGGGGGAAAATTCCTTTGTAACACCATCATGGTGCTGGGAGAACCGAGGGACAAACAGGAAATCTGGCAGCAACTATCAAATCGCAGCAAGTAGCCAAGAAAAACTGAAGGGAAAGGTGTTCAACTGTGCAGCAAATGAGAAGCTAAGTACCCAGGCTGAGTTTTCTAAGGTCACCTCCCTCTGCACTTCAGTGGATGGCACCATTTTGAAGGCCATGGGTGAGGTGAAGACTCCTCCATCAAGAGGGATGTCATGAATAAGGAGGGGTGCCTCAATACACATGCGTGTGCACACACAAACACACAGAAGTGCCTATTCCTTGCTTTTCAAAGCCCAGTTCTCACCCACCCATCAGTGGAAAGAGGTTGCAATTTAAGCAGAATGTATGCAGAGTCATACAAAGACAAGAGTGACAAGACTTACTGGTTACACTAATACATGTGCTTTGTAAATAGTGTGCTGATGTAATAGGGCCTGATTCTTTAATGTGCAGTTCTCAGTCTTTGTTGTGCTGAGTTCCTTGAACCCTCCAAGGACTTCATTAGATGGCATTCAGCATACTGAATGATATCTTCCGTCTTTTACAGAACTAGGCTCTTACTCAGATAGGTCTGTGAGAATGTGAGTTTGAAACAGTTTACCTAATATACATTATGTATGTACATACATTATATAATTTAATATATTATGTAAATGTTACCATAGATGAGAAAACACAGAATGGTTAAGGCATTCATTAGTTCAATTCATTGTGATTGATGGTGATTGTTGTTTGTGACCAGCAGGTATTCATGAAGATGCTTATAAACCTCTACTGCTTGACAAATGCATATCTTATATGTGCTTCTTATCCACTATTTGCTCTTCATTATTTCCTGTTCTTATATTAAAGAGGTTCAGTTGTCCATTTAGGGAGCAGAAAGTATATGCTGTGACCATGCAAACACAGAGAACAGTCAAAGGAACCCGTTCACAAGCAATTTGCAAACAACCCACAATCTGTTAGATTAAATGAATACTTTTGAATAATTAAAAATTTACAGTTAACCAGGCTGATTTGCAAATGATTCATGAATAAAAGTAGCCAAAATCAATCAAATATTATGTTCAGTAAATAAAATTTGACTTATTCTATTATGAACTTGTCTAATTTACATAATTACTCTCCTTGAAAAAAGCAGAATTTTATATTGCTTTCTGATCATCAGGTAGTACAGACAAGCCAAGTCATGTATAAGTAGAACAATAAAACATGTAAATAAAAATACAAATGATACAATTTCCGAAGCATCTTGTAAAATCCTAAGTGTTCTATTTAAGCATTCAAACTGAGCCTGTTGATAGCAGTTGTTCACATGTAGATAAACAGAATTTACATAAATGTAACGACTTTGTGCTTTTCTATAGATGCAAAAGATATTTGAGAAACTTCCAGGATTCAAAGAAATTCATGTATTAGGATTTAGGTAAGTAAGGAAACAGGACTTGTATTCTATTTATTGCTAGGAGTCCATCCCTTGATCAAGAGATTAATCACAAGCAATGTTCTTGTAGAAAGTATGTGGTTATAAACATCAGTTAACTCTTTGGGACCCTTTATAATAAGAACAGAGAATAGTACAGACAAATACTTCCAAACAAGATTATGACCTGCAGATTATTTTTAAAAAAAATGGAGAAGGGAAAAGTTCCTGGTTCCCTCTGGAAAACAGAAATTCTGTTTCAGGGGGCCCATTAAGATGCACATCACCTGACATTTGTTTGCTTGCCAACAGCCTTGTGTTAACAGCTCTCAAACAACTTATGGAAAGAAAAGCATTCTGGAAGCGTGCCCGTCTTCTCAGACTATTGTTTTGTGCATGAATCATGTCTCCTTATACATTACAGAAAAATGTCTTAGCAGCAGAATGTTACAGCAGGGAAGGTAATTAGGCAGTTACTGGAGAGTGTTCTGTACCCATTGAGGGTGGTAGCTGTACGCAGCTTTATTGGATTGATTACTTTTCTGATATATTCATACAATCTGGGGTTTTTTGCAATAGGTTCAATCCAACTTATCCAAAGAGTCTAAGTTGTCTTTTTTTAAAAAGAGTCTTGAATTTTTAAACTTCCATGTGCATTATCACTCCAAGCTGTCTTGCAACTTATTAAAAAAGAATCTGCAGTAGTTTTAAAGTTCAGCTGTCCAACAATCAACATTCTGAATCTCACATCATAAAAACATACACTACAAAATAATGCAGCTGAGGGAACCAAATGCCAGAGCCAGAATCTGGTCTCCCAACCTATTTCTGGAATCCTGCAATTTTTGTAAGTTCTTCCTCCACCAAACTAACTTCCTTCAGGTAACACCTTTTAATACCTTGAAGGGCATTTCAATCATACCCTACTATTGCAGAGGTACTCACTCCTCCCTAGTATTCTCTTCTACAGAATTACTAGAAAAGAAAAGGCAAAATAGAAGGGAAATAAATTAATAAATATTTTGATAGACAAAAAAATGAAAATAAGCAGTGGCTATTGCAGAAGCATTAAGAAAAAAAAACATTCAGTACATCATCATCACCTTGGTTTGACCAGGGAATTATTTTATCATGCAAGGAACGGCAACCAATACAAAGCTCCCTGGGATCCAATGGACCCTTTTCTGACAAATTCACAATCTGTTCTGTTGCTACAGTGAGAATCATGGTCTGCAGCAACAGGATTTAAGAATCTGTTGAGAATCAGGAAGCATGTGGTTTTGACCCACATGTGCTAATAATTTTTTTTTCCAATCTTCATCATGTAAATTGAGTGAGATCAAGAGGATTTTGTTTGTAGTCTTTAAAAAAAGCAAAAACACTCCTGTTCATTTTCAATGTGCCATTTTGCACAAAACAGGAATAAAAATCGCTGCAATGCTTCTATACTAAACATGCTGCTGCATCAATTAAACTGGAGAAGAGACTACTTGTAAGCAGATGTGTTATATTACTACGGAATTTTGTCATAGTGAACTCAGTTACAGAGAATCTCCTGCTATTGAAAACTTCTCCTGAGACCTCACCCTACTTCTAATGAATGCCAAAAGGGCACAGTTCCTGCGGCTAGAGACCAAAATTCAAGTTATGGTGAAGAATCCCCGATGGCAAGTTATGTTAATGGCAGTGCTGCTTTAGAGTTGCCCTTTGTTCTCTCCAATCCTTATGGAAATAGAGTACTGGTTGAAGCTTCTGCTTGCATTAAAGTTAAGATGCTTTAAGAAATGTAACTGTTTCACATCTCTCCACTACCTCAGGGATGGTGGTCACTAGTGAAAAAACATCAGCATTTAATATGAATTACTGCTGTGTAAGACAACTAAATTCTCCTGTCATTAGGCTAAGAAATCACTGCTATAAAAGAGTTAGTCCTTTCATTTTACAACATATACTGCCGATGCCATGCCAGGATTCCTTGCTGGCATTCTCACTGAATTTTGGCATTTCTAGGACGTCAAAAGCCTTTTCTTGGGCAGCATGGAAGCTGCAGAAAGGATCACAAGTAAAAGAGTTAACGGAATTGCCAAAGCTTTACATCAAGTACACACCAATGAAGCCTGATTCCTGATCATTTTAATTTCAATCATGCAGTTTTGAAAAACTGCTCACTATTTATATACTGATTATTTTTCTGTGCAAACAAAGTCACTGTAAGCTGTACATCGAGCATGTGCACTGTTTCCAAGGGTAGGGGGCTCTGCCATTTTTGATAGGTCAAGTCTTGTTTGACTTATCCAATTCGTCCTGCAAGATATTCAGAATACCAAAAAGAGGAAGCCAAAGCATTTTAGGGGAAAGAAGAGGTTGTGTTCATTCAAGTACCATTCTCTACAGACAAAACTAGACCCTCCCCAAATTGTTCTGCAGCAAATCACACAAAGTCTTTCTAACTAGTGAGCATGTGTTAATATTGGGTTAAAATGTGCTCTCATTTTTTAAAATGTATTGTTTATCATTTCCCATGGATGAACATTGCACTGAGCCACCTAAATCTTCCACTCTGCCTTTAAAAACTAAAGCTGACCAGCACTAAGCACCAACATCTTACATTATGGCAGGTGTGGCAAGGCTAGCCTTGTTCCTGGGCTCTGGGCCTCTGTTTAGTACACTAACCCCACAGCCAGAATACCATTGCCCTTCTTGAGATGGTGGGGGGAGGGAATATGGTGGGCTGGGGGTAACCGAGGCCACACCCACTCGAGCCAGGTTCCAGCCCAGGGACCCTGTGTGGCTGCTAGTCGTGGGGGAAGGCTCCCCTCATTATGAGCAGCACAGCTCTTCCCTGGGCCACTTCCCCAGACGATTCTTTTCCCCCATACCTCCTCCAAGTAGTAGTGGTAGCAGCAGCAGCAGCAGCAGCAGCAGCCGCCGCCGCCGCCGCCTGTTCCCCCTCCTGGTTTTGGCTCCTCCTGTGTGATCAGCCTGCTTGGCCTTACACCAAATCTCAGGGCCTCCTGGACAGGAGCCTTAGCCCCTTGCAGCTGAGCACTCCTCTTCTCTCCTCCTCTGGTGCCTCTAGAAAAACCTCACCTCACCTCACCTCACCTCACCTCACCTCACCTCACCTCACCTCTGCTCTACCCCCTGCCTACTGGGCAAGGGTTCTTTTAAAAGCAGGCTTAAGTGAGACCAGCTGGCCCCAGTTGGCCCAGGGCGGCTTCCTCCCCAGCTGCTCATACTCTGCCTGTTTGCCTGCTGTGCTTTCCCTCTTGTTCTCACCTCCTCCCAGCCTCACCTTGTCACACAGGTTTACACCAACAAGGTAAATTGATCTGTTACATGTGAGACATGTAACTTAAGTCACATAGCTTAGCTCAATTAACAATGTCTACACCAGACCCCCGAAGTTGATGCCTGCTGCATCAATCACAGCAGCACCAATTTAGCCCATAGGGAAGACAAGCCCTTAGTCATATCTCTAAGGAATGACTCCAGGCAACCTGAGATCACTTTCTGGCCTGGTATCTTATTCCCTGCCAGTAAGGGCTGGTAGTGCTGAGAAACCAGAAGATTTACAAGTCTGGAGAAGGTAGGAAACACATTGCACCACCGAATAAGCATGTTACCTTCCAAGAACTAGAGGTCATTTCTGATGTGTTCCACTACCTCATTCATCCTTGACTGACAAGAAAGTTGTTTTGTGGGGTCTGCATCAGGAGGAGGTTGTGCGAGAGAGATAGAGTGCTTAAGAGCTCCATTATGACTGGACTAGAGGATTCATCAAGGGAAACAAAAACAATAGAGTGTTAAGTCTATCATTATATTACTGATAATATAGTCAACATAAGGTGTCCTCTAGAACTGCACATGGTAGGTAATAAATGAGTCAGTTTACTTCTGAGGCTTGGATTTGGACAGCAGCCAAAGTCTCCATCCCAGCTTCTCTGTAGTACTGCTTTCCTGTTGGGAGCTGCACATTAGGACCACCAGTACCACAGATTTGTGATTTGTGGTGGAACTGGGAGTGCAAATCTTTGCGCAACTGAGTATAGTAACATTTCTGCTCATCCTGCTCAGACAGAGCAGAAAGTTGCCCTTCCTCAGGAAAGGAGAGCGTATTAATGGACAAGAGACTAACACTTTTACATTGAAATAAAGATGAAAAGGGATAAGTAAAACACAAATGCCCTGAAAAAAACATGATATGTGATCGCCTGGCTTAACAGTTTACATGGATTTTTCTTTCTCTTTTTCTTTCTGTCTTGCATTATCGTGTCCTATCTTGCATGATGAAATGAAGACGGAATATGGATAAAGATGGGTAATCCAGCTATATTTTTAAAAAATGAATGTAGTGAATCATTTGAGAAAACTCTTCATTAATGTGGCAAAATAAATTAATTTGTCTTTTGTTCAAACACAGCATCTGTGGTAAACAAGCAGCCTGGCTTTCACTTCCATTTGAAAGGCTCATTTAATCAAATTATAATAGTCTATCTGCAGAGAGGGAGAAAAAATCTTTAACCTAAATCACTCTTTTCAATAAACAACATAACATTGATTTGAACAGCTAAAGATACCTCCATCCAACATAAGGTTTAAGTAGAAAATGGGAAAATGTCATACTTTAAATTATTTTGAAAGGGGTATTTTGGGCATGACAGCTGCTTGCTAGTTTCTGTTTCCCCATACACATTCTCTTCGGTATGTAGCATCTAATTTGCTACTTCAGCAACTGAGACAGAAGTTGAGCAAAAAGACCAGCTGGATCTCTGAGAATGCTATGATAAGAGACAAACTGGCTCTCATATTAACCTGGCAATATAACTGTAGAATATTTTTTCCTGCCTGAAATGTTGCTGGACAATAAATTTATTATTTCCATGTGAGTTATGACAAAAATTACCTGCTCCTTTTAGTGAATTTTTGCCACTTAGTATAAGTGTAAATTCATAGCACATCTCAGATAAGAGGCCAATTCTTCTCCCTTCAGTTATTCATCATTGTGGAAAGCTGTTTCATGGTTTCTGGTTTTAGAATTAATGTTTGTGGGGTTTTTAAAAAAGGTGTATTTACTGTGTTTAACAGTCCTGCAGATCATGTTTTCTGTTTAGCTATTGAACAGGAATATCTACAGCATCATTACTGCCAGTTTCTCCAAGATGGCCTAATGTACATGATTCAACCATGACCTGGAAGAACTAACTCAAACTGCGAAAAGCCCTTTTGCTTTCCATGCATATTAAGCCCTTACGTGATCTCCGAAAATAGCTAGCAATATTACCTACTTGAATGAGAGTTTTAGTAACATGGCAACCTTGCCACTATAAGCTGAAATGAGTTCACTAACTCATTTCACACAGGCCATTGTAGTCAATAAATCGTTCTGACTTTTGGTCACTGCTAACATGGGTTTGTATTTGAACTACAGGTTGAACCTCTCTAGTCTGGCACTTTTGCAACCTGACAGGTGACAACCAGAGAATTGCCAGATAATGGGGAGTCAATATTGTCTAGTACCCTTACCAACACTTTTACTGCTTACTGAACTATAGAAGACATTTAGGAGTAAATCAGAGCTAAATAACATCACAGAACACAGAGCCAGTACTCGTAGCTGCTAACAAACTGTATGGGTCCGTGGCAAATTTGTCCACATCCATGATAAGTCAACATCTACTGAACTAAAATCATGTGGGACCGCAAGTGTTGCCAGACCAGAATATGTTGAACTAGAGAGATTCAACCTGTAGTGATCTAGGAGTGAAAGGCTTCATGTTCTATTACCTATTATATTATAAATCCAGTGTTTCTGTGCACGGATTTATTTATTATTATTATCTCATGTGTTGGAAAAAGTCATTTGGACATAACATGTCAATTAGGTAGATAAATATAGTTGGATTGCACTCTCAACAGGTTTGCAGATGACACTAAGCTAGGGGAGAGGTAGAAACGCTGGAGGGTAGGGATAGGGTCCAGAGTGACTTAGACAAATTGGAAGACTGGGCTGCAAGAAATCTGATGAGGTTCAATAAGGACAAGTGCAGAGTCCTGCACTCGGGCCAGAAGAATCCCAAGCATTGTTACAGGCTGGGGTTCGACTGGTTCAGTAGTAGTTCTGCAGAATAGGACCTGGGAGTTGTAGTGGATGAGAAGCTGGACACGAGTCAACAGTGTGCCATTGTAGCCAAGAAAGCTAATGGCATATTAGGTTGCATCAAGAGGAGCGTTGCCAATAGATCCAGAGAAGTGATTGTTCTTCTTGATTCGGCTTTGGTGAGGCCGCATCTGGAGTACTGTACTGTGTCCAGTTCTGGGCCCCCAGTAATAGGAAGGATGTGGATAAACTGGAGAGGGTCCAGCGGAGGGCAACCAAAATAATTAGGGGGCTGGAGCATATGACTTATGAAGGAAGGTTGACAGAATTGGGACTGTTTAGTCTGCAGAAGAGAAGACTGAGGGGGCGCTTGATAACAGCCTTCAACTTACTGAAGGGAGGTTGCAAAGAGGCTGGAGAGAGGCTGTTCACAGTGGTCATGGATGGCAGAACACAGAACGATGGGCTCAAGTTGTGGTTGGGAAGGTCCAGGTTGAACATAAGGAAAAACCTTTTCACTAGGAGGGTGGTGAAGCATTGGAATGGTCTGCCCAGGGAAGTAGTGGAGATTCCATCACTGGAGGTGTTTAAGTCTCGACTCAACAAAGCCCTGGCTGGGCTGATCTGATGGGTTTAATCCTGCTTAGGACATGGGGCTGGACTTGATGGCTTTTTTAGGTCTCTTCCCACTCTGTTGTTCTATTATTCTATGTTAGAAGTAGAGGCAGGTTGAGACAGACATAAAGAGAATGAACTACACCTGAGACACGCTGGAGAAAATGGCCAAAGACAGACAGAGATGGAGGATCTTTGTTGCTGCCCTACATGCCAGTGGGCGTAACAGGCTTTCACTAACTAACTAACTGAAAATATAATTTCATTACTTTCATAGAAGAATTTTGGCATATTGGAGAGGATAGGAATATTTTTGAAAATGTTTCCTTGGCCATATGCCTGATTTTGTGGTAGGTGATCAATGCATTCTTGCACTGCAGGTCAAGCAGCACTGAAGTGCGATACGTTGTGAATTTTGAAAAAGACAGCTCAGAAGTAAAAGGTCCTGAGGATGACATCTCAACTATTGGCTCCAATAAAGTTGAAAATGAAAAAAGCCCTCTTAGCACAAATGAAGGGGAGGAAATACCAGGAATTAAATTCTCAGTACCAGAACTTCAGCAGCTCGTTGCCATGGCACTACAGGAAGACCAGTCCTTGATAATGGACCTTGGAACACTTCAGTTTACTGATGGTCAGTATAGAAGCTGCTAAGTGCATAGTTCTGACTCTCTCTGAATTGTCATTTTATGAGATGTAAATAAGATTTTTTTTCTTCTCCCTTCCAGTTTATTTCTATTTGGTATAATTAACTGGCTGGAATGTGCCCTTCGGGGCTTCAAAAAGGTTTACAGGTCTAAATTAAGACAATCATTCAAGACAGTTGTCTGTTGTTTTTAGTCTAGCTTCTGTTCAAGTGCAGAAGGAAGACATATCTTTATTGCTTTTTCTTTTGCTACAAGCTGCACATTTTTGCATATTCTTAGAAATAAAAGGAAAAAAAATGAATATTCAGTGTACTGTTTGAGTTCCCAATGAAGACAGTTTCCTGGCTCGCTTAACAGCACAAAAGATTCAAATAATTCTTACATTGCTGCCCACAGTTCATTCATTGGTACATTTTAGAATTTCCCAGGTTTCACTGGTTCTGACATCTAAAAACCCATTGAAAACCAGGACATTGATTTAACCACATCTTTTAAATTGTGACCTTATTTCCCCTTTGTGGTATTGAAATGGATCAGCTTTTTTCAATAAATTGATATTTTATAAAATGTTATTAAAATACTTATCAAGGCCATTCTAATTGTTTTGCATAATAACAGCATTTTGGTATTAAAAACAAAGTTTTTAGTAAATAAAAAGTTCCTATTGATTGTAAAATAGTTTAAAATGTCAAAAATTTGTGAAGAAAAATTTCTTAAAAACAGAAAAATTGAATAAGGTCACAATCTCTTATTATTTTTAACTATGGCCTTTTTCAACAATCTCCTTTTTTGAAATATTTGAAATATTTCAACTAGTAGCTCTACCATGAGCTGTGGGGTAGACACGCAGGAAAGCACTGGTGTGGACAGAGGGCAAAACTGCTGTAGTTCATTAAACAAGTCAGCATGGTTTATGTGGAGGTATTGAATAGTTTGTGCGTAAACTGTTTTTAGTCAGCAGAGATGATTCAGTTTCCTACAGATGTATCTCATTTCCACTGATCATGTGGAACACAGAATGCTGCAAATAAATTTCTGCTTTACTTCCAGGTGTAACTTAAAAGTAAAATTTACCACTTATTTTCATTAATGCTCATTTCTAAAAGTCTTTCATGTGAATCATTTTGTTTTTAATCAGTTTTTATATCTATTAGAGGAGCTGTGCACTTTAATGAGGATTCAGTGTGCCATTATCTTCAATATGCAGCTTCAGTGCAAAATATACTTTGCCTTTTTTATTTCATTTTGCAGAAGCTATGAAACAACCAAGTGATTCAGCCAATGATATAAAATCAGTGGTCACCCTAGCTCCAGGAGACACTGACTCGGTAAGCTAATTCTGCTTATCTCTCAAAGAGAAACTAACTGAGATATTCTAACACACACTCCCTCCCATCCCCCGGACACACACACACACACACACACACATACATACACACACTAAAAGTAAGTAGATTCCTTCTTATAAATGCAACCAGTAGTATGTTATTTTACAAAAGCACAAAGTAACTGATCAAAGTACTTACATGTGAAAGACTTTGCCTGGTTTCCTCTGCCATTTAAGGGGATTACAAATTACTATAGTGAACCATAAGCTGTAACTCTCAGTGTGTGAGATAGAGCAAAGTTTGTGACATAATAAAATGCCACCTTTGCTCAATTGATTTTAAAACAATGGATCGTTATATATTTTATTTAGGATCACATTACCGTACGCCAAGCATTGGTCCGTATTTTATAACTATAAAATTGAGTTACAAGGCATGGCTACATTTTTATCAGACTCTCCTGTAATAAAAGCTACATCCCATAAGTGTTCTCTAAATTTGATTTTCAGGGTGATGGTTTGAGTGCTGAACTCCCACTAGGTTATCCTAGTCCAGCAATTGTGGAGCAGACAGGAGACAGTTTGATTAGTGACTATATCACTGGAACCACTGTGCAAAGTGGAGATACCAGCACCCCTGATAATTTTATTTCGTCTAATCCTGCATTTCCTTCCAAGCCCTCAAGTGAACTGTCTAAAGACAAACCTGTTGCAGAACATGATTTGGAATCTTTAAAGGACATCGAAGACATGAACATTGTTACCGACAACCAAACCTCAACAGTGCCTTTCAGTATTCAGGATAGCACCGACAGCCCTTCAAAATCAGAAGACTCTGATATACCTCCGCCAGCAGATGAGTCAGCCAGCAATGATTTAAGCACAAGAGAATCTGAAGTCCCAGATGAGCAGGCTGTCACACTGGCAGCATATACGACATCGCCTAACTTTCTGCATCCAAGTGATCAGAAGAGTGAAGCTGAAAGGAAGAAAGAAGAGACCATTAAGGAAGTCAGCCAGGAAAGTCTAGCTGGACAAGGTAGGTTATGAACCTTCAATCTCTGAAGGGAAATAAGAGACCCAGCATTTATGCCACAAATATAACAACTTAGTAAGGAGACTAAACATTTGGCTAAATTTACTTTTTGAGTTGCAGCTGAATATTCCTATACAGTTAAGCATGAAAATATGCCTTAGAATTTTTTTGGCATCCAATCTGAGCAAATGTGACTTTCATTTTGAGTTCTGAGTTAGTAAAGCAATTAAAAATCACAGATAAGGGAAAGGTGTAGGGTAGGATTTCACAAACCAAAAGAAATCAAAGAGATGCCAAATAAACTCCCAAATCAATCATAAATAAGAACAACTCCAGTATTCAAAACTTGAGATTAAATTACTCAACTATACTACAGGAATCACAGCTTAAGTCTGCAATAAGTATAGTAACAGTTTATTCAAAATGGGAACTGCATAACCATCTTGGACCATGATTAGGACTCCTGGGCACTACTGCAATACAAATAAATACTATTCATTTGAAAGAGTTTGCATTTTCTAATGATCTGATTAAGGGTTAACATGTTTTCAAAAGCAACTCTTTTTGTTTGGTCATCTATTCTATATTTTTTGCTTGGTAATTTGATTTACAGAACCTTAATGCATGAGAGTCCACAGAAGTGCACAGGGTCTTCTGTCAGCTCTCTAAGGGACATTCTCTAGGAACAAGGAATAGAAAACTGCTAAGAAAAAAATACATATGGTGTGAAATTCTGCCTCCGTATCAATAACAAAAATCCTATTAACTTTAACCAAGCCAGGATTTCATCTATGGAGTTTGAAATAAAAGATGAACACCATTCCAAAGAGCAAATTAACACCCAGTCAGTATTTTAGAGTACCACATATAATGCAACCCCTATTTTTTTTAACTAACTGGGGACTGATAAAATCATGAAAAAAGTCGATAAGTTCATAACACTGAATTCACAATTACAGTATGTCTGGTGCACAAGTTGCAGTATGAGCAGCACTTTCTTCTAGCCTTTCAAACCACTGTAAAACACTTTCCAGTGCCCTGAAGGCAACAGAATATGAAGAGCCATCAAGTTGTTCTTCACTGACCTCTCTTTCGCTATGTGATAAGGGGTTTTGTTGGTTGGGAAAAATGACTTGTGCAATTGGTCATTCCTAAGATTGGCGGTCATGAAATCAAGGTTCTACTGCATATGTTTTATGAACAGATGTCTACAAATAAGAGCTAAGGATGGCACTATACTTTCTCCCGTCTCTCCCCCCACCCAAATTAAACCAAAGAGCCTACTCAATTTTCCAGTGAGCAATGAGCCTCCTGCCCTCACTGCTAGCCAAGTAGTCAACTTCTGAACCCACAATATAGCTTTTTTTGGCTTAGCCAACCATCATCTACTGTTTCCAGGCTGATCCCAGGGTCAGCATGAGCAACAGAGGAGGCAGGGCAAGGACACACACCAATGGTCAGTGAAATAGAGCAATACTGTCTCCATGCAGGAATGCCATCCTGGCTTCCCCACAGCACCATCTACAAGCCTTACAAAAGCAGCAACAGACTTGGAAAGCAGAGGGCCCACAAAGGTTAATATCACCCAAAATTAGGCAGTTCCTGAGGGTGAAACTTCTCAGTCACCACCAGTGAGGAAGGAGGAGTAATTTCAAGTAACTGAAGAAATATGCAGCTATAGCAAAAAGAAAAAAGAAAATGGTAGCCCATTTTAATATCTGGAACCAGCACACAACATGGCCTGCCAGTTTTTTTTTTCTCTGAAGTGTTTTTTCCTGTGCAGTTTCAAACAGCTCTCACTGGAATCTGGTAGGGCTACCTCTAAGGGTGTTAGAGGGACCTCTCAGGTTGGTGTGAATTGGTCTCTCTGCACAGGAGTTGAATTCAGTGTCTTCCCACAGCACTTGCAAATTCTGTAAGCATAACAGAAGAGGCATCTCTAGCCTGCCTCCATCATACACAGTGCATGAGTGGGCAGGCTGGGCTCTTGATGATCTTCTAGGATTCTATCTTTGCATTTTGTTATATTCTAATTGGTCAGTGATGTTAGGGCTGTCACCATATACGTGGAGTGACGCTTGTGAGAAGAAAGATTCTAGAACACATAGATCTATCAGGTGGCTCCATAGATGTAATTCTGGTAAGTACGGTCAATTTAAATTTACTTCTAAGCTTATCTGTCTCTGGTAAGTGCTGACTATGCACTCAGTCTTCTCTGAGATGAGCTACAGACACATTCCAGCCTTGACAAGTATGATAAGATGTGATCTCTAAGTTTTCAGACCAGGGACATTGACTTCTTACCTAAACCACCTTGTGCACATTTGGTCATTTTAAAACAAAAATAATATGTCGCCCCATGGACCTACAAGAATGGTTAATGTTATTTTTACTTAAAAAAATAAATTTCAGGTTTATGGACCTTTCAGAAGAAAAGGGATGTTGGCAGAGATTTGTCTGAGGAGATAATCGCACATAGTTTGTGGTGTCAACCATTTCCCTCATGCTAATTATTTATCCAAAATGACCTTTCCTGATGTTTACTTTTTGGATGCAGTAAAGAAGCATACAGAAGATGAGACTAGCATTATGAGAGGAGTAGGACCACAATGACTGGGTCAAGTAATCCACTGCCCTGCCTTTTACTGCAACTAAAACCAGAAGTTGCAAAGTAAGGTAGTATACTGAGTAATTATGCCATGCAATAGAATGAACAGTCCTTCCAAATGCAGGGGATTAACTGTTGGCTTATGTTCTGAAGAATGAGGGTTTATATATTTGTACAAAGTGTAGCTGCAAGTGAAAATAATTTTGGCTGATTTGGCAATTTTTTGCCATACCCAAAATTGCATTATGCTGCTGGAAGACACTCTCACATATTGTACAGTTTATTCTTATGCTGCAGTATTTGTTTTCACACATGGATAACTGAAGCAAAGAAAAACACGTGCTTTTTTATCAGTGCAGCAGTTTGAAATGTCTAAGGAACAAAAAACACTTCTGTGCATGACTGATCTGAGTATTTGTACTTGAAAGTAACATTTTTGATGACAGTTGTCATTACTAACTTTATTTTCAAATACATTGTGCATATTATCAATGCAGGGTAGCACATCTCATCTTTCAGATTGCAGGGCTGATCAAAAACAATATACTTTCTCTTTAATAAACAAGCATTGGCATAGAATTATACCTCTCACAGATGCTCCATTTTTCTCATTGCCATTCACTAACTCACTGGTTTGCTGACTTCGGGTCACAAATCCACATGATTGCTGAATATTGCATTTTCTGAATAAATGAAAAATACTGTAGACACACAGCTCCCTGTTGGTTACCTTGCTGCTGGCTACCTCAGTAGAGGGCTTTTATTTGTTCCACTTGAGTCATTTTCAAATCACAGCCCATGAAGTGTGTACAAAATGCTTAATCACAGTGAGCAGCAAGGGCATGGGAAGTAGGACTGTGGGGATGCTACAGCATCCCCCATGTTTTGCACCCAGCATTCAAACCCCATCCCTCTGCTGCCCCAGGTCCCAGCCACCAGCCCTGCACCCCTGCTGCCTAGGTCCCAGCCACCAGACCTGCTGCTGCCCAGGGGCTCTGCTACTGGCTCTGGCTCCAGGGTCACAGCCACTGCCCGCCCCCACCACCATGTGTGGTGCCAGCCACTGGCCATACATCCAAGGTCCCAGCAGCCAGCCTCTGTTCTAGGGAGTGGTGAGGGGCACAGATGGGAGTAAGGGTGCATGCAGCTCAGCAACCCCACCCCAAAAATGTTCCAGCACCACTGATTAGTCCTGAGTTTCACTGTGAACCTGCATCTTGTCATAGTTCCACCCCCAACACACTTACAGTGTAGTACTAAAATAACTCACAAGGCTTTCTGTGTATAGGCACTTCTGCCTCAGCACCTGTGATAGCTGCTGCTCTGTCTGGGACTAGCAGTGCCGTACTTGCCTGATAGGCATCTATGAGGCAGTCTGAGGAACTAAAGTACCTACTGAATCCATGCAGGGCCGTGTCTACACGTGCCCCAAACGTCGAAACGGCCACGCAAATGGCCATTTCGAAGTTTACTAATGAAGCGCTGAAATGCATATTCAGCGCTTCATTAGCATGCGAGCGGCCGCAGCACTTAGAAATTGACGCGCCTCGCCGCCGCGCGTCTCATCCCGACGGGGCTCCTTTTCGAAAGGACGCCGCCTACTTCGAAGTCCCCTTATTCGAAGTCCTACTTCGAAGTGTGGCGGCCGCCCACATGCTAATGAAGCGCTGAATATGAATTTCAGCGCTTCATTAGTAAACTTCAAAATGGCCATTTGCGTGGCCGTTTCGAAGTTTGGGGCACGTGTAGGCGTAGCAGAGATGTGAGAGTCACCAAGTAAAGGCTATGTCTACACTAGACAGTTTTGTCATGCAGAGTGTCCACATTTCCAAGGCATTCTGTCAACAATAAATCGACAGAATGTGGCATTTCTTTTGATAGTGTTCTGCTGCCCGCCCCCCCACAAGGCAGAATGCCTCTGTCAATAGGTTCTGTCAACAGAAAGCTGCTCTGGGGCCCTCTGTCAACAGACAGGGCTTCTGGGACACCAGATACATTACAGCAGGTACAGAAGCAACAGCTCTTTTTCAAAGAATGTACTTAATCCACCTCTCTGAGGCTACATCTACATTACAGCAATCTGTCGACAGAAGTTAC
Source organism: Carettochelys insculpta (assembly GCF_033958435.1). Classification (NCBI taxonomy): domain Eukaryota; kingdom Metazoa; phylum Chordata; order Testudines; family Carettochelyidae; genus Carettochelys; species Carettochelys insculpta. The sequence continues at coordinate 147,337,066 of NC_134139.1, read as the reverse complement.
TGTCAGAAGAGATCTTCCGGCAAAACTTCTGTCAACAGATCACATCCACACATAAAAGCAGATCAAAAGAGCGATCTGTTTTGTCAACAGAGAGCAGCCAGACTGCCCAGCTGCTCTCTCGACAGAATTGCCAACTAGAAGCTCGACGAACAGGGCTGCCCGGTGAACCAGACGCCCTTTCTGTTGACGGAGGGCTCCCCAGTGCATCAACACAGCTTTTTTGTCAACAGAAACTGTCTACAAAGCCATTATTCCTCATCAAGGAGAGGCAGAACACTGTTGGTGGAATGCTGTCGGCTGTAGACAGTCTGTCAACAAATGCATTTGGTGTATAGCCACTCTGTGGGTTTTGTCGACAAACCCCTCTCATGTAGATGTAGCCTAAAAAGCAATCTCTGGGAAACAGAACAATTCTTCTATTAACATAGCTGAATCGACAGTGAAGGTTAGCCATGTGCAACTTGGTTAGTTCCGTCTAATTTTTCGGAATAAACCAGTCCCATGTTAGTAGTTATACATGGTTGTGTATATTAGCAGTTATTATAATGCCACAAAGTATGCTTCATAGAGCACTGAGATTTTTTTAAAGTTTCTCCATGGGAGAGTGGGCGGGGGTTGCTGAGACATGGTGCAGTGGACAAATTTTACTGCTTTCTCCTTTTTGCTAGCTGCTACCAATGACAGTGATATTCCCATTGTTTTTCCATGCCCTACACATTTTCTATAGGAGTCTACTTGTATTTCAAAAGCTAAAAGTTTATTTAATTTTATCTTGTGGAGGCTATCATTAAAGAGTATGTTGTTAGGGGTAGAAAGTCTATGGCTATGTCTACACTAGCCAAAAACTTCGAAATGGCCATACAAATGGCCATTTCGAAGTTTACTAATGAAGCGATGAAATACATATTCAGCACTTCATTAGCATGCAGGCTGCCGCGGCACTTCGAAATTGACGCGGCTCAGTGCCACGCGGCTCATCCAGACGGGGCTCCTTTTCGAAAGGACCCCACCTACTTCGAAGTCCCCTTATTCCTATGAGCAGATAGGAATAAGGGGACTTCGAAGTAGAGAGGGTCCTTTCGAAAAGGAGCCCCATCTGGATGAGCCGCGCAGCGGAGAGCCGCATCAATTTTGAAGTGCCGTGGCCGCCCGCATGCTAATAAAGCACTGAATATGTATTTCAGCACTTCATTAGTAAACTTCGAAATGGCCATTTCGAAGTTTTTGGGTAGTGTAGGCATGGCCTATGAGGCATATAAAATTACTGAGTGAGGGGTATGTAAGCTGATGGCTTTTCACCCTGCAAGTGGCCGCATTACTGTGATGGAAGTACACTTGGATCCTCTCTAGTCTGGCACACTCCCATCCAGCAACATCTGTCATGTGGCATGATGTTAGTTAGCCAGCTATCCACTTATCATAGGTATAACCAGCTTTCCCATGGTTCCACAAAGTTTGTTTCTAGCCACCAGTTCTGGCTCTCAGTGTTCTGTGCTATTTAGCTGTATTTTACCCTTAAATGTCTTCTAAGAGCTCAGTGGAAATGTTGGTAATGCTGCTAGACAATATTAATTTCTCATGGTCCAGCAAATTATCTCATTTGGCCGTGGTTTGGTCCTGAGGCTGCTGGACTAGAATGGTTCAACATGTATGTGGTAAAGTTTGATAAACCTTGTTTTTGGGTTCTTAGATATAAGGGTGTTGTGTCATCTGTTAACCAGTTGAAAACTTTCTTTCTTTTTGAAGGCTAATAGCATGTTGGGGTACATTAGAAGGAGCATTTCCAGCAGATCAAGAGAAGGTATTAGTCCCCTTTATTTGGCACTAATGAGGCCACATGTGGAGTACTGCTTCCAATTCTGGACATCCCCCCGCCCCCAGTATAGGAAGGATATGGATGCACTGGAAAGGGTCCAGTGGAGAGCAACAAAAATCATTAGGGGAATGGAGCACATGACCTACAAGGAGAGGCTGAGGGATTTGGACTTATTTAGTATGCAGGAGAGTGAGGTGATTTGATAGCAGCCTTCAACTTCCTGAAGGGAGGCTCTAAACAGGATGGAGAGAGGCTGTTCTCAGTAGTGACAGGTGACAGAACAAGGAGCAATGGTCTCCAGTTACAGAGCAGGAGGTATAGATTGGATATTAGAAAAAACTATTTCGCAAGGAGGGTGATGAAGCACTAGAATGAATTACCTAAAGTGGTGGTGGAATCTCCATCTCTAGGCTGGAGAGTCCGGCTTGACAAAGTCCTGGCGGAGATGACTTAGTTAGGGGTGATCCTGCTTTGGGTAGGAGACTTGACTTGATGACCTTCTGAGGGCCTTCCAGCCTGAGTATTCTATTATTCTAATGTCGGTGTTCCTCGCTTCAAACTCATTGACACTACAGCATTTTCTCATAACTGGCTCTCCAGGAATTTAACATTCTGACTTTCCCCTTTTCTGGTTTAACTTTTACTATAGAGTGACTCTAATTTACTCACTCTTACGTAGCCACCCCACAACTTCTTTACTTACATTCAGTCTCTGGCTTAGCAAGGGACTCTGGCAGATGAGTAATCCTATTTTGATCTAAAGTTAGCTCTGGTAAATGCCTTGTTGGATCCAGTTCAAAACCCCCTTCTGTTATAGATTCTTTTCTTTTTTCTTTTCCACACAGTGTGAATGGAACACAGCCTGCTCTACAGCAGCCATACTAATTCACTGCCATATTTACACTTGTCACTCATTTTTTCCTTTTTTTTTTTTTTTTTTACAAACCTCCTGGCTCTTTGTTATCTCTTTATTCCTTCTTTCTACAAAGTTGTCCATCACCTTTTCTCTTATGTACTCTGTGGGTTAGATTCTCATCCCTATTCAGGCCTCTTTCACTGGATTAAAGGGCTAACGGGGAATAAAGGCACTAGTTCTTTTAGAAATTCGCTCCTCTTGGCTCTAAGGGAGACCATAGGCTACCACTGAAGGATCTCCTCTCATGTCTTATTGTTTGGTATGGTGGTGATGGTGGCAGTGGGGAGGGGGCAGAGGAAGACTACTGTGCTTCAATCCCAAAAGCATCCCAAAATTAGGAAGGTATGAAGGGCTACAGGCAACTTAGCATCCTCACTCCCATCTTGCTGCAAGTAATATGCCACTCTTAAAGGTGCAGCACAAATTCTCATCCTGTGTCATTTTTAGCTCGAGTGAGGAATGAAACCCAGGCGCACAGCTCAGAACCAGATGTTCAATCCCATCTCCACCCCCGCCCACAACTGCCAAAAGTTCAGAGCTCGTGTTTTTATTTAGGCCAGTGGTTTTTTGTGATGATGTTTACCAGTACTGAGTACCAGCACCTTGGCAACCCCAGCCATGGGATTGGCGGGGGGGTGGGGAAGGGGCAGGGAGCTGGCTGAGTACTGGCTCTTCTCTCTTTTATTTATTTTTTTTTTTACAAAAAAGCACTGATTTAGACTGACCTCTAATCATAAATGTCATCTCTTTAGTGTCGTTCCTTCAGAATCTAAGAAATCTTCCTCTATAAACTGTGCAAAGTCAATTCTGCCATTTTCTCTTTTGTTGAATGTTTATCGCATATCTTACCCTCAGTATCTTGCATCTATATATTTTGACTTCCCTCCAGGGTTAAACTTATGATACTCAAACTTCCTCTGAATGCTACAGGTACTTGCTATCCTATTCCTTTTGCAATCTTCTCCTATTTCCACACAATAAACCTTAATGATTGTACAGGAAGGAAACCACATAGATCATATACTCTATGGCTTTATGGAGAATAATACAAGAAAATATTAAGAATGCAGCAAAGGAAATGGCAAATTTCTTATGTGAAATGGAGGAAAAAAAATCTGAAAATCTTAGAAACTGATCAAAAAATAAAAAATAAGATTACTCCCAAAATAGAAATAATAACTTAGCTTAAATCATTAGGGCATGTTTTAGTTCAAGTTATTAATGCATTTTATTTATAAAATTCCTAGTGTCATATAGGAAGCTATTTCTGAGGATATCATTCCCAGATACACACTGCAAATGCACTTAAGGGAATTATTTTTTGCTCTCTGGTATGTAATGATCAAAGCTCAGACTACTGGAGGTGACCTAAAGCTTTGCTGTTATATTTTACTTGTCCATTTCATAGAATTATAGACCTTGATTGCCTCCTTCCCACCTGCACCCTCATACTTGTGGGAGATGAAGATTCTGTGAGGATCGTCTCTAAGTTTTCCTTGGATCATTCGTTGAGCATGTTCAGAAGTGTATTGTGGTTATGCACTCTAATCCCCCTGGCTCTGTACCCCAAGCCTGCTCTGGTGCCCAACCTATCCTGCCTGAGGTAAGCCAGCATGGCTTCAATGGACAGCACTCTCCTGCTGCAGTTAATACAATCTCCTGCTCTTCCTTTTAATCTAATATTGGACAGCGATCAGATGCTGGACCTCCAGAAGAGCTGAGGAGCATATAGACGTTGCAGTATTTCTGGCATTCTTTCTGCCTCATGTTCACTCCCGGTACTCCGAAGGTCCATTATTGTAAAATGTCACCCTTAACACGATGTTCTGCTTGTCTGGCTCTTCAACTCAAATTGCAAAGGAAACGTCCTTATTTATTTCTTACAAGAACTGCCCCAGACGTTTCATAGGGATTGGAATTCAGTCCATGTTATATATTTGACACCAAGGGCATTTTTTCTTTTCCCCAGATCACCACTTTTAAAGGGTAAGAAATTTTCTTTTCCATTACTCTCTCTTTTGGTTTTCATGAATTCTCTTTGATCAGCACCTGACAAGCTTCTCCTAATTTTTTTTCCCATTAACTTCTCTGTGCACCCTTTTGTGGTTTTTCATTATCAATGGAGGCTTTAGAAGGTCTAAGGCTACCCACCACAGGGCACTACCTCATCTAGTACTCTAGGGAGGGAAAAGGCAAGTCTAGCTATGTAACTGTTTCAAGCACTAAGACTTTTATTAGTCTGACAATTACCTTTAATAATATGATATGGTCTATGATAGTGCGAGTGGATGTCAAGTGACCAACAGGGCCATAATATAACCATGGAAATTCCACAAAAAAGACTAAGGACAGACTGCCCTGTACTTCTTGCCCAGGACTATTATAAAGTGGGAGGAATGCGAAATATATGTAATGTTTGTTATGACAGACATCAAAAAGGGAAATTCGAAATCAGAAAGATAAATACATAAATAATTGGAGATACACATCTCCTAGAACTGGAAGGGACCTCAGGAGGTCATCTAGTCCAGTCTCCTGCCCTCTTGGCAGGACAGAGCACCACATCTATTTGCCCCCATCCCTAAACAACCTCCTCAAGGATTGAGCTCACACCCCTTGGTTTAACAGGCCACTGCTCAAACCACTAAGCAGCAGCATATGTGCTACATTGCACCAAATACTGGTCACAGTCTGTAATTTAATCAGGTGCTCAGCTATGATGGACAAACTAGAGTGACTTATACAGAAAAAAAAGACAGAAAAAATATTCTTTAGAATATCTTCAAACATGCTTAAAGAATTAAGCTAAAAATTGACACTGAGAAAGTCAGTTGTGTTTGAGCCTTTTTTTCACAAGAAGCGAGTGGAATAGAGAGCTACATAGGCACATTTCATGATTTGAGACTTAAATTACCCAGTCTCTCAAATTAAAGCTTATGTTAATGTAGAATTAAGCTTTGCTGCTTTGACATGTGATTTGTCACGTTTTTGTGCATGTGTGTCAAAAATATGCAACACAAAAATGTTATTAAAGCAGGTGAAATATTATATTTTAGATGGCAATTCTGTGAACCTAGTATTATTCTATGAAGCACAAAAAGTGTTCAAACACATGACAAGAAAAGTTACCTGTCTAGACAAAAAACTGGTAGCCCAGCCTTACCATAAACAACATCACCAGTGGTTCTGCATGTTTAAGCCCCAAATGTACGAAATGGAACCTGGCAATGCAAAAAACAGTCTGATCATTTAAAAAACAATTCCAAAAGCAAATGTTTCTTAGTTTTCCTACAGATATGCAAGATTTTTAAATGAGTTAGGAAACAAGTAGTACAATTAAAATTGACAGAAATGGTTGATTTATTTTAAGTCTAAAAATTAAGGTTTACGGATAAAAGTGTGTCCCTCACCAGTCTGTACATGTCTAGCTATTAAATCTCACACAGCATCTGGTTACTAATTGCTTAGAAAAGCCTATAAACCTTACAGTTACTTACTGGTTTAAAGGGACACTTTTAAGGGTCTTTGGGTATTACGCTTTCCTCTTCCAGTAAAAAATCCTGTCCTGTGTGTTATCTATGTAAGAAATTCCAGTTTCCAGGAATTTGTATTTTGGTCAGATGGCAGTGAAATCTTGATTTTAAAAATTACTGCAGCTCACTTTTTAGAGGATTCATTGCCCTTTCGACATTAGGCATTAGATTTATAAGGCAAGATCTACGCTGTGCGACAATACCGATTTTAAGTCATTTAGCCCAGTTTTACCAATTGCCTGTCCTCACTGTAAATTCCATTGGCTCGATACATGGTGCACTAAAATCAACATAATAGTGATATCATAATATCCTAGTAACCTGCCGGATATAGCATTCAGTTTGAATTTAAAATTCCAAATGAAGGATAGTAAGGAAGTACCATGTCTTTAAATCAAATTCATTTGCCTCCAGGCATGTCTCGTATGTTCCCCACAATTCTCCACTCTGGCCTGTTCCGTCTCCACTGCTCTCAGGTGCAGAGGCATTACGCACTAGGAAGACCATGTCCCTTAGGCACCTAGAAGATTGTGGCTGTAGAGTCATGAGAGGCTGAAAAAAAATCTTTTGGTTTGCTAGTAGCATGTCTGTGCTTGTGTGTCTACCTCTGCTAGCTGCCTCTTTTGCTGCGCTGCCTGGCACCAGCTGCTGCGCCGTGCCTGCCCCCCGCCCCAACCCCACACACACCATGTGGCAGCTAGGCTGTGGATGAGGGTCATGCTTGAATGACAGGATGAGAAACTTCTTTTCAGCTGTTTACCTGTTGTCCTGTCCCCCACACCTCCTCTCTTCCCTCCCTAAGTGATGCCATGCATTCTGGAACTTTCCCTCACACACATCACATGGCAGCTGCACTGTGGGGGCGGGGTTGTGCTTGGCCAAGAAACTTCTTTTCAGTTGCTTACATTTTGTCCACACCCCCACATCTCCTTCCTTCCCTCCCTCCGGAGGCACCACGCTGTCTGGAAACTTCCAGCACCCAGCTGCATCACGAGGCTTGTCCCTGAACCAATAAAAAGATGTGCTATGCAAGGTGCCAGGCAGCTTGCACATGGTAAGGCTCCTGTAGCCAGCCAGGGGAAGTCTTCCTGGGTGGTCATGATTTTGGGGCAACAGATGAAAATACTTTGTCACTAGCATGGCTATCCTCTCACAGGAAACTCTTGTATGGGCTTTAGCCAAAGGCCAAAGGGCTGGCTATAGTCGGGGCATCTTTTTGGCACCCCAGGGAAGTTTTCCTCAGCAGTCATGATTTTCAGGTGCTAGCTGTAGCTGGGGGTCTTTTAGTTGGCTGGGAGAAGTCTCCTTGGTGGTCATGATTTTCAGGGCTGACTGTAGTCAGAGGTTTTTAGCTACCCCGAGCCATAACTGTTTCAATGATTCATTGCAGTTTCAGTGTAGTGCCTGTGTCTACTTAAACAAATTCTTGTTATAATGGTCTTCTTTTCCAGGAGGTCTACATCTTTGCAGGCCCTAACCTAGACCAGATTTGCCTTCCAATGAATCATCATTAAAGAATTTCAACTGCACTTATTCCAATGTGGCAGCCCTTTCTCAGGCTCCCTCTCTGTAATTAACCCCTGGTTCCCCATTACCCATAGGCACAGAAAGTGCCATTGAAAGTTAATCAGGTAGACATTCAGTTTAACACTGGTGGATATGTAGGTTTCTACATTATGGATTGGGTGCAACGGTTTTGCAGTGGTTGCAAGGATTAAAATTCTTCTTTTTAGGGTCTCCTTTGCCAGGAGGTCTAGAGCCCTACATCCAAGCCTGGGCCCACTGGTAATAGGGCACCCCTTGGTGCCCCAGAATGGCTCTTGGGCCTTTGAGACACAATTATTAATCTGAGGATCTTCTTTGCCAAGCGGTCTAAATCCAGATCCAAACCTGCAAAGATCCAAGGCTCTTGCATGCCATTTTGGAAACTCAACTCAGTTGGGAAAACCAATAACTTTTTCCTAACTATGCTTACTCGTTTTACTATCCCACCCCTCCCCTCAGTTATAAAAAAGCATCTCTCTTTATAAAGGCAAACCAGACCCTGTCTGGAAAAAGGGATGTTTGGTTAGCATGGCAGGGGAATGAGAGAAATGAAATGTGGCAAGATGTAGTAAGATACCCACAGCCACTTGCAGGGCATTTTTTTCCCATGCTGCACCAGTGAAAATAGCCAAAATGTTATGGGGCTCAGGGAACTGTGGGATAGGTTCCCACAATACTCTGCTGCAGCAGTCAATTTAAGCTACTTGTGTGTGGCAGCAATAAGTTGATTTTGTGGGGAGCATGGGAATATGATAAAAAAATTGATAGAACCCAGAGTTAATACATCAATATTAATAAATTTGATTTTAGCTCATTGTGTAGATGCAACCTAAGCTAAAGCTAGACTTCTTTAAGAGTGGATTGGCATAACTGTACAAATACTAGTGTTTTAAATATTATAGCATTAGTCAATTTGAACAGAAACCCAGGGCAAAATTTTCAGTGGTATTTATACTAGAGTGTATGGGCTCTTTTCTACTTGTGAAAAATCCAATATTCATGTGCAGTTCTTGATGAGTACATAGATGAACATTTGTACTTGCACATCTGAGTCTGCAGCAAAAAGTGACCCTGACTATTGTCTGAATATAGGTTTTTCTATACAATTCTTAACACTACTTCTCAGTGTTCAAATTTCCAGTAGGTCATGGACAATTAAATTTGTGAAAGAATTAAGCGCTATCACAAGTAATGATGCCTGTGAAGTAAAAGAAAGAGATAGGCCAATGTACTAGAAAGGGAAAAATTATTCTGTAGGGTTTTTCTCCAACAGGTAGAAGTCTAACTTTTAGCCCCCTAAAGTGACAACATCATTGTGTGTCAGTATAGCATTTGATGAATAGAAGCCTTTCTGAAGAAACTATTGTAAAAAATCAGTCTCTTGCTCATTCAGTTGCAGTTACAGATCTAACTTTCCTTTCAACTTTTCCTCTTCAGTTGAAGGACTTTTTCTGATTAAAGCTATGCCAATCCGTTACAAATTGGAACATGGGTGTCATGGACTAAAAACCGAGTTGGTGACAGAAAAGAATATGTACTTTCATTACTGCATACTCTAAGTAATAAGAAGTCACCATCCAAATTGCAACAACAGGAGTTTCAAACAGAAGATGCTTCTGACTGTTGACATGTCTGTAACTGCAAATTGAATGATTAATTGAGTAAACAGGACTATTATTAATCAGCTGGCAATTCATTTTCTAGCTGTAACCAACTCAAGCTACTTCATATTTGTGAACAGACTGGAGGAATTCAATTTCTCACTTTGTTCTTCCAATGAGGAGAGTTATAGGAACTCAAAATATTCCCACCAGGAATTTCACCATTGAATCCAAGACTTCATACTAGCTCTTTATGCAGTTCGGGGCTTCAAAAAACACTGCTGTCCATGATTTGGTTTGTGAGTAGGGCTCTTGATTAATCACAGTCAAACAAAAATTGCTGTTTTAAAAATCAACTGCAAGTAATCACAATTTTAATTGCACTCAAAATTAAATATGGTAGTATAATAATATCAGTATAATATAGTATTAAATATGTGATGTTTTCCTATATTTTCAAATATATTGATTTCCATTACAACATGGAATACAAAGTGCCCAGTGCTCACTTTAGTATTGTTTTTGATAATAAATATTTGCACACTAGAATTAAAAAACAAAAGAAGTAGTATCTTCTAGTTCACCTCCGACAAGTACTGTAATGCAATCACTATCATGAAAGGGCAAATTACAAACACAGATCTTTTTTACTCAACTACACTAAAAAACAAAATAATGTAAAACTTTAACACAAGTCTACTCAGTCCTGCTTCTTGTTCAGCCAATCTCTGAAAAAACAAGTTTGTTTAATGCTGCCTGTCTTTTATTTACAACATCACCTGAAAGGGAGAACAGGTGTTTGGATGGCTCTTTTGTAGCTGGCATTGCAAGGTATATGTATGCCAGATACAGCTGTTTTGCATTTGCCACTTACTGCTTCAGGCCACCATTCTAGAGGACGTGCTTCCAAGCCGATGAAGCCCTTTTTAAAAAAATGTGTAAATTAAATTTGTGATTGAACTCCTGCTCTGTTTTTAATCTGCCTTCTGCCATATATTTCATCTCAGATGATGACCTAGCACGGATTGTTCATTTTAAGAACCCTTTCACTGCAGATTTGACAAAATACAAAGATGTTGCCAGTATGATATTCCTAAAGATAGCTACAGCACTCAACACAAAGTTTAAGAAAAAGAAGTGCTGTCCAAAACCTGAAAAGGATAAGGTGTGAAGCACGCTTTCAGAAGTCTTTAAAAAGCAACACTTCAATGCAGAAACTTCAGAATCCGAACTACCAAAGAAGAAAATTGTTTGGTGGCATCTGACTCAGAGGATGAAAATGAATGTGTCAATCTATGCTATTTTGAATAGCTATGAAGCAGAACCTATCATCTCCATGAATAGTGGTTGAAGCACAAAGGGACTATGAATCTTTAACACATCTGGCACATAAATATCTTGCAATTCCAGCTACCACAGTGCCATACAAACGCCTGTTCTTACCTCCAGGTGACATCGGAAACAAGAAGTGGACAGCATTACTCCTTCAAACGTAAAAGACTTTTCTGTCTGAGTGACCAGCCACACAGCAGCCAGCCCCACCCAAGGCACTGGCACAGCCAGTCAGCCAGCCCCCAGCATGCTGTTAACCAAATGTGCTGGTTATCCAGATGCCAAATAATGGAGCTTTTACTGTATTTGAAAGTGTGCAATGCATCCAAAATACTTAAACAAATACTTATTATTCTTCATCAGTATGAATGATTGCACTTATTTTTTAAATTTTGCAATTAATCAAACTTTTTTAAAAATGTGTATTTATTTTTTTAATCATTTGGAAGCCCTATTTGTGAGCCTTTCATTTTTGGAGCCCTTGCCTACACCTGGCTTAGATTGCTAGGAAAGTGAGTTGAATGGTCTCATTTCACTAGGTACATTATCCCATATCTCAGAATACGGCATAATTCTCCATGACTAGCCATTCCACTTAGAAGAACATATTCAGAAGTGGAGCTCTCAAGATCAAAGAGAATATGGATTAATTGTCAAAAGTGCGAGGAAGCTCAGACTGTGCCTACTTGGGCCATGTTTGATCGTAGCCATTTGTATCTGTCTCTGACCTGTCTGAGTCCTGACATTTAGGGCCACATTCCCCAGTTATGCTTCAGCTATTTTAAACTTCTGTGGTGATGCAAAGCATCTATAAGCCAAATTTAACTGGCTAGATAAGACCAAAGATATATGTATTGTTTTGCTTTGCTGGGATGCTTTGGAGGTTACCAATAATTTACCCACCTAAGCCACATCTTCAAAGGTATGTAGATGCCCAAGTCCCACTGAAATCAGTAGACTCCTAAATACTTTTCAGGATCTGGACTATAGTCTTTAGAAAGCTGGTCAAATTGCAATATGTTGTATCCACAAACATCTACTACCTCCCCACAAGAGTAAGACAATCATCTTTGGACATTCCCTTCAATTTCTCTCTCACAACATGTCAGTGTTGTCAGAAATATGAAAAGTATGATAAGTGCATCCATTATTGCAAAGGCATATTAGATTAGGAATATAAAATATCTGTTCTTTCATTGACTTCCAGATCTAGGCATCTGCTTGAGCGGAGGATCTATTTCTTGTTTATTTTCACCATTTTCTCTTGTAAGCCCAGACACACTGGAGAGGTCCCAGCACCTCCAATTTGCAGTGTTCCTTCCTAAAGCCTTCAATTTTATGTTTGGTTTTGGTTTTAGCAAATGATTCCCCCATGTTCTTACCATGCATATTTTATCTCCTGGGACTTTTGCATTGTTTTTGTCACTGCACAGCCTAATAAAATCTGATACCAGAGAGCTGTGTGTGATCCTTACCTTCATCTGCAAGAGCATTTGTCATGTTGTACTCTCAGTAGAGAAAAGAAAAGGATTCTATGGTTTTAAGTCTCCAACTTAGAGTTTCATTTGAAATCACTTCCTTAGTTCTAGAGTATATGCCTTGTTTATGAAGCTTGTCAACATTTAGTTTAAAATTGCTCCTGTTTAATCCACACAAAAATGATACTCCAATCCTTTCCGTATGCCAGGCTTTAGAAAGCTCCAGAATAAAGTATATTATCCTCAGTTGCAATTCAGGAGCATTTTGTGTGCACAATTCTTTACATATGTAGAGTTCTGTAAAACTTTGGGTCATATTGATAACATCCCTCATTTTTAAACACACTGACATGTCAACACATTTGCATTTTCCAGATTTGGTTGTATATCAGTCTACAATGGGAATTGGAGCGGCAAACTGGGTTTTGCGTAAGCTTCTCATTGCTCATAATTGATCATTTTTTTAAACTGCATTCATCACGGAAGTGCCTTGCTTCTCAATTTGTTCAGTTTGTCTACTGTGTTCATTTATTCAAACACTGATCACATCCAGACCGTCTTGTCTAATATAGTCTGTGTCTTGTCTGAGACAGAATTTAAGACTGATAAGTATAAATAGCACATTATCTTCAATGTAGAATTTTATTAGAAAATTAAGGCTTTAGGAAGCCCCTGAATGTAGCACCTACTAACGCAGCTATCAAAGTGATTTTACAATCAGTTTACTTTGTACAAGTCCTACTGACTCAGTACCTTCAAGATTCTTCTGAACTCATACAGTTCATTCCTTCTTATTAACCCATTTAAAAGTTACTTGGAAGACTGAGTTTTACAGCACTTGAAAATGAAGATGTTTTTATTTGGATAGGTGAATAAAAAAAATGAGTGAAGGGTTCACTAAGCCTATTTTCACCTGACAGCATTGTAGATTTATTGACCCGCTACTGATCCCTTGTCATGTCGGGTGTCTAGTTAGGCTCATCCCATTTGGGTACTCTCATCAAATTCAGGGACAACATCAGTTTATGGCATTATTTAATAAGCCAGTTGGAAAGAATGTTAATGCTGTCTCTTTCCCAGAATTTACCCAGTTGTTTGGTGCCCCCAGTTTGCTGGAGTACGTGTACTGAGTCTGGGAGTCCTGCCTTTAAGATGCAGCATTTTTGGAAACATCACCGTCAACCTGATCCAAAGCCCTTTGAAGTTAATGGGAAGATTCCCATTGATTTCAGTGGATGCTGGCTCAGGCCCAGCATCAACACTTTAGCATTTTTCTACACTGCAATATCTTCTCCCATTGACGAGTTTAATTGTGAAATGGAGTCAAGCCATGCTGCACAAAGAAATGGGAAGACCTTAGATCGCATCGTAACTAGTGGTCCCCAGAAGCCTCCCTTCTGCTTTGTTTAGAAATTTGTATGTATTTTGGAACAGGTTACGCCATAGAACTGTGCTTATATTGAAGAACTTCACCAATACCTCATTAAAAATAGTCTTAGCAGTAACACTTGAAAGAATTCAGCATAAAACACAGCAGTGGTGTCCACAGGCAAGGAACTGTAAATGAGAAGAGCAGGTCTCTAAGCAGAAGAGTCAGATGCCCTGAAGGAGGGGAAATAAGCCTAGCAAGTATATAATTGCGATAACGTCCTTAATGAAACAGAAAACGGAAAGTTGAATTAGTATTTTTAGACCATAAGGACGGATGAGACAAGTCACGTGGGAATGCAAATTGAAGAAAAATGAATTGAGAATAAAGATCATGGGAATGAAGTTCTTCAGGGAATTGTAATAGAATTGTCAAGTGGACAAGAGCGCCACAGGAAGCACACTGGGCATCACTGAAGCAACAGGTAGAAGTGTTAAGGGCCGGGGCATGCAATGGAAGGAAAATCATATGAAATTAACTTGTGTTATTTCCGTGAAAAAATATGGCATTCACAAGAGCTGCGGTATCAGAGGGGTAGCCGTGTTAGTCTGTATCCGCAAAAACAATGAGAAGTCCTGTGGAGCCTCAGAGCTGAACAGATATATTGGAGCATAAGCCTTCGTGGGCAAAGACTCTCTTCATCAGATGCATACAGATGGAGTGGGTCTTTGCCCACGAAAGCTTATGCTCCAATAAATCTTTTAGCCTATAAGGTACCACGGAACTCCTCATTGTTTATCTGAGCACTAAGTTCTAGAGGATTGCAGGGAGTGCATTGGCCCAACCCCTGCTCCACCCATACCCCCTCCCTTGCTCCATCCGTGCCCCACCTTCCTCTAGAACAGGGCAGCCTAGAAGTAATGCTTTCTGGTCATACCACTGCAGGGGAGCAGGGGACTGCCCCCATACTCAGCAACAATGATGGCGTGCTCATGGTGAGTGCAGAGGGGAATGCATGTGTTCCCCTGTGCACACCCCACATACATCCCCTGTCTCCTTGCCCACACAATCCCATGTCTCCCATATTCCCTCTGGCTCCTTATCAGATCTGTCTCCTCATTTCTCCTTCGCTCCACCCCATTTGTTCTCAGTTCCAGTGGGATTGTGTGGGCAAGGGGACAAAGACTGGGAACGGAGAAGACAAGCTAGGATTTAATGGGCTAAGGCAAAGATGAGAATCCTGAGTAAAAACCAGGACTGACTAGGTGAGCAGAATAGCAATGGGAAAGTTGAAGAGAACAAGGATGAAGGGGTTGAAGTGGAAGGAAGACAAGTCTGTGATCACTACAGAACAATGCCATTCAGATCTTAACCTTCAGCTACAGTATAATTAGCCTATATCATTATGAATCTACAAAAGGGGGAGCCCCAGATTAAAGATTAACCTAATTCTGACATTTTCTATCTCCTGAGCCTTCTTCACAAGTTTAACAACCTTATTTTTAGGTACTCTGTGTGTGTGTGTGTGTGTGTGTGTGTGTGTGTGTGTACACACAATATAGAATGTTGTTCCCAGAAATAGCTTGGAATAATTACTACTACCCATTTGTATTTGTCCTAAGGTACAAAATCAAATTTTGATGCATAGACAGCACAACACTATCACTAGCATCTTCACATATGCGGTGCCAGCACACAGCTGCAGTGCATGAGGCCTCCCAAAATAAATTCAGGCCTTGTTAAATTACAGCTAGCAGCTACATAGCATTGAAAAGTCCTGGGTTAGGGTTGTAGCATGCAAATACAAACCTGAAATTTTGGCAATCCTAGCAGGAAAGACCAGGAGTCCTGGGATTATTTAAGATTCAAAATTGGGCCTGTGTAAAATTTTTCAGCTGAAACTTTTCTCCTAGGAAAAAAAATGCAGATGGTATAACTCTGAAAGAGCTTTCAAAGACTCTCATACCCTGGAGAGAAAATAATTCCTTGTTTCTAAAGAATAAGGTTGTGGGGGGTTGATTTGTTTGTTGTTAATTACAGCAGGATAATCTTATTTTATAACTAAAATAAACACCTTATGATGACAGCAAATTCTTTTTATGCACTAAACCCTCATGATTTGTTCTCCCTGTTGAGGAATAAATCTCTGTGTCTAGAAAATCACTCTTACAGAGATATAATATTGTAAACTGTCCAAGAAATGGCCTCTTTTAATTTAATGTTTAGACAGCCATGCCAGCAGCAATTCAGCTTTAGACATAATATTATCCCCAGTATCAGACAGTCTGATTTTTGTCCCTATAACCACAGATCAAAGATTTGCAGACCTCACTGAACATTGTCTCAGGAGATTAAACAGTGATTGAGGGTCAAAACTGGTTTTTTGGGCTGATGGTGTGTTTGAACATATGCTATTTTTCAGTCATTCAGCCTCAGGGTTAGTGTGGGGGCATTTTTACATCTCTTATTTCCTGGTGTTGCCAACTTTCATGATTTCATCACAAGGGATGGAATTTTGGAGGTTTCTCAAGCCCCTCGCTCCATGATGTGAGCAGGTCCAGCCCCCTGCAGAGCTCAGCCCCCACCTGCAGCTGACAGAATCCCTCCCCTCCCTTTGTAGTATTCTCACAGGAGGGGCAAAGTGCCCAGCAACAAAGTTCCCCTTGTTTCTCGTTAGAAACACAGACAAGACAGTGCTTTTGCTCTGCTCTTGGAATGGGAGATGAACCCCCTTTCTCCCAGGAAATGCAGACAGGACGATAGAGTCTTTGGTGTGAAAGGCTGTGTTTGGAGCATGTCCTAAGAGGGAAGGTTGAAAGAACTGCTTTGTTTAGTTTGGCAAAGAGAAGGCTGAGAGGGGGCTTGGTAGAAACTTTCAAGTACCTAGAAGGGCGTTACAAGAAGGAGGGAGAAAAATTATTCTCCTTAATCTCTGATAATAGGACAAGTAGTAACGGGTTTAAATTGCAGCAAGGGAGGTTAAGCTGGAAATTAGGGAAATCTTCCTAACTGTCGGGGTGGTTAAAACACTGGATTAAATTTCCTGGGGAGTTTGTGAAGTCTCCGTCTTTGGAGACACTTAAGAGGAGGCTGGATAGGCATCTGGCAAGGATAAGCTAGTTGCTGCCTGATCCATGAGGGTAGCAGACTGGATCTGTCGCCAATTCTTCCAGTTCCAGTGTTCTAAGATTCTATGTCTATAACACCCTCTGATACAGCTGTTCTCTATGTCTCAAGGCCCATAGGCATTAGAGCAGACCCGAAGCGCTTCTAACCTACGCTGGTGGTTGTGCACCAGCCCAAAATGTTCCCAGACCTCTGGAAGCATAAAGGTGTCTTAAACCCAGCTTTGCTTCCCTACTGCTGTTTAGTCAGGCTCTTAGCCACAGAAAGACTGAGAACTGGGGGCTCTGTTTATCAGGCAAATGGATTAGTCTCACAGCTGACAAAGGTTACAACTTCTGTTTGTAGGTAGCTGGTAAATTCAGCTGGAGAGGAACTTCTAAAGATTTTTGTCATATTGGAATAAATGGTTCAGACTTGTGTACAGGTGACCTGCACCTCCCACTGATTTCAGTTGGACAAGCAGGAGTTCAGCATCTTTGAAACCAGATGCAACACTTTTGGCCTATGCCCTTCCACTCAAGAGGCATTTAAGGTATGCAGGTATCCTGTAAATCCAGAAAGCCCAGAAAAAAAAACAGGAGGAGGAGACCTAGCAATGCATCTGTCAGCCATCACCCTGATTGCTTTGCTTGGCGATGTGCCCCATTTCCCCTTCACCTTTCAGTTGTTTTTGTTTTTTTTTTTAATCTTTCAGAACTTAGGTACTCCAAAGCTGGGCATTTCTCTGTGTGTGTACAGCACTTAGCACAGTTTAGTTCATCAGGGTTAATAAGGAGAGTAGTTGCACAGGATGGAACTCAGGAGTCATAATAGCAACCTAGCCATTTAGCGCCAATTGTTAGGGAGCATTGTTAATGTTACAGTCAGAAGGCAGATGAACTCAACATTGCCACAAGAAGTGCTTTTAAAAATACTATAGCCTTCCACAATAATAGTCTCATAACAACAATATGCTGGCATGGGACAATGTTTGTGAATGACAGAGTCACAGTCTTCTCATGCTGAATAATTACTTTATTAGGTAAGCAATATTATCCCTAAACCTAATTTCTCTCATTTTGCTCCATTGCAAATTTTCTGTTTAACACCTCTCCCAAACCATCTTCTGCCTGGACTCCTGCTATAGTTCAAAGGAAACAGTATTCATCTTCACAAATTGTTGTGTTTGAGATATTACTATAGTAATACAGACGCTTTGTTGCTAACTCAGGGTTGGTCATCAGCATTATATTCAAGGCTCTGCCTAAAATGTACTGTGTAAATTCAGATGAGGCACTTAAAACTACTTGGCTCACAAATATCACACAAGTATTTGAGAGGCAGCTGAGTTAGTCTGTATCTTTAAAAACAACAAGAAGTCCTGTGGTACCTTATAGACAAACAGATATTTTGGAGCATAATATGCATCCAATGAAGCGGGTCTTTGCCCACAAAAGTTTATGCTCCAAAATATCTGTTACTCTGTAAGGTGCCACAGGAATTCTTGTCAAAATGCCACACAGTTTTACACTCCACCAAACTCAATCCCATAAATATTCCATTTTCATTTATCGTTTTAGGACAGGGTTGCTCCAGAGGGTTGGTGTTTTTCCTTAAAAAAATTGTTCATCCCACACTAATCTCCACCAAACAAAAAACCATTTCTGAGCATTTATGTGCTCGGTCTCTGATGCGAAGGTATTTGCAGTACAAATCCCAGTTTTAATACTAAATGAAGTAGGAGGAAATCTTTCCACTGACACATGGTGTATGCAATTGTATTGTTGTTTATTTTTTCTATTGTGGCAGCACTTAAGGATCTTAAGTATTAAAGGCCCCATACTGTGGTACAGCATTAACTGTGGGCATCACATACAACATTACTGTGACTGAATATTGTAAGATGTCAGTTTTATCCAGTGACACCATATTTCTCATTTGGCCCTAATAGGAGGAGAGTTCCTGTATTAGATTTTCAGCAGCGCAGATTGTATAGTGTCACTGAACTCCTGTGTGGGAGAATAAATGCATGGACTCATTTTATAGTCCCTTTGCACTTTCAGGGCTTTGTAAAGTAGCTTAGAATAAATGGGCCCTGAGCCTTTCTTCCTTTCATTCAGGGGTGTTTTTACACTTTCTAGAATGCAACAATCTACAGCATCACTCATGGATTTCACAGCACTGTTTGCTTTTCCCCAAGTGTGCTGACGTCTTTTTAACGTTGAACGTTGCATGATGTGTATTTTATGTGTGTCATTCTGATGGAGCTATTGGGGGGATGGAAGAGGTGACATGTCAGAACACAGTTGATAGAATGTAAGCAAACTGGCCTGATTTTGACATCTACCTATCCCATGGCTCCTGGGTATGTCAGTGCTACTTTCCATGCAACCTGTTCAGCTTCCTAGAATCACTGCGCTGAGCTTTTTGGCTCAGTTCAAATCCAGTCTCCTCTCACTTGGCTTGCTCCACTGTCCTCCCTGGTCTCACTTCTGAAACATGAGCTCAGAACCTGGCCCAAATCATGCAAGCAGCAAACAGAATCAATGTTTACTTATTAAGCTGGAAAACTGCTGTTGGGACTAAGGGTACTTTTTGTCCAAAATAAGAAATTGCTCAAAGAGAAGGGGTCTGCATTTATTCAGGAGGAGGCAGCAGAGTTGGTCAGGAAGGTTTGCTGAGCTAAGAACAGGGTAAAACAAAATCACAGTCATGTTGCACTTTAAAGACTAGCAAAATTATTTGTTCAGTGCTGAGCTTTTGTGGGGCAGACCCACTTCTTCAGATCAGATTTTGTTAGCCTTTGCAGTGCTACGTGACGACGGGGGGTTGTTAGAATACAGACTAACGCAGAGGCCTCTCTGTTACTGAGAACAGGGTAGAAAGAGATGAATGAGCCACAAGCAGCCTCCCATCACCCTCTGTGTGTCCTATTTGTAGAGGCTCAGCACTGTAGTGTATATAACCGATAATCCCTGTCTTCAGCAGAGTAAGAGCTAGAAAGGGCATTGGAAGGTGCTTGAATGTGTCTGTTGTTGCATCATTCCCAGCTCCATGATTCTGCTATTCACAAAAGGGGAGCAAAATACAGTATGTGCATGGCCTCTTGCCATTTGCCTTTGCTATGGCAAGCCAGATGTTGGTTTCTGAGTGACTGTTTTCTGCATAGCCGCAAGGACACCGTGATGTGCTTTGGGATACACTGTTACTGACATAGTAAGCTCAGGTACTTAATAAATGTTTAAAAGCAACGAGGGGTCCTGTGGCACCTTATAAACTAAAAGAAATGTATGAGCATAAGCTTTCATGGGCAAAGACGCACTTCATCAGATTCAGCTATAAGTGTATAAATAATACATAATAATAATACATAATAACAGAAATAATAATAGAAATAATAACGAATAAATGTTTGCCTGCTATTGGCGTTTTCCAAAGTAATTATCATCAAGTTACAGAAATATAACATACATGCCTTTTACTCAATGATGGTCTAGCATAGTACAGGTTGAACCTCTCTACTCCGGATCACTCTTGTCTGGCAGCGTGTGTAATCCGGCATGATTTTAGTTAGCTGGATGGCCACTTATCATGGGCATGGCCGAGTTTCCTGCAGTCCTGTAAAGTTTGTTTCCATCCACCAATCCTGGATCTCGGTGTTCTGAGCTGCTATTTAAGCTGTAATTTACCCCTACACGTCTTCTAAAAGCCCAGCAAGAAGTGAAAATTTTGTTAATGCTGCTAGACAATATTGACCTCCTGTGGTCCAGCAAATTATCTTGTTTGGCACCAATTAGTTTCCAAGGGTGCCAGAGTAGAGAGGTTCAACCTGTATTGGAATATGGCATTCTGAATACAGTTTTATATAGTGCCTTTCATATTGGTATTCAGGCAGTTTGTAATGGAGTAAGGTAATGTTGGTGACTGTGCAGGAAGAAGCAGCTGTCATAAGGCTATTAACAGGCAGCTTTACCCAAGAAGGAACGATACACCCTTATGCTTTTCCAAAAAGGGCAATCAGTTGTTCAAGCTGGACAATTGGGAGCTCCTCCATCTATACTTCCATCCAAAGGCAGGATAGTGCTTGGGGCCAAAAAAAAAGAAGTATTCTAAGACTCAGCTTATAGGGAGGAATGATTTAACATCTGCACCCGCTTGTACCCTTGACACCAATATTGCCATTACCTAAGTCAGAAGTTTATAAACGCTCAATGATATGCAATGATGCCATAAGACAGAGTGCTGTCACCTGAGCAAG
Organism: Carettochelys insculpta; assembly: GCF_033958435.1. Lineage (NCBI taxonomy): Eukaryota > Metazoa > Chordata > Testudines > Carettochelyidae > Carettochelys > Carettochelys insculpta. The sequence continues at coordinate 147,316,113 of NC_134139.1, read as the reverse complement.
GCTATTCCTAACAGCTTACTTTATAAACCATGAGAAAAAGTCCTAATGTTTCTTTCTAGGACAATAAATATCTATCGAAGTACTTCTGTGGCCCCATCTCTACGAGATCTGAGAGCCTCTCAGACGTTAATGAATCACAACAGCTCTGAGAATAGAAACCAAAGCACAGAGAGGTTAATGGACCTTCTCGCAATCACATAAGAAGCTTCAGAATTGAACCCAGCTCTTCCAGCCTCCCCTCACCCAACACACACATTATTTTAACCACAAGACCAGACTCTTTCCAGTACTTTGCCCAAAAGTATGCCTACCAATGTCAGTCAGGAAATTATCAATTTGTATATATGTATATCCACAGGAAAAAGCCATGGGAAAACTAACGAATGAAATGTATCAGAGGGGTGCCCATGTTATCCACAAAAACAAGAAGCCCTGTGGCACCTTATAGACTGATAGATATTTTGGAGCATAAGCTACTGTGGGCAAAAACCTGCTTCATCAGATTATTTTTCCAACTGTGCACAAGGTGGTAACTATGACAGAGAGATGAATCTTTATTCAAGGGCCTAATTCTGAAGTCTACAGCCTTGCATGTACAGCTGAGAGCAGATTTTGGTACAAGACATCTATTTTGAATGTTGGATTACCCTAAAGGAATGAGGATGTGTACATTTTTGTATCTCCTCATCCAGGCACACAAGCTTTAAGGAAAGGATTCTCATTGGTTTTTAAAAGAACTGTGAATAACAGCAATATTTTAACAATGGGCTCACCAAAAGAAAAAAAAAAACCCTTACACTTGGAGAAACTCTGATTGACAGGATTTAGCTGCAACAACAAGGGATGAGGGATTAGCATTTTTTTTAAACTTTCTCATTTAATATAAAGGTTTCCTATAACCTTTCTCAAGAGATGAGATACCTAATTTATGTTAAGTTTCTTTCTGCTGGAAATGCTTAGTTGCTCCTCAACACATTGTTAGGATGGGCATAGGCTCACAACTTGTGTCATTGGAAAAGAGGGGAGATAGCAACTACAGTTCAGGGATAACTTGATGAGGGATAATCCTTCTTTCCTCCCACCCTCAATCCAGTCTGTTCTAAAGGGAAATATTTCCTCTTCAAAAGTATTTTAATAACTGCCAGTATAATGACCTCTGGCAGGGATAATAAAGTAGTGTCAAAAGATGGAGATGATGCCATCAGAGACTGGTAATCATCTAAATTTCCCAGCCAATTTTGACTAGGAGCCCCTTAGAGTCCCCTAACCAGCACATCACTGGAAATGACTCATGTTATGCTCTTGAGTTTAAAATGGAGTCTGTCATTTTCTCTTATCCTACTACAGTAAATAGCTGATTGTCTGAATTCAGACAGTTCCACTCGTTACGTTTAAGATTTAGATTACAAATACACATTCCCAGGCTGGCTCTGAGCTCCAACAGACAGTGAAGGAATTTTAGAATCTGGGGCAAGTCGTTTGTTTTTAATACAGCACGTGATTCTGAGGGTGGGGGAGTTTGTTTTTTTAAATAGCATGAAAGTTGACGATCTTTTGTACGTGAGGCAATGGCACAGTTTCGTACAACCACATTTTGAAGTCACTGGCAAATATCTTTAATCTTTCACAAAGAGGTGTGGCCAGGAATGACAGACAAATCGGGTAGACAAATCAAAGCTGCAGCCTACATTTTCAGTTAATATGGGTGGCCAGTGTGATTATGTATTATGAAAACCAGACAGCGTTTTAGCAAAAGTTAGGGAAATACATCTACAGTGTAATTATCATTTCAGCAAAGCGCACACAAAACTCAGCATGCAGCCATGTGGACTTAACATTTCCTCCATTTTCTTACAAGTCATCAGAAACCAGTCATAATAAGACTTCCATGTGCCAGTGATCTGAGCCTTTTCTCCTTAAATACATTTCCCTTGAAATGCTATACAGATGTGTCATGGTATATGTATCTTTCAAAAGTTAAATATTTCCTCCCACTTTTTGCAGCTGTAAAGATCATAGATCCACCAGAATCATCAGGTGATGATATTTCACCCAGAGACAGAACTTTGCCTTCCTTAATTGATTCAAGTGACCACTCCACCTCCCTGCCTGAAGAAGTCACCATAGGCACATTACCCATTAACCAAATCACACTACTTCCAGCTGTGACTAGTCCATCTCACAGCCACTCCATTATCATAGAGCAGTCCCTTGAAATAACAGGTGCACCAGTGCCAGCAGCTGAGAGCAAAATCCCTACTGGCTTTGACACTGGAGTGCAGGATATTGCTGGAGAACTGGATAGAGTCCATCCAATGAGCCCAGCAACAGTGGATGAAGTGGAATATGGCAGTGGATATATTTCCGTGTCAGAGAGCCAGCCAGCAGAAGCTACACCAGCTCCCACATTGAAGTATGTGACTACTGGCTCCATGACAACAGCTGCCAAAGGCAAAGAGCTAGTGGTTTTCTTCAGCCTGAGAGTAACCAACATACATTTTTCTGACGACCTCTTCAACAGGAGTTCTCCGGAATACCGGGCTCTAGAGCAACAGTTCATGCAGCTGGTGAGTGAAAACACATTGTCTATGATGTACAGTGTTCAAGCACACACAGAAAACAAGATTTTCCTTGTTAGCTTGTATTATTGCTTCCCCAGTTAGCAATGAAAAGAGACAAGCATCTATGACAGTGGCTACCAGGGGCATTCATCTAGAAAATTGTGACTTACTCTGACTAGATAAGTAAGCTGAGGAGGAGCTGGAAAACACAACTGTATGAAGCAGAACACAGTATAGGGGCCTATTTTCCCATTTCATAAAACATCTCGAACTACTGTAACAAGTGACATTTTTAAAGGCTCAACTGCTGGCTGTGTAACAGACAGCAGTGGTTTATGAAAAAGAATATATGTTTGAAAAAAGATACAACAGTATTTATCATGCAAGAGACCACACACACATTGTCGACAAGTAATTTTAATGAGATATTCCTTAGTTAGATTCAGTGGTATGGCAACATTAATTATATCTAAGAATTGAATCCTATGCTATTTATTATCCAGCCTTTTAAAATACATGATGAGTTATCAAAGAGAATGTGTTGAGCTATAACTTTTCCCCCACTATGCTGTTGGAGCATTGGACAAGAGTAATAGGCCTCTTATATTATGCTTTCACTTCCTTGGATGGAGCCTTTGAAAGTAATTGAAGGTGGCTTTTTAGAGAGGTGATTTTTCTTCATTCAGACCTGTACACTCTCAAAACACTACATGTTTCATTACAAGGAAACTAGTGTCCATTCACCTCAGTACACAACTAAGATGCAAATACAGAGACTAATCAAGGCAAACAGAAAACTCAACTTGATAGTTAAGCACCAGAGAAATAAGTGGGTGATTCATATACCAGATAATGAAAAGTGAATATAAACTAAATTAATAACAGCTAGACACTGACAGGGCATTTAAAATAAAACAACTTTCTGTTTTGCAGCTGCTTCCATATCTTCAATCCAACCTTACAGGATTTAAGCAACTGGAAATACTTAACTTCAGAAATGGAAGTGTGATTGTTAATAGCAAAATGAAGTTTGCTAAGACAGTTCCATACAATATCACAGAAGCTGTGCACTGTGTTTTGGAAAACTTTTGTGATGCTGCAGCCCAGTACCTCAATTTGGAAATTGACAGCTACTCTCTTGATATTGAGCCAGGTAAGGTTGTGTTACTAAAAGTGTTAACAAACAAAAAAAAATACAGATGACCTTTCATGACATTAATACAATTTATGGTTTTACCCAATACAACTTAAAAAAACCCCACCACCTTCTATTTTAAAGACCGTTAATATTGGGCTTCCGGTATATCAGACTGCCCATTATGTTTCATTTTAGTAGGAAATTATGGCAACCAGAAATAACTTGGGGTTACACAAACTTTTCCAATCATAGCAATGTTTATTAAGCTATCAACGGCTACGTCTACACTAGCCAAAAACTTTGAAATGGCCATGCAAATTGCTGCAGAACTGCATGCAAATGGCCATTTCAAAGTTTACTAATGAAACGTTGAAATACATATTCAGCGCCTCATTAGCATGCGAGCGGCTGCGGCACTTCGAAATTGACGTGGCTCGCCGCCGCGCAGCTTGTCCAGATGGGGCTCCTTTTCGAAAGGACCCCACCTACTTCGAAGTCCCCTTATTCCCATCTGCTCATCGGAATAAGGGAACTTCGAAGTAGCCGGGGGTCCCTTCGAAAAGGAGCTCCATCTGGATGAGCTGCGCGGTGGAGAGCCGCGTCAATTTTGAAGTGCCGCAGCCGCCCGCATGCTAATGAGATGCTGAATATGTATGTCAGTGCTTCATTAGTAAACTTCGAAATGGCCATTTGCATGGCCATTTCAAAGTTTTTGGCTAGTGTAGACATGGCCAACATGATCTCAAAGTAATCTGCAGAAATTGGAATACACTCTGTCTCATAACCATCTCTTCCTGATACTGTTTCCCGACATATTCATTACTCATTTAGCACTATAATTTTAGAGTGCTATGCCACTATTTTCTCAACTACTTTTCCAAACCTACACAGAGAATGAAAGCACCTCAAAAATCCACAGGTTTACAACGGGTTTGCTTTTTGAAGTAAATTCCTTTTCATTTGTGAAAATGAGCCATCTAGTGGAAACAATGGCATACCACAGCTGAAGATTTAAACAAACCTCAAATCAGAACCCTATAAATAAATCTGAGCTTTCCACAAGAAGCAGCCAGAAGACCTGTCAAAGTCATAAACAAATAAATACCAAAAGGAAAAGTGCATTAGGTAAAAAAATCTAAGTATTTTAATAATCTAACCAAATTTGCACAAATTATGATGGCCATATTGTCCAGCCAGAACTATATTAAAGAAAATGGCATAGTATTACAGGGAAAAAATGACCCAGCATAATTCAGAAAAATACTGTACACACCAGACTCTAACAGCTGAAGAGTGGTGGCTTCAAATTTCTAACAAGCACAATTCTGACATACACAAAGAATAAAGCCATAGAGCTACAACCCAGATCAGCAAGGCCGAAAGCCACTGAGGCCCCCAGAAGAGGCAGGGCCAAGGTTAGAAGGGGCAAAGTCTAGGGCAGTCAGCCCTTAGCGCCACTCAGACTGTAGCACTACTCCCACCCCCACCCTCACAGCTCTTCAGAGCAGTGGGGCAGCATTGCCGTGGTATTTCAATGGGGCCTGGAGCTCAGGCCCCTCCCGCTGCTAACGTGCAGCTGCCCCCACCCCCAGCAGCAAGCCTGACCCAGATCTCTTGGTATTGATGCTGGCCTTTGACACCACAACAGAAAATCCTTTACAATGGAGTTAGAATTTTATAGTTAAGATGAGGAAAATACAAGAGGACATGAAACTAATGTAGGTCTTAATTAATTAATTACGATTAAAGTTTTAATCCATGAACTAATTAGGTGAAGAGCTATCATGATCTCTCAGGCACCGAATGGAAGGATTTTAGTTAGAAAATCCACTAATGCCTCAGGAAAAATAAGTTCATTTAATGAGTTAAAATAAGCAGTGGAATAAGGATGAGGAGCAGACGAGCTTGGGAGGCCTGCTTTCATGAGACTAGCCTTAATGGTAAAGAACGAGAGATGAAAAGGTTAGCATCTGACTCAGAAAGCAGAATTGTCTCTAACAGGATGTTCTCCCATGAGTCTCCGTAAGGCATCGTATACCCTTTAAAGAATGCGTTCCTTTAATATTGTGGGAACAAGCAATATGAACTGGTAACTTGGGAGACAGTAAAATATAATCTGAGATGAATGCACAAGTGATTCAAGAGGGATATGGCAAATACAAAGGGTTCAACCAGTTTTCACAAAGGGAATTACAAAAGGAATGCTAACACAGATTGTCTCTCTGCCGGCAAATACATTTGGAACCAGGAGATGAAGATGTGGGGAAATAAAATGAGAAAGGGAAATCTCTCAAAGGAGTTGTGGAAGAGGCCAGGATAAGAGAGTAAATATTGACTGTGCAATGTTTGCAAAGGGATACAGCTGAGGGAAATGAACCACTTGCAGTACTCACTGTTTCTGTGTATAAATCACAAAGTGGTTCTGATTCCAGCATGTAGGTAAAACAGGACTGTACAAATATTTTAAATGTACAGTCAGGTTCCCTCTGCTTAACATTCACAAGACTGCTTTGAAGGCACCCAAATCAACTAGAATCCTTAGTGTGCTGGGGCTAGACAGAGTTTGGGTGTTATCTCTGGCCTAGGCACACACTCCACAGGTGGCCTTGAAGTCTGACACCCCTCCTGACAGCCCAATTGGTCAGGCCCTGAAATAAAAGCCATACCTCTATGAATGCCCAGTAGCTTTTGCACAGTCCTCAGAATCTCATTGAAGTCATTTGTCTTCTGATCTGCCTCTTCAGGGGCACATGAGAGTGCAAACTCTGTGTGCTTTCCCAGGGCTCTAAACACAAGTTGCTCTTTACTCAGCAGCATAAGAAATACACAGCTCCAGACAAAACAGCATACATTTTCCCTCCCTCGGTTACCTCACCATTCTTTGGGCTCAGAAGTCTTGGATCGTTCTCCTGAAGCTCAATGTCTCAGTTCAGAAACATGGAGCTTCTTTCCTCTCTAGCTTAGCTAACTTTCCTTTACCTTGGCTGATCCACAGTTAAATAAGATCCCACTACTACAAAAGCCATGCCAGGTCCCTTTTTCCTGCCCCAGATTTCTCGTATTTCCAGACTGTCTCTCCAAAATGGACCTGTCTTTTATAACCCGGGTGGGCAATACATAGCCTGGTTTCACCAGGGCTGGCCCCTTGCAGACCACAAGACATATTTACTAATAAATGCACACAAATCAGATATCAGAAATGGCAATATACAAAAACCCATAGGAGAGCACTTCAATCTCCCAGGCCACACAGTAGCAGACTTAAAAGTAGCTATCCTACAGCAAAGAAATTTCAGGACCAGACTCCAAAGAGAAATTTCTGCGCTACAATTCATCTGCAAATTCAACGCCCTCAGCTCTGGCTTAAACAAAGACTGCAAATGGCTGGCTAAATGCAGAAGCAGCTTCCCCTCCCTTGGTGTGCATACCTCCAGATCAACTGCTGGTAGTAAGCCTCACCCATGCTGACTGAGCTAACCTTGTTATTCTCACCCTTGCTCTGGCTTATTTATACCTGGCCCTGCAGATTTCCAAGACCAGCATCCGAAGAAGTGAGTCTGTGCTCACGAAAGCTCATGCTCAAAACTTTTCTGTTAGTCTATAAGGTGCCACAGGACCCTTCATTGCCTTACTATTATTTACCTGCCTAACTCTCAGCTGCGCCCTGACAGGAGCAGTTTCCCAATCCCTGGCATGGTGGGGACCTGGGAACCATGTGGGCTAAAAGCCCCTTCTCCCTGCCTTCCCCCAGCCGCGCAGCTGTCAGCCTGATAGCCGTGTGGCTGGGAAAAGGCAGAGAGAAGAGACTACAGAGCAACATCAAGTTGTGTTAAAGCAAGTTGCATGCAACTTGAAGCCACGTATGTCGAGGGCTTACTGTATTTATTTTATTATTGTTGATACAATATATTTTTTGTTCAACTGAGTACAATATAAAGTTATTCATTCCAGTAACAAAGTGGATGCCTAAGTGATACCCTCTTCTGGTGAGTAGTAAAGAGAGATTTAAAAGAGCCTCCCTACTCTTTATATTGAAGGAGAAGCTAAATGTGGAAGGGTGTACAAGTTAGAGGTGAAAGAGACATAGGCAGATGTGAGCACCCTCAAGCATGGCTGAGGCTTTTCATTGCCACCAAGGAAGACTCAGTGCCCCCTTTAACAATTCAGGTGTCTCAGGTGCACCTTTGAGGCCCCATCACTCTGTCTATGCTTACCTCTCTGCTCACATTTCCTCCTCATTGACCATTTCTGTGGGAGAGGCTTACAGAGAACAGTAGGAGGGGCATGTTTGCTACTCATTGAATGTATGCTCAGAGCTAAGGAATTAGCATGGGTCGCATCTCCAGTCCCCTCTCCCACACTTCCCTCTAGCTACCAAATCATACTCCCACCACACAACATGTACACTGGGTACAGCCTGTCTCACCGCTGCTTTCTTCTGACTGCTTCTCCATGCCAGGAAGATGCGTGCTGAGTCTCTGCCTGGTTTTTGGAAAGTAGCTGGGGCCAGGGCTGTCTCTAGGCATATGCGGAGTACACAGCTGCATAGGGCACCACTGTAACCCAGACTGAGCTGTGCCCTATGCCGCGGATGCCTAGAGCGGCCCACTCAAGCAGGCTCAATCCCTCACCCTCCAGCCCCTGCTCCAACTCGTGGCCTAGTGGCTCAGTCCCCTGGCCTCTTGGCTTCTCCTCTGTCTCCCAGCCTAGTGGCCCAAATTCTCTGCCCCTCTGTCTGAATCCCCCACCCTATGCACCTGCACCCAGGTTGCAGTTTTGGCTTGGTCCTTGCTTCCAGCATCAAAAGTCCTTCAGCCTCCCAAGCCTACAGAACCAGCCGATGGTGATGGTCCCAAGGTGATCTCCCCTAGAATATGCCACTGTTTCTAGCTAGCTGTCTCACCCTGGGTATAACACACAGGGATATGCTGTCTTTTTTAACCCCTTGCCCTTAATCACATTGCAAACTACTTGTGACAAGCACCACATTTCTTGTATAATGTGCAAACATAGTACCACTACTCCCCTAGAGTAACACATAATTGAATCAGAATACCCACATGCAAAAAAGTCTCTGTAGTTCAAACATAAAAACATGGCTTTGAATATGTGGGAAGGAAAACAGATTGTGCAAGGAAATCTAACCTAACAACTTGCTGTGCTATCTGAGGAAATATAAATGTACTCATTCCTTTTAGGCTGAGATATAGTCCCTTCAGTTGGTACAGAAGAAACCTGGCTCTAGTGAATCTCTTCTGTTCTCTCTAGCTGCCACAAATTCTGCCAGCTACACTGGGATAATACATCCATCAATAATGTCTCTATCTGATTACAGCTGATCGAGCAGACCCGTGCAAATTCATGGCATGTGATGAATTTTCAGAGTGCATAACCAATGAATGGACCAAAGAGGCAGACTGCCTTTGTAAACCTGGTTATGCAAGCCAAGATGGACTGCCATGTCGGAGTCTCTGTGAGATGGAGCCTCATTTTTGCGTTAATGGAGGAAAATGCAAGTTAGTTCCAGGAAAAGGAGCTGTCTGCAGGTAAGTAAATTTTAATGTTCATTAATTCAGCTGCACTGTTTGAGGAGTCAAATACTAGTGAATGTCAGTAAGGGCATCACAGTCTAGCTCTTTATTAGAAAGAGTACATTTATTGAAACATTATGGCCCTCGGTCACAAATACCTTGAAGTGATCAGTTGCCAGTTCTTCTTGATTTTCAAAATGTAACTGTTCTGAAATTTTGGTAAATCAAATAACATCTGTTCACATTTTTTGCTATTGGTAAAACGGGTGTATCTGTGATGAATTTATTTTTGGATGGGGTGTATGAAATATGCTTAAAATATTAGTGTCAGCATATTGTGCATCGGTGTAATAGCTGGCCACCTAGCAGGGCATATGTTGAAACTGTCAAGATCTTTGTATGACCAGACATCCTGCTGCCCACAGTTTTCAAAAGACGGAAGCCAGGATTCGATTAGTTGAGAAGGCACAATGTTTCTTGCAGCTCTTTGTAACTGTGACCAGCCAGAGTAAATACTTTCACAGGCAGCAAATTCAAGTGTGGACCAGTTTCTAAGAATGTCATGCAATCCAAACACACGAGCTTCCCCTTGTGACCAGTGGGCCAAAGAGGATGGGGTTCCCCAGCATGAGGGTGTTACCTAGTATGCCCAGAACCTTGCATGTCACTCAGCAGTTGATTGATCGCCATGGTAACGAGTACAAATTTGAGGTGCTCATATTAACCCACTTGCTCATTCTTCCTCAAGAGGGTCAGTATATGCTAATTAGAGCATTCAGTATCAGCTACGGACAGTCATAGAATCATAGGGCTGGAAGGAACCTCAGGAGATCATCTAGTCCTGCCCCTGCTTCAAGCAGGATCGACCCCCACTAAGTCATCCCAGCCAGGACCTTGTCAAGCTGGGACTCAAAAACCTCTAGGGATGGAGAATCCACCACCTCTCTAGGCAACACATGCCAGTGCTTCACCACCCTCCTGCTGAAGCAGTATTTCCTAATATCTAACCTACACCTCTCCCTCTGTAACTTCAGACCATTGCTCCTTGTTCTGCCATCTGTCACCACTGAGAACAGTTTCTCACCCTTCTCTTTAGAGCTCCCGTTCTGGAACATTGAACGCTTCTGTATATTATTATAGCTGTAGAGGAATTATCAACTACATGGTATATTATTAGTATTTAAAACGTACAATAGTTGAGTTACCTTAACTTCTTTGCCTCCGTTGGCTTCTTAGAGAAGAACTGGAAGCTGCCACCTGAAGCTCAGACTGCAGTGTGAAGAAGCACTGCTGAATTCCCTGTATGGTTGCAAGCTTGCTGTATTCTGCCATAATAAACTAATCTTGGATCTACTGAGAGGCATTTTGCTGTCTGGAGTAGTACAGAGAGAGCGATTAAAGAGTATCTGCCACAATGCATTAATTAAAATTTATTTCCACTTTAGACAGGAGGAAGTGTATTTTGTAATAGAGTACTGTAGTAGCCTCACTTCAGACCTCATTTGTCAAGTTAGATATCACTGATGAGCAATGTGCAGGGAAGATTAAAATAAAAAAGATGATTAGAGATGGACTGAATTCCCAAGGGATTCAAGTGCTAGGTTTTCGTTTTGACCTCATTATAGAGCTCTGAATCACCCATCAAGCTCTGTTCTATATGCAAACATCCTCAAGATTCAGAGGTGGGGAGAGAATACATCAGTCTCCAATAGCTTTACATTAATCACCAGGAACTTAGGATATATCCTTCCATGTATTATTAAACCTGCTGCTTCACATTGAAAGAATCTTTGGCCGTGTCTACACTAGCAAGTTCTTTCCGAAAAATCAGGTCCTTTTTCAAAAGAACATGTGGTGTGTCCACACACAAAATGCGCTCTTTGGATCCAAAATGGAAAGAACGTGGCGGAAGACATCTTCTACTCCAGAGCAGGAAGAGCGCCTCTTTTCGAAAGCTTCTTTCGGAAAAAAGTATATATAGACACTCCACTGGCCCTTTTCTTGAAAGAGCAGTCCTCCTGGCACCAGATTTTCCTATCCCTGTCCCATTCTTTCAAAAGAGCGGGGCTTGTGCGTACGCCCTCTTTTGAAAGAAGTTTTTCGGAAGAGATCTTCCAGAAGAACTTCTTTCAAAAGATCACCATAGTGTAGATGTGGCCTTTCTGATTAGTTACAATGTGAAACTCTTTTGACACTTGTTGGCAGTTTTTCCTGTATTTTGAATCCAAATATTGTGTATTTCTTGCCCTCAGTTTTATTTGTATGTATATGTTTGCTTTTTCCCTCTTCCTGTTTAGATGCCCTGTACGTAGGCACCGGTTTTACCAAGGAGAGCGCTGTGCAAAGTTTGTTCCAGAACCTATACAACCCTTAATTTTAAAAGCTGTGGTTCTTAGCGTATTAAGCCTTGTTTTTCTTGTCACCATTTTAATTATTAAGATAAGAAGAAAATGCAAAAACCAGACCAATTTGGAGTAAGGAGCTCAATTTTTCCCTTTACATTTTAAAATTCATTTTAAATTATGCTTCTTAAGTTGCAGGTTTTTGATATAAAAAACTTGTTCTGCATTATAGAGGTCCTGCTCCCAACTGTGGCACAGAAAATGCTGTACGAATTAATCCCATTTTTGAACATGATGAACCCATCACTAGCTTTTGCCATATGCCTTGTAGCGTAAGTGTTTGTGTCAGTTCTTCAGAGATCATTGACCAAGGAATATCATACAAATATGAAACCACAACTCAGTGCGAAGGTAAAATGCATGTACATACAGTCTCATCCACTGAGCCTTCGGTTATATGTCCCCCAAATAACATGTCTATTATCATTAACTGCACAACTAAATCAGGTTTTTGTTTGTTTTGCTTCTTGCCTTAGTTTCTTCAGCGCTAAACAACTAATGCCTACATTTACTAATAAGCTATAATAGGTACTGATGCAGGGGTTTCATAATAGAACTTTAGAAATTACTTTTTATAGCTTTTCTGCATAGCTTCAGTGGTCCATTCTGTCCGGATGACTCTCCTGATCATTAGTACAAGAATTAAGCCTGAATCTCCTTGTTTTAATGTTGTAGGTCACCAGATGCTACAAAATCAAGACTGACAAGTTAATGTCTGAAGATCTGAAGTTCCAACATCAGCCAGATGAAATGAAGGTTTGTGATTTCATTTTCCAGAAAAGTGTACCATTTAATGTTTATTCTCAACTTTACCATTTGTAGATGTGACCAACAAACCCCTTTATGTACGAGTTTCACACTCCTTTTGAAACGGAAAAGATATTTTAAACAAATTACTTTTCCTTTGCGATCTAGTTAGTTAGCCACTTTCTAAGTGCTTGTATACAGTGGTGTCAGATGGCAGAACAAGGAGTAATGGTCTGAAGTTGAAGAGGGAGAGCTGTAGGTTAGATATTAGGAAAAACTACTTTACCAGGCAGGTGGTGAAGCATTGGAATGCGTTGCCCAGAGAGGTGGTGGATTCTCTATCCCTTGAGGTTTTTAAGTCCCAGCTGGACAAGGTCCTGGCTGGGATGACTTAGTAGGAGTTGCTCCTGCTTGAAGCAGGGGGCTGGACTAGATGACCTCCTGAGGTCCCTTCCAGCCCTATGATTCTGTGAACTGTGCCATTTTTTTGCCTCTTTTCTAATGCAATAATCTCTAAAAGATATTAAAATTGTAATAAGCAGAAGAACTTGTGTTAATAATAATAATATTCAGATATTTTCACTTAGTGCTGCATAAGGAGGCAAGATTAGATGCAGGACCTTCACACAAAAGGCACGTACATTTAAATTTGAACTCTACTCTGCATTTTACTTTGTGCATAGCTGTACTTTTAAGTGTGTGACTTGCAGTACAGCTTCCCTCCTGCTTACATTATTCCTGTGGGAATTTTGCACTAAAAAATTCAAATTTCTGCAAATTTTATTTCTCAGAAGAATACAACACAGGGTGCACCTCTCAAATCTGGCACTCTCTGGTCCAGCAACATCTGTGGTATGGCAGGACTATGGATGTTCCAGGACAAGACAGTACCAGGGCTGCAACTACTTGCATCCAAGGGTTTGTGGGCTAGGCCAGCACTGTGGGGGGCCAAAGCCAGAGGCCCCATCTGCCCCACTAAGCCAGGGGCTGGAGCCCCAGTCCCTTGGCTGTCCCATGGCAGCATGAGGCAAGCTTGAGCCCCCTGGCTTAGGGAGGCTGGAGCAGCAAGAGCTCAGGGAATGCAGGGCTGCTTGGCAGCTGAAGCCCTAGAATGGGAAATTTTCTTGTTTGGGACCGGTCAGGTCCTGACCGTGCTGAACCAGGGAAATGCAACCTGTATAATCACATCAGTAACTTGTTTAAACTACAATACCAAAAAAGTCACAACGACTATCCAGCATTCCCTAAACACATGAAAATACAATTACAAACCCTTGGTAACTGATGTCCAGCGTTCCAATGATAAGCCCAGGTTTTCTCTTCAATGATACGCAAGAACACGCATCAGAAAAGCAATGTCATTTAAATTGTGCTCTCGTTTCACACATGAAATCATACAGTTTGAGGCTAATCATTGTCCTAGGCCAGGTTGGGTTGTTCTGCAAGTGCTTAGTTCAGATTGCTTGTATTTTATTGACTGCCTGGTAAATGTTTTATTTGTCCTCAAAGTCTTTTTTTTTTTTAAATGTACAAGTAAAATTAATCCTGAGTTGCCGTCTAAACCTATTGCATCATTTCGGTACTGGGGGACTGAGGGGAGTGAAAAAGCACATAGATTGTCGTAGGCAAAGACTCCCTCTCTGTCATTTATAATAGGAATCCTGTACATCACTCCTGCAATGTAGGGGTCTTGGAAATTCCACAGGTTTTATGCTGGGGGAGGGGGGTGTTTGGGGGCCATTGATTGAGACTGGGAACAGTTAACTTACAATACAAACACTAGTCATGCTGCCACATTTCTGTCTCAGAGAATGAGATCAATTAATCATCATCAGCAATTTTAACAACTTTACTACACGGTCAAGGTGCTACAGTTGTGCCTCACAGAATGAGCTCAAGTAACTCAGACAGGCTCCTTCATTTGTGCCTCTGACCTGACTCCTGCCTAATAAAAAAAACCCTACCCTTAGCAATAGGGAGTTGCAATGAGAAGAGAAAAGGACACAGTTTCTCTAGCTCATTTGTTGGCACACCTGTACAGCCCCACCCCTCCCACGGTGATCACACAGGTGCACTTACCTGACCCCTCCTTGCCCATCTCTGAGGCTACGCCAGACATGCCGGAACAAAGATGCTGCTGGGAAAAAGGTGCTTGTCCTCTTGCAAGTATTTCTTGCATTTATCTGCTTGGGGGCCAGGAAAATGCAGGCCATATGAATTAGGCACCTCCTCCCAGGAGTATTATATGGAACAAGATTAACTACAAAAGGTAAAAGCTTGTATGAACTGAGAAATTCTCTCTGAGAAGTACATTGTCAGGCTAGGTCATCCTTTCTCTGGCCTTAGTTCCATCTCTACGCAACTTGAAGGGTCTGGAAGGAATCAGTTGTTACAGTTTTAGACCAAAATCCCATTTCAGACTTTGCTTTTGAGTACATTTATTGGTTTGCAAGATGCTGTTAAGAACATGCTAATGCTCACCAGGAATCCTAAAAAGTCTCTATCAGTGTCCTTTTCAAAGTAGACAGACCCTTTAACCACAAATCAAATAATTTGTAAGTACTAGAACTGAAGCAAATGGGATCATCCTTCAGTGGATCTGAGATGATTTCTTGGATTTCATGTCATTTGGTGCTGGCTCTGCCTCATGTGGGCACAGACACTTCCCATGAGAGTTGTTTTGGACAAGAGGTCCCTCTGGGTTCCCTCATCACGTGTGTCCTAATAGATAGCTCCTTTGTCATCTGATCCTTAGAGAAAAACAGCTTAGCATCCATTGCTCAAGTGTTCCAGTCACCAGGGACATTCAGTAACCCCCCAAAGCTGGTCAGTTTCCTGGGTCCCGCAAGCAGTGGGGAGCTGGGAACCAAGCAGCTGCCTGGTTCCTGGCTCCCCTGTGCTGGCGGGACCTGGGAAAGTGACCAGTCATGAGGTGGTCATTTTCCTGGGTCCTGCAAGCAGCAGGGAGACTGGAACCAGGCTGCACCCTGGTTCCCAGCTCCCCACCACTCTGGGAGCCAGTTAACTGACCAGCCCACTGGTCAGTTTCTGGGCTCCTGTAAGCTCCCCCAGATATGCGCAAAAATTTGAGTTTTGTGGGGGTTGCAGGAATGCAACCCCCGTGTATCTTGGGGGATTACTCTAGCTGGAATTAGACAATTTTGAGGAGCTGACAGAATGCCACAATTTCTTTTCTGCTCCACATCTGCAATATTAGACAAGTAGGCTGAAGAGTAACTGAACTACTGAAATATTAATAGGATTTTTCAAAAGTACAGCAATATAGGTCTATTTAATAAAGCCACAAGAGCACACAGGTAGGATTCCTTTACCACTAAGGCTGGTGGAAGAAAAACTGAGGGACCATTAAGCAACTTTTTTGGAGAGGGAATGAGACGGGTAATACATTTATTCCAGAATGATAGATCTGAGGTTTGGAAATTGTTCTGCGATTTGCACAGTAAGCTACTCTTACACTGACACGATGTTCAAGCAATGTCATGAAGGTGAATGCTTTATTTCAGTTGCTAGAGCTATTGTATTTATGGATTCATATGTATTTCACTTCTGAAGTCTTCTTCAGGCTATTTCATTTCATTCGTTGTTTAATTATCAGGAGTAGTGTTCAAATGAATATGCTATTCATAAAGCATTCCACTGAAATTTATGTAAAAACCCCATAAAGCTAAGCTCAGCAACAACAATATGACTGGTATAGCATAACCTCTATAAACAATGAAATAGCTGCAAGTAGCAGACTACTAAATTCTATCTGAAATAACTTGCAAAATGCTTAACTGATTTTAGTGAATCTTTGCCTTCCTGATTACAGTGGTTTAATAAAATATTTTCAATTTATTTCACATTTCAGAATGCTTTATTAAAGGACTTCTGTGAGCTTTTAAAAATATTTCTTATGTTTCTTTTACAGGTATTCAGAAACAAGTCCTGCAATATTCAAGACTGGAAGACAGGCTAACCTACGTACATGGGCAAATCTGGGGATTACAGAAAGTCTTACAATTTGGCTTGAAACTGGAGCACACGTCTTGTGAAAGTCACACTTTCGTTAATGGAAAGCTGCAGCCACTTTGCTCAGTGCAACAGTCTAAAATTTCACTACCAATACAGTATTAAAATGCATTTATTAAGTATACAATGTTAATATAAATATTTTAATTAGCTATTTGTAAGGTAAATAATACAAGCAGACAGACATCTTGCTGGCCTTACATTCGACTTGCAGTATGAGAACCTAGTCATGTGAAGAGTAATGCAGTTTCAGCCTGCTACTATTAATAGGCTTGGAAAGATTATATTTTTTTGGTAAATGTCAACTTCACTGAGCACAGACAAAAATATTTCTATCAATAATGATCAACATTTAATGATAGCTAA
Organism: Carettochelys insculpta; assembly: GCF_033958435.1. Classification (NCBI taxonomy): domain Eukaryota; kingdom Metazoa; phylum Chordata; order Testudines; family Carettochelyidae; genus Carettochelys; species Carettochelys insculpta. Next base: position 147,299,336 of record NC_134139.1, on the reverse strand, counting down.
CAAACTACTGCTTGAGTAGTTAGCACTTAAGTATATTTACTTTGTCAATGTTGCATGTCAAAAAAGAAATTTGTTTTTCAAGAATTACAAAGCATTAACTTATCGAATTGCAACATCTATTGTCATTAAATTGTCTGACCTCCATAAAACTTTCCATATTTGTTTAATTCATCAAGAAAAGGTCTTTTACTCTGGTTGTGTCTACACTAGAAAGTTTTTTTTGGAAAACACAGCCCTTTTCTGAAAGAACACGCAGAGCATCTGCACACAAAGTGTGCGCCTTCAATCCAAAAATCGAAAACCATGGCTCTTCTTCCAGAAGCTCTCTTCCACTCCCAAACCAGGAAGAGCGCCTTCTTTCAAAAGCTTTTTTTTGAAAAAAAACAGCCTTCATGGCATTGGATTTTTTTGATCCCTGGCTTGTTCTTTCAAAAGAGCAGGGCTGTGTGGATGCACTCTGTTGAAAGAGGGGATGAATCTTTCTATCAGTGAATGAGCTCTTTCAAAAGAAGTTTTTTCAGAAGAGATCTTCCAGCAGAACATTTTTCAAAAGATTGCTCTCTGAGATTTCACACTTTCGGATGGAGCAAAATGATGGCAGTTTTCTTTAATGTAAGCTTTCCAGACACAAAGAAACATGCTGTAAATTTTACAATGTACATAAGAGATGTGTTTATGATTATGGCAGCGGAGTATATACATATCTATATCTATATACATGCACACAGGCAAATATATATTCAATACACATACAAAGCTCTCCTAATGGTTATTATTAAGTTTCTGAAGAAGGCAGGTCTGCAAGCAACAGGCATCCATAAGGATTCAATATACTCATCACTCATCTGTGCTGGGTTGTTTCATAATCCAGATTCAACTATTGATGTTACTTATCCTACACATGCGTCATTTACCCTATGCTGCATCAATGTTGTGTTACTTTTCGGTACTATTTACTCTTTATTATACAAAACAAACTGTGCTTAAAGTGCGATTCTACTCAGTACAGCGTACTATAGCAACATGGTACCTCTTTATTCAGATCTGAATCTTGTGTGTATTCAGGACCTTTTAGTGATAAAAATTGTTTAGTTTTTAAATTGTTAGTGCTGGACAGCCAGCAGAACAAAGAGTGAGCTTTATTCTGTGCATTTTGTGCAGTGTCAACAGACTAGATAGCAAAGTTCCAGTTAGCTATCTCTGTGCAAACCATAATATGGCATGCAGAATCTGTGTTTCTGATGTTCATGTGCAAAATAGAAGAACCCATCTTAAATACTAGGTTGAATTTTCAGGGATGACTAGATATTTAGACTAGGAAATCTTTAATACAAGAAACAGGGAATCTATGATGTTATTTTACCAAGTCACATCTCTGAGCAGAACCTCACTTAAAATAGTTTTTAATGGGTATTGAAAGACCTCTTAAATGCTAGCTGTAACTGTTGTTCATATCATGTCATAATGCTCAAAATAGTCCATTGTTTTCCTTGTCTTTAGTATATTTCAGTTCATACCACCTCTTCATTAGTCAGGCAACAAAGAAGTCATTTTAAATGTTCATTTTAATAATGAAATGACTCCTTGTGACTGCATTTATCAATACTGAATATTAATGACCAAATATACTTGCTGGATGTAAACCTTTTGTATTTCAATAAAATATAACTATTTACTTGAAATTTGCACAGGAGATTGAATCACAATTTCATCTCATCACCACAACTGCATCCTATTTTGACTAGTTTGGGTCTTAAATTAATTTGGAGAAAAAAGGATGATAAAATTATGTCACAGTAAGTAGATTCTAGAGCTGAAATAAGGTAACTATTTTAAATCTGAAGGGAGGCTTATCAACTCATCCTTGTCCCACCTATGTGGGAAGACAGACAATTTGTAAGGAATGTGATTTAACTAGACCAAGACTTTAATAACTTCTCATTTTGGTGCATTCCTAGATAATTTGCACAGTAGATGGATTATAATTCCTTCCTTAATTGCTCTCAGCTGATGTAGGGCTGCTGTCAGCCACACTCTTCAAGAGCTGGTCCAGCTCCACTGCTGAGACCTCTTCACCAAGGCTTTATACCAGAGCCAAAGAGCTGGAGAAGTTATCTTCTTGCTTTACCAGATAACAGGAGCCCCAATCCCATTTGCCATCTGGTTTAGGAGATGCTTTTCTCTTCTCCTTCCCCATACAGATCCTGCCCCCCCACCTCTTCCCTCCCACCCTACCCCCACCACCATGAAATAAGTCTGTGCTGGAAACATGCTACAAGGAAGCACCAGTCATTTTGTTTGGCTGTCTCACACCAGTTTTGGTTGGATTCCCAGATAGTTAACTATTTCTTCCTCAACAGTCAATAGATCTGCTCCCTGATCTGGAAGGTGAACTACTTTGTCCCTAAAGAACTAAGCCTATATCTAGTCTGCAGGCTTCTGTGGACAGAAGGTTTGTCGACAGCGTGCGCATCCAGATTGCAGATCTCTCAGAAGAGATCTGCCGGTTGGGAGCATTCTGCCAACATCCCTATGCACCGTGTTCCATGAGGAAGAAGGGATGTCTCAACAGAAGGGTTTTCTGACATTTGGTCCCATGTGGATAGATCAAATGTAGGAAAAGCCCTTCCCACCAGAACTAGCGGCAAAATAAATGTGAATGTATTGTGCAAGGTGCGTATCTTTTGCCACCTGTTCTTGACAATCTAGACATAGACTAACATATCAAATACAATTGTAATTGTAAGGTAAGTAAGGGTATTATGGATCTTCTCCATTCATGAATTATGCACCTTCTGGCTTTGTCAGCCCAGAGAGGGCTAGTGCTTCCACCATACCTTTCTGCTGCAGCATTTCAGACCAGTCAACACCACCTCCAGGAAACCTCTGAATTTACCCTAGTTCTTGTTGTGCCCTGGTTACATCATCCCCTTACAAAATCCCTACCACTATTATCATTTCAAGAGTCTGCTGCTTGACTGCCAGAGAATGTAAAGTGAACATCAGCTGGTTTCAGAGCACATCCCTCCTGCCACACCAACTCAGATGTGCCTTCCCCACCACTTAGGGCCAGCTCCAGACCTTCAGGGAAACAGTAACTCCTTGTGATCCCAACATGTAATTTTGTGCCTACCAATCCAAATATCAAGTCTCATGACTTATTCCATGTCACCTGCCCCTCCATCTGTGCCAGCGCAGAGCTTTGGCCCACCAATGAACTTCCCAGGGGAACAGCTACCCACCTTGGAGCCAAATGAATTACACTGTGTCCATACATCTGGTCACCGACTCCTGTGATGTGTTCACATAATTCTGAAAGCAGGGAAAAACAGGGAGAGGTTAGCACTTGTAAACAACTAAACTATTTTCTCCTTCTGGCCCTCCAAACCTTACTGTGCATTTGGATGCCTCACTGACAAGTGTAACACACTGTGCTCCTAGTCCCAGCTACACTCTGGATGTAACCTGTCCAATGATGTTTTGCTGATGAATTAGGATCCCATTGAAACAGCAACATTATGTGCTCATTGACATCACGTAGCCAGACAGAATCCCCCTGCTCTACTCCATCTTGCCTGCCCCTCTTAGCTGCCTCAGAGCGCACAGCATGAAGAGACAGCACAGTGCTGGAATGTTTTGAGAGCACACAGATGTGCTATGTCAGCATGACTCTGGACTGAAGAATACACATTAGGGGGCTAACAGGCTAGCTGTCGACGGCCTCAGGGCTTCAAGCTGCCCTTGGCTGGTGTTGATAATTGATCCACCCACACTTGGTCCCAGGAGGGGAACTTTACTGCCCGTGTGAAAGTTTGCCCCGTTTCTATAAATTTAGTTATCTCTGTCCTTACAAGTGTAACTGCCTTGTAAGTGCTGGCGTCACAAAGACGAACCAGTACAATTGGTACCTTGAGATAAGGAAGAACCTACTAGCCCCAAGGGGTATAAAGAGGGGCTGGCAGCCTACTCTAACTGAACTCCAACTTCCTGTGCCTGCCGGTCGGGTGAAGTTGTTGTCTCCCGAGGACCTAGGGGACCCCCTTCCTCGTACAGTTCTTCCTGAGGGATTCAGTGAATGACTTTGGCTATGCCAGTCGAAGGACGCAGGGGTGAGAATTATACCTGCAATGTTTTTTCTGTGCACATTTAATAGTAAGAGCTCTTTAGTCTGAGGCGTCTGGTCCTCAAATGGGTAACTTTCTCTAATTGACGTGTCATTTGCATCATCCTACTATAGTAGCTAAGCAAATAGAGCAATAACAGTGTAACCATTAAGATTTTATTTAACTTTTCCTGCAACTGTAACCATTAAGATTTTCATTTCTGCTTTGTAATAAATAGTAACCACGTTGAAGCTTCAGCCTGACTCCTTCTAGTTGCTGTAACTTGGCCAAACACAAACAAAGAACCTTAGCTGGTTTGGCTATATTCAGCCTGGTCAGTGGTAAGGTGCAGTAAAGCTGGGTGCTGAGTTGTGCTGCCTCCATGGAGCAGACTCTTGGGGCACCCGTACCAGCCATCGGCTGACACATCACCACAAAATAAAATTTCCTCTTCTGAAGTAACTTCCATTCCTTGAAGAAAACGTGGTCTTAATATATGGCTGTCTGTATTGCTTGGACTGGGCAACTCTGCTAGTACTGTGCTTGTACTACTCACCTGCCCACCCTTTAACTGATTTTCTGGCACTCAATGGTGGTGGCAAGAGACTAACTTTCTTCAGAAAGGCCCTTCTGCCTTTTTTTAAATACTTTTCTAAACGTGGTCCACTTTTGGCACTTACACTGTAAGTATTGGGTTAAAAGAAAGAGAGCCCAGACAGCTTTCAACCTGGAACGTATTTATTTTGTGTAATTTTCAGTATATCAAGAGATCAGTATAAACTACTTGAAAATATTTTTAAAACAAAAACAGAAACAAGAAGAGGACACAAGTGCAAAAAGAAAAACAGAATCTCATCAATGGAAAGGAAAGGGCATATTTAATGACTCGATAAAACTCTAGGTAGACCCATATTCTTGGGTCATGTGATCAGGAATATAGCCCAGTATGTGTGTTTATTTCTTTTTTACTTACTAATATGCCACATGAGAATCTCCCAGCTACTCTCAACAGCAGATTTAGTTTGGTTTTTCAAATCATTCGAACACGCAGAACAAAGCCAGTATTTTCTATTCATTTTCCCGTAAGTGCAAGTTCACATGACCCCTTACTGCCTGATATCAGGAGCAACACTGTATTCTCCACATGGCAATTAGGCTAACACCTTATTAAAGATGAGATAAGGAACTGTCTAATCAAGGAGTTAGCTCATGCAGAGGACTGATAAGCAGATGATTGTTATTTCAGCCCCAAACTTGATTCTGATTCCAGAATGACGACTTCTGCTGAGCTAACAGGCTCAGTTAGCAGCAGCAAGTTCCGCACAATCCTTTACTGGAACGCATGCTATCACACATACAAATATGAAAAATTCTAAAAGTGAAGAATTTTTCTCTGACTCAAATTAAGACAATAGCAAGTGATGAGAGTAAAAGGAAGGGGTGAGAAATGTGTTGTAACATCCAATCCAGTTCCTTTTTGATTAAAGAAAAAGATTTCTTGTTTAAACTCCCAAACCCATGCCATGATATCTGAGTGACTTACACATGCTCTGAGATAAGAATCTTGAATATGCTATACTGTATAATAAAGGCTAGCTTCCCCTTGATGGACAACCACAGCTAGTGTTGAGAGAAGTTACTAGTATGCATCAATTGAGCACTTTTAAATGTACTAATACCGGGAACAAATTGTTACACTGTATTTCTAAAAACACTTTATAATGTACCAGTAAAACCATGAGACTATGCCAAACTAGATACTCACTAAAATCCAGATAGTCAAAGAAGGGGGTGAGCATCTGAGCTCTAAGACAGGTCAATACTTCCTCAATACTGTTAAGTGCCCCTCTCTCAGATAATTTTTAGGATATCCAAGAAGCTAGTGACAGGAAGCTATGAGGTTCTGCCCCAAATTTAGCAATATACCGAAACAGCTGCCTAACTTCAACCACACAAGTGGTACCAATGAACTCACGTGGTTAAATACATGCATGTGTTTGAACAAACTGATGAACTGTGATCTTATACACATATTCTTCACACTGCAGTCAATAACTATACTTAAGTGTGGGAACTGAAAAGGCATTTTGACATTCCTACCAACGCCACCACATGACTCAAGAGCAATGTGATACTTACTTAAAAAGACATCACACACCTACATTTTCCATGCTCTGTGCACAGAAGCTATCAATTGCTTGTGTAGTAGATTCAAAAATAAAAAAGCTATTTCTTTACTCAATGATTTTCACACTTACAACATGAAGTTTCTAAACAAACTGACTGTGGCACTCAAACACAATCTAATCTGACAGCTTGAAAGTGTTCTCATCACTTTTTCCTACTGCACTATAGAATTATACCTTTTCTTACATTCACAATGAAGGGAACGTAGAAATTTTTTTGTTTTGTTTTTCAAAATGGTTTCAATCTTAAAACCCAAAAAGGAAATAAGTGTGTGTACGTCTGTATATTATATTGACATTTGTAAACTCTGTGCTTCACCACAGGAAGAGTATTTTTCTTTCAAATTATGCCTGAATATTTAATTTTAATTAGAAGGCACCAAACTAATTCTCTTTATTTTTCAAATTTCTAGCTCTAAGGCACACACAACAAGTTTTAATCTGTTGATATATGGCCAGCCTATGAACCCCTGGATAAATAAATAAAAGGCAATTTTCATGGAGTGAAATGAATAAATCCTGTGTACAAGCATTTTAATCATGAATCAAGGGCACTCATTGCACAAAGCTAGAAACCCTACACAGAGATTAAGTACAAAAAAAAGATCAAAGTGAGTGAAGGAAAAAGTCTGTTATTACAGCAGACCAAAACATTTAGCCATTGAAGCAGCATACTGTAATTAGACACTTCAGTTATGTGTTGTTGGGAAAGCCTCTCATGCTATCTAACAGAAGTGACAATCTGTGTGCACTCAGTAAAGTAAATAGGTGTATTACCATTCTGCTAAACTACTATTAAAAAAAGAGAAAGGAAGAAAAAACCAACAAAAACATTTCCCTTACGCTTTCCTTTAATCTAAAGAGACATCTTCCACAATTTTTGCATCATATACTTAAATTACAGTTCTTCTTTAATTTAACTCTTATAGGACTCCTGACAAAGTTTTGTCAGAAAAATATAACTGAAGTAGTGTTTGCGGGAAATCAGTACTTAAAAAAAAAAATCCTAAAAAAAGAAAAAGAAAAATATATCCTTTGAGTCCCTCTATTATTACACAATATTTTGGGTACATATGTACCCTTCTCAAAACATAGAAGCTGCATCTACATGGCCCCTCCCTTTCAGAAGGGGCATGCTAATGAGCCAGATCAGAAATGCAAATGAGGCATGGATTTAAATATCTCATGCCTCATTTGCATATTCCCATGTGATCTGGCTTCCAGAAATAGCTCTTCCAGAAGCCAAACCAGTCCTGTGGACAGGATTCCTTTGAAGCGAACCTCCCTTTTGAAAGCACCCTTTTTCTTGAAACAAAATAGGAAGATGCGTGCTTTCAAAAGGAGGGTTTCCTTGCAAAGAAACCCCATCCACAGGGCTGCTTTGGCTTCCAGATCACATGGGACTATGCAAATGAGGTCCAAGATATTTAAATTTACACCTCATTTGCATTTCCAAACATGCTCATTTGCATGCCCCTTCTGAAAGGGAGGGGCTGTGTAGATGCAGCTATAGAGAATAATGTCAGCTAAACTAAGACACAAAGTAAGAAATTACAGATTTCCCATACATTTCTAAAAGATCAGTACATATGATGTTGAGCAGCTTTCAGATCAGGACATAAAATGCCTCTGATCATAGAGAAGTACTGTACACTCCAGCTTCTCTTGAGAAGAAGTAGTTAAAGCTAAGGCCTCACAATTCCAGTTAGAAGATACCTTGTACCCTCTTCTTTAAACCACCCTTTAAAGGTTACTATTTTGCATGTTCTAAAGAGGGTTTTATAAAAAAGAAGTTGTCATGGAGTTCATCCTAGTATGAACCCTAAGACCAATAGTGTTATTTTACAGTGCTAGCTTTGTAACAAAAGCTTTTGAGAAGGATGCAGCATATAAAGAAAATGAAACAAACATATTTAACCGAAACTTCTGCAAGGTCCTCAGAGAATTAGTGAGTTCACTCCACAAATTAAACATCAAAAGTACAAATTAAAACTCCCATGATTAATAAAATCTGTTCACTTTAAATTAAATATCTCCAACACAATTACAGAATGTTTAACTCCTCTTTTGTCAGAGGAATTCTTCCCTTTGTATCAATGTAAAGGTTCTCAAACTCTAATATTAATGTGCAAAAGTAACTATTTTAATAGGTTCTGCAACATAGCTGTTGCATAAGTAGGGCGAGCTTGTTTGGTCTTAATTGCATTCTGAAGATACTGGATGCCTCCACAGCGCTCCCAAATCTCTTCAAACTGTCTCGGCAAAATTTCAGCACCACGCTTTCGAGTTAAGCCAGTCTCTTCAAGATTTAATTCACACATCTCCATATCATCCTTCCCTGAAACAGTTAATGAAAACTTGCTTTTATAAAGCCATTCACATAGTTCAAAATCCCATTAACAAAAATTACACATCTGCTTTCTTCTTTTGACCCTGCAATTGGTCCGAGTCTTTTAATAGGTACAATGTTTTACTGTCATTTACAAACATTAGTGTTATGAGCCCCGTTTGACAGCCCAAGAGACTGAAGTTGTCTTACCCATTAAATAAATATAGCACAGACAATGCAGTAAAAGCTAATTCTGCATGTTTCAACTAACTTGCGAATGTGCTTCAAAAATGAGTAGGACAGTATACCTGTCAAGAGTTCTCAGCCTGCAAGTCTTTTCTGCTGAGATCACAGACAATAACGGGTTTGGGAGTGTGAGCATCCAGCCAGGTAATTACTAATCAGTTTGTTGCACATAATTCCATAGCATTTCAGCGGCCTGTCATCATTCAACTTCTTCAGATCTGAACAAGTGACTGGCAAGTTAAGGGTTTTATGTAAAACTGCCAAAAGCTGAATCAGCCCCTCTCCCACACTAAACATTTAAAATGGTGTAGGACCCCTCTGTATGTGGGAGCTTCTGGCTGTTGCTGTGTGCTGCAGTCTGGCTCTGGAGAATTCAACTCCCATGAGGCTTTGGAAGGGAAATTTTTTTTTTTTTTGTTTTTTTGTTTTTTTTGGGATAGGGTGGAAAAAGAAGATGGTGATCTCCTGTGGTTGGAGAGAGAATGCTCGTGGAACAGACTACTTCAAGGCAAGTGGGACGTTTTCTCCCAGCCAGGAACTGCTTTGGGGAGCTGCCGCCTGCTAGTGAGAGACCTGACAGGAAAGGAACTTGATCTGTGCGTTTCATAGAATCATAGAATACTAGGACTGAAAGGGACCTCGAGAGGCCATTGAGTCCAGCCCCCTGCCCCAATGGCAGGACCAAGTACTGTCTAAACCATCCCTGATAGACATCTATCTAAACTGTTCTTAAATATCTCCAGCAATGGAGATTCTGAAACCTCCCTTGGCAATTTATTCCACTGTTCGACCACCCTGACAGTTAGGAACTTTTTCCTAATGTCCAACATAAACCTCCCTTGCTGCAGTTTAAGCCCATTGCTTCTTGTTCTATCCTCAGAGGCAAGAAGAACAAGGTTTCTCCCTCCTCCTTATGACACCCTTTTAGATACTTGAAAACCGCTATCATGTCCCCCCCTCAATCTTCTCTTTTCCAAACTAACAAAGCCCAGTTCTTTCAGCCTTTCTTCATAGGTCACGTTCTCTAGAGCGCTGCGGAGGCCAGCTCCAGGTCAGAAGGCCTGATCAGCTTGTTGCCTTGCCTGGACTGACACACAGAACCCTCACCAAGCTGTCTGCAATCCAGTGAACAGCAGCCGCATGCCAACACAAGCAAGTAACTGGAACGTTGACAACTAAAGGGTGTACGCTCTGGGGTGGGAGAACTGAGGGCAGGGTACATGCCAGTTATGTGTATCATTTAGTTCTGTGTATACTGTTAATTGATTTTATTCACATTTAGTCTGTAACCCTGTCTCCTTAAGTTGCTAAGTAAAGGTGTGTGCTGATTCTTCTGTGGTCTATTAGACTATACTATTTATACTGTTTGGGAGTCAGATACAGATTATAACTGAAATAAGTTTCCTGGAGGTTTCCTAAGGCATACCATTAAGTGTGTACAGCAGCCAAACAGAGGGAGGCACTGCCATTTTACAGAGCTGTAGAAATCAGGGGTGGAAAGGGGATTCCCAACTATCCAACATCACCACTGGGACACACAGGATTTCCTTTAATATTGAACCCATCAGGCGCACAGACACACAACTGAGTGCTGCCCGCTCCTGAGAAACCCAGGGAGGTGAGAAAAGGGGTTACAATGGTGTTTGTCAAGGGGTCTTACCTCTATGCGTATTAAATCCAACTACATGGAGAATGCAGCTAGCCATTTTTTTAACTTTGCCAGTAGGTACATTAAAACAGTGTACCCATAAGAAACACCACTAGTCGCATACACATACTTTAAACATGAAAGAAGCACCAGATCATTTAGTATTCAGAATATTATTATTTCTAATTAGCATAGCAAGAAACAACTTAACTACTTGGATAAGTGCCCTGACCATAAAATGTTGCACAATAAGTGCTGGGGGAAGGTTCTTTCCTAGATTTCTTAAGTGAAAAGACCACATCAAGACAGAGATTTTTGGAGGGAGGCAAGGTCCAAAAGTTTATGCCTCTTCTCCCTATTACCTTATACCCACCTCTTCTTTCCATCTGTTTTCCATTACAATAAGAAAACTAGGAATATTTCAACAGCAACAATTCCTGGGGGAGGGACAGCTCAGTGGTTAGATCACTGGCCTTGTAAATCCAGGGTTGTGAGTTTACAAGGGGCCTTTCGAGGGCATGGCGCAGGTTATATTAAAAGAGTCTGTCAGGTGATAGGGAATAGGTCCTGCTGTGGGTGCAGGGGACTGGACTCAATGACCTCTTGAGATCCCTTCCAGTTCTAAGAGATGTGTGTATCTCCATGTTGCTAAACAGAGGAAGAGTCTAATTGATTACTTTATTTGGAATTGGAAAACAATTTTCTCCCCAGTCAGATTTGCAGATACCGTGGTTTTGTGGGTTCCCCCCCCCCAACCAGATGACATGATCGTGAGGGTTCATTCTGACTGTAAAATCTAGAGGACTACAAAAGTGGTTTCTGGGACATGAACAGCAAATGAAAGGGCAGCAGGCTCAGGCAGACACTGGGGGAAAGGTGGTTTCCCAAAAGTCCAGGAAACAATTATAAACACGTTGTCAAATATATAAGTATTCAAAATTGTGAATAAATGGATTGATACCTTAATTTCTAACTTTTTTCATTATATTTCTATTATAAACAATTTTTCATAATGGAATGAAATATTCCTCCAGTCTCTCCTCATACCCTGTTGCTTTTACTGCTGCCAATAAATCAAATAAATTGACTAGTGACCATGCACTGCTTCTTAGATCATTTTGTGACCTTGGTTTTGATGTTGTTTTAGACCACAGGTTATTGGCGTGTGTACCAAGCCTCTCATTGCTGCAGTATAAATACCTGCATGAACAATTATCTGCACTTGACTTTCTCTTTCCAAAAGTTAAGAGCATGTACCTACCAGCTACAAGGAGAATAGGTGGCTTGTCGGGATGAAGTTCCATTTGTCGAGCAATCCAAGGCCCATCAAAATGTGCATACCACCAACCTTTCTTCTTGTTCTGAGGATCTTTATATTGGTCTGCTGGACGAATGAAGGGGATGCGGAAGTAACGCTGTTGTCTGTTTATTTCAATCTCCTGATGCCTGGCAGGCAACTGAGCTGTTGGGTTCTGTTGAGCTATTTTTCAAAATACCAAAAACAACAACAAAAATCAGTTACAACTGCAGATAAAACAGCAAAAGCTGCCCTTAAAGCCTAATCACCTTGTTTTTCACACGCAAAAACCAGAATGAGTCCCTCAGATTAATTGAATTAAATCAGTGCTAAAAGCAGATTAGCTAAAACCATGACTCCAAATTTCCACTACTGTGTTTTCACATTTAACACTTCTGCAATGGTAGTGACCTGGGAAGAACTAGTTTTGGGTTACTTGGTAATTTTTGGCACTGTGTTGTCTGGTCTTGAGTCCACCTAGACAATGGGGTGGTTAAAACGTCACTATGGTTTAGAGCAATATTGAACATATCTAGTGTTTTTATCCAACCCTTACAAATATAAAAATAAAGTATTAAGCAATGACTAGCCTATATTACAGTCTAGCCTTTCACAAAGTCAAGTCATAGCACAGAGAAGCAATTTTAAATATAAAAGGTTAATGTAATATTTTAACAGCTTAAAAATATGCTCTTTTGAGAATCAACTGAAAAATCATGTGATACCATCAAAGACATCTAACCTGTTAATAGAAACAATGATTAATGTCCACTTATTAACAGAACACTCATCAAAATTGCTTTATGAAACATGTATTAAGCTTTAGAATTAATATTGCTTTCTGAGACTCTTGGAAAGTACTCTCTGTATGTCATTAAAATCAATTGAGTTGAACCAAATTTTACAAGATACAAGCATATTTTAGTTAACTTGTTTCATGTTTAAGATGCTACAAAAGCAAGACTGATGTGATCTACACAGCAACCTTAATAGGTATTAGTCACCTATTAAGTAGCACATCTATACTGGAACTGTAATAAAATGAAAATGTCTGACACATTTAACATACATATTTCTGCAATTTCATAAACATTAGTAAACAGAATAGCAAGCTCCACTTGCTATTTTTTTCTATTTGTACGAACTATAATGGTTTATTAATACAGAAAGCAATGTCTGAAAAAATGCAAAATGTAAATGTTAGTGCCTGAAAATTATATAGAAAACAAAGAATTCTTCATGTCCACATAAGGAAAACAAGAAAAGTTGTTTCTACAGGGCAGGTTTTTAGTAATCTTTATTACATGTAAGTTATCTGTGGATACAACTTTTATAAGTTAGCATTGATCAAATACTGAATTTATTTACATTAAATTGCATAGCAATACATGAGTCTTTGTGAACTGTCTAAATATGTGCATAACACCAAACTGAAGACATAATAGTGTGAAACACTTCTCTGCATTACAACAGCAATGAGTTGGTCTTCTTTCTATCCTTGCATATTTACATCCCTTGGTAAAGCTCAAGGATAGAATTTCTGAGCAGTTAGCATAGCCTTCACTTTTCAATGCTAGATATTTTGACACCTACAGAAACGTTATGTTAAAAATGAAACTGACCCCAATGTTAGTGTTGTTCTAAGAGAACAGCTGCTGTATTAAGTTGATTGCAGAGTTTTGCTACAATAGACAAAAATATGTACAAATATAATAAAAATGGTAGAATTAAAGCAATAGCATAGCATTGCCTGAAACCCAAAATGAGATCACAACTTTGGTTAATCAATATTAAAAAAGTACATTTTTCCACATGTAGGATCTCATTATGAAAAGAAATTCCACAAATATACAACCACAAGAGAAACAAAGTGGGTGAAGTAAAATCTCTTATTGAACTTTGGCTGGGGAGCAAGACAAGCTTTCAAGCTACAGAGCTCTGGTAAATTTAATACATATCATTAAGTGTCCATATGCTGAATTAATATTTTATTAATATTATTTTGTGGTGGGTTTTGTATTGAGTAGAAAATGGTGAAATAAATTTTGTATGGATACTCTGATTCTACAAATGTAGCAAAACACTGTTGAGCAGAATTTAGTACAGAGCTTATAAATATTCCTATTTGTTAAAGTTTTCATACACAACAATTTCCTCACTTACTTGAGTTGTTGAAAAATGATGGAAAGTCTGTAAATAAATATTCCATATGAAGGAAATAGAACAATGGTGATACAGTTAAAGTTACATATTCATTATTTCATAAAATTTGTCACCAACCCATATGACAAAAGGAAATTCCACTTATAATGGATATGTGAGTACTGAGGTAAATACCTGTATTTTGGGGCTGTTTATTGACAAGAGTAACATTTTCTTTTATTAAGTACCATAAGTCTATGCCTCACAAATCTCAATGGCACATAAATTTAAAATTGGTATTTCAGTGATTTATAATCACAATCTCAAACACAAAAAAAACAAACCAAAAAAAAAAATGATACAGGTACTTTGCACAGATTGCAAGGATCAACTTGTTAGTTATTTCGTGTGGGACCTTTAATAAACTTTTGATTTATTTTTGCACTGTAAAATTCACTAATTCTAATCTCTTCTGAGAAAAAGTGCTTATTTAATGCTTATTTAATTTGTTCCATTTGTCATGCCCACTTACATTTAATTACAGAACAGTTTGCATAAAACTACAATGTATTGATGAGTGAATAAAACTGGAAATCTGCCATTTGAATCATGTATTCAATGACATCTAAAAGAGTTATAAGCACAAGCACCCAAGAAATCAGGTATGGCTAATTATAATACATGAAACTGAAGTGTTCATTTAGTGGAATTACTTGCAATAATACAAATTTATCACAACAATAATATGAATCTCTATAGGTCAGTATTATGATACTACAAAATTTCTCTACCCACAGAAATGATCCAACTTTCATTATGAAATATGGCATATTTTAAGAAAATGAAGGGAAAATAATGAAAAAAAAGAGTGGTTATAAGTTGGATTGTTATTGCTTTATTTGCTCCAAACTAAATATAACAGAAATATGGGTCTCCCTTGGACAGCCGTAAATTTGCACACACCTATCCAAAGATAGATTTGTGCTCTTTATACAACATAATTCCCAAGAACAACAAATTGGGCTAATGCAAGCTATGAAAATGAATGTTGTTATGCATCCAATTCCTCAAAAGGTAAAGGTACCCACTCTTATTAATGCCGACTTTGAAACGGCACAGAGTGAACAACATTAATGAAATCAGCAGGCTGAGAGCTGCACACTAATTCAACTGTCATCCCATTTTCATACATTTCTAATATTAAAGTTTGCTGAATAGAGGTTAAACTTCAAAAAAGTTACGATATTGATTAAAATGAACCAGGAGGGAACAGAAGCACTTGATGAATAAATAAAAGTTAAAAAGTTTCTTCAAAATATGTTTATGTCATGCACATTCTGAAGGAAAGTCATATCATGAACAACCACCAGCTAAAAATGTCTCCTTCTTTGCTGCTATTGAAGCAATACATTAGTTTCTCCCCACATTGCTGGTTCAGATACTGCAGGCTGACTAGGAGGGTATTAAGAATCTTTGATCTAGTCCGTCTTTGAGAATCAATCATACTTACCACAGAGAACTGCAGCAGATGGCAGAATTCAGAAAGAGGGCTCTCTGCTAACAGTGTCATGATTCCGAAATAATCTAAGGAAGTTTTGTGTGTGTGTGTTAGAGGATGCAGCTGAAGGTATTCTGAAGATTTCTCTTCCACAGCTACAGATTAAGTATCCTTTTTCCCAGAGGCTAACGTGTAACAAACTTTGAGCACCCTACATACCAAAAATAAAACTACTTCTAACTTGTGGCAAGTGTGAAAAAGTAGATATGGTGGTTCAGAAAAAAAATTTTCTAGTTAACATATAGTGAATCTTATGAGTAACACTGTATTTTAATAGTAAATTGTTTGTCAATTAAAATCTGTTTAACAATGTATTTTACCCACTTTCATATAAAAGTATTTTTAAACA
This sequence comes from Carettochelys insculpta, assembly GCF_033958435.1. Classification (NCBI taxonomy): domain Eukaryota; kingdom Metazoa; phylum Chordata; order Testudines; family Carettochelyidae; genus Carettochelys; species Carettochelys insculpta. Next base: position 147,283,478 of record NC_134139.1, on the reverse strand, counting down.
AAATAACCCTTTTCTTCCACATAAGAGAAAAACTTTTTTTTAAAAATAATCTGCTTGTTTATTCTAGAAAATATTTCATTTGAAAATTTTTCCTATTTATTAAAAAACGGAAAAAATAACAATGTTCTCACCATAGTCAGTGACTGATTTTGGAGCACGCTGTTCTGTTTCTGTATTACGTTTCTTATTTTTGGATTTCCATGCATGATATACTTTTAGTCGTCTGTGAAACTCTTCTCTGCAAGCAGCCAATAGTTCAATATCTGTCTCAAAAACAGCAAAGGAAGAAAGAACGCAAAAAAAAAAAAAATCAGAAGACAACCAATTCATACAATATGTTTATATTTTAGAGCAAGTTAAAACATCCCAGTGTGCCTTACAGTGCAAGCAAACGAAGTTAGGCACAAGTGAGAACTAAGCTAAGCTAAGCAAAGCAGGCAGATGGGTGCTATGAAGGTTTATTATGTAGCTGTGCATAAGCATAAGCATCACATTATCAATCTTTGGAATTCCTGACTCAGCAGGACTGACAGATGCAAGCAGACTAGGCAACATCTTTAATGCTACCCATAAATTATTGGGTAAGAAGTTTGTGTGTGTCAGTCTCTGACTCAAACTCCCACTAACATGTAAAAGGGTCTTTGCTTTTCACCTTTATCAGTTCAAGATGGATCTGAATATTGGTGAGACCCTCTTCATTGTCCCTAGTTCATGTACTCTCCTTACTACAGTCTGGGGCAAGATGACCACCTATGCTCTGGCCCCTTTGTGATGTGTAAAAATGCCCCGTGACATAAAAGAAATCTGAAGAACCCACATTCTGGCCTGGAGGCGTCCCTGGTGCAGGCATGGTAGAAGATAGCTGTAAAACTAACTCCTAAGGATTCCCTTGCAAGTGCTGGCAGAGGAAGTATTCTGGGACAGGGAAATGATGAGAGTTAATTAGAGAAATGTGCAGATTCACAGCTGGATCTTCTAGTGCTTTTCTCCAGTACCCAAAACATAGGGTCCATGGATCCATCACCTCCTACTGGAAGCCAAATGCAGAGGATATCCTAGAAGGTTCTTTTATCTCTCCCTTGAAGTAGGTATGGCCTAGCAGCAGTTCTTCTGCTGCCAGGTTTGGAACAGTCATACTGAATTATAATTTGTGATTTGCCCTCTTTGCTTATTCAGTATTTCATGCAGTACGACATGATTCCTGCCAATCACTCAGGGAACTAACTCCACCATGAAGCCACTATGAGCTCCATGCCAGTCCCAATGATGGACGAAGGAGGAGGGGTGGTCAGATGAGTGTCGAGGTGCTGACCATGAAACAACAATATGAATGAAATCTGATGCTTGTACGACTAAACGATAAAAGATGCTGACTCAGACATTGCCTGGATAAATATGGCCCGCAACACAAAACAAGCGATCAAGGTTGGGTCGATAAGTTGGCTACCGAAAGAAAAGTACAACTAACGCATATGCTATCCATTGGAACATGGAACGTTCAAACGCTGTGGGCAACTGGAAAATTAGAGCTGCTTTGGAAGGAGATGGCAAGATACCGATGCGATATACTTGGCCTGGAAGAGATGCTTTGGACAGCTTGAGGAGAGATGTGTGGTTGCGAAGTCATTTGGTCAGAAAATGAAACAAAGCATGAAGCAAGAGTCAGATTCCTTCTTAGCAAAACTGCTAGAGAAGCATTATTAGGATACAAACCAGAGAGTGCAAGAATGATGGTAGCAACATTGCAAGCAAAAACATTCAACATCTTAGTCATTCAGGTGTATGCACCCATGTCAGACGGTACGGAGGAAGAGATTGGACTATTCTATAAAGACCTGACAAAGATGGTGGAGAAGATACCAAAGAAGGATGCACTGATCATCAGAGGAGATTGGAATGTGAAGGTTGGAACAGATAATGAAGGTTGGGAGACTGTCATGGGAAGGTTTGGATATGGAGAAAGAAACGAACAAGGTGAGAAACTACTAGAGTTTGCTACGGAGCATGAAATGGTGATCTGCAACATGAGATTCAAACAAAAGGACTGTAGGCAGTGGACATGGCAATCAAATGATGGGAAGTCAAAGAACATGATAGATATGATTTTGATAAGAAGAAGATGGGTAACATCAGTACAGCAGTGACGAACTTTCCAAGAAGCAGATATAGACTCGGACCACAGTCTAGTGATCGCAAACATCAAGATAAAACTCAAAAGAAAACGTAAGACACAGTTTAAGAAAAGAAGAGATGCAGCTCGGCAAGGTGAGGAAGAAACAAAGAATAAATAGAGAGCAGCGCTCAAAGAGAAAATTAAGAATATCACCACAGAGAAAGACCTAGATAAGAGAGTCACAGGGATAGCCACCGCGATAGAAGAAGTAATTAAGCAGACTGTTCCAGAAGAAGAGAAGATCAACAAACAGTGGATTACTCAGGAGACACTGAAGTTGGTACAAGAGAAAAGAGCATTGAAGATCCTAAGAGATATTTCTGAGATTGTGGAACAGCAATATAGGGTGAAACGCAATGACGTAAGGAAAGCAGCCAGAAAGGATCAGGAGAAATGGTTAGAGGAGCAATGTGAAGACACAGAGAGGTATTACAGCGAATGTAAGTCCAGGGAGATGTATGAGACAATTAGGAATATTAATAGGAAATGGCAAGCGAAGCAGATGGCCATCAAAGATGAGAATGAAGAAGTGTTCGTGAACAGGGAGAAGACTGTGCAGTGATGGACGATATATTGCACCGATCTATACAAAGCACAGGTGGACCTGAGTGTCTCAGAGAGACTGACTGAGGAACTGAAAGAGCTATCTCCACTGAGCTTCGAGAGTGAGACTGATATTTCAAAAGAGGAAGTAGAAAAATCAGTGAGACCACTGAAGAAAAACAAGAGCCCTGGAAATAAGATCATGGGAGAGATGATCAGATATGGTGGAGAAAGCAGGATTCAGGAAGTACACCGACTACATAATATAGCATGGAAAGAAGGGAAAGCACCTAAGGAATGGACAAGATCCATGCTATTGACAATACACAAGAAAAGAAGTACACTGGAGTTCAAGAACTACAGAACGATTGCCCTAATGCGTCATCTAGGCAAGGTGTTGATGATGACACTGACTGAGAGACTAAGATCACAAACAGAAGAACATATAGCAGACGAGCAAGTGGGGTTCAGAAAAGATAAAAGTACCATACAGCAGACATGGGCACTAAGACTGATAGTGGAGAAAGCTCGATAAAAGAACAAGAATGCATACGCCTGCTTCGTCGATTTTCAACAGGCATTTGACAGTATAGGTCAGAAAGTGACTTGGGTGGTGTTGGAGTTGTATGGAGTGGATAGCAGATTGATATGGTTGTTGAAGGATATCAATGACAATGTGGAGGCAGTGGTGAGAACATGTGGGGAGTTGGGAACTTGGTTCAAAACACGTGGAGGTATGAGACAAGGAGCTCCAATATTGCTAAGTATCTGCATCATGCATCTGGAGAGAGCAATGGACAAGATCAAGGAAGAGGTAGAAGGGATATCTGTGCATGGGAAAAGAATTAACGACTTGAGGTTTGCGGATGATATAGTTATCATGGGGAAAGATGAGGAGAAGCTAGCGAAAATGGTGCAGGTGCTAAACGAAGAAGGGAAGTGGTACGGACTGATTACAAGCACCGATAAACAATGGTATTTGGAGATAAGGAAATAGGAAGGAAGATCAGTGTAGATGGTACTGAACTAGAAAATGTAGAGAAGTTCACATATCTGGGGAGCAACATAACGTATGATCTAGACTGAAAGAAAGAAATAGCAACAAGAATAGCGAAAGCAAGAGTGAGTTTGAAGGTGATGGATAAGACCTGGAAAAGCAAAGTGATTAGCTTAGGAACGAAACTGAGCGTCTTGAAAACGTGTGTATTTAGCAGCATGTTGTATGGATGTGAGACATGGGTGATAACAGAAGATTCAAAAAGAAGAATACTGGCATTCGAAAGGAGTTGTTATAGAAAGATCCTGGGAATAGGATGGATGCAGAAGGTCACCAATGAGGCATTATATAGAAAGATACAGCCGAAAGAGAACCTGCTGCAGAAGGTTATAAAACAGAAGCTACAACTATTTGGGCATATTTGCAGAATGAATGATGAACAAAAAATCAAGACCCTGGTATTCGGCATAATGGACGGTTTGAATAGGAGAGGCAGACCCCACAGAGAATGGATAGGTGACATAGTAGATTGGAGCGGAGCTAGTCTACAGAACCTAAGCCACTCCGCACTGGACAGGAAACGATGGAAAGGAATACTGAGAGAGGCACCACACACCAACGGGCACTGAGCCCATGGTTAGTGATGATGATAATGACGACAACTCAGGGAACTAGCCTGCTGAGAAAACACTCGGCAGCCTGGCTACCCAATCAAGGTTTGGGCTTTTCCCTTAAACAGAGATGGTTATTTTTGACAAATTATCTGGCACAGACAGACAAGAAATGATGAAATGTCACCAAATTCGTGCTCTTGGCTGCCTCAGAGGATTGGAACCAGATGTGAAGAGCTAAGTGCATTAACTCACTTCGCCACTTAGTCTCAAATATTATAAAAGAAGGGCTTAAATTTGAGGTTAATTCGGTGGTTTGAAAACAAATTGAGAGAACGTATCCTCCAAGATATCTGAGAGCTACATCCATTAGCCCCAAGACAGATGTTGCTTCCAAAAAACAAACTGTTCATTACTGACATAGGGGAGCAATATTAATACAATGTAAAGCAGTGGTTCTTAATCTTTTATGTGGCCCGAACCCCTTTGGTTCTCAAAATATGTTCTCGCACCCCTGATCAAAAATGGAGATGGGGGGCCCATACACTTTTAAATGCATATTAAATATAGGTAAAATAATTTCATTTTATTACTCACTGCAAACAACAGTACCATAGGCATACAAAAATATGCAAGTACTACTCAGAGATGTTGCGAAGTTTTACTGTGGAAGTAAATTGTAACAGACACACTAACAGTTAGCGGCTAACTCAATTCAAACAAAGATGATGATTTACGTTCTAAAAAAAAAAATCTGGCATGTCTCACACCCCCAGAATGGGCATCACGCACTCCCATGGGGTGCGTGCATCCCAGGTTAAGAACCACTGATATAAAGGAACATTACAAATTGGTGCATCTCTTCATGATACTGAAAATCAGTAAGTATTAGAAAAGCTTTAGCTAGGAAAATTAAGGGAATATTAATTTGAACAGCTACATCAGTACTTCCAGTTGTGTTTTAACTCATGTTCTTTTTAGTTAAGGTGACTGAAAAATTATGGTTAGAAACATAGATCTTATAAATGCAGGGTAAAATTACTTTTATTCAGTTCCATTTCACTGGGATATAAATTAATTTTAAACAACATCATTAAGAATTTATAGCATATTACTCTTGTGAAAGTGTATAAAATACACAGATACATTATAACAGGTAACATAACAGCATCTGTTCCTCCAAGCAAAATGGCATATTTGCTCTGTCCATTAGGGAAAAGTCACTGAACTTCCTTTTTCACCTTAGACTAAATTATTGAGTTCAAAATTCTGTCCTGGTGAAAAGGGAGATCTATTTTTTGGGCTCGTGGAACACCTCCCCTCCCGCTTCCGCCCCGTTTCAAACAAACGCACACTTACCACAGGAAGTGTTGATTGTATCACGAAGTTCTGCATATTTCCATTTACTAAGATCATGCTTCTTAGTGCCAGCTGCAGCTTTTGTGGCTTGAACTGCGGGGCCCCTACAGTCATAACAAAATTATTATTAACAATAATTATTATTTTTATCATATTCAAGGTACAGAAAGGAAAGGAAAGTAAGAATAAATAGTAGAAAAGAGGGCAAACAGATTGTGCAATCATCTCTGCACCGTACACATTACCTTGAAAAACATTATAATGTTCTAAGAGCTGAATGCAAAAAAAGAGAAGATAAAATTCACTCCCACTTCCAGCAGCATAATATATCCTTACATCTTTATGGCAGCCAACTGGCATTATTAGCATAAAAACCCTCCAAAATCTGACTTACCTCAAATATTTTGTATGCACTTTAAAATCTACATGTTTGACTTGATTATTTGCCAAGAAATTAAAACAATCTAGAGGTTAATATGTAAGTGTGGCTTGCTGAAAACAAGGCTGTGTATATGCCACTAGAATTTTTGCAGCACCCTATAAACATATACTGGCCCTGAACTATGCACAGTCAGAGAACATCAATAAAAGTAATGTGGAATAAAGACAGTAAGCAAGAACAGCAAAACAAACTATCAGTTCCACTAGCAAAACAAGGACGGGGAAAATGTCTAAGTAAAATGAACAAAAACTGAAAGGGAAACAGACTACACTGTGTAAAGCATGGAGAATAAACGAAATGATAAGATTGTAAGAAGAATGTAACAGCAATAATGGGTCAGACCAAAGACCCACTCTAGCTCAGTATCCTGTCTTCCGACAGTGGCTAATACCAGATTCCCCAAAGGGAGTGGACAGAACAGGTAATTAAGAGATTCCTCTCCTGTCATCTACTTCCAGCCTCTGACAAACAGCAGCTAGGAACACCATTCCTACTTATTCTGGCTAACGAGTATTGACCTATCCTCTATGAATTTATCTAGTTCTTTTTCGAACCCTATTAAAATCCTGGTCTTCACAACTTTCTCTGGGAAGTAGTTCCACTGCGTGAAGAAATACTTTCCTTTGTTTTAATGATGGTTTCATCTAAATCTCCCAATGTAACAGAAGAAGCAAAATTAATTCTACTTTAATGTAGAGTGTCTCAAAACAACAGCACTCTTATTCACAAAAATTCAGCGTTAAATAACATAAAAGGAAAGCTCACAAGACTCATGCCCTTCCCAGAAGAACAAAACAAAACAAAACCAAACCAACCAAAGACCCAGAACACCATAGTAATCCATCCAGGTTAGTACTAACTACATCAGGCCTGTGGAAGTGATGGAATAAATCAATCTGACAATCAGATGGCTTTTCTAATATATCAGTCTTCACTGTAGTACATACAAGGCAGACAAATTTAACATCCTACAGCACTCTATCATCATTTGATTCTGAACAGCAATAATACAAGATTTTATATATTTGCACTATCAGGACACACATTGGGATTGCCGCATCACTGTCTCTCATGAATGACAGAACGTGTTCAAAAGCTGAGTGATTTGAGATAGATACATGAGTCTGGTAGCATCTATTAAAGCTCAGGAATAAACTAGGAAGCAGATTAAATTATCTTTCAGACCTGAAGAGGATCCATTCTCCAGGCCAGGAGTTGAGGCTAGCACATCACTAGATATTGAAATATCAATTTCAAAAATGAACAAAAGAAATAACGCACCATGCCCTTGTCCTGCATCCTTGTGTTGTAGTCACATCTCTTCATGAGTACATCATTATTAGACTGCAACTAGGCGTATGACTGAGAAATATTACTCTTCTTTAAAGTTTACAGTGATAGCTAGACCTAGTCTCATTTTCTCTTTAAGAAGTAACACAAGTTCTCCATATGTCTAGAGTTTAATACATTAATACATTTGTAAATATGTAATTATATTAACTAATACATGTATCATGGAAACTTACTTAACTATAAGGTGTTTGGACAACTTGTGTAACTTCATAAAAATGAGAGTGTATTCTATTCAGAAATTCTCCAATGACACAGGCCACCTACATATGATAGTACTAGGAGCAGATGGAATACTACAAACACAAATTATCATGAAGAGGATTGACTAAAACCAGCTAATTTATGCAAACATTCATATTAGCAACAACTCAGACAACTAACTCACGAGTGATTAACTCTGCATGTCCCTACTCTTTAAAGCACTATCAAACCTGTTATAGCCATTCTCATGTGCATCTACTGAGTTGTAACAACAGTCCTTGATTACAAATATATGTGACAAGCATCACACTGAAGCTATACTCTTCATCCACTAAGCAATACAAAGCTGAAATACATTTTGAAGACATTTCTCCCTCTAAAATTACAAGATGTGAATATAAAATTTGTGTACAAAATCTCACCTGAGAAACAAAATTACCAAATGGAAGACTACTTATTTTAAAATGTATTTTAATACACTTCGAAAATATCAGCAGTATGCCATTAAAGGATTATAGTTAAAGAAATTTCCACTACATAACGTCTAACCTTCCTGAACCAATAATTTGACAAATCCTGAGGATTTCCCTTATTTAGCAACATCATCCATCACTCCTAAGAATCCCCTAAATAATTTAGTTCAACAGAAGTAGGACAAAAGGTCTCTGGTCAAACAAGTAATCTTTAAGAATGTTAATCCAATTGAATGGCTTAGCCTTTCCAGTACAGTACTACTCTGTGCTGATGTCGCCATTTTTTTTCTACGTGGCTTTAAATAGCCTGGAAGCAGTAAAAGCAACAACATTTCACTTCATAATGTTGGCCTTCATTGCTGTGCCCAATAATCTTAATAATGGGTATGGACCAAAACCAGAATGACAGCTGATTATTTTAAAGTTCAGACTCAGACACTTTCCTGTAACTGGAGGTTCTTTAAGATGGATGATCCCTAGGTCCCTACCTGTATTCCAGCATAGGATATACACATGCGCACTGAACATCTGTTGGTCCACATGCATGCTGTAGCTCTCCTCATGCTACTAGTGAAGGCATAATGGGCAGTGTGCTAAATTTTCCCATTCTGACCACAGTGTGACTAATTCACAACTGAGGGACCAGAAGGTATGTAGTATAAATTGGATACGGACCACAAATCTCAAAGAACCTCCAGCTCCAGATAACCACCTCCATTTCATCTCCAAATGATGGTGCCCATGCATATGCCACACACAGAAGATTAATAAGCAGCAAGCCAACAATGGTGAGTCTGAGGAAGCAGACCTGAGAGCTGCCTCCACAGCTGTCTATGCAGTTGGTAACTACACCAGGGCATAATGCCTAATGAAGACATGAAAAGTGCTCTGAGTGGCTGCTCTACATATCTTGAATGCAGGTGTGTCTCTCAGAGATGAAGCTGAAGTAGCTTACATCCTTCTAGAATGATCATTTACTTTGTGGGTGAGGGGCCACAAAGAAGAATGCCAACTAGCTGGTCACAAAGGGCAACCTGAGATGCATTTCAAGTCTTTACACTGATGTACGTTGAATTCTTGAGTCCTCTGCCATGGAATAAGTAGTTTCGGTGTCTTTCGAGCATCTTTTACTCTATACAGATAAAAATCCAAAGGACCACAGATGTCCACAGAATGCAATCTATGGGGGAATGATAGACTCCACCTCCCATGTAATATTATGGAATATGGATAGATTAAACAGAAATGGTGAATTGGATGGAGGAGAGCAAAAGATGTCCTGCACTTCTCTCAGTTCATGTTTAGTGAACCGCTGCCTGCTTGTTAAGCTGACAGAGAGAGGAGCCCTAAACCAAGAGCTGATTGGGGCTTCCTTGTTTTCTCAATGGGAGAGGCTGCACCTAGGAGAAACGTTGGCTATCTAATTATCAATGCTATACTGTAAAAGCTACAAAAACTATCTATCTATCTATAATTCTTAAAGGAGCGAAGCAGTAAAAAGTTGCTGAGGACACCAAAGATTATGATTAACACCACATGGTGGTAAGAAGGATCTGGGGAAACATCAGCCTGCACCAGTAATTTATGCCATCAGTTGGGAGAACAAAGAGAGCTGTGAAATATGTGCAGACCAATGGATGCTGCTGATATGAAATTTCAAATGCAGCCACATAACACACATGTGGAATAAAGATAGGGTCCATCAATCAACAAAGAATCAAAAGTTTCTAAATGACGGAATTTGACAATTTTTGGTCAACATACTTGTGATACCTCCTGGAAACTCAGGGCATATTAACTCAGTAACTCAGCTCAGTACTTACATAGTTACTCTAAACCTCCCCATTTCCCCCCAGCAATGTTAATTGGGTGTGCTAATCTTCCTTTTCCCCATTCAAAAACACTGAACCTGCTATATTCAACCATATCACTGCCACAATTAAGAAATGCCATAACAAACATACTTATAGCTTAAGATCACATTCACACATCATATCATCTTGTTTTCTGATTAAAAAAATTAAAAAGAATAAAAGATTCCATTTGAACTTTAGACAGAATGCCATACAGCTGCTTTTTATCCTGGAGATTACCAATGACACCTTTTAGTAACTCAGTAAAACATAATTGTACTTAGCATGTTCAAGAGTATTATCCTTTATGCTCATTTATTCCTGCATTGGCTGTAAAACTGCTTTTTAATTACACCAAGATTGCTGAACAGACACCATCTGGCATTTTGTGTTTCAGTGCCTCAGAGAGTACTATTTCTACTACTGTAACAACAAAATAAGCCTCACGTTTTCATTTGGTTTGACAGAATAATGTCTGGATACAATTTTTCATTAAAAAGCTACTTACAATTACATAAACATAACACTTATATCCTTAGCAACACTACCCTGAACTTGTAAGCATGCTCCCTGAAATCCTGGAAGCTTGTCAGCATCATCTCAGCTACAGTGGAAAAAATAACGCTCTTTGAAACTTTTCCTCATCTGCTGAAATTATTCAAACAGAAACCTTCAGGTGCAATGTACTGATAATTTTCTTCTGAGCATGTTTATGCAATCAAGCAAATGTCATGGCAAAATAATTGAAGAAAGTAATCAGATAATGGTTTTGAATAGGAAGTGTACTAATACAGCAATTTTCTCCAAAAGAAAAGGTTGATTTATTTATTTAATTGAACAATTAAAAATGGAATCATATATAATTATGTATGAATCAGACAATTTCAGTTTATGATTTTATTTAATTGAGTGATTAAATTCATTTTGGATGGTCTATTCACCCACCTAGACAAAACTTCTGACATTTCTTTGGCCATTTGTTCTCTATAAGAAAATTGATAAGTGTACATAAGAAAAGTGCTATGTTCAAATATTAACAAAGTCTGTTGACTGATCATGCATTGAGTTCTCAGATAAAACTAATGCAGGAGCAGCAAACTTCAGTCAAATTCTGATTTACATTGTAATAATTCCTTGGTAATGTTTGTCTCTTTCAAACAGGCTGGTTAAAATACAAGATATTTACTAGATATTGAATCTGTATACATTATTTATAATTAATTCTAAGCATTTTCTAAGACATAAGCAAAGTATGATGTATGAAGTATTATACTTCATCATCATAATGTATAACAAGGCTTACATAGGAACTATTAAAGGAGAACAGATAAATAATGAAGGATAATAAAAATTTCTTCTAGTAAGAGAATCATGACTCTAATAAGAAAGAATTACAAAACTCAATGAAAATAAAGTATCATACGCAGTCATCTGAGGCCTTGTTCCACTGACTCTGCAAACAGAAGATATTTAAATTAGTCTGACAATTTCCTAGTTAGTTTTCCAATAATCTGAAACATCAAAAGGACAATCAATTCAATTCTTCTCTCTCCTCCTCCTCCTTTGATTTATCATCTAATGATTTTTATTTGATCCAGCCTCAGGATTATGAAGCCATTTTTTCTTCTTTAATATGCTGAATTTATTGATCACAGTAACAAGGAAAACGTTAAAATAATTCAGAAAAGCCCTTCTTCAATTATAGAAGGCCTTCCCAGTACATCATAGCTATGTTTTACACTCTCACATCAAGAACCGAAATGTACTTATCTCTACATAATTGATTTAATCTTTCTGAAATCAGTCAGTCAGACATGCAACTGATGCCATTATGTGTGGTTAAATTAAGTATACTACAAAAAATGAAACAATTCTTACTTAGCAACTGCTGGAACAGGCGGAGTAATTTCAGCATCCAATCTGTGAACAGACACTTAGAACTGAAACAGTATGTCATAATAAAGACCTACATAGCCTGAATGCACATACAGTATCAACAGTAATCCATATTGCATTCATCATTATATACGTACACAGATATTAAAAACACACATTTAGATTTCTATCCAGTAATATGCAATGAAATAACATAGCCAAAGTGACAGACTAACCAACATTAAAAAAGCCTTAGTGGATATTTTGGTGCCAGTTGATATTTTGGTGCCAAGCCAATAAATATTAATAGAATAGGAAAATAAAATGGCAATGTATTCATTTACTTAATATGAAACTGATAAAAGTAATATATTACGGCCCAAAGAGGAAAAAATCTTATGATTTCAGAGAGCTGTGATTTTACTTAAACAGGTATTTCATTCACATAACACATACCCTATTTGTTTTGTTTACTTATCAATTTGAGAATAATAAAAAAAGGGATTAGCTGTAAAAGTCAAACAAATGACCACCCTGAACTGTGAGTAGTGGGAGGGGATAAAATGGGGGTGGGGGACTGGCCTTTACAGCTCGGGTAGGGAAAGATGAAAACTGCTGCCAAAAAGGGGGCAGGGGGCCACTGACTCATTCGTTGGGAATGCAGTTTCAAAAGGACACAGCTCAGAGCAGGAAGCCTACATTTCACATGGACCAAGGATGATGCAGTAGCCCCTCCCCTTTATTTAGGCGGAAAACTTTTTAAGACGTTTGGTCAACACCTGCTATGTGCATTACGCCAGCCTCCCTTTTTTAGGGGGTCTGGAAAGGAATTTTTTCTTACTGCCGTATCAGCCTGGGTGCAGTTTTTTCTGCCTTCCCCATAGAGAGTTTCAGGAAGGGGTTTATTCGTGCATGGCACCATGTATGGTAGGCAGGGGTGCAAGTGGTGGTTCTGTCAGGGGCATGCAAGATATGACTTTGGGCCCCTCCCTCTCCTCTCACTGTTCACCTCTTGAGCATTATTGCTTAACTAAGATTATTTTACCCCATCATCTCAGTGTATTAAAGAGCAAATAAATTTGCATGGTTTTAATTGTGCCTAGTATTTCAAACACCCAATGACAATCTGGGTTCCAGAGTACTTGAGTGATATCCCAGGTAAGGTAATACGACTAGATCTAAAGTGCAATTCAGTAAGTACCAAGGTTATTAATGAAACCCTGTAGCCAAAGGTACTCTTTATCTTTACTAATCACAGATTCTCTCTGTTCCCTTACATCCCGAGTCCAGCAAGGGAGGCCTTCACCTCTTATACCATAGCTGTGAGTCTGTTTTTTAATGGCATTGCTACTTTCCAAGGAATTCCACAAACTTAGCATTCAGTTTACTTGGTATATGATATTTACCCCTCACCATTCATTACACATTGCTACCTATGTTGTTAAAATGTACGATACTTACACAATGTCATTTATTTTGTTCTCCAAGGTGCTTTGACATTTAGATTTGTAATTTCAATAGGGCCTCTTATCATGCATTGTGATAGGATGTATTTAACTTCTGTAAAATCAGGCATACCACTCGGCTGAAACTCATCTGACGCGCTGAGTACTTGTTTTTGTATTCTGGCCAATAATGCTTAATAGTGGGCCAGATCCAGCGCTTCTGTTAACTCTTACAGCAATTCATTATTTTTTGGATTCAAAATATACATCATTATCGGTACTGTAGTGCTTAGAGACCCCAGCTGAAAGCAGAGACCAACTGTGCTAGGTGCTGTATGGACACACAGTGAGAGACAGGCCTTAACCCAAAAAGCCAGCACTGTAAAGAGGGCAAGGAGAGAAATTAGGCTAAATGGAGAGAGGCAAGACAGCCTGTGGAAGTCAAGGATTATTGGGAATTTAATGGATTAGTAATAAAGGCACAGAGAGCTTAAGTGATTTTCCCATAACCATGCAGGAATCAAACCAGATCTGCTCATTCCCAGGCCAGTGCCATACCCACAAAACCACCCATCTCCTTTTCAAAAGGATGAAGTACAGGTAGGGTTTTCCAAAGCTCCTCAGTGATTTAGGACAACAAGTCTTCCTATGGACAGTCAAGCAGACTTGAGCTCCAAAGTCATTTAGGTGCTTTTGAGAATCCCACTCAACAACATTCCAGTGCTCTTCTATTTTAAATATGTTGCTCTATACTCAGGGGAGAAAGTAAATTATGTTTCTTACAGGTACTGTTGTCTCACCAGCCCCCTGCCCTGTGGGGAACGCTCAGGGCATGGGGATATGGGGGCGTGATATGAAGTACCTGTAAGCAATGTAAGTGTGGGTTAGGGTGGGGTGGGGGCTCACACAGGAGGGTTTGGAGGGCAGGGGGCTCAGGGCAGTGGAGATGTGAGGGGGCCGGAGTAAGAGCTGAGGACAGACAGCTCAGGGCAGGGAGCTGGGCAATAAAGGTAGGGGGCTGGGGGAGGCAGGGGAGAGGGCAGGGCAAGGTGAGGACATGGGGGCTGCAGCCGCACACACCAGGTTGCTAGTGCTGCTGAACTTCCTGTGACATTCAGGGAACATGGTGAAGTACACAGCTTGGAGTTGCTGCTGGCGCCCCCTAGGCAGCCGGAAGTGAGAGGCAGGAGAACAGGCTGTACACTTTGTCCTTGGTTCCAGATAGTTGAGAAAGAGCCCTAGCATTCCAGGGGCAAAGGCTGCAGCCCCTTCCCCACATGCGTGTTGGGGGCTGGTCTAGCTGCAGGGCAGCCCCAGCTGAGAGGAGGGACCACACATGCCCAGCCAACCTACATCACCTGCCTGTCTGCCGGCTTCTTAGAAAGGCAACTTGCAGGGGAGCTCTGAGAGTCTGTCTGGAAGCAGCTGAGCTCTGTATTGCACCCCATGCCCCTGTGGCTGTGGATCCACATGCACAGCATACCCTGCATATCCCCTGGTTGCATCCCCTGACAGGAGAGCGTACGTCATAATTCATTCTTTAAGCCTAGGACAGATGCCCAGCGCAGGCACTCCATAGGGAAGTATACAATAAGCAGACAAATGGCTTGCAAAAGAGCTTGAAAAGAGGTTTAATGAAAGGAATGAATGGGATGCAGTTGGGGACTCCTTTGATTGATACAGCAGGGAGTCAAACCACATTCTTATAGCCCATCTTACCTGCTTCTACATGGGGGTATGTGGAATCTAAGGACCTAGCAATGGATTTGCTGGAGAAACCATGATGGAACAAGAGTGGGAGTGGGTAAAAGCCCATCACCACAGGTATGGTAAAGTCCCAGCAATGGATTTGCTGAAGGGAAAGGGATGGAAGAAAAGGGGAGCTGGTAAAATCCCTCCCAGAAATTATGGAGTAAGTATGGGGTTACCTGCTCTGTACACTGTTATCTGCTGGGTAGTCCCAGACATCTAATAAAATTCTGACTTCATGAAACCCATGTCAGTGTCTCTCCTGTCCTTTTAGTATGATCTGAAATTCCAACACAGAATGTGTGTGCACTGAAGGAAAAAAAGTTGAGGTCATTGACAGAATGATATGCTACAGATGTCGGCTTTTTGTTTTCTTGCTTTTATTTTGCTTTGGGAACAGCACAATAGGGATGCTTTGGCAGAACTCAGTCACTATTTTTGCATTACAATTTATAAAATCCAAATGTGTGAATAAATAAGGTACAAAAGAAGGAAAGCAATGACTGAGCAGATGTTACTCGTTTTCAAATAATTAGTGACAGAAAATAAATATCAGAGATTACTTTCCATAGGATAGGATTGTCAATGTGTGTAAAACTAATAAAATGGTGCTCATAGAACATAAAAGCATATCACCTTGTGGCCAATGGCTAAAAAAAGCTCCTAGTGCTGACTATTAAGTACTCCAAAAGAAGTAAAGTTCTGTGAAAAAATACTGTTCCTCCAATCATGATGCACAAGTAAAACTTGAAATGCCATCCAGAGCTGGAAGAATTCAGTATATTGTGTATGTGATGCAACAATAAAGTTGAACATGGTATGGGGGACAGGAGAGAAGGAAATGTGTAAGTTACAGCAATGTTAACCTTGTTGCAGCTCTTCTGCCCCAAAAGAAGACACAACAATATTAGGCTCTGCTAAAATTTTAACAAATATCCACTGAGCAACAATGTTCAGCAGTGATTTTTCAATGCTTAATGTGTAGTTCTTGCCTCTCCAAATCTTGCAAAGGAATTTCCTCTCCCTGCAGACTATTTCCATGCAACACTTCAGACTTCAAATCTCTTCCTGAACTCATCATGACCAAAATGTCTTGTGAGGGCTTGTGTGAAAACTATTTTTAAAACCCCCAAAATACTTGCTAAAATGAACAGTTTCAATTTAGCCAGAACAAAAATTTTCTCAACTTTTCTAGCAGGTTTTCTAGGTGTTTATACACAAGCAGTTAGAAATTAATTTGGTTGCCAGTGCACCAAAGAACATTATCGTGAAGGCACACTGTTTTTATTTTACTGAATTTGCAGCTGAAATAATCTAATGAAGGATTTATACCAGTTGGAAAACAAGATGGACAATTGTGTAGCATTGTCAAAGTTTCCTCCTCAGAAGTATTCTGGTTTTTAAAGCCTATTTGCACTCACTTGATCCGAGAGCCTAGATAGTGTTATGTGTGTTCCTGATGGCTTGTAGTCCATCTTTGTGTGGAATGTTGTTGTAGAGTGCTTTTACATCCATAGTGGCCAGGATGGTGTTTTCTGGAAGATTGCCAATGGGGTTGTACTCTCCTCTGGAAGTTAGTGGTGTAGAGCCTGAGGAGAGAATCGATAAAGCCAGACAGTCCCACTATAAGAATGTCAGTGCCTGAGACGATGGGCTGTCTAGCATTTTCAGATTTATGGACCTTGGATAAAACACAGAATACCCTGGTGGCCAGGCCTTTGGGGATATGTTTGTGGAGATTTGTTCCTGGGCTTTTTGAGGTATATTTTTGAATGGATAATGTAAGAGTGAAGACTGAGATTTAGATTCAGTTATGGTCCCAACTGGAGAGTCTGTATACATAAGTTTGTTTTGAGGTGGCTTAGGGACCTCTGGAGCGCTGCTCGATGATCTCATTTTAGGTGTCAGAGCAGGAGACAAGGTTCCCAGGAAAAGGAGGAGAAGCCAGGTCAGTGAAGCTTTTCAAGAGCCAAGAGGAAGTAGAGCTGCACCACAGGCTCCTAGAAACACTAGGGTTGCAGGGAAGGATCTGAGCATTAAATAGGAATGTGGAGTGGGATATAGGATCAGCATTAGTTCCCTAACCTTTTCTCCTCAAGTTTGGAAAGAGAGTAGATAGACTCGTCCTTTAGTGTCAAGATGGGTACAGGCTGAAATTGGGGACTGGCTGGCAAGTAATCTTCCTCCTTGTAAGACATACAAAAGGGAGAGAAGGATGAGCCAAATGGAAGCAGGGAAAGGCGCAGCAGTGTAACTGCTTTCAAGTGGTTTATTCAAGCTCTGATCTTCCCCACTTTTCCTGCAGCCACAAGGATAAGTAGAGAAAGTGCGTGCTCAGATTCATCTTCTCTTTCCTCAGAATCTTCTCAGTCTCCATACATTCAGGTGGTAGGGGAAGGAATGATCTGCTTTTAGAACATTAGGAAGAAAGCAAGAGTCTGGACAGCTCAATGTGGCAACATAATGTCAGTAGGAGCCCCAATGATTTCATGGCACAGCTGATTGCTGAACTTTCTGACTTCTGTTCTCAACCACAACTGTTTCAGTTGTGGAGATGATTTATGCTTTCAAATCAGCAGCACTCCCCCAGGTACCCCAAAACAGCTCTTCAAAGCCAGCTCTCATCTCAGCGTGCTCCTCCTCTACTTGCAACACATTGATGACACCATCACCAATGAGAAGGAGGCCATTGAAAATTCCACTAGGTTTTCAACCATTTTCACCCCACCTTCTCGGCCTGGACCACTCCATACAAGACATCCAGCTCCTAAACACTCCTCCGTGACAGACAGCCCCCAATCCGATACAGAGTCACCACCAACCATATACCACAACAGAAATGCTAACCCAGCAACCAATCTCTGCAACAAATCCTGTTGCCACCTCTGTCCACACATCCGCCCTACTAACACCACCATAGGACCTAACCACAAAGGCTTGTTCACTCGTACTTCTACTAATGTGACATATGCCATCATGTGCCACCAATGTCCCTCTGCCATGTACATTGGACAAACCAATACCTGTCTATGCAACACAATAAATGGACACAAATCAGACATCAAGAATGGCAATATACAAAAATCAGTGGGTGAACTTTTTAACCTTCCTGGACACACAGTTACAGACTTGAAAATTACCATCCTCAAGCAAAGAAAACATTTAAAAACAGGTTGTAATGTGAAACTGCTGAGCTGCAATTCATTTGCAAATTTGACAGCATCAGAATCATTACCCAAAGTAATTCTCCACTTTAAGTATTCTCACCTTCATATACACATCCACTGATAGCATTAGTTTTAATGTAACACACTCACCCATCAGTTTCTCTACCCTTTATTTTGCTTTCCCTTTATGCATTTGATGAAGTGAGTTGCAACTCATGAAAGCGTATGCCATAATAAAATAGTTCATTTTTAAGATGACACTGGATACCTTATTGTTTTTGCTGAAATACACTTTAACACAGCCACCTCTGAAACCTTACAAGTAAGTTAGAGAAATAGAAGCAATTATTCCTTGAAGTTCTATTATTGATTCAAACCTACCACAAGCTGAACTGTCAGACACAAACTTGGCCTCATCACCATCATATACAACTGCATACCTTACAAAACAAAACAGCAAAAATGCAGCAGTTTAAAGACTAGCAAAATGATTTACTCAGTGGTGAGCTTTCATGGGACAGACCCACTTAATCAGATCAATAGCATTTCCAGTACAGACTGACATCTACAAGTAGAGAGGTCCAAAAAACAAAAAACAAACAAAAAAAAAATCAATAAAGCTGAGATTTTGTCCCTGAGAACAAAGATACTTTAAAAACAGATTACATAGAGAAATTTGTGAATTGGAGTTCATATTCAAATGTGACACTTTAACAATTATCTCACATGTTACAAGGACTGCTTCCCTTCCTTTGATGCTTGTAATTATTTCAGGCAAGACTCTTAACATCCCCCAACCCTCACCCCCCTCCTGCAGTCCTGTGTACTTGATTTGTCAGTTTATATTGCATTTTTTTTTTGGACCTCTGTACTTACAGGTGTCAGTTTGTACTGAAAATGCTATTGATCTGATGAAGTGGGTTTTTCCCATGAAAGCTCATCATCGAATAAATCATTTTGTTAGTCTTTAAAGTGCTACATTTCTGTTTTGTTAGAATAGAGACGAACTTGGCTACCTCTGTTACTATTCTAGCTGCATACCTTAATTTACCCATTTTGCATTCCTACACATGGTTTGAAAAGTTACTATTTGATTTGAAGGACACTGACAGAAATAGCCTAGCTTTTCTAGGAAACTAAAGAAAATGGAGCAAATGAAAGCTTCCACAACTCTGCCTGTGTATACACACTTGAATTTGAAACTGCAAGTTACAGTGGTTGCTGTTAAAACATCAACATTTACCAAAAGATATCAAACAATGCTGTCTGAGATAACAATTGTATGGTAACCAATAGTAAATGCTGACTTTTTAGTGGCAACCTCTGCAAGTCAAGTCAGGTACTCCAGAAAACTATCCATCATATCATGTAATTTATAACTGTCATCTTCACACATTTAAATAAAGTGCTGTAGTAAAGCACAGTACAGCATGCTTTTTTTCATTGAGTTACTTAGAAACGCCTTGTCCGCCAACTTTTCCAGATGCTTTCCTTCTATAAAATACTCGCTGTATTCAATCCGAGTGAATTTTGAAAGTTCTATGCTCTTCATTTGACAAGTAAATTGCGTGGTCCTTTTTAAAAAAACACTTACATTTTACTCCTGGGGAAATTCTGAGACACTGCATTATGCAGAATTTTGCATAAAGAAATGTTGTGCATGCAGATTCTGCTTCCTTATCTTCCCGCATCCCTTAAATGGGTGCAGAGCTGCTCGTTCCCACTGAGGGCCGCTGGACCATGCAGAGTCCAGCTTACAAGTAGAAGACACTGCTAAGGGGGCAGGAGAAGAGGAAGGGAACACGTGAGCTCCCCACAGCTGCAGTTCTCAACATGCCCTGAAGGAAAGAGAAGTGGTGATGCACAGGAAACACCATGCAACCTCTGTTTCTCCCTCTGGAACCCTGGGTAGGAAGGGGTGCAAGTGTTTGACTGGGAGGTGAGGCATGCAGCTGGGCTCTGGAGAGGGATGGGGTGTAGGTGTCTGGCCTGAAGGGGGAACCCCACAGCTGAGCTCTCAGGGGGAAGGGGCAGAGAAACAAGAACTTGGTTCTTGAACAAGGTTCTACTTCTGGGGGTGGCGTGAGTGGTTATGGTTAGAGATATACTTGATGACAGGCATTTTGAAATAAATTACCAAAATAACTGAACCTGGAAAAATCATGTAGTATTATGTCTGACAAATAAGATGTGCAGAATTTTAAAATAATGTGCACAGAAATTTTTATTTTTTTGGCACAGAAATTCCCCAGGAGTAATATTTGTATGTTGACTATCTGACAGAAGGAGAAAAATGGTACAAGTTTACCAGTGTATTTCTGTACATATCCAGTGAGCAGTACTAGAATATTCAAATAGTTTTATATTACTCAGAAAACACAGAGTAACCACTGGAATGTTTAGTTTTTGGGTCACTGTACTTAATGTACATTATTTTTCTGGTTTGTAAGACTCTCCTGTCATGCCCTTCTTCACTAGTAAAGAATTCTGACTGATAGAGATGCAGTACTGAACATACAAAATCATTAATTGTATGCATTTCCAAGTTTTTTTTTGGTTTTTTGTTTTTTTTTGCTTAATACTACTTACAATATTGGAATGGTTTTGTTACTGGAAACATAAAGAGACCTTCTTGTCAATAGAATTCCTTCCGCAACAATCATGGTGCCATCAGAGTTATATCAAACTAAACATGGTTCATTACATTAAAAGCTCCTTGTTTTGCAGTCAATTACCATTATTAGTTTAGTGAAGTGTTATGAAGAAGATTACTTGTGCTGTTCTTTTTTGTCACATCAGTTAGGGAAAAATGCATTCAGCTTACACAACGAAGTACAAATGAATAGAGTCCAGTGCCAGAGAAAGAGATGTGTCAGTTATATGTATGTTAGCTGTCTGAGAAGTTTATTACTATCTTATTAAGTAAATACCCAAAGCTGCTGAGTAGTACTTACCTTATAAAAATCACAGTATCAATGACAAAGCAAATACTGTGATGTAACCACAGTAAACTCATTCATATCTGGCAACCCCAAGACCAGGAGGTTGTCGGATATTCATATATTCTGGATAATAGAAAGGTATAGAAATGCATAACACTAAAGAAAGACAAGATCAGATATTAAGAAACAAACGAAAATGTATGCAGAGTACTTTATTTACCAAAACTAGTATTGTACACTGCAAACTAATACTGTATTTGCGTTTACTTTCACGATACCATACTTATGGAAAATGTAACTGACATTTACTTATGATTAAAATGCCAGTTATTTGAGAGTTCTGGACAACAGAATGATGGATATGAAAGAGTTTACTGTACAACTTGAAACTCTCTAATCTGGCACTGTCTGGCCTGGCAACATCTGTGGACCATCATGCTTTTAGTTAGATGGATGTCCACTTATGTGCCAAGTTTCCCATGGTTCCATAAACTTTGTTTACAGATGCCAGTCCTGGCCCTCAGTGTTCTGTGCTGTTATTTAGCTTTAGTTTAACACCTACCGCCCCCCCAACTGAGTTCTATGAGCCCAGTAAGCAGTGGAAGTGTTAGTAATGCATCTGGACAATATTAATGCATCCCATTGTTTGGCAAATTCATATCTTTTAATGGAGTGCCTATAAGGTTATCGGATACAGAATTGGTAATGCATATGTTTAACTTTGACAGGATTAAAAAAAACTTGTATCTGCCAATTAAAATACAGAAGAACTACCATTTCTTTCTAGAGAGAGATTTGTTTTTCAAGAAACTAATTGGTATTATGCTACTGGGATCACAAGTGCAAAAACGCAAACACTGCATTACCCTGGCAAAATACAAGTTTCTAATCTCAGTGGGCTGTAAAATCCCAAAATTGAAATTGGCTGTCATCCATACTATAATAAAATGTGAGGAAATATTGTTTTCAACAAGGCAGTTTCCTACAGAACTGATCATATTCATGTACATGTGCAAGGGAGGTTCAGGTTAGGTATCTGGTAAGGCTTTTTAACTATGAGAATAATCGCACTGGAAAAAGGTATTAAGAGAGGTTGTAGAACCTCCTCATTAGAATTTCCCAAGAACAGGTCAGACTAACTTTCCTGTCAATAATGTTCTAAGTATACATCATCCTGCCCTCAGGAGGAGGGGATGAACTAGGTGACCTTTTGAGGTCCTGCCCAAAACTACATTTTTGTCTGTAGCTCTCTCTACCACTTTGGCAAGGGAGCAGTGCCCTAAGAGAACTTGTGGGACCCCTGGGATTGATGAAATTGAGTCCAGTTCACATGCATAAATGAATGGAAGGGGAAGGCAGTGTGACACCCCAGAAACCCTCCTCCCCCAGTCAATGGGAGGAAGGGAGACAAAAACAAATCACCAGCACTGTAATAGAAGGCAGAAGACAGGCAGCACAGCAAGCATTATCTGATCCAGTGCAGAGCCACCAGAGGCATGGGGAATCCTATGCACACACACAGCCTTGATCTCCCTCCACATGGCAGAGACCAGCTAGGGAGTAAAGGAGAGCGATGGTCTCCCTGCAAACTGCCCACACAGCATTTCTAGGCCTCTGCCTCCGGCCTGACTCCAGGACTTCCATTTCCAGCCAACACCCTGACTCTCCCTCTCTTCCTGCCAAAAAAACCTTAGGAGGGGACAATCCATTCCTCCTGCCTCTGCCTTCCAGCAACATGAAGCAAAAGCCTTGTCTCCTGCCACCATCTGCAGCCTGTTTGCCATGTAGCCAGCCCACACCAGATTCTGGACTTCTGTACCCATGGGGTCCATCCTCTAAAAACTGCTGACACAGTTCCAGAAGGGTGTTAGCACCTGTCCAGCAATCTGAAAGGAAGACCTGCTTGCCAGCACCAGTCTCTTGATCACTCAGCAGAAGAGAAAACTGAAAGAGTATGCGGTATTACAGTTAGACAGGTAGTTATGGTTTAAACTTGTACCACTGCAATACTTATCTGCAAAAGGACTTAGATCTGCCTGGATCAGCAAGATTCAGACACTCAGTTGCTAGTATAATAAAGCACATGTCTAATGGCATATATTTACAGGATTGCAGCATCTCCCCATCATGTCAGCAGCATATACCAGCGACGTGAAAGACAGACAGGACTGAAGGGAGGAGAGAAATTTTTGATTGAGGGGGGCGGGGTGTACAGTCAGGTGACCTAACGTGCTGGCTGGCATAGCTTTTTGTAATTAAAAAGTATTATTAATAAAATAAAAACCATTTTAATCATTCAGTATTCTTATTGACTGCATATATCACTTAAATCAAATCCTTACATATGAATTCACAGCCACTATTTTTAATATGTTTGCTCGTGTGTCACAACAGAACCTGTAAATGAAAATATTTAAAGGTAAAGTAAGAGGAGCGAATTACCTACCTGCGCAATCCTAAATCAAACTGAGCCTCATCACTGATGAGTTCTGCTTCACTCTGTGCAATTCTCATGGCAAGTTCTCGGTCACGACGCTCCTGCTCAAGAACGGCCTGCTGCTGGGTCTCTTCTTCACGCTCTCTAGCTAGCTGTGCCTCAATTTCAGCCTGCATTATACAAACCCACATTTTTTTATAAATGCTTGATAGCTTCCTGTCCCCCACCTTGAGAAATGTCTAAAAAGGTAAAACTATTAGTAAGTGATAATCTTAAAATGGTGAATTTCTGAAAAACAAAGAACTACAAACACATGATGTGCAGAATTAAAGGCATCAATGTTATGCAAAAATTCCCTGGTTGCTCAAAGCTGTCACATCACCAGTGTGACTCAAGAGCAAGTTATATTTTCAGCTAGAGAAAGGACACCTTCAATAATCAAAGAGCAACTGAAACAGCTGGGAAAACTGCTGTTACAGATGATGGAGAATGGAGAAGGTATAAGCAGGGAATATACAAGAAAGGAGCAGTGGCAATAGTAGAAAGAGGAAAGGCATGAGAATGCTTTTCTGTCACATGTAAATCGAGATATGTACTAGAGAGCAATAGTTTCAGTTGCAGCTTTATTTCCAATGTGGTTTTTCAAACCATTTGAGCCCATCAAATGAATTACAGCCTCATACATCAAAAAGTGAGACAATTATGTCATACATAAAACACATCAAGGTCTCCTCATCATTCTTTTAAGCATGAGAAGAGTTTGTGAAACCAAATCTCACACACTATGTAGCACTATAAGTAACATTATTGTATTTTTATCTATTTGGAGTATTCCATAAGGCAATAAACACTGTTTTTACTAAGTCATATGCAAATATTCTCAGGTTCCGTGAAGGGATAAGGAAAATCACTGGAACTCTCTGAGGGCCTGATCCTGCTTCCTTTGAAGTCAATGGCGAAGCTCTATCAATTTAACGATCTGGATCCAAATATATTGTTTCTGCAGAGAAACACCTTGGGAGCAGTTTGCTTTTTCTCACAAGTCTATTTTAAAGCACTGGGTTCATTCATGGGTAACAAATACAATCTGAGCAAGGTACCCAAACTTATTGTAATTCCAAGACCCAGCTTCCAGCAGTTCCTCTCTACTGGTCAAAAATCTAAACATAAGACTTTGAAGGAGGAGTAATGGAAGGAAAGTCCAGCAATAGCATGCAAAAAAACCCTTAACTGCTAAGTTGTCTTCCTTGCTCCCGCAGAGGCTAACTTCTGTAGAGTCTTACTTTAGATTAGCTGGTAGTAGCAATCAACAGAAGGAGAAATAAATAATTAACTTTATATAGAGCTGAGAAATATTCTCCTGAACAGGGCACTTGTGCTAGGCCCAGAACTCAGTGACTACCACTGTGTAGGAGTGTTAGACATATGCCATTCTGCAAACCTACACATTTCGGACACAGATATACAACACATGCAGGCCACAGGAGACAATCACAGTGCTAGATGACCAATTTTTAAATCCTTTTAACAGTGGGACACTTGCTTCCTCATTGAATACAATTTAAACAATTTAAATTACCTCTGACAGAAATCATTTATCCCTTGACTTTGAGCATCTGGGGTAATCTTGAAGAAAGGGCTTGGTATTTTTATGTCAAATGTATGTAATCAGACAGTATTTCTTATTCTCATATAGGCACTGTTCCCAGCATCAGTTAATGGTGAGCTTCCTTTCATTTCAAGCAAATTCTAGCTCTTTGTTAGATATGTCATGATATTTCGACACTTGTTTGTTACTACTGCATGAACCAGGGTGAGTTAAAGGGAGGAGTAAATGGGGCAAAGGAGGGACAGAGTACTGCAGGGAGAGGTTCATGAAGGGCAGGAAAGAACAAGGAGGGCATCCCAAGGAGAGCAAGTTAGAAATATCAGTGTAGGCAAAAAAGCTAACAGAATTTTGGGAATAATTAAGAAAGGCTAGATCACAAGACAAAAAAAATATCATATTGACTTTCTTTAAATCCATGGTACACCCACATCTTGAATATTGTGTGCAGATGTGAGTGCCCCATCTCAAAAAGATGTACTGGAATAAGAAAGAGGAAGAAAAATATGAGGAGAAATAAAAGAAACTTGATATAGCCTGACTGTAGCTGTTGGCATGGCGGTTAGTAGCACACATATGATGCCCTTTCTGTATAGAACTGCAAAAGCCCAGAAGACAAACATGGATTTTGGGACTGAGTTTTAATTTGAAAAAAGTAAAAACAAACAAACCCACATTTAGACTATCAAAAGGAAAAGGTCAGTGCCATCACTTGGATATCCTAGGAGAGACCAGATATTTTCAGTCTTCGCCATTACTTTTTCTTAACAATAACTGCTAAAACAATGGACTGGATATTTATAACTAGTGTTTATAGCTATTTACGAGAAATGTTCATATGTAGACACTGATAAAAAGCCAAGAAACATGAGAGCAGAGTTCTGTAACCTGCCATCAGAAGTGAGGAAAAACTCCCATGCTTTCAGTGTACGAGCAGGATAGTAATCTATTGCTGATGTGCATGTTGAGACCCCAATATTTCACACATTCGAATGGTTCTTGGGATTCAGGAAAGTATAAGTAAAAGAGACAGCTTCCTGAAAAACTCCAATGTTAATAAAGGAATTTGCATGCATTGCATATTCTTCATTTGATTAATAGTCTGTTAGGAACAGCAGGAAAGCAAAGGTGGGTGGGAAAGTTGCTCAGATTGCAGTATCAGTGGCACTTCTGTCAAGCGTTCAAAAGCAAGTTTGTTTCTTTTTTTTTTCTTGGACTACAAGCTTGTTCTACTGTTCAAGGATTTTACTACTTTTAAACTACAAAACCTCTAAATATTCATTTATACTAACAGCTCTATGCTTATATTCAGAAAGACATATAAAAATAATATCGTTGGCTAGCAAGAAATATTATATATTTTACAGTTGTTACTTAACTGTAGGGCAACTTACCTTAGCCATGGCATATGACTATTAAAGTAAGGTATTTTTATTATTTTAGTAATTTAAGGTCAGATTTCAGTACTGTGTCTCAGCTGTGAACAACAGACTTCTCATTAATTCCCAGCTGTCAAATAAAGACACTTCGCTAAAAGGAAGTATTTGTCTTCAATTATTGTGTATAGCTACTTCAATGCACAAAATCATCTCAACGCCACATTGAGATTGTATTTTAAAATTTAAAACCATGAGTTAAAATTTACAAAATAACCTTAAGTTGACCCGTTACATATCATGGCTTGCAATAGTGTTTTTATTACATGACCATATTTAACTGAACTGTGACACACATGGTAAATATACTAGAACTTCACTAATTCTCACGTTGGAACTAATGCAAATTAAGAACTAATTAAGAAAGAAAAAAAGTCAGTTTAATCTCACTTTTCAGACAAGA
Source organism: Carettochelys insculpta (assembly GCF_033958435.1). Classification (NCBI taxonomy): domain Eukaryota; kingdom Metazoa; phylum Chordata; order Testudines; family Carettochelyidae; genus Carettochelys; species Carettochelys insculpta. The sequence goes on along the minus strand of NC_134139.1, from coordinate 147,256,413 downwards.
TTTAGTAGCACAACTGTGGGGTAGATAACACACTACTAACATTTCATGATTTCATTTGATTAATACAGACAAATCTAATTTATAGAATTTAAGCTAATTTACACTTTTCCCTTTTCAAGCTGCTGTGTTGAGTCAGTGAGGCAGTGACAGAGAAAGAGGGAGAGTTTGTAGCTGCCTGTTATCAGTTCAATCTTCTTTTATAACAGAAGAGATTTATTTTCAGTCTTGATGCTGGCTTGGGTCATATGCAAAATGCTCTCACCACTGAAACTAACAACCGTTCTGGTGACAACTCTTCCTCCCTCATTTTCCTTTACCATGAGGGAAGCACAAGCCACTTTACATCAGCCTCACTGATGCTCTACCTACAAGATCATTTCCAGTTCCTTTCTGTCTCAGTTCTACTCCCACCCATCATATCCCTTGTCCTCATATCTTGGTAGCAGCATTGTCTCTACCTTTCCTCTTGTAAGGCCAACGAACCCGAGTAGTCAGCAGAAGTGATTGAACCTGCAACCATAGAGACTAAAACCCTGCACTCTGCCACATGAGCTAAGAACCAGCTGGCTCTCGGCCAAGGCTGTAATGCAGAAACTTCACTCTCCCTAGTATGTGGTCTCAGTGGCTCTGGGGTTACACTAAAAGATTGAATTGTGAATGTTTCCTAGTTCTCTCTTCTCACACACACATTTCAGGTCTTCCTCTAGAGATGGGGTATACTAAGTGACTGTTTAAATTGTATCTTCTGACTTTGCTTGCCATCTGCATTTAGTCACATCTACAAACAGTGGTAACTAGTTCCCAGGAATCTGAGGACTCTGTTCAACATTGCCTTCTGTTTTTAAGAACTTCCATGGACTTGCTTATGCTCAGCTCACATAAATAGCCTCAGTTTCTCTGACCATTTCACCTGCCACTGGCTTTCTTCTATGCTGTTCTACACAAATTGAATACGGTTTGTATTAAAAAACTCTATGCTGCAGCCCCTGCCATTGAGGACAAACTTCCTCTCTGCTTCTCATTCTCACACACTTGTAATCTTCATGGAATTCTGCCCCCCTTACCAATCACTATTAATTTCTCCTTCCCCATTTCTGTAGTAATTAAATTAACTAACCATAATTCCACTATTTGTTTTTGTTAATGCTTATATTAACTAAGGTAATCACAAGACTGCTCTATATTCTTAAGAATGGAACCTCAATGCTTATTAGAGGGTAACAGGATAATTTAAATAAAATATCAGAAAAGCTTAGTTAAAATATTACCTGTATACGTTTTTCTTCCTCTTCCCTCTTCTTCCTTTCTTCTTCTTCCTGTTTTCTCTTTGCCTCAATCTCAGCTTTTCTAATACAAGAAATAAAAGCAAGAGAAAGCATTTATAATTATGTGACTTAGAAAATAAATGAATAAGAAACATTCAAGAACTGAAATAAATTGCCCAAGAAGGAATCTCCATCACCAGAGAATTTTAAGAGTAGGTTACACAAACACCTGTGAGGGATGGTCTAGATAATACTACAGTTCTATGTACCCTATATCTTAAAGTTGATTGTAGATAAGCAATCCCAGCTATGGTGATTGCGTAGCTGGAATTGACTTATCTACAGGTTAAAACTCCCAAAACCAGCACACTCTTTTTTGGCAGCATCCATCATCCAGCAGCACCATGGATTTTGCAGGACCAGAGAGTCTTGGAGCTGAAGGAGGAGGGGCCAGCCAAACCAGCAGCAGGAGCCCAGGACAGGGCACCAACAGCTGATCTGGCAGCAAGGGAAGGGGGACAGCAGCAGGCAGGAAGCCCAGGCTGGAAGCAGCAGCAGGGAGCAGTGGCCCAGGCTGGTAAGCTAATAACCCAGTCCAGGGAGAAGTGGCTTATCGCAGGGGCTGGGCAGGAAGCCATGGCCCAGGGAAGCTGTGGCCAAGGCTGTGCAGCAATGGCTCATCACCATTGGGTGAGAAGCTGTGGCCAGGGCTGTGTGGAAAGCTGCGACCTGGGGAAGCTGCAGCCGGGGAGGAGTGGCTAGGGCTGGGAACTGGCAGCTGGAGAAGATGCATGGGTGAGTGGGAAGAGGGTTGGAAAGTCGTAGGCATGGAGCCCATGAGCAGGGGCAGAGGCCAGCAGGGGGCAAAACTGACCACCTGTCGCCCAACAAAATCCCTGGCCCAGGACTGCTCAGATTCTGAGTATGCCGGGAGAGGATGAACCTGTACCATCGACTTACCTGGCCATCTTCACTAAGGGAGGTTGAGCGGAAATTGAGAAGTACAGGGGTTGACTGTCGATCCAATAGTTAGATTTTGCACGTCCTGGAAGATCGACTCAGTGAGGGTCAATCTTCCAGGTAGTGAAGACATAGCCTAAAAAGCCACTTGAGAGGCAGAGCTGTTCAACAGACAGGGCTTTGGACTGGGAGTCAGGAGACCTCTTATTCCCAACTGTACCCAGAGCGTCCTTTCACCTCTCTCTGATTCTAGTTCTCTCTCAATTTCTACCTCCTCTGTATTTAACTGTAAGCTCTTTGGGGCAGGGTCCATGATCATATAGCACTTAGCACTATGGGACCGCAATCTGAAGTAGAGCCTCTTTGGTGCTACTCTATTATGAAGTACAAAGAGATTAGACTGTCACTTCCCTTTGCTTTTGAATCCAGAACTGATCATGTAATTGAACACTCACAGTCGCCTTTCCTCCTCTTCCATTCTGCGATGCTGCTCCTCCTCTTCCCGCCTTTTCCTTTCTCTTTCCATTTCCTCCTGGATGCGTCGCAATCTCTCTGCTTCCTCCTCTTGCTGTTTCTTTTTCCGTAGCTCACTGAGAAGCTGTTCTGAGCTCTTAACTAGCGCATCATATTCTTTTTGTATCTGTTCCCTTGTCATGACAGTGGCCTAGAAAATAAAGTAGGGTTTATAGTCATAGAATCTCAGAACGTCAGGTCGTCATCTATTCAACCCACCTCAAATCAAAACAGGACCAAGCCCCACTAAAATAATTTATTTCTTATTTCTGAAGCAGGTTATGGTATTTTGCTAAAGACCCCCTATTCGAATCCTAAAGTCTGGAGTAGCCCTATAATCCAGAAACCCACTTAGCATGAGTGCAAGGCTATCCCCACTTTGTCCCCACTTCATCTCACTCCCAAGACCCAGAGAAGGTTGTCCCACCTCAGACAGGACCTTGGAGTTTAGAGGTAGGGATAGTTGCCCCAGCAACTACATTCCAAGAAGAGGCCATGCAAATGAGAACCAGGGTACAGCACCATCCCATTTGTTATTCCAGGTTGGTTCTCAAAACAAATGTGTTATTGCTTTATGCTGTTAATGTCTTTTGCTTAATCCTCTAGATAAGAGCCTCTGGATGTACCAGTGTGGAGGTGCCATTGTTACTCTTGTAGACGCATCATTCAGCCTATCTGACATGAATATGTTATTGCATGCCTGCTTTGTTTAAAGTACCTTGTTAAGGAAAAACACTTGTACTAGAGATAAAATGTTCTATAAACTACGGGAGGGGATACTCTGTAACCTTTTTAGATTATTGGCTTATTGTGCTCATATTGTCTTGCTGCTTGAACCTATCCAGGCTTTGGTAACACCCGTGCCGTAGTTCCTCCCCCTGCCCCGCCCCCGACCACCAGTAATCTGTATAATCAATTGTAATCTATTGTCTGGCAGTGCTCCACTGAATCCTGATAGGCGAAGTGGCACTTCACCAGCATTGTGTGTAATAAACCCTCCTGTTTGCTTCATACACTGTGTCCAGACTTTGTTCCAACAGTAATGGTCCATACTACTTTTTCTCAAAGTTTTTAGAAAACATTTAACGGCTTCGATTTTATTTCATTCCCTTTTCACAATTTTCCCCTTTTCAAAGTGATTCACGCCAATAAACCTATATGACATTATTTTTATTTGGTTTATTTTTTTCCTTAGATGTCTTGTGGCCTGGGCATAGCAGATGATTCATCTTTTTCCTATGACTATTATTTTTAATGGGACACTAGAAAAGTTGACTAAGGTCAAAGTCTTTGTACCAAAATCCTTAGTGTCTTTTTAACTGGGATCTTAAAGGGTATCTCACTGGCAGGGCACCATTACTAAAATTCTATTTTCTTAGATAGCAGAACCATTCACAATAAAGTCTAACAAGTCAATCTCAATATGCCTTCATTCAAGCTGCCTGTTCTGCTTTTGTGATGGAGAGGGGAATTAAAACAATCAAGAACCATTTTATGGAAGTAAATTAATATGAAACAGTCTCAAAGACAGAAATAACATACAGAGGAGGAACAGAGAAACACGAATATTCATCACATTATAAATTAAAAAAGATCTTCAAACTTATGTGTTTAGTGTTAGAGTGCCTAAATATGGATTAAAGTACCAAGTAAATGGCTTTACTTCAACTAAATTTAAAGGGATTTGGTAGTCCTCGACATGTCTTAAAATTGAGTCTCTATTTTGATGTCTAAACATGCATTTAGGAACCTAACTGAAGGCACCTAAATTAAAAAAAGTCTTGATTAAAGAAAGACTTTGGCCTTCTATTTCAGATCAAGTTAAAAACTTTCTCAAAAGTTCTATTGCTGTCATACCTTAATCTTGACCATCAAAGCATCAATAGATAACTCCAAGTCCTGGATCTGTTTGCTCATCTCTGGTTTTCCCTCTTTCAAAGCGCTTACTACTTCATTAAATTTATCAAGTCTCTTTTTCAGTGTACGCACTTTTATTAGGCCATCAATGCTGCAAATATAAAAAAAACAGGTTAAAGATGTTTTTGTAAAGTAGATGGTTAAAAGTATCAGTAAATAATGTAGTCACAATTTCTAGTCTGGTTTCCTCAATTTAAATCTTCTGTTTAAAATACTGGTATGTGTACACGGATTGAAATCAGATAACATGCACTATAGGGATGTGACTTTTAAAGCACACCAATGTGATGCACATAAGCCCTGTGGGTATGCTTTATTGTAGTACTTTTTGTAACAGCACTATGTTATACCACACTAGGGAACTTTTAGTGGACACCAGTGGGGTGCAAACAGACCAGTTTATATGCAGTGCACTAGTGTGCTTTAGAAATCAAAACACCCATAGCGTATACTGGCCTGCCATGTAGACAAGCCTTGTAACCTGGCAAAATAAATGCACAAACGATTGCATGGCACAGAGGATGAGTACTGGCACATCGAGCTTTTCACTAATACTATAGCGAACCCAATCAGCAGAGACCAAATGCATTTGTGAGCACTAGTGGATCTGGGCCCAAAGTTCAAAAAAATGAACACCCCCATTATTAAAAAAATCTGAGTAGTTAAAGATCGAGTTTTACCATTTATGTAACCTGAAGCTGTTCTGGAACCTGACGCATCACAGAAACTCAACTACCCGCAGGCGATCCCTGCCAGACAGTCATAGCATATTAATAAAAACTGGAGGAGGATTTCAGAACCCATGCAGGACAGGGTCAGCATAACCCTTTTAAAAGGGCTGAACTAATCACATGTGACAACTAATAGCATGAGATTGAGTTAACGTGCAGCTTTACTCTTTTGTAGGTTTACAATCACATTTTACAATTTTTGAAGATTTTCTTTTTTCCTTGTTCTTGTGTGAAAGACCCAAATGAAAAGTAAAAAATACTGCCCAGAGAAAACAGATGATGTCAAATGGAGAGAGTACATAAGCTGAAAATAAAGATAACAGTATTTCTCCATGGAGAGGTGAGGAGGGGGTTTCAGCTGCATCTCTTAAATAACAAAAAAAATCCTCCAGAGTAATCTTCACTTACTCAATACGAAAATGTAAGAGTTCACTGCTAACATGGTAGCTTGTTTGTATCACTTGTCCTTATTTGAGAGAGAAAGGTACATAAATGGATTCATTAGGATACTGCACATATAATTCCATTTGCTTTCTATGCTACACATCCATTCAATTTTAGGATGCAAGAATGCAAAATCCAAATTAAAAATATTTATTAAAAATAGTATTAAAATATTGTTAGTATAAGTTATTTTGACACCACCAGTTTATGACTATTTAGTGAAGCATAAGAAATACCTAGGTTAAACAAACAAACCAGTTTTCGAACATCATGAAATCTCTCTCTCCTTACCGTGGTTTATGCTTCCTCTTGCAAAGCCACATACGAATAGTCTTTTGTATTTTAATGCAGGCACTAGCTCGGTATTTTATTTTGTTTTTCACTGAAAACCAAACAAAAGGAATTCAGTTAAGTCTGAATGCTTTTTACTTTTCAAATAGTTCAAGGGAATGCCTACATTCCCTACAAATACATATTTGATGAGCCCCCAAGCTATTTATTTTTAAAAAACATATCCCAGAGTAATATGGCAAGTCTCCAACTTGCATCTATGACTAGCTGCTATTTCAGATTTAGTTGACCTGTGAATTAAGTAAAAGACTTATTTTCCAATACAAGTCTATAACAAATAAATCCCACCCAACAAACTACTGTTTACTGAGATATAACTGCTGCAATGTGTCCCATTATTCTCATTATTATTATTATTGTGTCAATTTCTAGATTCTAAATACCCCAGAATGGGCTTGAGGCTGATGCTCTTGTAGGTCCCAGCTTCTCTAGTGGTTGCACACGTAAACAACATGAAGCACTTCAGAAACCCCACTGACACCAGAGGGATTATTTTCATGCCAGAAGCTAAACAAGTATTTCCAGGGTGGGGGGTCTTGTTTAATACTGTTCCAATTACAAAGCACTGATCCGATTGCTTACGAAGCAATGATTACCATGCTAATCTCTGTTAGAATATTATGGCTTACTAAAAAACAGTATTAAATACATACGTTTAATCACTGAGAGAGAACACCACTGAACTTTTTTCCAGCGACTGCAGATAAGCCAGTGATTGACTCGTTTAACCAGCTCTGCCAGATGATCTGGATCAGACTTCATTATCTGATCAAACTCTGCAAACTAAATATATAACAAGTTTTACAGAACAAAAGAATAGATAGAAAATAGACAGTTAACCTTAGAACCTATCAGAATATTGAGAACAAAGGTAAGATCAGTACAGCAAACAGAACCTTGCAACTATGGAAACCTGAGTTAAACTTCCAATTAATTCAACATGTGAAAATGTAACTTTACTTTCACATTGCAATAGGTTCTGTTAAAAATAGGAATGACTACATCCAAGACAGACATTTTCTTCTTAAAATGCAGGCACACATTTAGGCACCTAAATAAAGATTTACAGCTAAGACTTTCTGAAGAGGCTACTCATTTTGGTTCCTAGACACAACCTCCCTTTGCTCCAGCAACAGTAATCCTCATATTCAGAAAAACATAATGTAAATATGGATAGATTTTAACAGGCAACCTTTGTTTCTGCATCATATGTAATTTTTTTCATGTTCAATGTAGTATATTTTTGTTCTCAGGCAATAGTCTTCTGGAAGTTAACACAGTCTTCAATACTCTATGTTCAAAAATGGCAATTGAGAAGAGATGCTATTTACCTTTCCAGGTCTAAAAAACACTTTTGTTAATCCAAATTTATAATCGTTTTCATTTAAGCCCAAGGCTTTAAACAGTGCCTGTAAAATAAGAAAAAAAAACAACATTTTGGTTCCTATTGCATAAAAAGAGACATATTTAAAAGGAACACAATAAACCAAAAGAAATATTTTCTGCTGTATATGTGGAGACAAAATATGAAGAATTCATTTGGCATTCAGGTTGTTGTTACCTTGCAGAAAAGCCTAGGGTCCAGTCGAGCTAGTTTTTCAGGCATGTACTTCTTGTACATATTGTATAGCTCATGAAAAGATGCTCGTGATGGGAAGCCACCTTGCATCAAGTCCAAAACAGACACCATGCCTATATTCACAGAAATACACACAAAATATGTATGCTATTACAATTTACATATAGCAGTTGTTTCATATTAATGAGCAGTTAAACGGCTTAGGTCCTTTGCAAGGACTCAAATGCTTGGCCTAAGGCCCCAGTGTGGTACATAGTTCAGCATGAAGTGGCCCTAGCCTCCCCATTTAAATGCCCATGTATATGATTTATTCCTGAATGGCTGAGTCAGTGTGCAATAATATTTTGCATCCTTGCCACATATGTGGCAACTAATAGACTTCCATGGACTACTCAGTTACATCTTTTTTGGCAGATCCACTGTTTTGCTGTTCCTTCCCTAAAGCAGGGCTCTTATGTACTCCCAATCGTTTCTCAAGAGACTAAGACTATTAATGCAAAGCCTGGCATGCAAATGATGTGCATGTGTGAAGGACTGCAGAAGTACAGATGACTGGCATTAGCACCAGTGCCATCACATCCTTTTTACATATAACATTGGGATGTTCCTAAGCTGGTGAGATGCATTTTGTACATCTTTGATACAGTCAAAGTGACATAATGGAATGAATCCATTCTCGAGATCCAAAAATCCTGCCACCATCTCCAGAGCAGCAACTTATTGCTACCCAAATCAGTAAAAGGCCGGAGACTCTTCAACCAGTCATTACAGCAGACATCGCAATGCCAGAGCGTATACAAGTTAAAGCTAAATTAATGCCATGAGCTGGAGTTCAAAGGAGTTTCAAAATCATGCCAGATCTCAGAATTTGTGTGGAGACCCTTCAGAATACCACACCATTGTCCTAAAGAGGTTAATGTCTTGATGCACCAATTTAACTTCTAAGTTCCATTGTAAGAGTGTCAAATCACAGACACAAGAATTTCATGCCACCTCTTCTATAAGTTTCATGCAATGATCTCAAAATATTTAAACATAATATTCATGAAAGATAAATATTACCATATTGCCCCAATTTGCAGAGTGAATAAACTCAGAAAACTAATTATATTTTGGAAGCAAGAGCCATCCTTGATCCTCGCTTCCACAATTCCAAACATTATACCTGCAGCTAAGTAACACACAAACGTCTCTACACTCTCTTAAAATAATCCTTGAAATGGAAACTGTATATCTCATTTCACGTTTTATTTGTGATTGTTCTTTTGTCATCCTTCCTCATTGCATATTTGTCCTTGGCGAAGTCTGTGCTATTGTCATCATTTGACTTTTGATTTAATTCCATTAATATCCTTTTTTTAAAAAAAAAAACATAAGTAACTCATTGCCAGCTTTAACTTTACTTTCCCCCACTCCGCCAAGTTTAATGTTTATGTATACATGTTATTTTAGTAAAACAAACAGATTAATAAGTGTATAAAGATGTGCTTACAGAAGCTTCTCATGAAAAATAAAAAGTTTAGTCTATTAATTTGTTTAGACTCACAAACACTGCCAAGTTCTACTAGCTGCTGATAATGGTGCTCATGGAATCTCAATTAAAGCAAAGCTGATATGCATTTGTGTGTCTATGATTAGCTAATTTATACTTAAACATAACTCAGCACAACAAATACATGTGTGCTTGCCAAAACAGCATATGCTAAACTGGGAATTTCTGTAGCAAAACTAACCTCAAACAACTAAGTCCAAAAAAAAAAAAAAAAAAACAATGGAAACAAACATGTGGACAGAAACATGTATAAAGGGCTGAGGAAGAACGGTGCACCATTATTTTCAAGGCTTAAACTCATTCTAGCAACTCTGGCATAATAAGGGAAGAACAGGACTGAACAAATATGCAAGCAGTACCATGAAATTTGAAAGGACCCTGTATTTCCAAATTCATGACCAGGCTACATCATTAAAAAAAAACAGATTTCATTGCTTGTACCCATTCTGCAAATGAGTAATGAGGCAGGATTTGGATAGTCCTAACTTCAGTGGATCAGCCTGGGTGCACTACAGAGGTCCCAGATGAGCTGACAAGCTTTATTGCTGAAGTCATTGAAACTGATGGCACAGGACGATACAGTGCATTTAATGTTGGGACACGTCTGAGAGGGAGAGATGCATTTTGCATTTACATTCTTCAGTCTGAGGGTACAGTGGCACCTTGCCCTTTTTGATGATGTATCTGGAGATGGTAATGGAACAAGAGCGCTCTCAAAGAGAGTACTATCTAGCCAATAGAAACTTCAGCTAACAATTGAATGGCACACCAAATGAACTTCAGTACTTGTCCCTCCATACCGTGGCACCTAAACAAATTGCTCTGCAACTTCACTAGCACAGCATGCTCTTGTTTTACAGATTACCTGTACTAGCTGAAGTCTCCTGAAAGACACTAAATGCACATGGCAGAGATCTTGTACCAAATCAAACCAGTCATAGCTTCAAAACATTGGAGTGCTTATGTCATGGTCATGTGAGGAGAAGTGAGGTTTGTAAGTATTTGCCATACTATCAGTGAAATGGCAGATAAGGGAACTGCTCCACCTTACAGATACTTGCAGATTCATGCATCTTCTGCTTGTATGCACTCTGAGGAATTATTTCAGCAACTTATGGATAAAGTAGAACTGATCAGGACTGAGCTGCTGTTTTTTTGTTGACCTAGTAGTTAATATCAAAATATCACTTTGTCTTCTCTACAGGAGCTGCTCATTAAGGATCTAGAGGCACTGGGGGAGAAAAGGGAGGGGATCTAGGATAAAAACTGAAAAGAGGGAGGAATGTACCACTCTCAGCTACTGAAGGCCAGCAGGGAAGTTAATGGGTTGCTATTTGGTATGTCAACTTCGGGTGGGGGGCAGAGAAAGTGTGGGAAGAGAAACAGATGTCAGAGTCAGTATGCCATTGAAAGAAACCCCGACTGCCTTGCTGAAGAAACCATCTCTTCTATAAGCAATACTAAAGAGACCTGGGCTTCCAGACAATTCTGAAATATACCACTCCTGTTTTGTCCAAAACGGCTGCTGCAGTATCTGTATGAGGCTGAAAAGTACATGAGGCTCAGTTCACAAATGGTGAGAAAAAAGTGTTTCGATGACAGACATTCCAACTTCGTTCGAATCTGTAGTTCACAAAATAAATAAATAAACCAACCAGAAATCAGAAAGAGGCATACGTTACCTGAACACTGAAGCTGAGAGAGAATCTGTCCCCCTTCAAAATGGTGGCTTGTCATCTTCAAATTAGGTTTGATGCAGCGAATAAAACTTGATCCCTATTGTCAGGACAGAAAGAAACCAGAATCTTCATAAACGTAAACTTTCTGAAGTGATCATGTAAGAAATACAGAGCAAAATTAAGAGTAACAGATTTTTAAAAGGAAAAACTGACTTTTTATGCTTTTCCATCTTTTCATATCCACTTTGCACTCAACAGATCTTGATGCTATTGATCTCAAAGCTCAAACTGCCCTTTAGTACTTCCCATTTTCATTTAACAAATTTATGTTCCCATCAACTGAATCCAATTACTATTGCAGTCTAGTTGTACAATACCTCCACTATTATAATCATCTTCCTACAAAAAGATGAGCAAGTAATACCACTTCTCTACATCTTTCCTTATGCTTCCAAACATCCTCCTCCTCCCCATTCCCTTCATCCTTCAAAATGTTCCTTCTTCAACCATTCATCCTTTGCTCACCAGAGCAAATATATCAGTGTCTTCCATGACTCTTTAAAAAAATCCCATGCATGCTATATGTTAGAGTAGAACTGGGATCAATACAACCTGTAACTACCCATGTCTCTGTGACCACTATAATTGTACCATGTATTTCATTCCCTTTCCTCTGGGAGGCAAATGTCAGGTCTAGTCAATTTGTAAAACTGCTCAGCAGAAATCCTGGGGGACAGTGGAGGAAAAGAAAGGGTTGGGCAAAGGTAACTGTGTCTCCTTTTTATGACACCACTACTGGTAACTCTAAGACCACTGGAACAAAGTTGCACTCTGGTCAGGCACACCTGAATACTTCAATGGCTGAAAGAGGGCAGATGAACACTTACCAAACACTGTTTCTAAGATTTCTCTAGAAAAGATGAATTTTCACCTGGTCATTCAGTTCAGCTTTAAATCTGGGGCTGGACATAGCATACTTGGTGAGTAGTATCCAGCTGTTTGAAGTATGAACTGTCTTTCGATATATCTGAGAAGTGCTTAGCACATTTTTGAATACTACCATAATATAAACAAGCAGAATTTTGATAATCCTATCAAAGCACCTGAAGACATTTGCTACAGTAATCCTGAGGATAAGGAGAGGCATTGCATCCCTCTGAAGCTTACAAAGCAGTGGTAAGATAAATGGACTAAAATTTAATGGCTCTCTATGATCTAATTTTGTTTTTAAGAAATTAGATCAAAGAATAAAGTTTAGCGATTACTTTCTTATTGAAATAAGCAGGACAATTTAGTATATCTAATTTTTTTAAAAAGTTGCACTGGCTACAATAATGTTTTTCCACTCCTATTCATAGAGCTGTTGATTGCTCAAAGCTCAAATATAACTGTGTGGTTGCTTCCTCTGCTCATCATGTTTTAGAATATGTGAAGTTCTATATTTACAAGTATGGCAACTATGACTCAGTGAAGAGTGAAGTAACACACCAGTAACTCTGCTATCTAGTTCCCGAACAAAATTCTCTGTACTAATGGGTAATCTTCCAGAAAGTAAAGACAAATTTTATTATGGCATAAGCTTTTTGAATTACAACTCACTTGATCAGGGACATGAAGTGAAAGCAACAGATGGCAGGGACACAGAGATGAGAGTGTTACACCACTGCTAATTCAGTCCGGGTAGATGTGGCTTACTTCCAACGGTGAGAAGAGAATTAGCTTTGTCTAACACTCCCAACTCTATATCCCTACCAGCTGCTTCTTTCACTTCATGCATCTGACAAAGTGAGTTGCAACTCACAAAAGCTTATGCCATAATACAATTGTCAGTCTTTAAGGTGTCACCGGACTCCTTGTTGTTTTTGCTGAAACAGACTAATATGGCTACCTCTCTGAAACCTAAATAACTTATTACCAAGATTAAAGATGTATGAAATATAAAATGGATTCTCCTTGCCATGTATAGAAACACTAACTTCTATGCCCTTGGCACTAAAGAAAGACACCTCAAAAATGAAGAAGGCAGAGAAAAATGTAAAGACTGACAAGATAAGACAAACATAGGAGAGAGATATAAGTATGGAGCAGGATGCTGCTAGTTCATATACAACACAGAGCACAGGGTAACAATCAGCTGTGATACTATTTTGTGAGGCAAGCTCTTTACTGACAGGGATGAAGTTGTTCCGATAGGGACTATTTCTCAGCCTACAATTAGACAAGGAAAATGTATCCAGCACAACAGAGGAAATGGATCACACATTAATGGAGTGCTTGCAAGAGTAAACTGTTTTCTTCTCCATAAGACTGAATCAAAGACAGAAAAGCTACAGTGGCTTTTTAGCCAAATTTTTCACAGATGACTGAGTGACTTAACTAGACACAGAGGGATCAAGGAAATGCACCTGACAGGAAGTTAAAATCCGACTAAATTAAGGAAATAAACGGGCTGTGAAACCTGGTTAGTCACGTTTGTCTTTCACTAATGAACCGAAGCACTTTAAAAATTAATTTATTCGTCTCAAGAATATATCTGAAGCATTGTAACACAGAAAGCCTTGTCAACATTTCAGCATATTTGCCATTTTGTAGTTACAATCAGCACCTTTTACTGAAACTCATGCCTGGTATCCTCTGGGAATCTGCATAAAAATGAACCAAAACAGAATTTAAAACAAATCGGATATCTGCTCATCAAAATCCTGGGCCCAAAATATGAGAAATTAAAGCAAACTCCTACATCTACCAGCAATGCTGTAAGGCTATGGAGGAACAGTCACTACTAGATAAAAGTTTTAAGGGGTGCAGGTGAGAGAAGCAGAAACAAATCACAGGATTTAATGGGAAGTGAGTGAATATGTGAATATCAACAAATTTTAATATTGGGATTAAGAGTGCAGATGGTGGGATGAGGTTTTTTTCTGTTACAGCTTCAACTACTGACTGTTCTGGAGCACTTGCCTAAAAATAAATATAAAAGTGTCATCCCTAGATTACTCCTTTCTTACCCTTGAAAATGTGAATGCGTAGTGAAAAGGGGATGGAAAAATAAAATGCCTCTCTAGAATACATATAATATAAAATTATTAGAGTTCAGCGTTTTCCTAGAACTTATTCAAAACCCTGGCTGTTCATGAGTTAATTACAGATACAGATAAACAGTGACACAAAACCTGGTCACATAAATAAATCAAACACAGGCTGACTGATTACTCATCAGGAAGAAGCAAGTGAACTAGAAGAATGGGAAATGTTCACGAAAGGAACTGGAGACTTCCTAAAACTAAGCAATATTAAGCAATTTAACAGAAAGGGTAGAACTGTCATGATAAAATATAAAGCAACTTTTCATTTGAAAAAGAGTTAGTAACTAATATTCACTCTCTGAATTTAATAATATTCAGCACCCATGTAGCAATACACTTTAGAAATGCCATCCAATTTACAAACCAGGATAATTTTAATTGATCATTTGTTATTCTAGGAAGTTACATTTAAGCCAAAATTCTTGGTTAATATGTGGTGGGCAGTAAGGAAAAATACAGGATTTGTATCTATATTTATACTTACAGTACTGCGAAGCTTTTCAAGCAACAAATTTAGTTGAGTCTGTAAAAGAAAATGAAAATTTGGTATTTCATATTAGAGAACTATAAAGTGTCTGTCTTATAATCATTATAAATTAGGCATACACACAGTTACAACACACTTGCATGCACCAGTTATTGTTAGATGTGTGTATGAACAGTAGCTCATTCAGATTCAATAAGCCAAAATGAACACCACCATGCAAGAATACTTTGGTGACATTAAGGAAAACTGATTGTGTTGAATACTCTTACAATGACTGGCAGAATAAGAGCATGTGTATATCTCTTTACCACCCAAAAGTTAGCTATTAAATATTCAAAGTGCATATACCCGTAGAAAAATAACTAAGTAGAACGTCATGTACATAGCAGATTTAGTGAGGAAAGTGATGAGACAGCAGTGACATGAATAAGATAAATCAAACTCTAAAAGTATGAAAATCTACAGATAAGGAACAATATTTATCACTATGTGAAATGCTATGCGGATAAGGGCATACTCAACACAATCTGCATGTCAAGGCTTAACACAGTTTTTCAAATCTCTTTACAGGAGAAGCTGTGCTCACCACTGACTCAAAGCTAGCTAAAAGTCTGATTTAACTTTTTAATGGATTAATGTGTCATATTTGGCCAACTAAATCCTCAGAGTTATCTTGCACTGAACTGTCCTTTGAATGACAACCAACAGATAACTGTTCACTTTATTGGGAGTGGAGGAGGAACCCTATATTTATCCTAGATGAGAGTTTTAAAAAACTGGAAATTTAAAAGGCCCTGATACTCAAACTAGCTGTGAGCAGCAAAAGGTGAAGGATGAGAGTCTCAAGCCTGAACCATAAGTGCAGGCGTCAAGGTAGCATGTCAACTTCTACATATTAGAGTTCGGTTAAGACTATATATTCAGGGAACCAGGTCAAGAGACATGGTTAAACTTTTGACATGGGGTAGCCTGATGTTCCACAGACTATGTTTAAGTCTACACTAGAAGCATCTGTCGACAGTAACAGCTGTTGACAGAGTGCATCTACACACAAAACCAGATGGACAGAAGCAATCTGCTCTGTTGACGGAGAGCAGCCGGACTGCTGTGCCCTCTGTCAACAGAACGCCTGACCAGAAGCTCTGCAAACAGCTGCCTCGTGAACCAGAAGCCATCTGTCAACAGAAATGTCTACACTGCACTTCTGTCAACAGAAGCGTTATTACTCAGATTTTAGAGGGATAACACTGTCAACACAAATGGAGAGTTCTGTTGAGACTCGGTCAACAGAATGTTTTGCGTGTTTAGATGCTCCCTGAGATGTTGACAGAAGGCATCTCACAGCCTACTATAGTGTTTGCTTGCTAATATTTATGACTTTGGTTATCAAATTTAACATTACACAGAAGTCTGATAGCAAGTGGTCAAGCACAGTCCACCCTTACTACTGTACTTTCTACCATAAAATAGACTGCTTGATTGCTCACAAAGTATCAGTTCCTCTCTAGATTAACTTGCTCATCATTTTCTCAACTTATTTGTCTGAACTAGTTATTGGATACTGGGACAGGGAGGTAGGGGAAGTGAGACAGTGGTGAGAAGTCTCTCAAGTGCAGGGACAACTCCTTTATTAACCACCAAATAATCTTATTTTATTTTTCACCAAACAAAAAAGTAGACCTGTAGCAGAGCTGAAGAAGTAGGTCTATCCCACAAAAGCTCATCATCTAATAAATGACTGCGTTAGTCTTTAAAGTGCTCCTGGCCTGCTTTTTTGTTTTGTGAACATATAGACTAACACGGCCACCTCTTTCTGATTATTTTATTATTGAGAACATTGTCAATACGGTCTGTATTCAAGAGCTCTTTGGTGTTAATTGTAAAATTTACCTTATGTTTTAGATGCTTATATTTTATATAGTCTATTTCCCTCCTGAGCATTACAAAATTAACTTTTTTCTAAAATGTAGTCACTGTCTTTTACAAGGACTTTTCTCTCTAGAGCATTATTTGGGTAACTGTTACAATTAGAGACATTCAAGACTGATTTATTCACATGTTGTGATATACAAGTGAAGAATTCCCTATCTTAAACCACAGAGGAAATAAAGGCTCCTGTGGCAATGATACATTTCCCACCAGTATCTGAAATTGAAATTTCCAATGTTTTAAGTGTTCATTCAGAGCATGTGTTGTATCTGGGAAATTAACCCTAATGAATTACTGTAAGTAGAACATACACACTCAAAATGCCACAGAGGAACAAAACATTATGAAGACTGATGCGTTGAAGAATTCATGCTGAAATTGCAGCAGCTGTAAAATAATGAGTCCATGAAGGTAATAAATTTACCTGCAGCCCCTGAAGTGCCTGATTTTCCTCTCTCAACTTCCCTATAAGTTTTCTCTAGCCATTCTGAGCTGAAATAATCCAGCTAAAAATAAAACTGCTGAATGAGGAAAGGAAGTAGAAAAACATGTAGAGAAGACAAGGTTTGAAGATCAGCTTTACAGCAAGTGGAAGAAAGGAAAAAATTAGAGGCATCAGATACTGTGCTCAAGTAATGAAAAAAGAAGTATTCAGCACACTGCAAATATTTGTCAAAGAAATCACTATTGCTGTCTTACACCATTTTATATAAGGAAAATCAGTTTTAATGCTAACTTTTAAATTTTGAGGTGGCAACTTACTGATAAGCTGTTACCCCTACAACTTCAAATAGAATGGAAGAACACTTTTTGTCAAATTTAGAAATACAGGTTCCAGACCTAGAACAAAAAACTTAAAGCTTGTGAAGAGCAAATTCCATTTGGGTTCAGAAAAAATGAATTATGAGACGCTTCATTTAAAAATAAAAGCAGGGATTACTTTCAAACAAACAATCTATTTTTTGCATAATGAAGACCATCATTTAACTTGAGTATGTGGTTTTATGACATTATTCAAAGAATAGTTAAAAAGATTTTCTTTCATGAAACTCAAATCATCTGAGTCCTCATTCCATTCATTTCAAGCAACTTAAAAACAACATACTGAAGAAAACTAGTCATTTTTAATATTCAAATACCTTGAATTTGTTTCCCACACTGATGAAGCTAAGCTTTCCTGCTTTTTGTTTAGGATCTCTGTTGTTGTTAGTGGTAGATTCAAAGAGTTCCCGGACAAACTTGTCTTTGGATTCACATATAAGAGATTCAAGGGACATGTGCAAAGCATCATTGTTTTTCTCCACAAACTGGGTCTGAAAAGAAAACAAACCAGTAAAGCATTTCATATAAACTCCACAGGAGAGGTTGACCCTCTCTAGTCCAGCACTCTCGGGACCTGTCTGGTGCTTAATGAGAGACTTTGCCGAAACACAGGAGGTCAGTATTGTCTACAAGTATTACCAAGACTTCTACTGTTGACTGGGAGAAGTCCTCTGGCACCTTATAGCTTAACAGATTTTTCAGAGTATAAGCTTTCATGGGCAAAGACCCACTTCATCAGATTCCAGAGGCAGGTATAAACATGCAGGCACATGAAAAGAAGGGAGTACCAATCAAAAGGAAGGACAGAGTTAACCAAGTCAATTCAGTCAGGGAGGAAGTGACCCACTTCCAGCAGTTGATGTGGCCCAAAAAAAATCTGTTAATCTACAAGGTGCCACAGGACTTCTCGTTGTTTTTGCTGACACCGACTAGCACAGCTACCTCTCTGATACCATTTACTGGGCTCTTAGAAGACATTTAAGAGTCAATTACCCCTGACCAACAGCACATAACACTGAGAGCCTGGACTGGTGGCTATAAACAAATTTTATGGGGCCACAGGAAACTTGGCCACACCCATGATAAGGTCATCTGGGTAAGTAAAATCATGCTGTATTATGGATGTCGCCTGATTAGAGCGGTTCAACCTGTATTAATAGCTTTCCTGAGCCCTACATGAAAACATACTTTATTCGAAGCGTCCCAATATTAACAAAAAGACTTACTGCAAAGACACTAAGAATACATTGAGCACAATATTTACAAAGTAATTATGACCTATCTATTGTCTATGCCTGACACTAACAGCAGCAAGAGAAAAGCTGGTCTTATGTTTAAAAGAGCACAGAACCAGGAGTCATGAAACGAGATTTCATATATTGGCTAAGCCTAGTAAGTACAGAAATGAGTCTTAGTTCTGCTACTGACACCAACAGAACCACAATTTGACCCTGTTTTTTATTTTCAGCTCTTACTACCTCATCACTCAGCTGTGTTGTGAGGTTTCCTTTATTAATGCTCTTCATGCTCTTTGACATCCTTAGAAAGTGCTGTAGAAATCCAGAAATTATTCAGACCTTAACTAGTACATATTAACGTTGGCAAATGAAATGAGAAACAATACCGATATTTTAGTCACTAACTTGGAAAGCTTGTCTTTTTAAATGAACCTTCAACAAAATAAACTAACAACTGAGAAGTCTGCACCTAATTTTATGGTATTGGAATCTAGGGAAATTTTGCTGTTTGACTTTAATGGAATGATTATCAGGGCATTTCTGAATTCTGAAAACATTTACTACTGAACTAACAGTAATAACAAGCTATTGCATTTATACTTCTATTTATTAAATATTGGTCTGACATATTGTGTTAATCATCATAAAGAAGATTTTGAAATAGCCATGTCTTTTTGGGGGGAGGGGGAATTTAAAGTTAAACCTGAAAAATCTAACTCGCTTGATTATGCCATATGGTCTCAATTTCCAAGCTTCTGCATGAAAATATGAATAATATAAAGGAGGGCAGGGAAGTATAAATGGAATAACTAACATGAGTTTGTAAATTCAAGTTACCGTCTCATAACACACTGCTCCAGCAAAATGTCGGATAATAAAGCCTTCATCATCTCTGATATTTCTGTGAACAGCCAATTTAGACTTCCTGGGGATCTGCAATAAAAAAACCCAAGTTACACAGAAAATCTTTAAAGACAAAATCAGAACAGTAAATTTTCAAATCATATTTTTCTGCCAAAAATATCAGGTGCTACAGCCTTTCCTATGGATTACAATTAAAGAATTGAGAAACTCCAGTATTTCAGTTCCCTGAAAACCTTTTCTTCATCGTGAGCTTTTTCAGGTTTGAATGAATGTGTAAGTCATCGTGAAATGCTTCTGCAATTACCAAAATGAATAATTTGTATCACAATTGTGTGTAGTCCAACTAATTCCCATAGATGATACAGAATGGTTGGTTGGTTGGTTGGTGCACAGCTTTATCAGAATGATAGGAGATAGTGGCTAAAACGTGTCTTTTGGATGAAATTACTTACAAGCAAGACAGTGACATTGACATTTTCCTTGGTAAGTGTGCAGTGTTACAGGAGGGAAGCTACAACTCCTCTACATTAACTGTGTAGCACTTCTGAATTAAGAGCCTCATAGCAGGATATAAGGTGAAAGACCTAACTGTCAGAGTCAGAGCTAGGAATCAATGGGTGGAAAAAGTAGCTGGTTGCAAAAACCTAAAGGCTGCATACACTAGCGAGTTCTTTCAAAAGAAGGGGCTGTTTCAAAAGATGCCACGGAGCGTCTACACACAAAAAAGCATTCTTTCAAAATTAATCCAAAGAACATGGCACTCCTCTCGAAAGCACTCTTGCCCTCCCATTGCAGGAACAGCGCCTTCTTTAGAAACCTTCTTGAGAAAAAGTGTGTGCAGACGCTCCCTGGTCCCTTTTTTTCAAAAAAGTAGTCCTCCTGGCCCCTGATTTTTCGATCCCTGGCCCATTCATTCAAAAGAACAGGGGCTGTGTGGACACCCTCTTTCAGTCTGCTTTTTTGTGCATGTGGACGCACCCTTTTGAAAGAAGCTCCTTCGGAAGAGATCTTCCAGAAGGGCTTCTTTCGAAAGATTTCTGTAGCGTAGACGTAGCCAAAAGTCTGACAAGAACTTCTCATAGCACAGGTATTAATTTAAGGAAATAAGTATTAATTTGGAGGAAAACATAATTTTGTTAAATTTGCCTGTGTTTATTACTGAAATGGTGTTTCTTGTATTTTTGTGTGTTACAATATGCCTGTAAATACATTATCTGGTATTGTGTTAGAAGACTAACCGTACACTTCAAAAAAAAAAAAAAAAATCTTTTCTCAGGTGGCTCTATGGTTTCGTCCATAAAATACTAATTGCAAATCTGAGAAAAGTGAACTAAACAAATATTTGCCAAAACACACAGCTAAAAGTCTGGAGGAATTTGGAGCCAGAAGGAGAAAAGGGCTATATGATAGTATCAAATCTGCCTTGAGAAAATGCCTTTAATTTCCTTTTCATAGATAAAAACTAGACATGCATGAAAGACTGGGATAGCCACTAAAATGAAAATTATGCATACATTTAGTAGAACAGTTAAACCTTTAGTGAACCTTTCAATAAACCTAAATTGAGTTTACAGTGTGTAAAAATTTTGGAATTTTATATACTTTTCAAATGCATAAAGAAACGTTTCACAGCATTACTTAAGATACCAGTCACGATTTGTTTTTTAAAGGAAGAGATGACTACATAATGCTTTTTAAAATTAAGTTTCTGCTTTTTAGTACATCACGTTATAAAGCCTAAACACTGGTTTCAAACTCTTTCCGAGCCAGTTTTTAAAATGTCTTACAAAAAATGCACAATAATAAGAAGAGAGGACTTTACACTGGAATGACCTTAGCCTTGACCATCACTCTGGGAAAAGAAGCTTTTGGGGGTCCACTGAGAGAGACCCCAGTGCTCCCCATAGTTGCCGTCCTTCAAACCCAAGCTGATTTTCTGAACGGGAGTGAAATGTGCTGCCATCAGACTGCATGAACATCCCTGGAGCTACTTGGCTTTTTCAGTCTCAGTTAATTCTAACAAGTTACATTAGCATCAATTCCAGGAACTCATTTTTATAAAGTAATGAAGAGGTCATAAGTAAACCTACAGATAGTCTGAAATGCTCCTTGTGTCTTTGATGCACCATAGAAGTAAAATGCTGGTCACTTGGTTGAGGAAGACGGTTTTCTTCATCCAAAATATCCAGCACACCCACTAATTTTACTTCAATCAGATCTATTTGAAAAACAGAAATCAATGTATTTGTGAAAGTGCTATATACAATTCCAAATCAGAACAAAAATGTTATATCAAAAATATGACCAACACAGTACTGCTTAATAATTACAACCATCTTAGTTTTGGTTAAGGAGAAATCTAACTACTACCAAGAAATTTGGCATATATAATTATTGATTTAAGCAACATTCCGTAGCTCACTATCAAGTTTCAGCTATGAAACTGGGATATGATGAAAGAGTGGAAACACACAAGTGCACGAAGACTGCGTCTACACTACAAACTTACTCTGAAGTTAACTTCGAAGTAAGTGGCTACTTCAAAGTAGCATGCAGAGCATCTACACGCACTTTCCCTTACTTAGAAGTAACGGAGGCTAACTTTGAAGTCACTACTTCACTCCTGACTCATCGCAGGAGCACCCTGTTTATGGCTCAAATGACCTGTGGAGGGGGGGAAGAAGACACATCCATGAACACCTGAGCAGGAGGCCCCCCTGCCCCCTCCCCATCAGGAGCCCCCTGTCCCATGCCCAGTAGCCCTCTCCCCAGGGGTGGTCGGTCGTGGGGGCCAGACTTACCTCAATCATCACCGCTCTGACACAGGCCTTACCGACCCCAATTGGCTGCCGACAGATCGGAGGCTGTCAGGGGAGGCCAGCCGCCACAAGGCAATAACCATCCTTTTCCACACCGGGAGTGCTGGCCGCATCATAGTGTCCCAGTGCTGGAGGACTGGGGCAAACCAATGGCAGAGGTCTTCAAATGTCTGGCAGGTCATTCTGAAGTTCCTCAGCCACTGCTTGTCATCACAGTCCACCAACACCAGCTGGTCCCACCACTCGCTGGTGGTGATGAAGGCCCACCGGAAGCGGATCAAGGAGGCCCAGGAGAGGGGTAGCAGTGGCGTGGCCAGGGCCTGCAGGCTGGGTCCCATGTGGGCGACCTGGCCACACCACTTAAAGAGCAGGGTGACCAGGCTGGAGAGGACCTCATCCTTGGGGATGGTGGGAGCGGGCATGTTGCTTGGCTACCCTCCCAAGCACGTGCTCTGTTACTGTCCAGGGCCTCACAGACTTTAGCATGTGCAGTGTGGGGGTTTTGGGAGGGGCCCTTTAAGGGGTCAGCTGGCTGTGAGCCTAGAAGGGCTTGTCAGCCATGTGACCCCTGCCTGCACCATTTCCTGACCCTTTACTTTGAAGTAGAGGCCAACTGTGTATAGATATCTAACTTCAAAGTAGGGGGAAGCCTACTTCAAAGTAAGGGGGGGGTGTATTTTGTGTGAAGACACCCTACTTCGAAGTAAGCAACTTCAAGGTTATTTTGTAGTGTAGACACAGCCTAAGTCTACATGCAGTTTTGATTTTGTAAGTTTCTCATATAGATTTCTCGCTGAGGTAAATCAACAGTATGAGAAAGGGTCACACATCCATGATAGCAACAAGAAGAGAGGATGTTCAAAAGATTTTAAAAGCTGAGCAGACTTCGGGTACTTACAGCAGTATTGGGCATGATTGCTTTTTTCAATATATGCTGTTTTGCCTGTTTCTGTACACCTTTAGACTTAATACATGTGAATTCAATTTTCTGAAGATAATAGCAATAAATATAGTGATACTAGGTTCATGCTAAAGGAGTATGAAATCCAAGACTAGACACTCAAAAGGACATAGGTGCCTAAATTCATTTTGAATGCTTGAGTTCCACTTTTAAGCAGCAAAGAAATCCACAAAAGCCCTCTTGGCTGATCTCTAGCCCTGTAGATACCGAAATTCACTTAGTGCCTACGTTTTTCATCTGTTAGTCCTCTGGGTGACTAAGTTCCCATTCTGGAAAACAAGTGTAAACTCCAGGCCTTATAGATGCCTAAATACAAACTGAGACAAATGGGCAGTGATTGCTGTTGTCAGGTGCAACTTAACACTTTAAAATTTGCAAATGGTAACAAGAAAATGAATTGCACCAAAGCTCTGAAAAGTACAGGCAGTTGGGTGAACTTTCAGAACACAATCAGTGGCCGCTTTGTCCTTCTCTTAGATCAACAGGATAAAACTAGTAGAACAATTTCAGGAAGAGGCAAAACACATAGTCTTGACATGAGTAAGGAGGTTTTAGGCATGAGGTCATATCCAAAAAAGGAAAGGGAAGACTAGGGTGACACCAAAGACTGAGAAACCTATTAAGAAGAAATAGAAGATATATAAAGAACATCTAAAAGCTGAAGAGTGCCTTGGGTGGTAAAAAGAAATACAGACAGCTCAACAAGGAATTTAAAAGAATAGTTCTAAAAACATTATGAAAGACTAGCTTGAGAGAGAAGGCAAAGAGGTTGAACAATACTTAAATAAAGTAATGCCAGAGGATTTTTTCCAGAAAGTCAGATTACTACCAAAAAACCTAATACATGTAACAAGTCAGATACACCAAGCTCTGGGGAACTATACAGTAGATAAAGATCAAAAGCTTAAAAGATGGAAAGAATATTTTCATCAGCTATTGAACATGAATAGTCTTTGGGGCTATCAACTATGAAAGCAACAAGGAAGGAAGAGGCTTACTAGGAGCAGAAATTAAAACTGCAATCATGCCACTGAA
Source organism: Carettochelys insculpta (assembly GCF_033958435.1). NCBI lineage: Eukaryota > Metazoa > Chordata > Testudines > Carettochelyidae > Carettochelys > Carettochelys insculpta. The sequence goes on along the minus strand of NC_134139.1, from coordinate 147,232,181 downwards.
AAACCAACAAGGCACTGGGCATACGTGGTATACTGCCTCAAGTGTTAGAACATGGCAGAAGCAGCAAGATGGTCCTCCTTTACAAACTATTCAGTCTCATTTGGACAAAGGGTGAAATCCCTGAAGACTGGCAATGCTGAACTATTGTATCACTCTTTAAGAAAGGTGACCTGACAGCTACAGAAGAATAAGTCCTATGAGCACTTCTAGCAAGGTATTCAGTAGAGTGAGAGCTGGATTTAGATCAGAATGGTCCACCACAGATCAGAGATTTGTTTTGTATCAAATCTTACAGAAAGAGTAGGTTCAACAAACCTATTTTGCCCGTTCCTTGAGTTTCAGAAAGTATTTAACTTCTTTAACAGGAAGGCTCTGTGAAAAGTACGCAAATGATATGGTGTTGGTACTCAGTCCAGTATTTTTCTCTATGCTTAGAAACCATCTTGTCCAACTCTCTTGGAAACATTGGTGGAGTCTGCAGAATACTGGGAGCATTTTCCTCCAGCTGACTTTGCTGATAATATTGTAATCATATTCACAGACAACGAACGCAACCAAGAAGCAGCAACTAATTTGTATACAATATCCAGAGATGGGTGATTTAAAAAAAAAAAAAGAAGAAGAAAAGAACAAACTAGTAGCAACATTAAAAATCAAGCAATGGGCAAAACTAGCCATCAACAGGGTAGTCACCAAAGTAGTAGATGCTTTATGCTCCTTGAGTTCCATTGTAACATATGACAAATGATATGATGATAATGGACAGGCAGACAGCAGAATGTTCACATTCCCGAACAAAAAATTTTGATGCATAAATCAGTGTCTGGGACAACTAAAACTATATATAAAAACTCTTCATTTTTCCACATTACTTTATGGTTGTGGAAGTAACAGAGCCTGGAGCAAAAGCCACAAACATTTGAAATGAGGTGCTTGTGCCAGAGGCATGGGTGCTGGAAGTAAGATGTAAGGGTCTCTGGGGAAGGGTGCATAGAGAGAGAAAGAACAGTCATCCAGAATACAGCCATATAATATGGTATATAAAACCATCCATGAAATACCACCCCACTGCCTTGTGGGTTATCCTGGGAAGGAGCAAGGCTAAGGGAGTAAACCCTGACAGAAAATCCGGAGTGGAGTCCAAAGGCGGTTTGGTGTCAACTTCTGGCACTGTCCCGGCAACTCCTGCAGCTGAGCTGGTACCAGACGTGGAAGTTATCCTCTCCTTTGGACTATATCAGTAAAGCCGAGAGGGGGACACTGGTGTCTGGGCAGCCCAGTGTCTCCATAGTAAGTGCCCAGGCTCGTGCCCGGAGAGGTACTCCGGCATCGCTGAACAGCGTTACATCAACACGGGAGGCAACAGATACCGGTTATAAGCTCTTGGTCGATTGGCGTACAGAACGAGCGCCAGGGGTTGCCTTCGACGGTTGGAGAGATCCTCACATCTCACTGGACAGTCACCGCTCACCTCAAACTGGGCAGCCCCAGCCAATAGGGTACTGTCCTGCTACAGTTCACCTGCCTCGCTGGGTGCTTGAGGCTTAAGGTTCCTGAACCCGACAAGTGACTGAAATTTGGGCACCAGGCAAACCAATAAGAAAATCAACAAGAAATGAGGAACATCAACAATTTAAGCTTGCTTGCTGGAATGCGCGGACCATGCTGACCAGCTTGACTGAAGATGTTCAGGCCATCAGTGACACCCGAAAGACCGCTGTCATCAACGAGGAACTGAAGAGGCTCAGAGTTGATATCACTGCACTGCAAGAAACGCAACTCGCAGATTCGGGATCTCTAAAGGAAAAGGACTACACCTTTTCTGGCAGTGTAAAGCCCAAGAAGAACCCAGTGTAAAGCATGGTGTTGGCTTTGCTGTCAGAAACACCCTTCTACAAATGGTGGATTTAGTCACGGGCGGATCAGAAAGACTTCTTCGGATCACGCTTCAAACTTGCGCGGGTCCTGTCCACCTGATCAGCGCTTATGCTCCAACCCTATACGCCACACCAGAAGTAAAAGACAAGTTCTATGACGTGCTTAGTACTGCTGTAGCGCAAATACCTGCTCGTGAACAACTGTACATCTTGGGTGACTTCAATGCAAGAGTTGGAGCTGATTGGGCCTCATGGCCTTCCTGCTTAGGACACTTCGGTGTGGGAAAAATGAATGACAATGGACAGCGTCTCCTTGAACTGTGCATGTACTACAATCTGTGCATCACAAATACATTCTTCCAAACGAAGCCACAGCACAGAGTGTCGTGGAGACACCCACACTAGAAGCACTGGCATCAACTAGACGTGGTCATCACTAGGCGTAATAACCTCAAAAACGTCCTTCTGACACGCAGCTATCATAGTGCTGACTGTGATACAGATCACTCGCTAGTTTGCTCCAAGCTCAAGCTGAGACCCAAGAAGCTGTACCGCTCTAAACCTGCTGGAAGGCCCCGCATTGACGCCAGAAAGACAGCAAACTCAGAGAAAGCTGAAAAGTTCAGAGAGACCCTCCAGGAAAATCTGCACAGCGGCCCTGGGGGCGCCAATGGGACATCCAAATGGCAACATCTGAGGAATACAGTTTACAACACAGCCTTGTCGGTATTTGGAAGAAGAGCTAGAAACACGAATGACTGGTTCGAAGCTAACTCCGATGAGATGATTCCAATCATTGAAAAGAAGCGTGCTGCACTCCTGGAGTACAAACGCTCACCGAGCCAGAGTACCAAGCAAGCACTTAGAGAGGCCAGAAGAACAGTACAGCAGACAGCCAGGCGCTGTGCCAACAACCACTGGCTCCAGCTATGCAGCAGCATCCAGACCTGTGTCGACTTTGGTAATCTCAGAAGAATGTACGAGGGTATGAGGAAGGCATTAGGACCCACCCACAACAAGATGGCATCTCTGAAATCCAAATCTGGTGAAGTCATTGCTGACAAAGCCAGCAGATGGAGCGCTGGGTCGAGCACTACTCCGAGCTGTACTCACACGAGAACATTGTGGTTGACGCAGCCCTCGATGCTGTCGAGCTCCTACCAGTAATGGACGAACTGGATCAAGAACCGACTGTGGATGAACTGAAGAGAGCCGTTGACAGCATCACAGCAGGAAAGGCCCCTGGCCAGGATGGTATACCACCAGAGGTAATCAAATGTGCCGCGGACACACTCCTGGAACCCCTACATGTGCTACTGTGCCTGTGCTGGAAAGAGGGTGAGGTTCCACAGGATATGCGTGACGCTAACATTGTAACGTTGTATAAGAACAAAGGAGACAGAAGCGACTGCAACAACTACCGTGGAATCTCCCTCCTAAGCGGCACTGGTAAACTGTTCGCTAGCGTCATCCTTGGCAGACTCCAGAAGATTGCCGAGAGGGTGTACCCCGAATCACAGTGCGGATTCCGCGCAGAGAGGTCTACCATTGACATGGTCTTCTCTCTAAGGTAGCTGCAGGAGAAGTGCAGGGAGCAGAGGAAGCCGCTCTACATAGCCTTCATCGACCTGACCAAGGCCTTTGACACGGTCAGCAGGGATGGTCTGTTCAAACTGCTCCACAAGATAGGCTGTCCTCCACGGTTACTCAAGATGATCCAGTCGTTCCACGAAGAGATGAGAGGAACCATCCAATATGACGGTGCATTATCGGATGCTTTCAGAATCAGGAGCGGCGTCAAACAAGGATGCGTGCTTGCTCCGACATTGTTCGGGATCTTCTTCGCACTCCTCCTGAAGCATGCCTTTGGATCTTCAACAGAGGGCATCTTGCTGCACACAAGATCTGATGGGAAACTGTTTAACCTTGCAAGGCTGAAAGCTAAGTCTAAGGTGCGGGAAGTCCTCATCAGAGACATGCTGTTCGTAGACGATGCTGCTGTAGTGTCTCACACAGAAGACCAGCTTCGAAAACTGCTGGATCAGTTCTCCAAAGCGTGCAAGGACTTTGGGCTTACCATCAGCCTAAAGAAGACAAATGTACTCTGTCAGGATGTTGCTGAATCCCCATCAATCAGCATTGACAACTATACGTTAGAGGTCGTCCACGAGTTTGTTCACCTCAGGTCCACCATCACTGACACCCTGTCGTTGGACACTGAGCTAAATAGGAGGATCGGAAAAGCGGCCACAACTCTGTCCAGACTCAGCAAGAGAGTGTGGAATAACAACAAGCTGTACACTCACACCAAAATGCAAGTCTACAGAGCCTGCATCCTCAGCACCCTCCTTTATGGCAGCGAGACTTGGACCCTGTATGCCCACCAGGAAAAGAGGCTGAACGTCTTCCACTTGCGCTGCCTCAGGCGCATCCTTGGAATATCATGGAAGGACAGAGTGACCAACACCGCCATCCTTGAGCAAGCTGGAATCCCAACCATGCACACCCACCTCAGGCAGCGTCGGCTCCGCTGGCTTGGCCACGTCCACAGGATGAATGATGGAAGGATTCCAAAAGACATCCTGTATGGTGAGCTAGCCTCTGGCAAAAGACCTCCCGGACGCCCTCAGTTGCACTACAAAGATGTCTGCAAGAGAGACCTCAGAGAGGCAGACATCGAGCTGGACAAGTGGGAAGAACTAGCAGACGACTGCAGCAGATGGAGGCAGGGGTTACACAAGGGCCTTCAGAAGGGCGAGATGAAGATCAGACAGCTAGCAGAGGAGAAGCGAGCACACAGAAAGCATAATAAGGACTTGCCAGACACCCACTACATCTGCAAGAGATGCAGCAAGGACTGTCACTCTTGTGTGGGTCTTCATAGTCGCAATAGACGCTGTAAATGAAGTCCTCAATTGAAACTTTAAAGGGCACGATCCACAGTCTATGCAGACTGAAGGATGCCTACTATGAAACACCTTAACAACAGGCTCAAAGGGCAGCTCAAACCAGTTTGAGTGAAATCTGCTCTGAAGTTTGGTCCCACAAAACTCTGGCTTTGAAAAAAAAAAAAAGTGATCATGAGTTCAAAGTACTGTCCAAATCAATATAATCTACCTTTATTCTGTACCCTATTCAAACAGTATTTGCAGATGTTCATGAAAGTATTGCCCTGTGTTAATTCTGTTACAGGACACTATCTTAATTTCTGAGATTTAGGCATACAAATTCTTTATTTCCAAGACTGTGTGTCTGGCAGAAGCAGCGTCTTCACTGAGATGGAGAACAGTGTAGTTCATTTCTGACCCCAAAACAAGGACATAACAAATCAATGCTGTATATTAAAGAGTCTAAGGTGCATCGACACTAGGAGTTAACTTTGAAGTAGCCAGCAGAGGGTCTACGCACGTTTTCCCTTACTTCCAAGTCCTTACTCCATTCCCACAAATGGTGCAGTTCCCAACTTCGAAGTTATTTTTGTAGACACAGCCCTAGCGAATATCTATTATTAGATGTCATGGAAGCCGAAACATTTTGGAAGATGCATTGTAAAACAACACTTCCAAATCTCAGTCTCGGATGACACATTTTTTTGAACAGGGCAACAAAGAAAGAAAAGCCTCATATGAAAATGTATTTATACAGAAACCAGTGTTGTCTTTTATGGCCCACTTAACTAAGGTAACACAGAGAGCCCTTTTCTGCTGGCACATTTGAAAAAATAAATATCTGAAATAATTAAAAATTATTTTGATAGGAACTGGGACCTCCTGGAGACATGAAAACATTCAAGGTAATATACCTGTATCAGACTATGGCTGCTTCTACACACACCCCCTCCTGTCAGAGGTGGCATGGTAATGAGGCAATTTGAAGCAGACTAATGTGGCACTAATGGGCATATTCAGTGCCTCAGTAGCTTAACAGCGGCCATGTGAATTTCAAAGTGCTGACTTCGAATTGCAGATTGACAGTGTAGATGGGGGAAGCTTTCAAACAAGTGCCCCACTTCGACATTCCCTTTTACTCCCAACAAAACAAGGCTTGAAGAGACTCTGATGAAATACCTGCCTCCAACCCTCACCTAGAACAGAGTGGGTAAAAGTAGGCAGCAATTACAGAGGTAATGAAAAACAAACATTTTTACCTTTTTCAAGTACATACCTATACAATCCTGATTATCTACATAGTGCACTTCATTGACTCCCAGACCTTCTTTTTGGTAAAGTTCTTGCTCCTAAAACAAAATAAAACTATTCAGGAGAAAATACAGTTTACCACAGTTCTCGTGCACTAAAAGAGAAAATTTTAACTTCTATAATGACAAGGAATAACCCAACAAATCGGAGATCTTGAAGTATTTGGATACAACTTACTATAGTCTGTTTTCCATTTCCTTAACACTAATAATACAAATATATATGTCACATAAAATAAGAATAAATTCACTAAGACGTCAATACTTGGCTTGAAAATATTACTGACAAGTGTTCAAATCAATTGGAGTTCAGTATTTTGTGACAAATAATAGAAAAAAATTATTAATAGGAAAAACAGATCTTTAAAATCTATAATTTATTATTAGTTTCTTTGCAGGATAACATTACTTTCAAATATATAGGAAATTTTTAAAAAATTGTAACAATATATTGTCAATAAAAATGATGAATTCCTAAAATGAATATAAAATGTTATTAAAAGATCTGAGTCATAGTTTAGAATGTCACAACAAACCAATGACAAAAATTATGATCTTTTCTCCTTTATACTTTCCACATAGGTCATTTTATTTTACAGTAAGTTTTAAGTGCCAATTTGAGCACTCTGATGATCATGTAAGTTTCTCTTGTATTGTGATTCCTAATGATATGTGAAATGGTTCTAAGAACAATGAACAACTAGTACCACACAAAACATTTTTAAATTCTTAAAGTTCAGTCCAAAGAAGTGGGTCTGTCCCACGAAAGCTCACCGACTAATAAATTATTTTGTTAGTCTTTAAAGTGCGACTGGACTGCTTCTTTGTTCTGATATAAAACACAATTATTCTTCCATCTCTCCACCCGCTGCACCTTACCCTTTAAAAATATACTTTTTTTCCAATCTCAAAATAAGGTTTTTAATGTTACCCAGACATAACTGCAGGCAACCCGAGACAATAAACTGCTTAGTCTGATTTTTCTATTTGAAAATTAAACTGGGAATATTAAACATCACCCAAATGTGCTTTTATTACCATTTACATTATAACAGCAACTAAAAAACACAAACAGGATTGTGGTTCTATTCTTTTTCATAAAAAATGGACACTGAAGTAGAAGACAGAGAACATTACATGAGAATAAGCTGTGACCAGTGTCAAATGGCAAAGGGCCCACCATACTGAAACTCATATCAGGCCTGACACACTCAATACACAGTTCTCAGAAGAAGCGTACAAATGGTGTCATGTGAGGCATCATAAGGAAACATACTAATAACACACTGTTCTCAAAATGCACTGGATGCACGCTATGTAAAAAGATTCTATATGTGCGTGCTGTAAATACACATTCTTCAGATGTGTTTGGAAGGCAGTGAACACAAAGTGCCTGACAAAACCTAGACAAAGGAATGCAGATTGGCACGTCTGGCTGGCTTGATTACAGGCAGAGGACAAGGAAAGTATATTTACATATAAGACAAACAAAGTAATCAACCTAATGAGTGACAAAAGAGACAACTTAGTAAGGTACCTGGGTGCCAAAATATGCACCCAGAAAGCTTTCCTGGCTCTTGAAGAAGAGACAATTTATCTTTGTTACTAGGAGAAGAGAAAAAAAAAAATAGTTATTCATAATCTGGAGACCATGGGGAACAGCACTCTCAGAGCGTAAAAGTTACATCTGTAGGCCAAGATCACTAGGCAGGTAGTCCGTCATGTCCAACGACAATGTCTTGAGCTTGCACAGGTTCATTGGTTGTGGACTCGCATGTGGCTGAGAAGTCCAAGCATTGAACGGCATGGGAGTTCACAGTAGGGGCAAGGGAATTGCCCTGGCTCTGTTGGTGCAGCTGCTGCAGTTGCTTTCTTCCTCTCACGAGCATCAATGAGACGTACATGTCGCTGCTCTTCAAAGTTGTCATACACATGTCATACGAGAGCACACCAGCCTGTTCAGTCCTTTGCATGCTGCTCTAGTTGATCAGGTTTTAAACTACCATGAGCAATGTTGGCATTCACGCAGTCTTTATACCTCTTGTGAAGCATACTTTGATTCCTTTTGCCCTGCGAGAGTTCACCATAGAGGAGTTGCTTAGGGATTCTTGACTCCCCCATTCGTATGACATACCCTGTCCAGCGAAGCTGGGCTTTCAGAATCATGGATTCGATGCTTGTGGTTCCTGCTCTGTCCAGGACTTCCAGGTTCATAACTCTGTCCTGCCATCTAATGTACAGTATTGACCTCAGGCTGCATGTTCGGAAGTGCTCCAGCAGTTTTATATGTTTTCTGTACAAGGTCCAGGTTTCACAGCCATACAGGAGACTGGTGAGAACTACAGCCTTGTACACTTTCAGTTTAGTGGACTGTCAAATATTGTGCTGATTCAACACTCGCGCTCTAAGATGTCCTAATGCCCGGCTGGCCTGACAGATTCTGGCACTGATGTCTTTGTTAAGGGAGCCATCATTGGCTATCACACTGCCAAGGTACCTGAACTCCTCTACTGTTTTTAACTCTGTTCCTTCAATAAAGATTGAAGTGGGGAGAGCAGCAGATCCTGCAGTAGGTTCAAATACCACCTCGGGTCTTTCCTAGGCTGATGGTCAAACCAAAGAGGCGAGCGGCATCAGAAAACTTGTTGACGATGAGCTGGAGATCAGATTCCTTGTGTGCCATAAGCGCAGAGTCGTCAGCCAAAAGGGCTTCAGAGATGAGACTCTCAAGCATCTTGGTTTTAGCATTCAGATGACAGAGGTCGAAAAGTGACCCATCAAGTTTGTATTTTATGTAGACTCCATGGTCCAGATCCCTAAACACACGGCTGAGAACACATGTGAAAAAGAGGTAAGAAAGTGGCTGACGGTTCTGAGAGTCCTGAGCTGAACATCACAGTGGGGTAGGCTGGACAAGATTTACCTACCGCTGACTGGTTGACTAAGATTCACATGTGCAGCACTGATAACAGATTTTTATGTGAAAAGGCTGGAAACAGTCAAAATCAGTTTGTTGTTTTCTGCTTCTTTCCAACAATGAAAGAAACAAAAGTATAAAAATGAGCAACAGCAAAACATCTCTACAATTAGAAACAGCCAGACTGAAGTCTGAATGGTAAGATAAATAATGAGGTGGGTGAGCAGTGCATGAATACCCAAAGTGGGAAGCAGAAATGAGGGCCAGCAATGAGAAGCACGTCAGTGAACCCTGGAAGAGCAGACAGCTGCCCATCAAAGAATTATAAAACAGTAATACTGGACACCTCCCCCCACACCCAAAAAATAATAAATAAAATAAAAGGAAAGGCAGCATAACCTGAACTGGAAAGAAAAGCATAGACAGATCCCAGAGCTCTCAAGTGTTCCCTTCTCCATAAGGAACTTCGATAATTAGCAGGATCTTCATATCACCCTCCTGTTTGTGCGGAACACACTTCTAGGATTAAGTGTCCCCTGAGTTTTGAACTGAAAAATACTTTAGTACTTTTGAGAGAATGTACCCATTATATAAAATTCCAGAAGTCCAGCAAATCCTTACAGTGTTTTCAAAACTCTCAGGTGAAGTAGTAAATGAGTTTAATGAAGTGGAAACTGAACAGGGTTTGAAGTACAATGAATTTTAAGAAGGACGCAGTGCAAAGGTTTCAAATTATCCCTGAAGCATACAGAGTGAGATTTAGAAGAATGTATCTATAAAATGTGCAAATTGATGGGCAAAGGGGAAAATGGGCGAACATGACATGTTATTCGACCCTTTTGAATAAGACTACTTAACTGAGCATTTGCTCTGAGATCAGAGAAGCCATTTGGGATTACACTTCAGGTTCTGCACAGGAAGCAGCTGACCTGGCTGTTTCCCATGAACAAGCCAGAGTATCCAATGTGTACAATCCACAGAGAAAAGGACAAAAAGGAAGGGGACCTCTTTTAATCCTAAGAAACAGGAAGATGATCAGAAGCCCAAACAGTCCTCAGAACCAACCCTTTATCATGGTAATCACATTACAGACCCCATTCACAAGAGGATGGTCCAAGAAGGTGTTACATATGAAAGTCTGCTCTGATTCAAAAGCCAGTGTCTGCTCCTGATTTAAGAAAGGAACTGCATATCCACTGACTTGTCTCAGTCAATGAAGACGTAGAGATGGAAATACAAGATCTCTCTCACAGAATTAAAAGATGCAAGACATCCTGAGTATAAACTATTCATCCAGAAACCAGCTGGTGTCAAGATATAATTAGCTACTTAGAATGCCTATTCGCTCACCTATGGATGTTTATACCTTTAATTCAAAATTTTCAGCCGGTATGTATACAAATTAAAATTCAAAGGCAGTGACTCCAGACATCTAAAACTCCACACCTAGGCTGTAGAATTTGAAATATTCGTAAGAATTCCTGCAGGTTCACAGTAAACCTTTCAGATAACTCCAAAATTCACCTAGTTAAACGCATCAATAAGAATAAATAGAATAAATTAATTTGAGAGGTTCTATGCCAAGCTGTTCTAAAAATATGAAAAAGAAGAAAAAGTTAAGGTACTTTCCAGGAGCTGTGAATTCATTTTTTTATACTTCTGATCATGTAAAAATTTTATCCTGTAACACCTCAAATTTGTGGCAAAACATTATTCCTCTGTCACCAGTCCACAAGGACATTCAGCCAGACTGATTTACTTCTGACAAAACCAGAGGGAGGCATTCAGATAGGACTTGTAAGAGAAATTTAACTAAACTTTAGATATATTTGGAGAAATAATCCTCTCCACAATTTTCTCTTTCATTTAAATGCAGTAGCAAAGTCTAAAATCATTTCACAAGTTACTACATGAAACCCACTTTCAAATGTTCAAACTATTAAAACTATTTGATTACCTGCTCAAATGACACTTTAATCTGCATAAAGCTTGGAAGTGCTGAGTATTGTTTTTCAATGCATTGTAACTTTAATCAAGTATTCTCCTACATACTCACATGAACAGGCAAAGAACAGCTTGTTTTATTTTCTTATTATTGCTGTGTCTGCAATATGTAAATAATAACTTGTGTTTGCAATGGACTGCTAGGCACATTGCTAAATACATCATCTTTCCTTTGGCCAAGATAACTGCACAGGTGAAGAAGCACCACTAGTACTCAAACTTTGAAGAAAATAACTATAAGCAACAATTTCATAATTAAAAGGTAAGAGAATCTTCTTGGCTTTGATATATCGTAAATGTAACTGCAGTAGGTAACCATTAGCTGAGAAAAATGCAATTCAGTAAAATCTAAAACCCTGACCTTTTACTTAGTTTTCTAGCATGCTTTATTTTCCAAGATAAAGTGCTTCCCTTTCCATTTTACACTTTTCATAAAGTAGTAACAATTCATTATTTGTCAATTGTTCTCTGAAAGTATCATCCCACAGAGAAGACAAGCTTAACTCATCTTCAAAAGGTTTCAGAGAGCTGCGTTAGTCTGTTTCAGCAAAAACAAGGAGTTCAGTGCAACCTTAAAGACTAATAATTTTATTATGGCATAAGCTTTAATGGGTTGGTATACACTTCGCCAGATTCAAAAAGTGAAAGAGAAAGAAACAAATAGTAAGGTTACATTAGAGGTAATTTAATCAGAGTGGATGTGGATAGGAAGAAGAGAATAACGGAAATGGAAAATTACTTATTGTAATTAGAGACCCATTCCCAGATCCTATGTATGTTTCCATTCTTAATGTCTGATTTGTGTCCATTTATTCTGTGGCATACGGACAATCTGGTTTGTCCAATTTACATAGCAGTATATTGAACCCCAAAAAGTTTTAGCGTTAGCTTTGATATTTTTGTTAAAAAGGAAGTGCTTATTACTATAAATAATTTAGTGAGACTAACAAAGAGTTACATTAAATTTAAATACAGCCAGAAAAAAAAACATGAGAAAATTAGCTCCAAGCACTGCTACCTCAACATAAACTCAGATAATCAGAACAACATCCTTCCAAAAAGCTGAGCAAGTTTGTAGGTGATTAACTGCTATCAGAGTCAGCACACAACTTTTTAGACTTATTGGCCTTGGAATCTGAAGTATTTTATTAATGTTCCTGCCATGCTGAGGAAAAAAACGTATTTGGACAAGAAAATCATCTCTCATCACACTGATGAAAACCCAATTTTCCAAAAATTTAATCACCAACGCAGTATTTCTGAAAACAGCTCTATCTGGGGCTGCTCCTACACTACAAATTTACGTCCAAGTTAACTTGGAACTAAGCTGCTACTTCAAAGTAGCATGCAGAGCATCTACACACACTTTCCGCAACTTCAAAGGAAGATGGAGACACTCTGGCCAGACCAGGCAGGGCTCAGTGGTCCCTGCCGGCCACCTTAAAGGAACCAGCTCCCCAGCAACCCCAGGCAGGAAGCTGAAACTGTGCCACAAGCAGGGGCAACACGAACTCCCACTAGGACTGCCATTACTCAAAGCACCAGCCCACCTCCGCACCCCATGGCAGCATGCCAGGACCCTCTTAACCGCACCCAGGAGCCCCAGACAAGGAGTCCGAGGGCTCACAGTGCCCAGGCAAGAGCTGTGCCAGGAAGGAACCCTAGTGGGTCAAGGCCGAGCTGAAGGACCTCCTCGCTCTGTGGGGAGAGGAGAAAGTCCTTTGCCAAACCAGCATCTGCCACAGAAGTGCCAAGCCCTTTAGCCTCGCCACCCAGGGCCACCCCAACCGCACTGGCAGAAGTGCGCGGATAAAAGTCAAAGAAGTGAGGCAGACCTACATCGAGGCCTGAGATACTGCCAGCTGGCCAGGGCACGGCCTGTTCACTGCCCCCACTTCCAGGAGCTGCATAGGTGCCTGGGGCTGAGGGAGGTGGCCACCCAAGAGCATGAGGTGGACGCTGCCGGTCTCCCCCCCGCCCCCCGACAGCAAGGACGAGGCGGGCTCCTCCAGCAACAAGAAGGGCCCCAGCAACAGGACCCTCATCATTGCCCTGACCTCCTGGACACCCAGCAGAGCTGCCTCCTCACCCAAGCCCCGGGTGGTTGCAGCCAGTATGCACAGGATAAGGGACAAGAGAGATGTTGCCCCCACCCCCCAGAACAGCCCCGCAGCCCACACACCTGGGGACGGAGGAGTGAACATGGCCCGACCCTTGCAAGGCGGGAACCTCTGGGCACCCAGGATCCCACAGGGCTCACGGGCCATCGGGTGGCACAGGAGCAGGATGGGGACTAGCAGAGTGGGGCCCTCAGCCCTCCCAGCGTTGGGACTCAGCACCAATGGGCCATCCCTCTGTCCCCTTCTGTCTCCAAAGGTCCATCATCAGGAAGGTGCCACAGCACACTGGAGCAGGCCACAGCCGCAGGGAGCCAGGAGGCCACCCCATCGCCCCAGCCTGCATCCCCCGGCAGCCACAGCAGGGCCTTCGGCAGACGGCACTGGAGGGATGAGGAGACGGCCACCAACTTGGCGGCTGTGCAGGAGATGACCGGGATCCTCCTGGACTGGCTGGCAATGGAGCAAGATGTGTGGGTGTGGCTGGCCAGATGCCTGGACACCATGGCTCAGGCCCTGGCCACCCACGTTGCACAACCGCCCACCCCCTCACCAGCCCAGCCTAGCCCAGAGATGCCCACCCCATGTAGTGACCCCTCTAGCAGCCGGCCCCACCCTGAAACAGCCCACCTCCTGGTGGACCTGTCACTATCCACCCACCTGGAGCTGGCTCGGTGGCTGCTGACCAAGGTGGGCACATCTGGCCCAACCCCAGTGTCCTCCATGCCCCCCCAGACACCCTGCAGAGGCTGAGCCCACAGCACCCCAACCAAGCCCCACCTCCCTCAGGTCCCAGCCCGCCCACCCCCCCCCCCGCCACACCTCTGGGTGACTGAGCCTTCCTCAACATAGCCCCCATGCCAGTTCTGTCTCCACACCTAGCCCCCTGCCTCCCTCCTGTGGGCCACTCCTCACAAGCACTATAAGTAGTTTCACACTTTGTTCTGTTTTGTTTTGGGAAAAAAAAAAGTTCAATGTTCCCCACCAACCCCGTGTCCCCAGTGCTTGGTGGGAGAGTGGTGATGGGGGGCGAGTGTGAAGGATGGTGGAGTGAGGGGACCTGTGGTGCAGGGTGTGCCTGGGAGGGTCAGAGCAGCTCGCAGGTGAAGGCCTGGCACAAGGCCTCCAGGACTCCACCCTTATTCCTCTGTGCCTCGTGGCACAGGGCCATTGGAAGCTGTTCATAGCCAGCCCCCCCAGGTCCACAGCGCATCCCTGGATGAAGGTGATGACCAAGGGGACATTTGGAAGGCTGACATCCAGCCTGGTGAGAAGGCTGCAAAACCTTCCCTTCAGCCTCCCAAATGCCCACTCTACTGTACCCCTGACAGGGTTGAGGTCACCGTTAAAGCTGTCCTGGTCCATCGTGGTGCATCCGGTATAGGGCCGCATGAGCTACAGAGACATTGGGTATGTAGTGTTGGCCACGATGCATGGGGGCATTGTGATGTCCCCAAGCTGGAGGTCCCGTGGGGAGGCATACGTGCCCTCCTGCATCCAGCGTCCCAGCCGCAAATTACAGAACACCCGGGCGTCATGTGCCCTACCCCGCCACCCCACACACATGTCCAGGAAATGGCCTCTTGCATCCACCAGGGCCTGGAGTACCACTGAATGATACCCCTTCCTGTTAACGTAGGCATCCCCGCTGTCGTCCAGCTCCCAGATCGCCAAATGCACCCTGTCCAGAGCTCTGAAACAATTGGGGAAGCCCAGATCCATAAACCCAGTGAGGGGGACATCCAGGTCCCCCAGGGTCACAACTCATAGCAGGAGCACCCTGTTGATGGCTTGGACAACCTGCGGGGTGGGAGGGAGAGAGGGGAGGAAGACACGTACATGAATGCCTGACTGAGAGGCCCTCCTGCCCCCCTGCCCACCAGGGACATCCTGCCCCTCACTCAGTAGCTCTCTCCCCGGGGGGGTCCAAACTTACCTCAATCATCACCGCTCCAAAGGTGGCCTTGCCGACACTGAATTGGCGGCCAACGGACCAGAGGCTGTCAGGGTGGTCAGCCTCCACAAGGCAATGACTACCCTCTTCTGCACCGGGACACGTTTGTGGAGGACTGCGGCGAGCCAGTGGCAGAGATTTTTGAATGTCTGGTGGGTCATTCTGAAGCTTCTCATCCACTGTTCGTCACTCCAGTCCTCTGGCACCAGCCGGTCTCACCACTTGCTGGTGGTGGTGAAGGCGCACCGGCGCCAGATTGCGGGGGGCGGGGCAGAGCAGCATTGCCATGGCCAGGGCCTGCAGGCTGGGTCCCATGCGGGTGACCTGGCCATGCCACTCAAAGAGCAGGGTGACCAGCATGGCCAGCAGGCTGGAGAGGACCTCGTCCTGTGGAGGGTGGGAGTAGGCACGTTGCTCAGCTCTTCTCCCCAGCATGTTCTCTGTTCTGTCCACAGACTGGCAGCATTGAGCATGTGCAGGGGTGTTGGGAGGAGCCCTTTAAGGGGGTCAGCTGGCTGTGAGCCCAGAAGGGCTTGTTGTCCATGCGTCATTTCCTGGCCTCTTACTTTGAAGTAGGAGCTATTTGTGTGTAGCTGCTTAACTTTGAAGTTGGGGCACGCCTACTTAGAAGTAAGGGAAGGTGCATTTTGATTATAGATGCTCTGCTGCTATGTTATTTTGTAGCATAGACACAGCCTGGGAGTTCACCTAGAAGTTCTTAAACTAGGGATGATAGCTTTGTGATTGCATGATGTAGCTCGATGTTCAGTTTCAGTGACTTGCATAGCAAAAGTTTTCATGTCACAAGTCAACACAGTCCCAAATTTAAAGTTAATTCTTTCCTGAGGATGACACTGTAGGCTGAAGCAGCCAGATTTCTTCTTGCACTGAGTTTCTAAAAAGCTTGGCTCACTTAATCCAGTGCTTAGGGGAGCCTCTTCAACTACCCAACACATTATCATATTTATATAGAAGGAAAGTTAACTGCTTTTATTTCTCTTGCTCCTATCCCTTTCCTATCTAGCTCTTCAATATTACAAGCTGACAAGATAAAGAGATCTTTCTGAGTCTTGCCCTTCTCAGGTTGCCCCAGCCTAAGTACTAATGGTCCTCCTCAGAGTTTAACCAGCAGTTCACTCAGTCATACTGGTTTTCAATTAAGTCCTTTCAATACGGAACTGAAGTGTCACCTGAACACAGAAATGTTATTTTAGTGTTTATTCACTAGCTGGAAGTACCAGATTAGTTTCAAGCATAGTGATCTCATAGGCACTCCCTGTTGAGAATGGGTTGAATTTGATAGCACTATTTGAGAAGAAAGTATTTCTTAATTGCGAGCTTATGGAATTCTGAAAACTAAGCAGGGCAACTGCAACTAGAGTAGCACCTAAAACCCTATGCAGTCATGGGGCACTTACAGTTTAATAAAGGCCTCTGAGTTCTCTCCTTTTGCATGGGAATGACAAGAAGAACCACAAAAGTAGTCTATTTTGAAGTCCTCTTTCAGATCCCTCCTTATAAGCCTTCTCTGCAGCAAAGCCCACACTAAACAATGGGTAGGTACTTTTATTAGACTAACCAATATCATGCCATTGTTTCTTTACAATCCCTCCCCCCACCATCTGTTGCCTATAATCTCATACTCAGATTTTCAACTCTATAGATCCAGGACCATCTCCACTGCATGTTTATTCTGTCTTTGGCCTCTAGATGCTATCATGCTACAAATGAATAATAATTGCTTAGTACAGGAATATGAGAGGCACATTGCTCTTAATACATATTCTCAAAAAAGAACAAACTATTAACCAACTCAGACTGGGAAACAAATGAAAAATGCTTAACCCAAGAACAAACTACACTGGCCCTCTACTACAACAGGCATACAAAGTTCTTTAACTGTAATTAAAAGGAAAATTAACAAAATTGACGGAAAGCATTGCTATTTCACATACCCTTATTTTACTCTTCTTTTCAGAAAAGTCACTGGATTACTCAGACATGAAGTGGGATATAAATTACCTCTTTCAGAATCCTTTCATTGAAGAATTGCTGCAGCTTTTCATTACAGTAGTTTATACAAAACTGTTCAAAACTGTTGTGTTCAAAATATTCTGAAAAAACAAAGTATTAAACTGCTTTGAATTATGATAAACTAGTACTCTGAGAATCTTGTGATGCAGCATTTGGGGATGGGGGATAATAGAGTAAACATCTTCACATCAAATCTTTTGTTCAGAACGATGATAATCTCATTCAGTGAAGTGGTTTTGCTGCATCTCATAATAGCAGTACTAAGTTGATTATAAACCAGAAATGAAAAAAGGATTTGGAAATTCATGTTTCTGGAGCCAACAACTTGCAAACTGTTATCTCTGGAGCTCATGCTCCCCAGTGCCAGTTATCACTACTAGTATCCACAGCAAGAATGCAGGGCAACAATACCCTTTTCTCCACACTACCACCCTAAAGGAACTTCACAGCATAGCCAAGACCCGTATCACATGTAGTTCCTCTGGCCATTAGTTCAGTGGCTGATGTCCACACTATCCTCCTCCTGTTGGTTGTGCACATCCTCTCCAGCAGCGCTTCCACCGACTGAAGAGGGACAGTGGCAGGAGGAGAGCTGGGAGATGAGCTGGGCCCAGCTCCCTACATGCTGTGGGGGGAAGGGGCAGCCACCCAGGCTTCCACTTCCCTTCATGGGGAGCCTCCGGGTAGCCGTTCGGCTGGGAGTGGGAAGCTGGGGGCAGCTGACCTCTAGCTGCCTGGATTTCTTGTCAATTTGGAGGTGGCAGCACAGGGCTGTAAAAGTGACTAGACAGTGAGCGATGGATTAAGTACTGTGTGATCTACGCAGCTACTGCATTATCCTAACTACACCAACCTAAGCGCTGTATTTCTTGTCAAGGGGGAGTTGTTAATGTTGGTGTAATTGGGGAACTTACATCGGTGGGAAAAGGCTGTAGTTTGTACACTTACATAATTAGGGAAACATACGCTATGTGTACTGTGAGCCAGGCCTCAGTCTCCTATCTGCACCTCTGTCATTGTACTGCAGCCCAACTCCCAAGACTGTATCAGAAATCATAAGTGCATTCATCACTGCTTCTGATCTCATTGGTTGTCCAGAATCAGAGCTCACTCAAGGACTAAGGAAGTCAGTACAGCTGTCTACTGACACCTCCAGTAGGAAGGCTGCCCTCAGAAGGGTGAGTGGTCTGTGCTGTTGTTAAAATCAGAGAGGGCCAAAAAAAAGGCCAGAAAGAGTCAAATTCTCAACAGTAACATGCTGCTAAAGGTCAACTACTGGATATAAAAAAAATACTTCCACAGATAATGATCAAAATGTATACATAGTCAAAGCAAGAAAAAGATGCTACAGGTTGAACCTCTCTAATCCAGAACTCTCTCAAACAGCAACATCTGTAATCCAGCATGATTTTAGTTAGCTGGAGAACCACTCATCATGGGTGTGGCTAAATTCCTGCAGTCCTATAAAGTTTGTTTCCAGCCACCTGTGCTGGCTCTCAGTGTCTGTGCTGTTATGTAGCTGTAATTTACCCCTCAATGTCTTCTAAAAGCCCAGTCAACAGTGGAAGCGATGGTAATGTGTACACAATATTGACCTCCCGTGGTCCAGCAAATTCTCTCATTTGGCACTGGTCAGGTCCTGAGGGTTCTGGACCAGAGCGGTTCAACATGTACTTAAGAACATGATCTGAGGACATTTACTTAGTGTAGTCTGATACGTCATGTTGCCAATTTGTTTTAATGTTTATAATACTATTTGACTTTCAACATGTACTGTCTTTAAATAATTATTGTATAATCCCTCTACTGATAACTTCCCATATCTGTGAACCTTTAAATCAATTAAAATTGAAAATAATGCTTTAAAATTCTCTAGTTTGCACTAAAAATCAAATTCTGTCCAGCCTTGTTGGGAACTCTCTTGGACTCAAACTGCACAGAGCTCCACACACGTAAAAGTGGTATCTATGTAAACATCCCAGTGTTCTGAAGTCCAGCTTCAGACAAACTTGCCCAGTCTCCCGCTTGTTATTTAGAGAGTCTGTTTATACTTTCAACTCCAGTGCACCTTCATTATCTCAGAATCATTTGAGTAGTGCTCTCTCATTAATACACCACCGTACCTACTACCCACAGTATGTGTATGTATAAACACGAATTATAAAAGAACAAGAGAATCCAAGAACCTCCTACCACTAAATAATTGTATGTATCCCTGCAGCTGTGATAGCAGAAGAAAGGTAGAAATGAGAAAAGAGAAATTGGTTAAAAAAGAGCACTTACCAAAACCAGCTATATCTAGAACACCAATGAAGAAAGAAGAGGTCTCAAATGGAAAACACTGGTTTACTCTGTTTACCACATGATCAAAAAGATGACTATATACAGTTTTAGCCAAGGCATCACGTGCGTTGTTTGCTTGTTCTACTTTCAAGGGTACCCTAGAAAACAAAATGAAAAAACCCAGACACCAGTAAGTTTCAGAATCTTTTCACTGTAATGCACTTGTAAGGATGGAAGAAAAAGTCTTTTGATTTAGGTACATGACTAGAACACTGAAACCTGGGTTCTAGTCCCAATTCAGACAGAGCCTTCTTGTGTGATCTTAGGTAATTCAATCACTCTCTGTCTTAATACACTAGCTGTAAACCATAGTTAAATCTTCCCAATCTCTCAGGAGTGCTGTGAAGATAAACCCAGACAAAACTGTGGAAAGTGCCACAGAAAAGCCAATAAGCAAATATATTTCAACATAACAAAAATAAACATCAGTGGCCACCATGGTGCTGTCATGATTCTATTTTTGCTGTGTGTTTACTTATTACAGTTTATTAAGCTTTTACAAAGACTAAAACAGGTATTGGTCAGTAATAGAGGTGGGGAGAAGGAAAGGCAGGGACACAATTCTTAATATAAATGACAATTTGTATGACAAAAAAGGAAGGTTTGCTTTTATAATATAGACTGGGAAAAAAACATGGTCTTTGGTTTTTCATCTTTTGATTCCCTGTCTTTACATTGCAATATGCTGTAGTAAGCCTGCTTCCTAGTTTCACATTTTTTCTTGGTTCTACTGTTTAAAAAACTGTTCATGAATTCATATGTTATGAAATACATAATTAGAAGGTTTCCAAACACAACCAGGTAAATCTAAAGCCAGTTGAGTAAACCCATGTTTAAAAGCACTTTAAAATGTCTATTTGCCATGATGGCTTTATGAAGTTGCTATTCAAGATCCAGAAAATGGAAGTCTTTTCAAAAATCTTTTGAAAGATTTACAAGTGGAAAAAGTACATAAGATCTAAGTATTATATTATCTGGCCATCTTAAAAATATAGCTAAGCCTGCAGAAAACCATCAATTACTAAGATACCCATATGCGCAATAAGTTATAAATTTATTACTGGAAATCATTGTACAACTAGATGTGTGGGAAACGACAATAAAAACAATGAAACTTGTAGCTGTACTAGAAGTCAAAATATGGAAAAAGATTTTAATATGGTTTAAAAACCCAAAAATGGCTCAGGACCCACCCCTGCTACCAGTAAATCAAACAGCAAAACTCCCTCTGCCTTCACTGGTGCAGGATCAGGCCCTTACTAAGACCAAAATTTTGCATGGCAATTTTAACTCCCTGCCAAAACACACTGGTATTTGAATATGAAAAGCTTTTCAAATGGATAAGAATCCATTCAGCCCTATACCCCACAGTCACCTTAAAGCATTTGCTGCAGACATCCATGGAAGAATCCAAGGATTTTACATTTATGAAGCATTAACTACCTTATCACACCTACAGAGCCCCCTTTAGTTAAGGCTCAGAAAAACTGGCAGGTCAGAATGAGACCAGTTACATAGTGCAGTTGTCCATGTTGCACTATTTCTTTATATCCATAGCAGTGTTGGTTTCATTTCACAAGCACTACTGTCTCCCAAAACATGTTTTCAAAGACAGTGTGCTTCTCATGTATGAGATCACCTTCTATAATAAATTAAAATTAAGAAAGCAAAGGCTTCATTAATTATGGGCAACTGCAGCTACATTCCATTAGGCAGCAATTAGCTTTAACACACAATCTCTTCCTCCACTAAATAACTCCTGATTTATCTTATGGTAACAAGTACTGACAGGAATCTTATCTTATAAATAGAGGCCAGGTACTTTTACATTCCCTTTCGATAGGTTTGGGGGATCAGTTTGGTAATCCTCACAACAATTCATGTCAATTTATATAATCCTGTATAACAATTATTTAAGGATGTAATTAGTTTAGCTATAAAGTATGTAAAATGTTATGAAAATCCGAGGCATTAAATCATTAAGGCATATAGTTAAGAACCTGCTCGGGTGGTTACTCTATTAAAAATACAAAACCACTCACACCTGAACTATTACAGCAATGTTAATTCCAGGACTGCACAAATCAATTACTGTGAGGACTAACTGCAAACAAAAGAAACCTGTGGGGAGAGAGAAATCTGGTTCTACAAATGTATTTTTACAGCTTAACACACACAGAAACCACAAAAGTTTTACAAGACACAGTCCTGACGTTGCACTGAGATGATGAATGTGGCTGGAGAGTTCCAAGAGAAAGTACTCACGCAATATCAGCAGAGTGCTCCCAATCCCTCTTCCTCACATCCAGCCGAGCAGAAAGTGAGCCTGATCTCTCTTCCTCCCTTTTCTTGGCTGGCAGGAAAGAAGTGTTTTCCTCCTCCCCTCACTCAACTTTCTCCTTCCCTTCTCACTTTGCACACTCCTAGAAGAAAATGGAAGAATTCCCTCTTCCCTATTCTCTGCCTTCTGGCATGCACAGCAACAGGACTGTCCAAAGCGGCGGAGGGGAGACAGGGCCCAGGGCACCACCACCCCTTCCACGCCACAGGTCCAGACTGTCCCCGACCTGGTCTTCACCCTGGTCTCTTACCCCGTCCCTGACCAACTGGACCACAGAGAAGTGGGGCTCTGTGGGCTGGGGAGGTGTGGTACAGCTGAGCAGAGAGGAGTAAGCTGCCTCCGGTGCCGTAACCTGAGTGTGCAGGGGGAGCCAGGGGGAGGCAACCCACTGCGGCTGCTGCTGCTGTAACCATGATCTGCCCCAGGTAATGCTCCTTCCTCCTGTCTATAGGACGACTGGGGCAGCTGCCGAGGGATCATCAAAAGCACAGGGCCTGGGACAGCCACCCCACCTCATCCTGCAGATGAGATGGTTCTGCACAGCAAGAACATTTCCTACAACATGGGTCATTTGAGAGATACTCCCTCTATCATACAGTGTATAGAGAGATTTTATTGTGATCTAAAATCAGATCAAGATTTGCAATAGCAATGCCAACTACATGTGAGCTCTTGGTTGTACCATACTTCTTTAAAATATGACGTGCTCAACAAAAAGCACTATATAAAACACTGACTGCATGTGCTCTCATGGATTAACATTGACAAAAATGACGTCCTTTTAGAATGAATACGAAGAGAAATACCGTATTTCCCATAAATATTACCACTATATCATGAAATGAATCTGCACATATGGTACTACTCCATGACTAAGTATAAGAAGTTAAAATGATGCCACTATAAATATTTTACATTTGATTGATAAATGGAGATATACATACCTCATAGAACTAGAAGGGACTTTGAGAAGTCATTGAGTCCAGTCCCCTGCACCCACAGCAGGACCAAGCACCATCCCTGACCAATTCTTTTTTAACCTATGTGCCTCAGACCCCTAAATGGGCACCTCAAGGACTGAACTCACAACCCTGGGTTTGCGAGGCCAATGCTCAAACCACTGAGCTATCCCCTCATCCCATGCATTATCTTTTCCAAGAAGATCACCTTGTACAGTTCTTGCCGCAAAGGATGAATGGAAGGAGAAAGGCTGAGTCATTAAAGATACCAAGGTGCATTAACTTTGATAGGAATATCCACTTTTGTATCTGAACACGTTATTTCTATCAGTAGATATTATGGCTATGCATTGCAAGACATCAGCCACTGATCTTTCAGAGAGGCTAACAAGGACAGATAAATGTAGTGTCACTGAGAAGTCCCCTTGGCATCTCCACTTCCAATTAGTATTTAATAAATCCTCAAAGAAAGCCGTTAATATCACCTTTCTTGATGGTTCTACTGTGCACAACAGAACATAACCTTTGTTATGCTCTGAAAACACCTATTCAGCTGAGCTATTTATTCATTGTGACCTACTAATTCTCATGTTCTTCAATTTTCACACACAAAACGCCATTAGGAAAGGGAGAAACTGTGAACACTTCTTTGTTTTCCTTTCTTTAAATCTAGATGAACACATATTTTAATTACGGTACGAATTAGACACAGGCTTAACTAATTATTTTTGAAGCCATTTCATTGGCAACGCCTAGGCATTTCACAAAAGTCTAGTCAACATTCATCTTCTTTCTTTGTCGATTGAATAAGGCACAAGAGAAAGAGAAGTTTATTAGTGTATGGTTTTCTCAGCTGAACAAGTTTAGAATAGGCTGCTGCATGAGGCTTAATGCAATGATTTCAAGTCAGCAGACTTCTTCCTGCTATTACACAAAGTAAAACACTGTGAAAACTAAGCAGTTAAAGGTCTGTTGGCAAAATAGTGCATCCACTTTGAAATAACCCTGACACAAATGTTAACAGGAGCTGCTAATGAAAACATGCTGGACTCATATTCCAAGGTGAATATGCAAGTCTGAAAGAATTTTTTTAAATCATTTTAGCTGCAAATTGAGCAAACTATCTGCAAAGCCACTGTAACACTCATTTTTCAGGGAAGAACCATTGTAGTGACATTTGGAACAGCTTCCATATGTGAAGAGGCTAAAAAAGATCAAGGCTGCTCATTGTAGAAAAGAGGCGACTAAGAAATTATGAGAGAGATTTATAAAATCCTGAACTGGTATGGAAAAAGCCAATAGAAAAAAAGTGTTATTTGCTCTTTGTAACTAAACTTCAGGGGTCACCTGATGTAAATAATAGGAAGCAGGTTTAATACAAACAGGAAATATTTTTTTCAAATTGAATACTATTAAATGGTGCAATGGATGTGCTGATGGTCAAAAGTATAACAAGGTTCAAAAAAGGAACCAGATAAATTCATGGAAGATCATCATTGGCCATTAGTCAAGAATTCATCCCCTTGCTCTGGGTGACCCTAAACATCTGACTGCCAAAGCTGGGAGAGGGAGAAAGAGGGATCATCCCATATTTGCATTGTTTTATACACTCATCCTGAAGCTCCTGAACTGCTCACTGTTGGAGACAGAACAATTGGATAGATGGGCCTTGGGCCTGTATCAAAATGGCAATTCACATTTTGAGGAAAGCTGGTCCTGTCTGCTCCAAGGGATTCAGAACACTCCTTCACAGATTCCCTCCGCCCCACGCCCCATTTTAATTTTTACTGGCAGTGGCCATCCTGAAGTGTTCACACCACTGCCTCAAAACTCTGAGTGTTTATTTTAACTGGACATGAGAGGAAAGGCCGTAAACAAACAGCCACTTCATATAATGTATTAATGGGAAAAAATGCAGGCTAGAGAGCACGCATATTGTGGAGTGCAGAATCCATGTTAACAGAGACCCAAAATACAGAATCAGTATTAGTAAGGACCATTCTAAATAGCCTTTCTGCAGGAAGCAGGCCTCAGTATTACCTGCTTAAAAAAAAAATCTCTACAGCAGTTCAAACAGCAGACTTGCCTATTTTCATGTTAGTAACTCCATTACATCCCTGAAGTGTAGCGTACAACCAGAGAAATCCAGTGATGTTACATGATTTAAGATGAACTTCTCACCTTGTTAAAAGGATCTAATATAAATACTAACTAATGTGCTGCAGTGCTTAACTTAAATTCAATACCATAGTGTGACACACCAATGTTAAACCAAATTACTGTTCATGCTCCAAAATCATTTGCTATTTTGCACAGATGTACACCACATTTTACTTTTGAAATTATTCTAATATTTAGTGCCACCAAATAGGAAAAAGGCACCAACAGTAATTAGCAACATTTTAAATCTCAAATGACAAACATTTAATAAAAATCTATATAAGAAAAAACACTTATTTTAGAAGGAAGTGCTGATTTTTAACAGGCATATTTTAGACCATTTAATTAAAACCAAACTATTATAATAACCACTGCAAGTAATCAGCCCAATTCCCATTACTTACAAGACAGTATTTTTCACTTCCATCTTCATTTACATCTTGAAAGGTGCAGCATACTTTTAATTAGAATATAATGTTTGATCTTATCTTTTAAGGAATCATTATTTTTCTAAAATTGATTCAGTTTGTACTTAAAAGTGGTTAAGCATGTGCCCAAATCTCTGCTTTTTGTGAAATGTATAAGCAAAAGGCTGAATTCTCTATTTATTTCAGTGATCTTGCTTAAATTGCATTAACAAAAATAGATTTTTGCCCATACTTGCTATTTTTGTTACATGATAGTATCTAATTCCTATAGCTGAAGGTGGGGATGAGAATAAAAATTGGGATGGTGGTAGGTATTTTATTTACTGTTTTAAGTATTTTGGTATCTGGAAGTTGACTCATTTATCAAAGCAATGAGAAAGACTGAGAACTCCAGCATAAAAAAAAAAAATCTATGTTTTAGAAACTCTTTCCCAACAAGCAGATGTGTGCTGAACAATGTAGAACAGATAACTTTAAGAAGAATCTATAATCGCCTTTACAATTTATTTTTAAATGGACCTACTTTGCATTTATTGCTGAAGAACGGAGTGGTCTGAACTTACTTTATAACTGTTCCTTTGGTGCCCCCTGCCGTTGTAAGCATGACTCTAGTGGTTAAGCTGACACGTAGATCATCCTGATCCAAACCAAGCAATTCTGCACAGTATTCTAAAGACTGACTAGATTTGTTCTTCAGAATACATCCACCTAGTGAACAAGTTAAGAAATATGTTACACAAAAGCCAGCTAAGATGAGAAGTGACTGCATATTTTTTTCAAAAAAATGAACTCAACTGTCAGACCCATCAATACCCACCTTTATACTATTGATAATTTAGCAATTACGTGTTATTTCTGAAGTGCAAGACCGAAGTTTGAGGAACGTAGCCAATTCAAAACTGTTCATTGCCAGCATCAAAACGTGTGAATTCTTTAAAAGCCCGATAATTTTGAGAATAAATGTGATGCCTGGGAGTAAACTGGATGACACTTACAAATACAACTTTTATAAATCAAACGTGTTTGTCTGGAAATTCCCCAGCTTTCTGAAGCAGCAACAGAATTTTAAATTAGACTGGTATAAACACACTTCAGGAGTGGAGTCTTACTCCAGTGTAATGTATCCTATCCATCAAAGCTGGGCTACTTTTCTGCAAGTTTCAGCACATCTATTACACACTTTTATGCATGTACATAGGAGGGGGAGAATGGGTGGGGTTTTTACACATATATAAAACTTTGAGCCCTTAAAGATTTTATTCTAGAATGCAGTGTGATTTGTAAGTTTAAACAAATGACTCTGGCCCTCTGCATTCCCCTACATCCTCTGCACTCGGATATATTCTATACCTTCCCCAATTCCTGACAGCCCTACTTCAATGTCTTTTGGCCTCTGTAACTCTCTCTTCCTCCCCAGCTGTGTCCTTTCTTTGCCCCTCACCATCATGCATCTCATCCACCTATGCCTAAACAAACCCTGGGAAGTACCAAACTGCTTCTTATTACCCCAGATCACTGCCCATCTTTCCCAGCCTTCTCATCTTTCACATTTTCCACACACAAGGCACACCTGGAATTAGAAGGTACTTACTCTAAAATTACTCCTTATACTTCAAAAATAATTTTAAACCTTTCTGTACTTGCTCATTCTAACACATTTCTACACATATGCACCTGGTTACACAGATAGGAGGAGGTAGAAAAGAGAAGAGTGAGTTAAAAAACAAAACAAAACAAAAACAAAAAACAAAACAAAGCCTATCTTGCTATCTTAGACATACACAGTTCCACACAGAGAATTTTTGTATCTTGGACAAACTCAAAGTGTGTCAAGATTGGGACTCTCTTAGATCTCATCCAAAACACAAAGCAACCATTAATAAATAAATTTAAAGAAACAAAAAGGATTCCAACAGGTACACAGACCCTAACAAAATCTCAGAAGTAGCATAATGAGCTTATGAGTTTCCCAATTGTTCCTTACTTCCTTTCCCTGCTCTTTTTACCTCCCAGCTACCTTCTTCCCTACCAATTTTTGAATTATAAAGTTGATAATATTTCATATCTTTTAATGCACCACTTCCTTCCTTCACCCCAAAAATCACTAAAAGGAAAGTATTTCTCCGCACCAAAGTAACAGACAGCTGAGTCTGCAAGCTAAGACCAGCTGGTTACAGGACACAAAATCAATCTAAGAAATCTTTAAAAATTAAAAATTGATTCACAGGGTTAAACAATTTTAAACAGTGCAGAAATCCTTTTCTGACTTGTACCAAAAACCCTCCAGGAACTATTTTAGGAGGACTGCGTTAGTGTGATTTTTATATTTTTAGTGAATTTAGAAAACAGGTCTTTGAAAGAAGATGCGATTGATAATGGACTGATTGATTAGCTGTGGAAAAGATATCGAACAGGATTTTGATTCAGAACATAGTGCGCTTTTTACCTCAGTCAGTCATCTACTCAAGAAACACACATTTTTAGAAAACTATAAAAATTAAAAATTTCATCAAACCTGAAGTACTCCCAGCTTCCTCAAAATCAATATTCCCTAGGTGAAGAACACCAGCTACTACTCTGAAAAGATCAAGTTTCTCTCCATCATCCAAGCCAATCTTTTTCATTGCTGTGCACATCCTATTGAAGTCTCCATGGTCATCAAGAAGAGGATCTTTCAGTGAACCTGCTTTTAGGTACTATCAGAGAGCAAGAAAAGCGGACAATTTAATGAAATGATTGAACGTAAATTGTAGTGAATACTTTAGCTTATGAACAAGCAGCACAAAAACATGCAAAACCACAGCTATATAAAGATATTACTTTGTATACATGCTTAAAAATAGTTGGAGCCTGGCTTCCAGCTCCCTGCCGCTCACAGGAGACAGGAAACTGATCAGCACTGTTGTGCTAGTCAGTTTCCCATCTCCTGTCGGGGCACAATCTGATTCTCAGCTGCCACCATCGACAGGAGTAGTTGCTGCCCCTGACAGGAGCAGGGAAACTGCTCCTGTCAGGAGTGGCAGCTTGAGTCTTGCCATCCCTTACAGGAGCAGTTTTCCTACTCCTGTCAGGGGTGCAAGAGTCAGGCTGCCACCCTTGACAGGAGTGGTTTCACAGTTCCTGTCGGGGGCAGCAGCCTCCCTGCTCGACAGGGAGCCTGACTCTTGGCTGCCACCCCTGACAGCAGTGCTGGTCGGTTTCCCTGCTCCTGTGAATGGCAGGGAGCTGGCACCAGGCTCCAGGCTGCCCGTCATTCAGGGGAGCTGGGAAACTGACCAGCACTGCTGCACTGGTCAGTTTCCTAGCTCCCCCGAGTGGCAGGCAGCCCAGAGCCAGGCACCAGCTCCCTGTCACTCAGAGTTTTGTTAACCTGAGATTCGTGCAACTTGAGTGCACTTATTTCGGGGTTCTACTGTAGTTTCTAATACACAAGAATGCTACATAATTATATTAGTCCAGGATAGCAGACAGTAAACAAATACATGCAGCCAAAAGGTTAAATCAAACTTGTACACAATTAATTTTACAATTAAATTTTAAAATGCTTTACATTGAAAAGAATTCTTAATTTAATTGAAATAAGAGTCCACACAACCTATAAGTGAAAACACTACTATTGTCATCTTAGAATAAATATTGCGTGCATCTGAAAGAATCACATCAAACAGATTTTAAACACACAAAAATTAAACTAAATTTTCTAAGTATGCAAAATGATCACCTCATCTTCCTGATAAGGAAAAGAAAAAATAATTTAAGTATTAATTCATTATTCAGCTGTAAAATATACACAACATGGACAATTTTAATAAGTGACAGAGCAAAGGCCATTTCTTATCTTAAAAGAACTGAACAAAATAATAGTTTGTGGTGGCCAATCTGTGGCTCTCCAGCTGCATGCGGCTCTTTGCTCAATGGAACGTGGCTCTTGCTCAGAGCCACAAGCCCAGGCTGCTCACAGCTGCTCTGAGCACATGCCACAGCCCTGGGAAGGAGAAGCGCATGGTTGTGGCAGCAGCAGCTCCGATGAGACCCAGGCTCTGGGTTAGAGTGGGGACTCTGAGGTTGGCTGGTTGTGGGGACAAGGTGGGGAACTGGTTGGCCAGCCCTGGAATGACTTCCATAGAATTGAGGTTCTAGTGCATAATGAAAACTTGCCTTTTTCTGTTACTCTTCACTTAACAGTTTGCCATGTAATCCCAAAAATATATAGTTCTTCAAAAACAAGGGAATAAATACTTAGTGGTACCATTTTTCTAATATCACTTCCTTTTAGTGTATTTTAATTCATAATTTAACAGTTGTGTCAAATTGAACTTTGGTATAAAAAGCCTCCACCAAAGGACAGATTTCTATAGCTCAGCAGCATTCAGAACTATTGCCTAAAATATTTGCTCTGATTGACTTAATTATCTGGAAAGTAAGATGCTCATGAGGATGCCAAACAGATTGGTGACAGAATGATTCTGCTCCCAAACAGCAACCAAACATCCCATGGTGCTCATTAATAGGCTGTTGATACATGCAGGAGATGCACTTTCAGGCATTCAACTTTGAGCCACCTGAGAAGTTCAGGAATAGTCTTACTGAACTACCTGAAGGGACTTAACTATAATTAGAACATCAGATCCAGACACTGAAATTACAGTTTACAATATAATCAGGTTTCTTTTTTGTGGGAGGAGATGTGAAATTTAATGTTCTATTCTGAAATGCATTGTTCCACTTGGAAAAAATAGTTCTTAGGAGGAGGATAAGAGAAAACAGCTCAGAAAAGAGAGTGGGGTGAAGGGAATGTACTCTTCCTGGTGATGACATCATAACTGAGCTTAAAGAACTTGTGTGTGGCTATGACACAACTCAAAAGGCCTAATCCGACTGTGAGATCATAGCTTTTCACAGTCACATTCCTGACTCGTTAACTACCATGAAACACACAACTGTCCGTAACTCCAACAGAGACTGTTTTTAAAATGATGAAAAAAGCAAATTCAATCTCAACTGGTTAAACTTTTTTTTTTTTTGACAGAATAAAGCTTTGCTTGCATTTTCTGTTTATCTGTTTCTGCATCTAACTCAGAAGAATATAATTAATTCTAAAGTACTTCCAAATTATTCTCTGGATAAAAGGACCATAATCACCTATTAACAAAAGCAAAGAAAAAAAGGCTATCAAACACTTGCAAGTGGTAAACAAACCATGCTCTGCAAATCACCACCAAGGCTTTGTCTACCTTTGAAACTTTGAAGTGCAGCTGCGGCAGAACTTTAATATGGTGATATGTCCATGGCAGGAACATTGGGGAGAGAGGTCTCCCAGCATGATAGGTAAACATCCTCCACGAGGGGAGAGCTAACTGTCCTAGGAGCACAGCTCTCTGCACTGTAGCCTGGTTTACACTAGTGCTTTATAGAGCTGTAACTTTCTTCCTTGGTGGGGGTGCTTATTCATACCCCTGAGCCAGAAAGTTGCAGCACATTCAAATGTCAATGTAAACTGAGGCCTTGTCTACATTTACTGGTACCATCGATCTATTTGAGCTACACAAACAATATAGCTGACGTTGACATAGTCACTGCAGCATCTTGTGCGCAGTAACGTCGACGGGGCCTGTTCTCCTGTCAACACTGGCTACTCTTCTTGTTTTGGTGAAGCACCAGCATTGACAGGAGTGAGCTCAGCAATCAATTTATTGCATCTACAGCAGATGTGATAAAATCAACAGCCAGTTTATCGATTGCTGCGGTGTCAAACCACCGCATGGAATAGACAGAAAAGAAAAAAATAATTTAAGATAACATTCTGTACAAGGCATTTGTTTTGTCACCACTGAAGAACTGAGCCCTGAAGACAAATTTAGGAAGTACAGCATGATAAACATTAAAAAAGGATTAAAAAATTAAGGACTACATTTTAGGCTATACATTTTTGATGTTTAAAAGGTCCTCCTAGTACTGAACCTGATAAAATATTAACAGCACTCAATAACTAGAACTTTAAACATTCCAGCCTTGGCAGTTTCAACTGAAATTTCTAAACTAAGATGCAAAAAAGGAACATTTAATTTGATTCTAAACAAGTGAGACCTACATTTTTAACATTATCAGCATAAGTCAGTAAGTTCAAGTAATTGAAAATGTGGAAAATAGATCATACCTCAGGACTTTTGCGATTCTGCAAAATTTCCTTGTCTGTGTCTTTGGTAGCAAAGTATCTAGTGCAGCCACGATTTAAATACTACAACAAAAGAGGGGGGAAAGCATATTATAACTAGAATTTAAGAAGCAAGGAGAAAATTCTCTCTCTCTAGTATCTGGGGACCAAACTGGCTACCACTACACTTCATGCTGTTTTATGGTTGATGTTTCTCACAGATCCAAGAGTCTGTAAGGTGCCACAGGACTTCTTGTCCATTTCCCCCACACACTCCAAGCCAACCAGTGGTCCCTGTCGGCCATGGAATTTCACAAAATGTGACAGATGAGCCTGCAGTAGGAGGGCTAGAACTGGTATGTACGGCTTTTTCTGGGAAGGAAACTGGAGACTATATCAGGGTGATTAGATGAAATATCTGAGTGCTGCTCTGATAAGGAGTTGGTGAAACATCACTTTGCTAAATCTTTTACCTCAGCTCTGTATCTGAAGTTGGGATAATAATATTTACTTACCTGGCATAAATACGGAAATGAATAATACAATAAATGCTTGCAAGGTAATATACAACAGCCAAGAATTAAAGTGTGACATAGGTGGAAACAAACTTCAGGCCATGTGCCATACCTTTTCTGTAAATACCTCAATACTGATTAACATGTCCAGCAAAATGAAGCTACAAACTTTTTGATGAGTATTTTGCTCAGCTCTCCAAAAAGCATGTAACATCCCAAAAAAAGAGCATTTAAAGAAACTATAGTAGGTTTTGAGTCCTCTAGTTCACTGAGGAGCTAGGATCCTTGTTTTGGCACAGATCTGCCCTTTTTAAAAAGGGCTTATAATTGGCTCTCACAGCAAGTGAAAGTTGCCATGAAGTATGTCTGAAAGCAGAAGAAAACTAGATGAGATCAAGAGACCTGATCTAATATTAATATAATATTATGTGACATTCGCATTGTTTTTAGGTTTTATCCAAAATATAAATTTACAATCAACAAATAGTACAATACATTTTAAAGAGAAAAATGCTCCTCTGTGCACTAACACACTTAAGGACCTGACATCAGAAATTTCCACTGTTACCGACAGACCTAGCAGATAGGAGTATATTTATAGAAAAATAGGGAAGCAGCTAAGAATGGGAAATGGGACACATCTGGAGGATAGCCAAATCATCATCTACCTCTGTAATCATGATAGAAAACTATGATAAAACACTTTGGGCTTGTCTACACTACCTCCCTACTTCAAAGGGAGCATGGTATGTAGGAGGTGTTGGGAGTTTATTAAGGAAGTGCTGTGGTGCATATGCAGCACTTTCTTAAGCAAATTCCCCCCTGGAGCAACTTCGAAGTGTTAAACTTCGAAGTGCCAGCTGGTGTCTAGCTGCAGCTCACCCGCCGGTATTTCCAAGTACCTGGGGTCCTTCCAAGTCCCTTTACTCCTCAAAAGTATCCGGGCACTTGGAAGTACCGGAGGGTGAGTTTAACACTTCGAAGTCGCCGTGGGGGGGGGGGGAAATTTGCTTAATGAATTGTTAAACTCACCAACTGGTACTTCCAAGTGCCCGGGGTACTTTTGAGGAGTAAAGGGACTTTGAAGTACCCCAGGCACTTCCAAGTGCCGACTGGTGTGTAGCTGCAGCTCACCCGCCAGTACTTCGAAGTTTAACACTTTGAAGATGCTGCGGGGCGGGGGGGGGGGAATTTGCTTAATGAAGTGCTGCATATGTACTGCAGCACTTAATTAATAAACTCCCAACAACCTACTTACCATCCTCCCTTTGAAGTAGGCAGGTAATGTAGACAAGCCCTTTATTAATAGTATCTCATTCCATAAGCTAAGAAAATTATATAGGAAGGAGTCAACTTTAGATATGAGAGAACAGAGTCCCTATTATTAGTGTTACCATAGCACTTAGAAGGTTTAGTCACGGTATTGTACAAACACAGAACAAAGAGACAGCTCATGCCCCAGACATCTTAAAATCTAAGACTAAAAAACTAAAACCAAAACAAAAATGATTAATACAGACAAGACAACAGGAGAGTGTCAGCAATATTGGTCAGAATGAGAGGCTCTGAGCTGAGCACACTAGCAGCCTAAGCCTTGTCAAGTTGTCTGTAGACATCATGGCAGGATGGGAGGGAGGAGAAGGAGATGACAAAGATGAAGGTAGGTATGCAGACATTCCGGGGGACTTCCTCCTAACCATGAAGGGCAGCATAGGTTGAAAACAAGATGTTTGAAAATGTAGCAAATGAGTAAGGGTTGGACTGACTGGAGGTAAGAGTAGACATATAGGCAAATTTATGAGAAACAAATAAGTAGATTGGGATGATCTGCCAAGGGCCTTGAAAACTGAAAAAGATTGCTTTAGGTTTGATGTGATGGAGAACGGGGAGCCAGTGGAGAGGTGATATGGTTAATCTGCTGGGCTTTACAGTAATATGCTGAGCTGACTGGAGCAGATTGAATTTGTCTAAATCAGGGGTTCTCAAGCTTGATTACACTGAGGCCCAGTGCAGATAACAAAAAATTACTACCCGACACCAGGGGAGGGAACCAAAGCCTGAGCCCGGCTGATCCCTTGGTGCAGGAAGGGTATATGCAAAGTTGAAGCCCAAAGGCTTTGGTCCCAAGCTCCAGCAAATCTAAGCCAGTCCCAATAAACACATTAAAATTTGAGGTTTGAGAGCCTCAGGTCAAAATCAAAGAAGGAGATGTCCCAGGAAATAAGACAAGATAATGAAAGACTGCACACATACTTTAGCTGCACGGATGCGTTGGAAAGGCTGTATCTTTGAGATGTTATGCAGAAAGAATAGGCAATATTTAACCTGTAGGTGGGGAGAGCGAAAAGTCCAAATTGAAGATGACATCAAAGTTATGGGCCTGACAGACAAGCAGGATGATGCTGTTGCCCATAACAAGAAAGGAAGGAGGTCCTGGAGAACAAATATGTTTTGGTTATATTTAGCTTAAATTGAGGGCTAAGCATCCTTGAGGAGATGTCAAAAAGTCCAAAATTTTACTTTGGATAGAAGGAGAAAGATCTGGGGTAGAGAGGTAAACTAAGAGTCTTCAACACAGAGGTGGTATCTTCATTTATGTTTTCAGGTCAAATTACCCAAAGATCAGATGTAGGTAGGGAACAGAAAGGAACTCAGAACAGAGCCTTGTGCAACCCACTCTGAAAGTTGGAGAGAGGATGAAGAGGATTCTTCTCAAGTGTCATTCTGGGAAGATGGAGGAGAACCAGAAGATGACAGAATCACAGAAAGCAAAGGGAGAACAAGGCTCAAAAAGAAGATGGCCAGTGGTGTCAAAGGCAGTTGACAGACTGAGGATGAGGGTGCAGTACTGATTCTGAGCTGGAGGTGGGAAAACTATCAATAGACACTTTGGTGAGGGAAGTTTCAGTTGAGTACAAGGGATAAAAGCCAGACTGCCAACAGTCTATGGTCGGATCAAAGGAAAGGAACTCCCTTTAGCAATATTACCACACACATTTAATAAGTGAGATGAGGCAGTAGTCATAGAGGCAAGTAGGATCAAAATGATGGGGTTGGAGGTGTTTTTTGTTTGTGTTTTTGTTTTGCGTATGACTATAGCATGTTTATACTGTAAGGCAAACATGTGGAAAGGAAAGTGAGATGTTAAGAAGAAAAGTAAAGGAGTAGATGATAGTGGGTGAAAGAGATCAGGAGATGGATGAGGGGAG
Organism: Carettochelys insculpta; assembly: GCF_033958435.1. Lineage (NCBI taxonomy): Eukaryota > Metazoa > Chordata > Testudines > Carettochelyidae > Carettochelys > Carettochelys insculpta. The sequence goes on along the minus strand of NC_134139.1, from coordinate 147,196,971 downwards.
GGATCACTGGGTCAAGTGGAGAAGAAAAGCAGTCACAGGAGACTAATAAAAGAGTTGGAAGAAGCAAAGAGAAGGCATACGAAGGATAGGTGATTTTATATGTTATATTTTGCTAATTAACCCATGGAAGAAAACAGCAAGACCCTGCGCAGAGGAGGATGAAGGCAAAGAAAAGAAGTTTTGAGCAATGAGTCAAACATGGCAAAAAGGCAGCTGGGACTGCAGGAGTGGAATTCAAGTTGGAGAAGTAAAATGTTTAACTAAGAATATAGCACAATTGAAGGAGGAAAGAACTAATTTGTAGTAGAAGGCAGCCTGATCACAGGATTCCTGCCCAAGACACTCCACAGCATGCAAGGGCAGAAGCAGCATATGTGTGGGAGAGCTGGCCAAACCTTACAATGGGGGAGAAATGGCTAAACTTGTTAAGGGTGGAGGGGAGTGAAGCTTATAAAGTATCAACAACCATTCTGAGGAAAGACAAACAACAGGGCAGGGAAGAAAGCACTTAGGAAGAGACAACAAGCCATCTACACCGGTGTACTGGAGGTCACACAAAGGCTCAGTGGCAGGTCACTGAGAGGACTATTAAGAGAAAGAAAGCAAGCGAGAAGAGGTGATAGTTCGATAATGGAACTTAGTAACAGAGATATAAGAAACAGGGCAGTGCTTAGTGAAGACTAAGTCAAATGAATAGACCTTTGGCTGAATGGGAGAGTTGAACCAGGCTTCAGATCAAAAGAAAAGGTGGGGGTTAGGAAGTGTGCAGCTGAAGAGTTGGATGGGTCAGCAACACGGAAACTGGGGTTACAGTGAGTGAGTGCAGGAGAAAAGGAGAAGCAAAGAGAGCCAGGAGTCAAAATTAGAGAAGAAGGCGGTCAATAAATGACCGCACCATGGATGGGAGGAGAGTCCAACACAGTATCGTTCAAAAGAGAAGAATGAGTGGAGAGTGGAAGCAACGGGAAGGGCAAGAAACCCAACACCCAACCACAGTCTGCTCCAAACCTGAAGCATCAGAGAAGTCATTTCTGGCAGACACAGAACCTGTAGAGGCAGCATCACATAAATGGATCCAAATCTCTGAGAAAGCCAGCAGCTAGACGGTGTGAGATATGAAGAGGTCATGGATAGCTGAAATCTTTGTAGAAACGGGGTGGGCCATTAAGAGACAAAAAGGCAGCAGGGAGGGAAGAAGCGATTATCGGAAGGAGGTTGGGTAGCATGAGAGGGACAAAGATGGTGACAGGAATGGATGTGGGAGGTAGAGATGGTGAGGGTGAAGGAAGGGCCACAGTTAGGATCACTGTCACCAGAAATGAGGAGGGTGCCACTAATGTGGGACCTAGAATTAGCTTGGTGGAAGGATATCAGGGTGAAAAAGGGGAGATCAGAGGGCAGATGGATGGAACTAGAATACCCTACGATACCTGGATTTGGGAGAAAAAGAAGTATAATATTCAAAGCAACTGAAGTTAGGTTACCCATAGAAACCACAGTTGATCCCATTAGGTTATAGTTAAAGGCTGGAGCCACTCATAAAAATCGGTACTAGCAGCCAGATGTGCAATAGCTCGTTTTTGTAAAAGCACAGAAAGTCCACAACATTACTGGCATAAAGAAATAAAGTATGAGAAAGCTTTTAAACATAAAAACGGTAGATAGCCTTATAACAAGATCAAGTAGATTTTAATGAATGGTTATCATAAATGAATGAGTACACAATAATAGTAAGAGCTCAACACCACAAATTGGTCTTTTAAAGGTAAACACTAGAGGTTATGAATAAGATTTGTTGATATGTTTGAAAAGTTGCATATTGATATCGTTTTTAAAAAATATTAAAACAGCAACAGCAAACTCACCCGAAAATTATCTGGAGAGCTTAAATACAGCTTTTGTCTAATATCTTCAGGAGCACCTGCACAAAGCCTGTAAAAGATATGGTAATTCCTCTCCTCTTTGCCTTGCACACAGATCCTAGATTTCTCCAAAAGATAATGTGATACAAAACCACCAACCACCAAATTCTAGAAGGAAGAGAAACAAAAGATGAAAACATTTCCTTAGACACTACAGGTTAAAAATGCCCAAATCCAGCACTCTCTCTTGTCTGGTAGGACCACAGATCTAGCAGAACCAGAGTCCTGGGGCTGGGAAGAGGAGGGGCCAGCCAGACCACCAGCAGGAGCCCACGGCACGACAGCCACAGCTGGTCTGGCTGCAATGGGGGGCTAGCAGAAGCCAGGGAGCCTGAGCCAGGAGCAGCAACAGCCAAGGAGCAGTGACCCAGACTGGTAGGATGGCAGCTCATCGCCATGGCTAGATAGGAAGCCATGGCCCTGGGAAGCTGCGGAGGAGGAGGGGTGGCTGCGGCTGGGAGCGGGTACGTGGGAGCCCAGGAGCAGGGGCTAAGGCCAGAAGGGGTGCAGCACTGACCACCCCTCATCTAGCAGAATCCCTTCTCTGGGACCACTCTGGTCCCAAGCGTGCCAGACCACGGAGGTTGAACCTGTATTATATATTTAAAACTATTTTTAAAATACCAATTAAAATATAATTTGTTAAGCTGTATAATTACAAGCATTTTGGCACAAAAATCCCCCCGTGCAAGAGTATGATTTCAGTCGGTTCCAAAATATCAGCTATAGACAGGAGCATCCAAATTTTGTAATGATGTTAAAAAAAAAAATTATTCCTTATTACCTGGGTACATCCACAAATGTACACACCCCTATATATTTTTCCTTTTCTTCCCTCTCACTCCTTGCTATATAAACTCTGGATTCTATTTTTTTTCCTATTCCCACTATCTGAAGAAAAGGGTCTTACCCCTAAAAGCTCATATAAGTCCCTGAAGCGCTACATGACTGCTTGTTATTTGTGAAGCTACAGACTAAACACTACCCTCAGACGCATATACAATATTTACTTTTGCAGAGATATCAGAAGAATTGTGTGCCAAAACTTGGTTAAAATGTGTTCATACATTTTCAAATGCAGGAGAGTATCATTTTTGTAGATTAAAATAATGTTGCACCCGCCTGGCCCAACAAGTTGCGAGTAATAATATGGCAAAGAGTGGCTTCAGTTCTCTTTTCCAAAGACTGACAAATAATACTGTTCGAGTCGGCTAAGCAGTGTAACAGATGCTTCTGCTCAGCCTGTTTCCGGCCTGGTGTGTCTGTTCCCAGGTAATGGTTAAATGCCATATCTGCAGCCATTTGAAAATACGTTAAGGAGGTTAACATTTTAACAGGGAAAAGTACATCATTCCTAAGAAGAATGGGGCATGAAAGAAGATCCTTAGCCCTTTATCAGTGTTTCTCAAGCTTTCCAATACAAAGGATGGACTTGCTGCCTTCACCAGGAAGATCTTAGGGCCCAGTGCTAGTCCACCACACCAGATTTTGAGATACACTGCCCTGTGTGAATCCACTCTGACTTAGAATGAAACAGAGATAAGAGTCACATGATGATAGGGTGCCACCCACCAAAAAAAAAAATCCTTTCTATCAAACAAAACTCACCACTTAATACAAACTACAAGCCAAGTACTCCTCCTACCTTTTCATTGAAGTGGATTTCTACAAATTTTCCAAAACGACTGCTATTGTTATTACGAACAGTCTTTGCATTTCCAAAGGCTTCTAAGAGTGGATTAGCTGTTTAAAAATAAAAGATTTCAAAATCTGATTCATAGACGACTCGAGTTCACATCAGTTTACAGTTAGCACAACTAATTATTTCAAGTAACTACGGAAGATGGCATTTGAAAGTTGAAAAACTCTTACTCCTTAGAAACAAAATTAACAAGGAAAACAGTCTTATTCATTTCATTCATTCAAATAAATTGTGTTGAAGGTACCCTGGAAGCAACTCAGAAAACAAACTTTATATATTCTATACCCGTAGCAAAGCTCTTGAATTTGAACTTTAAAAAAGGTGTTGGCTATCAATGAAAATAATTTAGAGAGTATTTTCCAAATGAAAACCAAGTAAATAGCAGCAAACAAAATATAAAATATGATGGACAATTTGAGCTCCGAGTGGATTGCCCCCAAAATAACAATTTTCCCACCTATTCCTCAGGCAAAAGCATGACAAACAACTTACGAAGTGAATGAACACTATGCATGGTTTCATTAATAACTGGGGAAGCTAGATCTGTCCTCCAAGAAAACACAAATCACTGTCCCAACAAGAGACAGTGTTCTGGGACACCTGGCATCAGCCACTGTCAGAAGGCAGTAAACTAGGCTAAATAACTGGGCTAAATGTACTTTTTAGCTAACCCATTATGGCCATTTCTCATGTTCTTAACAACGTTTAAATTTTAAGGACCTTCAGTGGTTAGAAAAGTGAAAACTGAAAGAGGTAATCTCTTCAGTAACAAGGACCCCAAATCACATCAAGCATTTTAGTTCAAAATGGACAGCCAGTACGCCCACAGACATATAGTGGAAGTGTGCTGACTTTGGAGAAGTCTTGCAGTACGTCTCCGATCACTCGCACTCAACCAAGCAAGCAGTTACATCCTGCAGTTGATACAGCTTCCAAAGAGTCTTCAATTGCAGCTTTATCCGGAATGCACCGCAATAATTTTGTGCATATATATTAAACATGCACAGTTTATAAACAAATTTAAAAACGTATCCAGCTGTGCAGCCCGGTGCTTCTGAAAAACATAATTCTGCTATCTAGCCAAAGCAATAGCAGCACACTGGGCTAAACTGTTTACGCATTTTGCCTATCAGAAATGACAGAAAATTATTTTTAAATAACTGCTGACAACCTATATAGACAGATGGAAAATATGCTGCACAAAATCTATGAATCTGAAATAAAGTTTACTAAATTCAGTTAAAGTTAACTGAATTAGGATTGATATTTCTGAGATATAGTTTTTAAATGTAATTGTGTAGGTACTGTTGTGGTTTTGTATGCATGTATGTACTTTTCTAGGAAGAAAGGGATGCTAACGTAATCCCTCAATTATCAGCCCTTTATAGAGACTAAGAGAGGTGTGTATATACAGCTTCAAACTGGGTTCTCCAGGGACAGAACAAAGAAAAAAATTTTGGATAAGCATTATGACTTTAAACTGCCTCAGGGACTTTCTGATCAACAGAGGGCATACTTCTTATGGTAGGTGTGGAAGGACTGGTCCTATTTAGGCCCTCAAAGATTATGTGCTGAACTAAACTAAAACTGTGATGAATTTATAATCACTAAGAATCCACCTGTGTGAAAATTTGAAGGACTACTCCTGCCAGAAGCCATGTTAGGACTGCAATGAATTTTGGTAAGGTTCTGCTATTGTTTTTATAGCACTTTTATCTTAATAAAATAGGCTTGCATAGAAAGAATTGTGTGATAAAAGCAATTGCCAACAATGATAAGTTATCAGTATCTGAAGTGAAAGCAAGCAGTCAGTCTCTGTTGGGAACACCACATTGAAGACAGAATGTAATGCAACCTAGAAATTCCCCAGTCAGAAAGGATAAGATAGGGCTCTCCACTCAGAAAAACCAATGGGAGGGGAGCTCGAATTCTGCATGTCTTTGCTGGACCACTTAAAGAAAATGCAGGTGCATGCTTCATCCTAAAATCTAACTCCAATAAGACTAAAGAAATTCAGTAGGAACTGTTTGCCAGATTTAAAGCTTACTAACGATAATATACAAATCCAGTGCTGAACGGTAGGAAACCGACACCGATGGGACAAGTAAAGGACGATAGTGTCAGCCTTCAATTTTTTCTTGTTAGTTATTCAGTGTTACAACCCGAATGTTAAACGTCTTAATTTTGTTGTCAACAATTTTTATAAATACAGATAAAAAATTTATATCTGCAGCTGCATCTACAAAAATGAGCTATGGATATCCACATTAACATCCATGGATGTGGAAATCCACAGATACAAAGCGGATAGCCACAAATTTTCAGGGTTCTGGATACAGAATTTGTACCCTTATCTGCAAAAATAAGCTGCAGAGATCCACACTGACATCTGTAGATACAGATACCTGCAGATGTAAAGCAGATGGATATACATGAATTTGCAAGAGTCTACTTATAAACCAAAGATTTCTTTCAAGTTTATGAGATTTTAAAATCTGGGCTTCAAAGCTGCAATGTTAATAATGAATACTTAATGAAGAACTTAAAAATATTTACAGTCTCAGAAACATGTATTACTGATGAAAAAAAAGTGAGAGAAGGTCTTTCAGCCCAGTTATAGGTTCTTATAATACAGCTGCTGTGAGCATGCTTGTGAAGGAGTTTGAAATTTGTTAAAAATTGATTCAAACATGCAATAGATGCTTTTGCACATAGCACAATTACTTCACAGCCTTTTCAAAGAATACCTACAGGTACCAATTAACATTATGGAATGCAGCTTCAGGCATTATGTCCAACTGTCAGTCACTTTCTGTGATCCCACAACAGAATGTGGACTTGGATGTTTATATACCCAGCTGTAACTAAGCAACATCATGCTTATTATACTGCATCTGTGTTAGAAAGGACAGCCTGCTCTACTTCTCTGAATAAGAGCTAACAGCTTTAGAAGCTGAAGCTAAACAAATTTAGGCAAGAAATGAGGTGCATATTGTTAACAATGAGAATTATTAACCATTAAAAAAACTTAATAAGGTTTCTTGTAGATTCTCCTTCACTAGAAAATTTTAAATCAAGATTTGATATTTTCCTAAAAGAAACTCTACTTCAGACAAGTCCTGTGGCCTGTATTATGCAGACTAGATGATCACAAGGGTTTCTTCTGGAGTTAAATAATTTATTAATATGACAAATTTAAATCCAATAAGCAAGACATGAAAATAGTATTCAGGATGAGTTGCTTTATGACAAATACAAATTAACATGGAAGAAAGATTACTTGGAGAATCCTTATTCTCAGAAATTGCTTGTGCATTTTATCCTAATTGCTGTCAGAAGAACCCTCACACATTCTAAGTAAGGCCTCAAGCATTCAATGTCACATGCTTGCTTATGCATTTTAAGGACCAAAACCCATCTCAAAGAAAAATCACCATGTGCTCCATAGCTACCCTAAATAAAACTGAGGCAAATCAAATATCTTTGCAAATTAGATGGATTGGAGCAGGCTATTGATCTTTTATGCCCAAGTTGTTTTGATAACATTTCAATTCTAGATTTTGTCACTGACAACTTTAAATCTGAACAATTTGACTTCAGTTCAGTTTAATAAGATACAATACCTTCTACTATTCTGTCATCGATATCTTGACCAGTACCATAAGATTCAGTCAGATACCTGTATAGAAGAATAGAAATGACAACATTCACTCTCTCTTACTGCCTCAGTCTCATTTACCAATATATCACCATGCCATGGGCAGATATTTGTTTAGTTTACACATAGCACTTTTCATGCATAAATGAAGAATTCAGAATTATTCAAAGATACACTTCTAAGCAGCCTGCACACAAAATTCTGTGCATGGATTCTGGAGAAGAAAACTGCAGATCCATTTTTAGACTACAGTTCAATTTTACCCTTAAAGCAGGCATTTAAAATGACTAGTTTTACATGAAAAGTACAGCGTGAACTCCAAAATTGCTTACAATAAACACAACTTACACTTGGTAAAAATTAAGTAAATCCATTAGATTTAGAAGTTAACATTAAATTTAAAAATGAATCCTTTGAGAAATTCTGCCTTTGCTGTTAAAGCTTATTTCGATCTGTTACTAATCAGCAACAACAAGAAGTCCTGTGGTACCTTATAGACTAATGGACATTTTGGAGCATAAGCTTTCATGGGAAAAGACCTGTTTCGTCAGATGCATGAGTGAAGCAGGTCTTTGCCTGTGAAAGCTTATGCTCCAAAATAACTGTCAGTCTATACGGTGCCACAAGACGACTTCTTGTTTTTAAAGATACAGACTAACTTGGCTGCCCCCTGTTAGCCGATGGCCAAGGATGTTTGGTGAGGTGCCCTCTGATACTCGTCAGCAACAAGCTGTAATGCTCACCCCCTAAAACATTCCACAACATTAAAACCCACAAATTCTGTATGCATTGGCTAGATTTGAAGAATGTTTTTAAATGAGTAATGATAATTTCCTTATTATTCTTATCAGAAGGTTGATTTTTCACCAAAAGAATATTCTGTTTCAGAAAACTCCACAAACAACTCTTTCAGTACAGCTGCTATCTCTTAATGGCTCGATCAAAGCAAGGTCACAGGCAGTCCGCAGTTAAGATGCCCTCTTTCAAAATGTCAGCCACATCTCTCTGCTTCCTATAAGAGCCAAGCCAATAGGTCTTCAGGCTAGACAGTAGCCCCCTATTCTGCAGAGGAGAAGGTGATTTCGGGCACTGGCCATCTTTTCTAGACTCCAGAAGAAAAGGAAAACTGGGGCATCTGCATGCCATGAAATGTGGGACACAGTAGCCAAAGCAAATTTATAGGTTGTACAAGGGAATGTGGAGGACAGGAGGAAAAGAGAAAGTGATAAACCAATGCAAATGAGCTGAAGTTGGCTTTATTGAGCAGTATTCTCATGCTGTGCTGAGACAGCACAAATAAAGGCAGGCAGGGAATACACGTGAATATAATCATCAATGCTACAATAAGATAAAATATGAGACCGTGCATCTTCAAATCATCAGCCATATCACAATGGTCTCAGAGTTTCTTATTTAGTGGTCTTATATGAAATTTTAATTAAAAAAAACCCTCTGCCAAAACAAAAACAAAAAAAATTCCCCATAAAACCCTGTTGTGCTGTAGCTGAAGTTGAGCACACACATCAGTAATTTTAAGTTAGTTATTTTTACCCTAGACCAAGAATTAGAGACCACGAAATTCACAGTTAACAGTAAACTTAAGTTAACATTAAACTTAAAAGGCATACAAGCATGGTAAGGTATAGAAATACATAATTAGGATACAAACCGTTACTCTGCCCTAGAGTGAGATCGTTAAGGAAAAGAATAGACAAAAAATGTTGTATGCATAAAACTCTGCTTCATCTAATTGGGATCACAAATATTAAATACTTAAAACATAATTGTATGTTACTATAGTGATGTGTGACACTGATTTGGAAACAAATTGTTTCCACATTTTATCACTCAGGCTACAATTTTGCATTGAAAATTTTAGCAAATTTCATGCGTAAGTGCAGAATCAAACATTCATAGAAAGGGTCACTAAATGAGGTGTTTTTCACTTTCAGTGTAAAATAGTTTCACACACATGCGCATGCACACAAAATCATTTAATCGGTAACTGCAGTTGTTGGCATGATATTTGGCCACAAAATAATTTAAAAAAAAAAAAAAAAAAGACTGACACCTATAAAGTGTCCCATTTGGGAGAGACAGTAAAACTTGGTTATTTAGTGGGGGTGTTGAAAAGCAAGGCCGGGAATGTGGGAGAAAGATTGGAAACCAATGGTTCCCATTGCAAACTGGTCACAGCACCACTGACATATGGCCCCTCCCCTCCCCCATCTCCATCTACGGACGGTGGACAGGTCGAACTCATATGACACTGCAAATATGTACATCAATCTGTGATGCCCACAGTAAAGAGCTGGCAAGGATAAATCCCATGCAAGAGATGCTACTGCTGCAGGGTGATCTCATTACTGACCTTATTGAAACTCATGATTACTATGACCACAGTGACATCCATGCCACAGTCGCAGTCTGTCTTACCACATTTGCATTCCTTTTAAATTTAATCTTAACTCTAAATTTCTGAAGTCACCGGAGGTTTGAAAGTATTCAACTGTTTTGCTGGATCATGCCTTAAGTACATATTAACAACATGCATGTGACAAAGATTTATCTCTATACATAATAAACTACTTTATCCTACTGAATAAAGACTCCCCTTGAATAATTTTTGGGTGACATACATACGAACCTCAAAACAAATTTTGTATTTTCTGTCTTGCCAGCTCCCGATTCTCCAGAAACGATGATGGACTGACTCATCTTGAGAACCTTCATATCACGGAATGCTTTATCGGCTTCAGCAAAAGGAAACAAAGTTATGTTACCTGCCTAATCTGCTGTGAAATCAGAATTAAGGTAGGATGTACATGATACCTAATTTAATCCCCTCTCTATTATTAAATTTCTGCATCACATCCTAGGAAAGTCCATTTCTGCTACCTCCTTACATTACATCACACTGGCCCATCCTCAAAGAATTAAGCCTTTAATGATCTTGTATATTCAAAGAGGCTGTGTCTGAAGACAAGCCCATGTATGTACCACCCACAGCAACTCCATATCAGGCGTTTGTATGCAGCCAATTCACTCATATGCAAATTTCCAAGAGCTATATCAGACTAGCAATCACTAGTTCATTCATGTGTAGTAATAGAAATCAAGGTTAGATGATGAGCGTATTTGTGTCTCTTTTAGCCATGTATAACTCTTCCTACTTTTGTTAATAAGTGTTAGATTTAGTTATTAAGGATTGGCCGACTATGCAATATTTGGGTAAGATCAAAGATTTATATTGACCTGCAGATAACTGTTCCTTTGGGATTGGTGAACCTCACATATGGTGAATCAGGCTTTCAACATCCTCTCGTTATATTAGACTTGATTGTCCATGGAAGCCAGTAGATGGAATGGCAGCAGGGCACTGTTTTTGGCTCCTTGTTAACTGATGTAACATTGCAAAAGTTTGTGTGTGTTTGGTTTGGTGAATCTGGTGACAGAATAAACTACCAATTTTGGGAAACATTTGTGCTATTTCCTGCAGTCTGCCTTGAATGTAGTGTTCTCACTGTGGCCCATCTAGATGCCCTAGTCACAGGGGCATAGTTTATTTTTCCATGCGTGAAAAAATGCAGGGTAATACATCAATCAAATTGAAATCTAGAGTCAATTTATTTACAAAATAGCTGAAGACTGATGTTACAAATAGGAAGGTGTTTTATTAAAAAAATTTCAGCTTCACATGACACTGCCAGAAATTACATCCAGACATACTAGTTTTCATATTGTTTTGTTTTGTATTCCATCTCCCCCGCTCCACACACACACTCCATTGTTGTGAAAGAGATCCTGAAAAAGGACTTTAATGAAAATTGTTTAAATGTAGTTTGATCAAAATAAAAAAGTTTAGCTTTCATACTGTGATGGACTGTTAGCAGCAGACCACATTGATTCTGTTGACTCATATTTGATGTCTTTTTCCACAATCTTCTACAGACTAGATTACTTTTATACTAAACATATAATTTTTATATGAACAGTAACTGTTTTTTTAAACCATGTGAAGATATTTGAATGCCCAAGAGGCAAAATGTAAAAGAAGGAACAACCCTCAGTGGCAATATGCTGAAGCAGAAAGGAAACAAACCTCAGTACGACTTGCTGGTAAGGACAGAAATTTTCAAAATATGCATCCCATCACAACAGAGGCCAGCACTCAGTTTTAATGACGGTATTTCTCTTTTAAAATATTTTAGACTCATTTATTGATGCTTAGATTGCATTGTATATTAAACTGAATATAATCTGCAGTCCAAGAATTTTTGTTTGGAGGTAAAGAGAAGTTATTAAACACAGTAACCATATGTCAAAGGTGAGAAGATTTATCATTTTACTGTTTTTATTAAACAGTTTAAAATAGAAGTGAAAAAAGTATATTTTAAAGGAGAAAGACAAAGAGTGGAATACATACCTATTGCATAGACATGTGGTGGTAATGTCCCAAGTGATTTACCCTGGTACTTTTTAATAGTCTCCAAAGAATAAAGTTTAGGAATGTCAAAATATGGGTTTACTGCAATAAGAATGTTGGCTACATACGTCTGTGGAGAAAAAAAATCCATATTAAATAAACCACTAGCAAGTATTCAACTAACTGGTTAAAAGCTACTCTGCATTGCTATTGAAAACACAGAAGCCTACCTCAAAGTATGAAACAGTTAAATTAGACTGGGGACATAATAAAATATTGTGAGGGAAGTCTAATGAATTAGGATTATATACAATTAATGCTGACACCATATTGCAATTAGATGGCTAATGGTGATCTTGGAGCTGCTGTATTTTTTAAAGGCCTTTAAAAGACATTTCAGAGGAAAACAAAAATTTCCAAATCACTTTCTAAACCAAATTCATACCCAGTATAACTGTGTTCTAGACAACATTTTATCCCTCTGTAAAACAAGTCCTAACCCATGCAAATGTGTGTAACTTATCACTGAGCCCATGAAGGCTAATCTAGACGGCCTCTGTATTACTTGTATGTATCTTACTAATATTAGATGCATTGTACACCAACATAAACACATATCCTCCTGGAACAAAATTCAATAGATACACAGAACAGCAATATGCAACAACCAAGTACATAAAATAGATTTTCTATCAAGCTAGAAGACCATTTGGGATGAGATAAATTTCAAATCACATTTTAAGAAAAATATAAAAGGTTAAACTGCAAAGATAGCAGATCATATTTCCCCACATCATGATATCGGGTGATTCTTCAGAAATTCTGTTACAGCAGAGACAGAGTGGGGAAGAATGACGTTTTAAAAGCAAAATTCCCTATCGCAAAGAAAAGTTGTGTGGATAAATTCTCGAATGTATCTGAGGTGCTCAGAAACTAGTGGTGATAACCAGGTTACATAAAGGCATAGTTAGATGCCTGAGGATGACGTAAGAGAAACTCTTGCACAAAAAGACTTCAGACTATGAAGTAATTCCAGCTAATTGTTTTCACTTGCTCTTTTTGAGTTGAGAATACTAGAAAACCCAAAGAAGGGGGTTGGACAGGAGTCACTAAACCAGCGTGTCCTTTCTGTGTTGAAGTGGGGAGAGGAATACACCTCTTTACAGAACACTTATTTTATCTACTTTTGTTCTCACTGTTTCTCTGAAGAAATGTGTATGTGTTAAGTCGTTCAAGAGTCACCAGTACTAATATAACGCTCCTCCAAGTAGGTACTTAAGTTATATAGAATTGATTCTGAAAACAGCGTACAAAAATAATTGTTTACTACAGTATTTGAAGTTACAAGGGAAACTGAGCTAATTTTATAAAAATAGAGATTAAGAACATAGGTATCTTTATTTAAAATAGTGAAGATAGATCCCTGAGCTGAAACACATTCTGACCTTCATACTTTCTGCTAGAGATGTGTGTTTTGGGCTTTTTGTTTTTAACTGCAGTCAAATCATCAACAATACTAGCATGGTCTCTAAAGAAGATGACTGGTATTCTTAAATCAGTAAATAATTCATACCTGTATAACGTTCAGAGTAGCAGCAAATGAAACTAAGTGAATACAGTTTCAGATAGGAAAGCTTACATTTAAATAAATCCATCTGACTATAACTGAATTTTAATGCAAACGTTGCTTTAGCTGTTCCAGCTCAATGCTGATTTATCCTTTTTAAGAGGTGAAAAAAAGAATTTTATATAACATGTCAATAACTGAATTTTTTTCCCCCAAGCTTCTTGTGTCTCTTCTATTTCACAACTGTCATTGCCAGCGCAGATGGCAAGGACTAAATGTAATTTAGCCAGAATGCATTAAGTATAATTAGGCAATTTGATAGCAATCTAAAATATTAAGATGGTCATATGAGCTAGAAAGTGTCAAAGGAGATGCCTGTTTGCTTCGTTCAAAAATAATGAAGAAAAAGAGCCATCTTTGGTAAGAGCAGACCTCGTGGCAAAGTCACAGACTTAAAGGGATGCAATTTGCTGCAATGTAATGAAATAATGAACTACAAAATAACAGAGAGAGAGAGAGAGAGAGTCCAAATTACCCAATTTATCAGATTAACTACTTTTACCCATCTGAATGAGGTGGCTTTCCTTATAGAAACCTTTAACATTCATAAATGCTACTAAATATGCTTGGACATTTAAACCTTTATTTTCTGCTGTGAAACAAACAGGCAAAAATATGACATAATAAACAGCATAATTTAGTTAGCATATTGTACATTCTAATACCATGTGTAATACTTACATAAATTCTATCTTTACAATACCGCACTTTGATATTGTGAAGGAGTGTAGCTTCATTTAAGTACATTAGTGAACCTGCAATTGAAAACTCACACCGTTATTTTGACCAATAGCCATATTAGTATAAATTCATGCAACTGAAATACATCAAGAAGAATTTTGTTCCCCTCCTCCTTTTTTGGTCTGTAACTAGTTTAATCTGGTTGGTCTCTTCAAAACCTTTCAAAGGGACATTAGCAACTTTAAGAAACATAGTTCTGTCTGAAAAATGTCTACCTGAAAATTTTAACATGACAATAGTAAAAAACACAGCTCAAATAAAATTTTCTTCTTCTAATATTTAGCAAAGAACATTAGAGCATGGACATGTCAACCCCGACTTCTTTCTTCAGTGATACCAGGCCCAGCCTCCCTGAACAGCTATTTCCACAACCACATTTATGTTTTGCTCCATATTTCCCAATACACCCAGCAACAAACTTCTTGTCAAAAATTCTTATGATCAACTTATTCTCTTTCAAATCGTTCTTTGCCATTGTGCACACAGAAAAACGTCATCTAACAAGCCAGGTAGTTGTAATTGCTAGTTCTTAGCATATCCAAGGCGCAATTTTCAAACTTTCCAGACTAGATTAAGTCAGGGTATATTTTCATAGGAACAACAAAAGGCATTATACTGATCCCAGGACAACCGCCTAGGTGATAATTAAAATCTCTGCTCCAAACTCTATAGGTGCACAAAAAAATTATTAGAAAAAAAATAACATTAACAAAACCAACTTTTTTCCTTAATCTCACTGCTGAAAATGCAAACCCACTCTACTGAAAAAATTAAAAATTCTACCTTGAGGCAGAAAGAAAGCATAGAAAATCTCAGATTGAATCATAAATGTTTGGCAAAACCATCAAGAACTGAAAACATTGCTAATAATGGAAAGCGTTAGACAGTCTTAATTCTGGGGGATCGCTACCAGCTCCATCTATGTTAACAACATTGTCCTAAAAGCACCTCCATGAAGATCTTTTATGTAGAGCTTCCTTAACATAGAAACTTCCTACACTTGTCTCTTTAGTTTCCTGTTCACATTTCAAACACAGAACACACACATCCTCACTCTTCTGTTTCATCCACCACCCCAGACTGCTACACTTTAAACAATCAGCAACACAAAATAATCTCTATTATTTCAGCTTCCTGTGTACATGTGATACTACTTTCTTTAGAGTCAAGTTTCAATGTCTTCTTGATGGTCAATCACACTTCTGTCTCATGAGCTCTCCAACAAGTCTAGGATGCACTGCTCACACACGTGATCAGCACACCCTGAAAGATAAGGACTCAAAAAATGGAAGAAGGCGACCACTATTTCTGCATTAGGGCTAGAAGGGGCTCTTTTCCCATGTTTTAATTTCCTCAGCTTCCTGAGGCTCAAAAGATTTATCCTTTTTTCAAATACCGGAAACCAGGCCCGCAGACAGGCGGGGGGGGGGGGGGGGTTGGGAAAGGGTCAATTACCCTGAGGCCTGGCATTTCAAAGGGATCCAGAACTCCAGCCACTGCTAATTTGGCAGCCACAGTCATTGGCGCTCCCAGCCCCTTTGAAGTGTTGACAGCACTGATCTGCCATTCCATGCAGTGGGGGAGGGCAGTGCTGCTGACTGCCCTAGCCCTGCCCCTTTGACCCTTGGCCCCACCTCTTCCAGGGTGTGGAGCCACCCCCCCCACCTTACCCTGGGACCTGCAGTGCCTGTTCATCCTGATGCCAGAAACCAAAAACTTAATATTTAAGGGTATAAGACCCACTAGTAATTAGGACCCTTTCAAACCTTAACTTTATAGTTACTCGAGCTTCCTCTGTTTTTTTGCTTATTGATGAAGGTCAGCCTTCCCAGCTACTTCACACAGGGACATCACAGAAACCACCTGGGGATCGTGAGGCTACGCAGGCTGCAGGTAACCTCTGCTTCATGCTCCAGTCACACATTAGCCACCACAGTTCCAACAGACTTTAAGAATGGGGAACAAGAACTTACAAAAGGAACAGAGCCCTGTCTACCAATGCCAG
Source organism: Carettochelys insculpta (assembly GCF_033958435.1). NCBI lineage: Eukaryota > Metazoa > Chordata > Testudines > Carettochelyidae > Carettochelys > Carettochelys insculpta. Next base: position 147,180,890 of record NC_134139.1, on the reverse strand, counting down.
TCAGGCTCTTCAGCAGTAAGCAATCAGTCAATATGCATCCCTCCTAAATGTGCCAAACTGGCTTGCAACAGCAGAACACACCCATGGCTCCCCTTTGATGTGTCCAGCTCAAGCAAGAAGCAGCACTCCCCTTTTTGGAACTGCTACAAGAGTAAACTAACTTCGCGGTCAGACTCCATCATATAGGCCTTGAACACGTGATCTGCTGAGGGAGGGCATCTTTCATCATGGGACGAAGCAAACATAGATGTTCTTGCTCTTTCATCAAGCTTTCTTTGCTATCTTAGCTCCAATATCTGCTACATGGTACTTCTATCTTTCCTGAACCCTCCTTGTTCATCGGCTAGATGTTCTTCTATCTGTGATCTTAGTCTCTCCATCAGTATCATCAACACTTTGCCTAGATGATTCATTAGGGCAATCGTTCTGTAGCTCTTGCACTTCAATGCACTTCCTTTCTTGTGTATGGTGACTAGCATGGATCTTGTCCATTCGTTAAGTGCCTTCCCTTCTTTGCATGCTATATTACATAGTCGGTATATTTCCTGAATCACACTTTCTCTGCTACACTTAATCATTTCTCCCTTTATGTTATCATTTCCAGGGCTTTTGTTGTTCTTTAGTCATTTCACTGCTCTTCCAATTTCCTCCTTAGAAATATCAGTCTTGCTCTTGATACTCCGTCAGGCCCAACTGTGCTTTGTACAGATTGGTGCAATATCTCATCCATCACTGCTCAATCTTCTCTTTGCTCATGAGCACCTCTTCATTCTCATCTTTTATCATCATCTGCTTCTGCTGCCTCTTCCTACTAATATTCCTAAGCATTTTGTACACCTCCCTGGTCTTACATTCGCTGCAATACCTCTCTATATTTTCACACTGCTCCTCTAACCATTTCACCTTATCCTTTCTGGCTGCTTTCCTTGTATCATTGCATTTCTCCCTATATTGCTGTTCTGCTCTCTTGAAAACATCCCTTCCGATCATCAACGATCTCTTCTCTTGGACCAGTTTCAGCATCTCCTGCAAAATCCACTTCTTACTGATTTTCTCTTCTTTTGGAGCAGTCTTCTCAATTGCCTCTTCTATCGCTGTGGCTATTCCTTTGACTCTCTTATCTAGGTCCTTCTCTGTGCCCACATTCCTAATCTCTTCAAATGCTGCTCTGTACACATTCCATATTTCTTCCTTACCTAGCCTCGCCACATCTCTTCTTTTCTTAAACTGTGTCTTACACTTTCTTTCAAGTTTCATCTTGATGTTTGCAATCACTAGACTGTGATCCGAGTCTACATCCGCTCGTTGGAAAGTTCGGCACTACTGTACTGATGTTATCCTTCTTATCAAAATCATATCTATCATGTTCTTGGACCTCCTGTCATTCAATTGCCATGTCCACTTCCTACAGTTCTTTTGTCAGAATCTCATATTGCAGATCACCATTGCATGCAGATCACCATTGTGTAGCAAACTCTAGTAGTTTGTCTTGTTCTTTTTTTTCTCCATAGCCAAACTTTTCCGTGACTCTCTCCCAACTTTTGTTACCTGTTCCGACCTTCACGTTCCAATCTCCTCCAATGATCAACACATCTCTCTTCAGCATCTCCTCCAGTGTCTTCGTCAAATCTTTATAGAATAGCTCAATCTCTTCCTCTGTACTGTCTGACATGGGTTCATACACTTGAATGACCAAATGATAAAAGATGTCAGCTTGGATGTCACCTGGATAAACAACATCCGTGACACCAATTGAGTTTTCAGGGTTGGGTGAATAAGTTGGCTACGAAAAGAAAATTACAACTAACACACATACTATCACTTGGAACATGGAACATCCAAACATTGTTGGCGACTGGAAAGTTAGAGCTGCTTCAAAAGGAGATGGAGAGATACTGATGTGATACACTTGGACTGGCAGGGATGCATTGGATGATATCAGGAGAGAATGAAGGAAATACTTAGGCTTTGTCCTGAGCAAAAGCTCCCTCTAGCCCACAAATCCCTCAGACTGTACCTCAGCCAACTTCTCAAACTCAATTTCTCTCCTCCTGAGAAAACAGCCTGAGGGCTTTTTACTGAACTGGACAATTAGGTATTTATATGAGATTTTTATTTCTCAACCATATGTTCAACCCAATCAAACACTTTGCTCTTTTCTCTTCCAAGATTTTATTTGGATAGGGAGAGACAAATAGTCCACTGCTTTCTAAACCGATGGAAAAATCTCTTCCTCGTCTGATTTCTCCCAGGTGCAGAATGGCACCATATCTGTTTAATCATAGGAAGTAAGATGCTACTTGAAACAGGACTTGTTGTCCTAAGTCATGTACTGCTTTTGAAAAACTCACCCTTTCTGTATTTTGTATTAAGAGCAGCAGAAGCTTGACTTAGAGTCCATGTGGAAAGGTAATCTTAAACATCCAGGCCAACAAGTACAGTCCCCAGGAAGCAAAACTTAAAAAGGCTACTTCTTCAATTTGTTTTCGAGAAATAGGGCACTCTAAACAGATTTGACTGCATGAGTCAACAATGAAATTCTAGACATTGTTACCAGATTAAAAAAGGAATAAAAACACAGAAGTATACAATATTCTTCATATTTTGGGTCTATAACCTCCCTCTTCTATTACTACCCCCAAACTTCAGAATGCCATGACAGAACAGGTAGCTTTTCACCACACATCAAAAATCGAATAAAGCCCTACACTAATGCACATTCACCCTACTGTCCATCAAACTGACGAACTGGGTCACTACTATACTATGATGCATACTGGCTTTAACATATGTAGATCACACTGACATTCATTTTGTTCCAGTTTTAGAAAAGTATCACATGTCAAATGCTGGACTGAAACATTCCCCTTTTGAATGCTCATTTGAGAATAGTAAACAGCTGCTTCTTAAAATTAATTGAGACATAGAACACATGCATAGTCCATCAAGCTCTCCAATGGAACCCACAAGGAAAACACAAAAGAGGAAGACCTCTGACAACATGGAGAAGATCTGATACTGAAAGACAAGAAGGGTACTCCTGGGATCAGCTAGAAGCTTTGTCGCGAGACAGAGTGAAATGGAGGAGACTTAAGAACATAAGAATGGCCATACTGGGTCAGACCAAAGGTCCATCAAGCCCAGCATCCCATCTGCCGACGGTGGCCAATGCCAGGTGCCCCAGAGAAGGAGAACAGAAGACAATGATCAAGTGATTTATCTCCTGCCATCCATCTCCTGCCCTTGTTATGAAGGCTAGGGCACCATACTTTATCCCTGGCTAATAGCCATTTATGGACCTAACCTGCAAAAATTTATCAAGCTCTTTTTTAAACCCTAATAGAGTCCTGGCCTTCACAGCCTCCTCGGGCAAGGAGTTCCACAGGTTGACTGTGCGCTGTGTGAAGAAAAATTTCCTTTTATTAGTTTTGAACCTACTACCCATCAATTTCATTTGGTGTCCCCTAGTTCTTCTATTATGGGAAAAGGTAAATAATTTTTCTATATTCACTTTCTCCACACCATTCATGATTTTATATACCTCTATCATATCGCCCCTCAATCGCCTCTTTTCCAGACTGAAAAGTCCCAGACTTGCAGATGACCTACGCTCCACCAAGAGCACAAGGTGGTAAGTCAACTAAGTCATTGCTATAAACACTATATGCAACTTCAACCAAACAAACTGAGAGAAAAGTAGAGATCTGGTTACAAAACAAATGGATCCTTGCTACTATATATATACTTTAAAATGCAGTACTTACAATTATCCTCCACATCCTTTTTACTGTCGTCTTCTGCAGGAAACACTTGGTTGATAAAGGCCAAAAAACTCTGTCAGATTTAGAAAAAACATATTTTCAGATTTTCAATTGCAGACAGGAAAACGGCTATAAGATGATATCTGCTAAATTTTAAATGTAAGTGAATTATCTGCATTAAGAAAAAAGTGAAAATTTACCACTGTTTTATTGCAGCACAATTTAATTTGTTCACCTAATCGCTACCACACTCTATTGCAGTTGCTCCTAAGGAACCTAATCAAGGATTTAGACCTTATCATATTAGGTATTGTACCAAAATACACCTCTCCCTAACCCGAGCAAGAGTGTTTACTATTCTTGTAATTAGACAAATGGAGGGATGCTAATGGTAAAGATAGCTGCATTAAAACAATCATGGTCATCTCAATTGTACTTTTACAACTACATTATTCATCCATAGGTCCCTAAGTGCTTTAAAGATAAGCAATAGCCTGACATATGTAGGTACAGCAGCAATCGGCATTATAGAAAACAGTAACACAGTTATAAGCATTTTGTTGAAAAGGAAATGGACTCAAAGGATGTGACTTGCTCAGAGTTATACAGCAAGCCAACGGCAACTCTAGGAATAAGAGCCAGGTCTCCTGATTCCTAGCAATCCTACTATTGCACTCCTATCCCAGTTAAATACAGTCCCCTTTAAAAATATACTACATTTAGCTGTGTCTGTGTGTGTCTGTGTGTGTGTGTGTATCTATCTATCTATATTATACATATATATATATATATAAATATAAATATAAATATAAATATAAAAAATAGACTACATTTAGCTGTGTGTGTGTGCGCGCGCACATGATATATATAGAGAGAGAGTAAAACTTGGTATATGCCCAAACAATGACTTTTAATTTTACAAGAACTTCCTTTAACCCTGTACTTCAGTTGCACAAGGAAACACTTAGGCAGGGTTCACTCACTACAACAAATCTGTAACAAAAGGAAACTTCTCTTTAATACTCTAGAAATTCTCATTCATATTCTTTTATAAAGGAAAGAGAAACATGCAAGAACAGATCAAAGTGTACACAGTGTACAAATAGGCTACTGCATTTAACACAAAAGTTACACAGGTTTGTCCAGACATTTATTTGAGTGTGCACAGCAAACAAGTTATTTGCACAGCGAATTGTAACTTTCCATGAGTGAACAGAAACTGTGTAGTATCACCTCATGTTATAGCAGACATGCTGCCACAAAAAAAACATGCCATGAAGTGAAGGGGATTAAAGCAGTGCAAGTAGTCTCCCTGATCAATAATGTCAAGAAAAAGGCAACAAGATCTCTCTGTATCTTAAGTAATGATCTTAACATTTTAAGTAGGTTGTTCTATTGAAAACTTTGCTCAGTGAGACACCCTCATGACAAACATTTTTTGTGTGGCAATCTATGAGAGATACAGAAGATTATTTCAGTACAACAATTTAATATAAGCCACACAATCTAAAATTGCAACAGCACTATGTAGCTTCCATTCCAACTAATTTGCAAGTGGCAGATTTCTTAAGTTGAAGCATTAAAGTCTCTGTAAAAGCACTCTAACCATTGCTGGTTGGAAAACAATAAAAAAAGCTTCCATGATTTCCATCCCTGTTATAGGAGGCTCTTTGTGGATCATGCACTTTTTGCCCTGACACTCCCATATTTTAATTCCGACTTCCCTTTTTTGCTGCTATGGTGGTAGAGCATTGTAAATGATGGCTTATACACATTGTCGTGGATATGGTCAGAATATACATTAGCCAGATCTCCTCAGGAAGTGTACATAGCCAGCTAGACACGTGTCCAGTGGAGCACGTTGCCTCCAGAGAGCCCTAAGCGTAGGTAATGCATAGTGGGAGCCAGTTCTCCGCTTCCTTCAGATTTCTATTTGTTCTGCTGGGATGGGGGTTGAAGAGGGTCTCACTCCTTCTCTGGCTGTGCCTACCCACCAGCATGCATGGCATTTGTCCTTGGCTGCCAGGTCTAAGTGGAAGGGGCAGGACCAGCCATTTCTCATGCTGGCTGCTCTAGATTGTTCCCCTGTGCAGGGCCGCAGCTGTCTGAGAGCCTGACTGGGTTGCCAGGTCATCTCACTGTAAGCCCTACTGCCAGGAACAGAGGTTGAGTCAACAGGAGCCCCCTCTCCCTCCTGGTGTGATTCCAGCTCACTTGACCCCTGTCCCCAGAAGCCAGGCCCAGACTGGGGGAGGCCCACTGCTGTGCAACCAGGCTGTCTCAGGCTGCTGCTGCGCTGCACAGAATCAGCGACCCAGAGTAGCCACCCTTAACCCCATAAGAGGTTTCACCTCACTCCTCCCACCCAGCCCAGCTGCCAGGGAGAGTGGCTTAGCCTTGGAGGACAGGCACAGCAGGAGAAGGATAGAGCTCCCCCCGACCCCCCCACCCTCGCAGATAACAAGAAGTGATGATAGCACAGTGACCCAAGGCTGGGCACAAGATGGGTGTTCGCTGGACAGAGGAGGCATGTGGGGGGTTCCTCTGCCCACCCCCCAACCTCTAATACTGGAAGGCATAAGTTGTCTATGGCCCTAAGGATTCTACTATGTCAGAGAATGCTGCAGTCAGCTATTCAGAGGTTTGGCACATTGGAGAGAGGTCCCCATTAATTAAAGTTGCACTGGCTTTCCACAGTAAGAGAGGAAGCCGTGCTAGTCTATTTACTATCAAAGCAAAAAGCAGTCAAGTAGCACTTTAAAGACTGGCAAAATAATTTATTAGGTGAGCTTTCGTGGGACAGACCCAGTGTCTGAAGAAGTGGGTCTGTCCCACGAAAGCTCACCTAATAAATTATTTTGCCAGTCTTTAAAGTGCTACTTGTCTGCTTTTCGTTTTGGCTTTCCACAGTACTTAAAGATTTTTCCTTTTTGCCTCCTCTAGACAGATAGAGCTGTTCATCCCACATGAAGCAAAATAAGACTGTATACACAAGGAAAAACACACCTCCCCAAAATTCTATAATTTCATTAGCTATTCGTATCTATTGAAATGTAATTTAAGTGTAAACATATGGTGATGAGGACAGACTTTGTTTTCAGAAAGCGGCTGAGTTATAGCACCCAGTTACTCAACTGAATCTCTCTTCTCAAAATCAAGCTCGTTGTTTTTCAATATTTTACAGCTCTAAAAGCAGCTGCACCAGATTAGTCAATATGGGAGTGAACAGTATCTCTGTGTCTCCAGTGCTCTACGTTAAGAGCCAGTACACTCAAGCCTGGCAAAGCATGTGAGTAGATACGCTTTCATGAAAAATTAAGGAGCCATGCTGTGTATCATCCCTCATTAGTTAGATAATGCTGTCACTTCCATCTTATGCCAGAATGCATGCTGAAATTGTCAGCAGAAATGAAGTACTGGGAACGCTTTGGGGGCTGTAAGGATCATGACAGTTCAGGGAAATTGACAGATGCTCTCCTTGAGGTCCCCTCCAAGCTAAGTAATTTATTACAATATCTCATCTAAATTTAAACTTTTAAAATATTAAGTGATCTGAAGATAACTGGAGTTTCATTGAGTAGCATGTATTTATCTACACACCTGTTTAGAATATGAGCTCAGTTTCAGTTATGTCTAAGAAGAATGAATAATATATGGCTTAATTCCAGCACTGCATTGTTTTCCAGATGATATTTATCACATGAAATTCCCATGTTTGCATGTTTCCAGCTACTATGGATGGGTAATTTAATATATTGTATTTAAAAATGAACAAGTTATCCTAGTCACATGATTAAATATTTTTCCCCAGGAAACTCTTTACCCTTTCATCCCATTTTTTTAAAAATGGGAATTTAGGAGCAAGGCTATCAATTGACTATAAAAGTACTCACAATCATGCTGCTAAACAATAACAGAAGACCATTTATTGAAATACTTTTTTTTCATTTTAAAATATATTGATTTCCACTGCAATATAAAATACAAAAACAATGGAAACAGTATTTTTCAATTCACTTAATGCAAGTAATGTAGTGCCATCTCTTTATCATTAAATATTAACTTATTAATGTAGAATTATGTACAAAAATAACTGCATTCTAAAACACAATATAAAACTTTACAGCGGGGCTCACCAACCTTTCAGAGGAGCACCAAAATTTGACTAAAATTTTTCCAAGTACTGGTGATATTTTTTCAAGTCACTAATAGTCCTACTTACACAAATTAAGATGCAGAGCTTTACCATTTAGATGGTGGTTGGTAGCATTAGCCAGTCTTTTGTTAGTCCATAGGGTGACATGGCTTTGAGCAAACTCCTGGCTGCATGGAGAGGAGGGGTGGGGGATCAGCTCCTGACTTGTGTGCTGATGAAGACTGGCTCACCTGCCACTCTTGGCACCCAATGCTTGGGATTCCTGAGCATAAGCTTTTGTGGGCAAAGACCCGCTTTGTCAGATGCAGTATCTGACCAAGCGGGTCTTTACCCCATGAAAGCTTAAGCTCCAAAATATCTGTTAGACAAACAAGCTTGTTTACATTTACAGAGGATAATACCTACAACTACTTGTTTACAGTATCACCTCAAAGTGAGAACAGGCATTTGACATGGTACTTTTGAACCAGCATCATAAGGTATTTACCTTCAAGATACGCTAAACATTCATATGCCCCTTCATGATTCAACAACCATTTCTGAGTTTTACATCATTTTGTTTTTGACTGTGGTTATAAAATAAAAACATTGTACATTTTTAACATACACTTTGGGGATACCTATATAAGGTGAACTGCAGAACAAAATTTTTTGTTTATCAGTTTTGCAGTGCACGTATTTGTAATGAAAACAATAATATAAAGTGAACACTGTACACAGCACATTCTGCGTTGTGACTGAAATCAATACATTTGCAAATGTAGAAAAACATCCACTATATTTCATAAATTTCAATTAGTATTCTATTTTAAGCTAAAAATTAAATTAAAAATATAATTGTGATTAATTTTTGATTTTAAGTTAACTGCAATTAATTGAGAGCCCTATTTGCACGTGATATTGTATTTTTACATGTTTAAAGCAAGATCCTGTAGTGACAGAAATTATGTCAATTGCACGCGCGCACACACACATTTACCTGACATTGCTCAGGTACTTACGGAGGGGCTCAGGGCAAGGGGATGGAGGTGTGAGTGGGTGTAGGAGTCAGGACAGGCGGTGGGGAATGCAGGAGTCAGAGCATGGGGCTGGGGTAGCAGGGAAAGCCTCTGGTTTCCAGCAGGATCCACAATGTTGCATGGGGAAGGAAGCACACCTAAAATGTCCTTGTTCAATAACCAGAGGAGTAGCCGTGTTAGTCTGTATCCACAAAAACAAGAAGTCCTGTAGCACCTTATAGACTAACAGATTTTTTGGAGCATAAGCTTTCGTCAGCAAAGACCCACTTCGTCATATGCATCTGGCGAAGTGGGTCTTTGCTTGCGAAAGCTTATGTTCCAAAAAAGAACTGTTAGTCTAAAAAGTGCCACAGGACTTCTCATTATTTTTATTCAATAATGTGGTCCACAGACCAGTTAAAACAAGTATTTCAGCCTGCTTGAAGCTTGGGGGCAAAACCAGTCCTGTCATGGAGACTAGAGAACTGCGCTGTCTCCTGAAATTTCCCACCCACATTGAGAACTTCCAAGCCAAAAAAAAAACCCAAATCTGCTTTTCTTAACTACAGATTATGATAAACATCCATTGAAGGAAAAGAACAATTTCTCTTGCTGCCTAATCAAAACTCCAACTCCCACATCAATCCTTAACTATTAATTTCCATCTATATCCTGGAGATTTGTTTGTTTCCGGGGCAGGACAGAGCTGAGGACCTCATTACAAAAAGAACAGAAGTTTTCAGGTAAGCATGAATACATTTTTCTGTTTTTCTTCATGATAAGTTCCAAAAGTCTGTTACTATGGGGCTTTTGCAGCAGCATGCCTCCAGAATGGAAAGCAGGACCATCCTTTAAATGTGGAAAACCAAATTAAGGTAAATTGTATGTAAGTATCTCCTTTACAAAACCATGGGTACTAAGACATGGATAAAACTTCTGCCCTACTCCCCTATCCCGCCCCAAAAAAAAGGAGGCGGGAGGAATGGCACTGGCAAAGACTGAACAACCAATATGCAGAACTTGTTGAATTATTTTGCTGGCCATCTAGTGAATCAGCAGATCTCTATATTGAAGATAAGATGACATTGCCCTGAGATTTTCAGTGCTCCTAAGGAATCAACTATGATGTTTAACCAAAAGATGAACATTTCTTGAACGTACTCATGGAATGAGGACTGAATAAGACGTATAATACTTCCATTAGAGATAGGTCTCAATTTCAAACTAAAAAATCCTTTGCCAATTGGCAATAGCAGCCATTTGGAGTCCAACTCTAATGGACAGGGTGTGAAATAACACTCTTGCAGAGATTCATTCTGGGTAGTGCTCTGGGGAGCAGGATGAGGTTCCAAGGTTACGCTCTATGATCTTGTAGGGCTGGAATAAATGCAGTGCGCGAGGCAAGCATTTAACATTGGAATGTGTACAAAACTTACTTTTCTTTAACATTAGGCTATAGAGCATTAGTGTTTTCCCTTTGACAATCATATACCCACAACAAAGTCTTCCAGCAAGACCTCAAAGTTACAGTGACATACCAGTGATGTGCAATTAAATATGGACTTTGCACCAGCCAGTACAGAAAGATGTATATGTTTATTTCTCCTTCAAATATTCATTTAAGCAAGTATGATCGCTGATGGATTATTGGTCTTGAAACAGCTCATCTTCTCTATGAGATAGAAATATCCAGGGATCCAACACTAAGTTAACGAAGACTCAGAGATATAGCCTCTTACACAGAAATGTCTAAGTAGGTATCACTGATGCTCCCTCATCCCATCTTTTAGAATATCCTCAGAAGCTGTGGAAAAGGCAGGATCATATATAAGCAGTAGGGAGCTTGATCAGGTTTGTTAGATGTCATTAACATCCCACATCCCAAGCCCTGACAGAGGCTGTAGAACACTATTTACTATTTTCATATGCAAAAAAAAAAAAAAAAAACACTAACCAACAATGAATGATGTATTTCTAAGAGCGTGAGCCTTAAAAGACCAAACTGACCTACAATGAATGATATTTCTGACAGCACCAGTCACTTTGCGAACCTTGACTTTGCCATATAAGCCTTGGCCTTCATCTCCCCATTTGTGGGCAGTGTGATGGTGTGAGGAATATGTCTGTATCCACTTATGAATACTATGTGAAATTGTAACAGTCATGTGGATTACAGCATCCATCTTGTAGTAGGTACTGGACATGTTGTGAGGAACCACATCTGGAAAGCTGTAACAGACCCATTAAAGATAATCAACATTGAGTGGTTTTCCCCTCCTGACGGACTCTGAATAGACTCTGCAGAGAAGCCTGGAAAGCACATGGCTATGGGGACTGGGGTGTTTCCATGACTCAAGAGGGATAAAGTCCATTTTCCAAAACAGCAAGCATCGGGCCCAGAACTAGTCTGCTATCCACGTGTAATCCCAGAAGCACTAAGTCCAAAGACATGGGAGAGTGAAGTCTGCACTCTACAGCCTCGGCTGAGAGCCAGCTGGCTTTTAGCTCATGTGGCAGAAGCACATGGCTTTAGCCCTTGAGGTCATAGGTTCATTCCCTCTTATCAATGATATCCCAAATAAGCCCCCACTCTTAAGGCCCGTGGACCCAGATCATCAGCAGAAGGGAATGAACCAGCAGAGCAGAGACTTCACTCTCGCATGTCAGTGGTCTCAGAGCTGCTGTTGCTACACATACGGAAGGAGCAGTGTACTGAAACCTCAATGAATCATTGTGTGGTAGCTAATGGATGCGGTCCTATCTCCGTTACATACAGCCTGAACTGAATTGGGAAGATGTATAAAACAAAACAAAAAAAACAGCATTTCTACAGGAAACAGAGAGTATGGATGTGCCCCTTAATGAGGAAGCAGTGCTGAAGTGACACAGAGAAATACTGCAAAAACAACGAAAAGTCCCTGTGGAACCTTACAAACTAACACATAAATTGGAGCATAAGCTTTCGTGGGCAAACACCCACTTCATCAGATGCATGCTGGGAGATACTGGTACCATATGAACTCTAAAACACTGACATATGCTTGTGTAACAGATCAGAATTCCCAACAGTATTCAGTAGGAATTGGGCTTGCCTCTCTTTGACACCAAATATTTTGTAATGTAGCTGCCTTCATCTTCTGTTAACATTCTTCTGAGATTAGACCTTCTACTTGATGGTAGTTATTGTCAGTTCAGGCCTATGACTGGCATCCCTGGACCCATGTATTTGCACTTTCCCTGAAATCTGAGATACTCCAGGAACCACATAAATCAATATGTTTGCCTTAGTTTTCTTTTTCAGTCACAGTCTAGATCAGAAAAAAATGTCTAAGAAGAGATAAAGGATTTTTTTCCCCCCATTTCTAAAACCAGTATAACTGTTACCAAGATACAAGAGAGAGACCTTGGGAGTGGATGTAAAATATTATGGTAACGTCTGAAGTTTGGAAAAAAACCATCTGTCATCCATCTACAATAAAGGTAGAGTAGTGGTGGTTGGAGACTCACTTCTGAGGGGGACGGAGGCGCCCATCTGTCGTCCTGACATTTCATCTCGGGAGGTGTGCTGCCTGCCGGGGGCCCGTATCCGAGACGTTACACAGGCATTGTCGAGGATTATCCGGCCCTCTGACTACTATCCCATGCTTCTCATCCATGTGGGCACTAATGATACTGCGAGGTGTGATGCTGAGCAGGTCAAGAGTGACTTCAGGGCTCTGGGGGCACGGGTCAGGGAGTTTGGGGCACAGGTGGTATTGTCTTCAATCCTGCCTGTCAGAGGTAGGGGCCCAGGCAGAGACAGGTGAATCCTAGAGGTGAATGCTTGGTTGCGTAGATGGTGTCGCCAGGAAGGCTTTGGTTTCTTTGACCACGGGATTCTTTTCCGGGAAGGACTGCTAGGCAGAGATGGCATTCACCTTTCGAGGAGGGGGAAGATCATATTCGGACACAGGCTGGCTAACCTAGTGAGGAGGGCTTTAAACTAGATTCGACGGGGGCAGGGGAGTAAAGCCTACAAGTAAGTGGAGAGCATGGATACCTGGGAGATGAACTTGAAATGGGAGGGAGTATGGGCTACACTGGGAGAGTAAAAAGAGGGCCAGGGTAAAACTGGGAGGCAAGACCAAATCAATGTCTGAGATGCCTATATACACATGCAAGAAGTATGGGAAATAAACAAAAAGAACTGGAAGTACTAATAAATGAATACAACTATGATATCGTTGGCATCACGGAACTTGGTGGGATAATACTCATGACTGGAATGTTGCTATTGAAGGGTACAGCCTGCTTAGGAAAGAGACAGGGAAAGAAGGGAGGAGGTGTTGCCTTGTATATTAAAAATGTACACACTTGGACAGAGGTGGAGATGGATGTAGGAGATAGACGGGTTGAAAGTCTCTGGGTTAGACTCAGAGGAGTAAAAAACCAGGATAAGGTCCTACTAGGAGTCTACTACAGGCCCCCTAGGCAGGTGGAAGAGGTGGATGAGGCTTTCTTTAAACAGCTAACAAAATCATCCAGGGCCCAGAATTTGGTGGTGATGGGAGACTTCAACTATCCAGGTATATGTTGGGAAACTAATACAGCAGGGGACAGACTGTCCAATAAATTCTTGGATTGCATTGCAGACAACTTTTTATTCCAAAAGGTTGAAAAAGCTACCGGGGGGAAGCTCTTCTAGATTTAATTTTAACAAATAGGGAGGAAATTATTGAGAATTTGAAAGTGGAAGGATGCTTGGGTGAAAGTGATCATGAAATCATAGAGTTCACAATTCTAAGGAAAGGTAGAAGGGAAAACAGGACAATAGAGATAATGGATTTCAGGAAGGCAGATTTTGGTAAACTCAGACAGCTGGTAGGTAAGGTCCCATGGGAAGCTAAACTGAGGGGGAAAACGGCTGAGGAGAGTTAGCAGTTTTTCCAAGGCACGTTATTAAGGGCCCAAAAGCAAGCTATCCCGCTGCGTAGGAAAGATAGAAAACATGGCAAAAGACTGCCTTGGCTTAACCAGGAGATCTTGCATGATCTCAAAATAAAAAAGGAATTGTATAAAATGGAAACTAGGACAAATTACAAAGGACGAATATAGGCAAACAACACGAACATGCAGGAGCAAGATTAGAAAGGCTAAGGCACAAAATGAGCTCAAACTAGCTACAAGCATAAAAGGAAACAAGAAGGCTTTTTAAAAATATATTGGTAACAAGAGGAAGACCAAGGAGAGGGTAGGGCCATTGGTCAGTGAGGAGGGAGAAACAGTAACAGGGAATTTGGAAATGGCAGAGATGTTAAATGATTTCTTTGTTTCGGTCTTCACTGAGAAATCTGAAGGAATGCCTGACATAGAGAATGCTAGTGAAAAAGGGGTAGGTTTAGAAGTTGAAATAAGAAAAGAACAAATTAAAATTTACTTAGAGAAATTAGATGTCCGCAAATCACCAGGGCCTGATGAAATGCATCCTAGAATCCTCAAGGAGCTGATAGAAGAGGTATCTGAGCCTTTAGCAATCATTTTTGGAAAATTGTGGGAGACGGGAGAGATTCCAGAAGACTGGAAAAGGGCAAATATAGTACCCATTTATAAAAAGGGGAACAAGAATAACCCGGGAAACTACAGGCCACTCAGCTTAACTTCTGTGCCAGGAAAGATAATGGAGCAGGTAATTAAAGAAATCATCGGCAAGCATTTGGAAGGTGGTAAGGTGCTAGGGAACAGCCAGCATGGTTTTGTTAAAAACAGACCATGTCAAACCAATCTAATAACTTTCTTTGATAGAATAACGAGCCTTGTGGATAAGGGAGAAGCAGTGGATGTGGTATACCTAGACTTCAGTAAAGCATTTGACACGGTCTCCAATAATATACTTATCAATAAACTATGCAAATACAACTTAGATGGGGCTACTGTAAGGTGGGTGAACAACTGGCTGGATAACCATACCCAGAGAGTAGTTATTAATGGTTTTCAATCCTGCTGGAAAAGTATAACTAGTGGGGTTCCGCAGGGGTCTGTTTTAGGACCGGTTCTGTTCAATATCTTCATTAACGATTTAGATATTGACACAGAAAGTACACTTATTAAGTTTGCAGATGATACCAAGCTGGGAGGGGTTGCAACTTCTTTGGAGGATAGGGTCATAATTCAAAAGGATCTGGATAAAGTGGAGAAATGGGCTGAGGTAAACAGGATGAAGTTTAATAAGGACAAATGCAAAGTGCTCCACTTAGAAAGGAACAATCAGTGTGTCACATACAGAATGGGAAAGGACTGCCTAGGAATGAGTACAGCAGAAAGGGATATAGGGGTTATAGTGGACCGCAAGCTAAATTTGAGTCAACAGTGTGATGCTGTTGCAAAAAAAGCAAACATGATTCTAGGATGCATTAACAGGTGTGTTGTGAACAAGACATGAGCAGTCATTCTCCCACTCTACTCTGCACTGGTTAGGCCTCAGCTGGAGTATTGTGTCCAGCTCTGGGCACCGCAGTTCAGGAAGAATGTGGAGAAATTGGAGAGGGTCCAGAGGAGAGCAACGAGAATGATCAAAGGTCTAGAGAACATGACCTATGAAGAAAGGCTGAAAGAACTGGGCTTGTTTAGTTTGGAAAAGAGAAGATTGAGGGGGGACATGACAGCAGTTTTCAGGTATCTAAAAGGGTGTCATAAGGCACAGGTCCATTGCAATTTAAGTCCATTGCCTCTTGTTCTTCCTTGCCTCTGAGGATAGAACAAGAGGCAATGGACTTAAATTGCAGCAGGGGAGGTTCAGGTTGGACATTAGGAAAAAGTTCCTAACTGTCAGGGTGATCAAACACTGGAACGAATTGCCAAGGGAGGTGGTAGAAACTCCATCACTGGAGATATTTAAGAAGAGGTTAGATAGATGGCTTTCAGGGATGGTCTAGAAAGTGCTTGGTCCTGCCATGAGGGCAGGGGGCTGGACTCGATGGCCTCTCGAGGTCCCTTCCAGTCCTACTCTTCTATGATTCTATGAAAACAGAGGAATTGTCTGAGAATAATAAAATGGGAATGTTTTTAAGACAAGCCTCCATTCAGAACTTATTTACATATTTCAAATCGGGCTGTGCTCGGCTTCTCCCTAAGGTGAAAAATAGCACAAGGAGCAGGCTGAAATGTTCCAATCCGTAGTAGATTTTGGGTTGCTTCACTCATATTGTGTTCAATCAAGTTGCTGGGAATGGGACAAAGCTGTATTTGAAATTCTCACACAGTTCTACAGGGTCCCTCCTTACAATGCCCAGTGAGCACCTTTGGTCAATGCTATAAGCAGCAATTTTGCTCCCAAACTGAGAGCTTGGCATCAAGAGGGAGAAAGAGCTTGACAGGATAATGGAGATAAAATCTTTTCTGACTTGAAGCTTTCACGGATGTAAAAACACCTTTTTAGGTCAAGAACTCGCATGTAATTAGATTCTTAGTGGAATAGAACTAGCTATGCAATTTCATTTATTTTGATACCTCACTTTGATCGACTTGTTTTACTTTTAACCACTTAAATGCTACTGTTTTGCTTAATAAAACTGTTTTGTTTATAATCAAGCCTGGTTTAAGTAGTTATTAGCTGGGGAGGGCAATGACTGGGTATATATTCCTTTCATTGATAAACAGGGCTTACCTAACGAGTCCTCCCTGTGCGAATCTTTTATACAGAGAGATGGATTTATTTGGGGTTTTGATCCCTTTTGGGGGTTGATTTCCCAGGTGCTTTGCCCTAGAACTGCATCCTCCCAGAGCTGTGGTTAATCAGTTTCTGCATTGCTCTGCAGTGGGGCAGTAACCCAAACTCTGTGTCTCATCTGGGGGAAACCTGAGCATCTGGCTCAGCAGGACAGGGTGCTGCAGAGCCCGAAAGAGCAAGAAGGTGGGTGTCAGTGGCATGATAGTACACTGGGGAACATCCCAAGTGGTCTTCTGTACCCATCTCTGAGTCCCTGACTCACTGTGGAAAACATGCCCAGTTTGGCAATGATATAAAGTTAAATGTTGACCAGTGCAGAGAGAGGAAACTTCTGGTCATACAGAATGAAGGCTGGGTAAGGGCTAGGTAGAATGAAAAACAATGGACCAAGAGGCCTCTCAATGCCTTCCAGTTCCTTCACATCTAGAGTGCTGTTTCTTCCATCTGCTGAGAAGAGGGGAAGATGGTGATAAGGCATGAAAACCTGTAACAGAAGCTGGGAACAATAACCTGATCATTAGGGCATTGTGTCCCAGTGCGGCCACTGAGAATGAGGGTCAGCACTGAGGACATAGTGACCTGCACTGTCAGCTGGGGAAAATAGGCCAATACCAGCTAGTAACAAGAAACCAATGAAAACTTCTCAGAGAACATAAGAAAGGTTACATAAATACAATTTGTCTAAGACATAAGCAGACTTTTTAAGAGTAATTTCACAATACAGAGCACACTCTTGCCTAAAAGCTCTGGTTCTGGCATTAAGGTGTAAGTAGACTAAATTGCCCATTGCCCCTACTTGGGGATCTTATCATGAAAGAGAATGACATAAGATGACATTATACTTTGCTTAACTTTTCATCAAGCAAAGATGATCAGCTTCCTGTTCAGCTTTCTTCTTAAGATACACACCCATGTCTCCCAGAAAAGGAAGATCTGCTTTGTCACCTCTTGACCTGTGACTAAACTCCTTGCAATTGTTATCATGACAAAACTGATGACAAAAATTGAAGTATTCTCCTTTCTTACAAATTAAGTTGTAATGAGGGGAAACTTACTGAAAACCTGTTTCCCTCAGGTTGCTTCAATTACCAGTATTTGTCTCAACATATCTCCATGGGCTTTTTTTTTTTTTTTCAATTTACAAGTTTTTGATTCTATCTTTATCATTCTGGTCTTCTTGAGCTACAAGGACACAAGAAAGTGCTACTCATGTCCCATTAATCTTAACATATCTGACAGTTGAAACCTTACACATTCAGTATCCCTCAGAATTCTCTCTCAGGTAATATATGATGTTTTCAGACGTTTATAAAGTGTCCAAAAAATCTTTACCCTTGTAAAATTAATTCAATTGAAACGGTGTAGATAGAGAAAATGGAAAAGAATCTGGTATTAATCAATACAATCAAAATTTCTATTTGTAATTAATTCTAGATTTCTAACCATTATATAAGCAAGAATGTGGGGAGGAGAAATGGAGATGTCATCGCAGATAGATCCTGAGGCAGTCTCAGACTCAATATGGGAAAAGTAACACTGCACCGAAAGACACATAAGCGCTCAGCTATTTTCTATACACACACAGGAAATCTAACAATCAGAAAATGTGTGTTTCTTGCTGGGGGGAGCCAGTATGGCAGAACTCAATATTAAGATCCTTTTTGTTTGCACTGAGGATGATGAGGCAAAGGAAATGGTATGTGGTTTACTCAAGTCAGAGATAAAGCTGGGATTAGAAACTGACTCCTACTGTTGTGCTCTATGCATATTTATATGTGATAGCATTGTTCTTATTCCATTCCTTACCTTGCCTTTCTGATTTAATGGTTCAATAGTTAAGCTGTCAGGGCCAATATCCACAATCTTCCCCATTTGAAACCCATCCGTCGGGTGTGGAGCCCACACTGGCTTCCCGTCCTCCATCACAGAAGTTATTCACTATTCCTGTTTAAAAAAAAAAAAAAACAAACTATCAAAATCTGACCAGTTGAATGGAAACTTTAATTCGTTAATTTTAATGCACACACGAAGTACATAAAATGAGAACATGAAGACACTTATTTCTAATATTAACAGCTACACACATTTGTATGCCTTACTAATCAGAGAAGTTTGACTGTAATCTGACAAAATGCACTTTCGAAACCATTTCAGATTACATCTTGAATTCAAAATGCATCATTTGTTAAGCAAAATCTGAAAAGGCTGAAGATCTAAGGCCAAAATTTTCACTCTTAGATTTCTAAAGTTAGGCACCAAAACAACTGCTCAAATTTACAGAGTAACTAAGCACATACAGCAGCCACTGAATTAAATGGCAATTTTGTCTGGATTTTGACTTTCTGAACAGTCCTCGTGCAATATTTTTATACACTGAATTAGTCTTCATGCTGAACAACTACTTTAATATTAGATAATCTCTATTATATAGATTATTAATCAGGTTTGTAGATTACACCAAGTCTGACTGACAGACAGGTACGTTCTGCTGGCCAGTTTCTTCCTTCCCTCCTCAACAAGCATTTGCACAGTAAAGAGATATGCTTCAGTCACCACTAAAGTTTCAGGGTTAGTAGAAGTATACCACTGGTATGTGACATGCTCTTTGGCCATTATCCAAATGTAAACTGCTAACAACCTAGTCATTGGACTGGCAACAGATTTCAAATAAATATACAAAACAAAAACAAAACTCCTATGAAAGGTATGAAAATACTCCTTACGTGAAAGAGTAACTTGTAATTTTTTCCCTTGCTACCTTCTTGAGCTAGAGCAATGGTTTTGAATGGGGGTCTGCAAGCTATGCCTAAGATTTCCAAAAGGATCTATACTGTCATCTGAAATACTTCAAGGGTCCACAAATGGAAAAGGTTGAAAAGCACTGGGCTAGAGGAATGTCAATATTTGTAACATTCAAGGACAACTGTGGATGACTATGTTATATGCAGAAAGAAAGAAACTTACACATAGGAGATCATCTCCCAAGGTAGTGGCAGAGCCCCAAAGAACATATTTATGCAGACATTATTTAGCTCTAAAAGTCAATTAGTTTAATAGCAGCAAAACACCTTCACATCTTACAAGCATCCAATCCCCATCTAACTGTAAAAGATTATACACACACACACACCCTCTACCTCTCTTTGGTTTTAATTAATTTAATTTGAAATTATATACAAATGGATTTCAAGGTCTCATTGTGAATGTTGCCCTTAACTATAGCACCAGAATAGTTTCTCAGATTCCACAGTGTATTAAAATACAATGCCCCAGGACAGCTAAATTTGTACTGTTGCAGTGGTGCCCAAAATTTAAGGGGCAAAGTAAACACAGAGGAAGACATTGTTCAACCTACATCTGAAGACACAGAACAAATGAAACAGAATGGAGGACATACGACATACAAAATAATGAGGGTGCTTGGAGATTTAGTCATCTCCATGTTTTGTTTTTCTCCAAAACACTGAGGCTATCCCCATCCTAGCTATTATTAATATTCCTCACATATTGCACAAAATTGCTCAGTTAAAATAAATGATAGTCCTCTAAATGTGAGATTTTTCTAATTGCCTGACGTGCAAACTCAACCCAGGACCTGGAAGCTAGGCTATGTCCTTTCTGGACTCTAATAAAGTTTCTACAAGTTTTCTTTCAGGTATATCTGATGGAACTCATCTTTATTGAGGTTACAGTGGAATAACCAAGCATAATTTGAAGAAAATGCCATTCTACAGACAAATGCAACCTTTTCTTTGTGCAATGACATCAAAGATGGGGGAGGGGTGCGAAACAATTCATTCTCCCAGGACTGTACTGGTTCTCCATGGCTGGCAGTTGTAAAAGCAGTGTGTAAATGCTTTATATGGTACTAAAGCAAGCATATGTGACTAAATATACACACGAAAACACATTTGATAAGTAAGGTGATGACATTTATACATAGCCTTTACTCAAAGTATTGCACTTTCAAATATACAAAATTTTTCAAGGGGACATTATTAAGTATTAAAAAATGTTTCTGTTAAAAAAAAGATTGAACTCTGAGGAGACATGAAGATTACTCACATTTAACAGCTATATATAACCTTAAAACATATGTAAGACATATTGCAACCTGAGCCATGATCTTTGATGGGTCATTGTATTAAATCTACAAATAGTCCATGTATGATTGTTCACTTGGGGGAGGGTTACAACTCCTCCAAGAAATAAAAATTGTTTGGGGGGAGGAAATAAACTCTGGTGAGATGTCACTCCCATCAGGGGCTTATACATATTGAACCCCTCTAATCCACATCTCTTTCATCTGGCAGCATCTGTAATCCGTCATGATTTTA
This sequence comes from Carettochelys insculpta, assembly GCF_033958435.1. Taxonomy (NCBI): domain Eukaryota; kingdom Metazoa; phylum Chordata; order Testudines; family Carettochelyidae; genus Carettochelys; species Carettochelys insculpta. The sequence continues at coordinate 147,159,933 of NC_134139.1, read as the reverse complement.
ATTAGCTGCATGACCACTTATGGGTGTGGCCAAGTCTCCCGTGGTCACATAAAGCTTGTTTCCAGCCGCCAGTCTTGGCTCTCAGTGTCATGTGCTGTTTTTTAGCTATAATATACTCTCAATGTCTTCTAAGAACCCAGTACAGTGAAAGCGTTCATAATGCGCTAGACAATATTGACCTCTCATAGCCTGGAAAATTTTTGTCATTTGGAACCGGTCAGGTCCCCAGATTAAATAGGTTCAACCTGTATATACTGTTCCAACCTAGAAACTAGGAGACAAAGAAAGGGTTTTTGGCATAAGAGAAAGAGCTTGGATTGACGCAGGGCCTTTTTGGGTTCAGCAAATAGTCAGGACCTTTGAAGAATGGTTACAAAAACTGGGCTACTAGCATCTCATGAGACTGAGAGCTGATTCCTGGTATGTTTAGTATGTGCTTAAATCTGTTTATTAGGATTTTTGTATATTTTCTCTGTAATGTTTTGATCTCAAGAAAAAGGGTGCTGGCTTATGAAGGAGCCATCTGATAACCTGTAACTGCTGGTGACACACTGTTCACAGCCCTTAGAGAGAAAGCACTGCACAGGGACTGACGTCTATGAAGATTGGCTTTTGGGGATATCATAGCATCACACAGGGCATAAAGACTTAACATAAAGGGAGTGGGACAAGGGTCACACAGATGACAAGTGAAGACCCGAGACAGGACTGGAAACTTCTGGAACTGACCATGGGAATGGATATAGATGGGGTGAAAATATGACAAGATGCATGTGGGCTTAGAGGATATGGATCTAGAACTAAGATATAAAATGAAGTTTTTGGAATAGATACTGATGTGAAAATGGTATTATACATAACAGAAGACTAATTCCATTCTCTCACCTTCACAGAATAAATGTTCAGCATCAATCTAGCTACACAAAAGTTTATGTTCTACAGTCAAGTTTGGTTTATGTTTACTTGAAACTGTCAGCCACATTCCATAAAGTCCACAACACCCGATTATCCTGATCATGTGTTGTCAGCAACATACAGCAAATCCCTTAGAACAACATCTGTATTCACTCAGACTTGGCTGCTGGCCACCTTAAAAAAAAAAAAAGCAAATTTGGTCAGATGCATAGTACAGTTCTATATGCCTTCAAACGCTATGAGCCAGTCCTGACCTCTGAGTCCAATTGTTATGGGTGTAACTGCTAAACATTAAGTTTATATTTAGGCATAAACAGACATTCATTTTCACAAGCCTACCATTTTCCTTTATAATGCTTACTTGGGTTAGTACTTAAGAGATATGTCAAACAACCATTTAAAAACAGAGGAAAACCTTGTTTTATGAGGAACACTGCCAGTATTTCAGATGTAAACCATGTTGCACAACAAAAATATACCTTTAAAATTAACATACAATAACTCTTACTGCTACAGTTTCTGTATGATACAGTCTGACTTCTGATTAATTACCTCTACTTAAATTTGAAACCCTAACCCTTAAATTAGCACCCTCAAGCTTTGCCTTTGTTTATTCAGGCTTGTGCCTTTTCATTCACTCGGCAATCTATTTCGTAGCTCACTAGCAAATCATGATTCAAATGTTCTGAGCACACAAACATGTCATGAATGTAGTTACACTAATGATAATTAAAGAGAAACAAAATAATACCAAATTTCTGTCCCTATCTATCCATCTTGGGCAACGGTAATACTCCTCTCTCTATTAGTATCTCAACTTTGAATTTGTACTTCTCCATTACTTGGCAAATGTCACTGAGAAAATCCAGTTGAGCCATTTTTAAAAATTAAAGTTGTTTAAAACTATAAACTACAGTTTATTTCTGTGTTTTGTTTTTGTGGCGATGTACCTTGAAAATTTGGTTTCACAAAGATAGGTGGTAGCGAAAAGGAAGATTTTCAGGAGTGCTTGCTTAGTGATATCTGGGAACTTACACAGCACTTTTACCCAGAATTTGACACATTTGTCACTAGAAAATTCAAACTTTAAATACCCTTTACACGTGAGATCAATATACTACTCCATGTCTTTACTACTGAAGTCAGGTGTGATGCTGTTAAATGGATTGCAAATCCAGTCACACTTGTCAGTTTCAGGAGAAAAACACTTATTAAAAGTGATTTTATATCCTCAGAGGCTGAGCATTATATCTGCCTTCACTTTATCATCAATCTTGAGATTACATTCTGAGAGGAAGTTTTCCAGAGTGGGAAAAGAAATAATTTGACCCTTTTCTACACATGAACAACAGAATTCAAGCTCTCTTTTTGTAGCTGAAATTTTGTCACGAGAAGAGAAAACAGTAGCATCTTTGCCTTGAAGACTTCAGTTTAGTTCATTCTTTTTAGTAAACATATATGCAAAATATGCAAGTCATTGAAGCCGAATAGCGTCATGCAGTCGATACAACAAACAAAATATGTGGGTCTCAAAAAAGACCATTAATTCATTTTGTATCTCCAACACCCTGATAAGCACTTTTCCTTGGCTAATTAGGGTGTTGGGAGTTTACTAATGAAGTGCTGCCGTGCATAGGCAGCACTTCATTAAGCAAATTTCCCGCCCCCAGCAATGCCGAAGTTTTAAACTCAGAAGTTCCGGCACGCGTCTAGCCACGGCGCACCCGCCGGTACTTCGAAGTGCCGGGGCAACTTCGAAGTACCGGCAGGTGCGCCGCGGCTAGATGTGTGCCGGGACGTCTAAGTTTAAAACTTCGGAGTTGCCGCGGGGGGGAAATTTGCTTAATGAAGTGCTGCCTATGCACGGCAGCACTTCATTAGTAAACTCCCAACACCCTAATTACCATCCTTCCTTCAAAGGAAGGTGGTAGTGTACATACAGCCTAAGAGAACTGCAAGCCCTGCTACATCTGTTGATTCACTGAGCCAAAACCAAAAGAAATCATAACTTCTTAATCAAGAACATAACACTGATTGTATATCATTTGCCTTATCAATACAGCACTCCACCATGTTGTGTGACAGAGGAACACTTCTGATTTTGTTTGCAGCTGCTTCACTACACCCTACACTCACAACATCCAAAATACAGGGCTTTGTAAGACTTTCTGCAATGGTGTGAGCTTCACCTGTCATCACTATTCGCCCGCTCACTAGATATGATGTTTCCAGTAACCTATCATTTAATTTATCTTTTTTGTGCATAAATCCTTGCATTTTTTTCAGCTCGTTGTGCTTAGCAGCAAAGAAGGACACCTCTTTGCAAACCAAATCTTCACATTTACTCCAAAGGTGTCTCTTTATTTTCGCTGATGCAAGCAAGCTGTTTTTTTTAAGATTTTCTTGCATATAACACAAAAGGCATCAGGACAATCCTCAGAGCCTGTCCACGTAAAACCAACAGAGAGAAAGCTTTTGTCATGCTTTCTTTTAACAGACCGCCTTCTACCATCTAGCTCTAGCATTTCTGGTGACTCGGGGCACTAGCATTTCACTTTCAACACTTACACTCAGATTATTGCTCACATCAATACTTGTGGATAGGTAATTGTCAGCTCTATACCCTGTTCCCATACTTACAATGTTAATGTCACCATGTGCATGTTCTTGTTGAAAGTTGTTTGTGGACTCAGCAATAGGAACACCACGATCTCGTCAGTGACCCAGTTTTCAGCCAATGATCCACTGAATGTGAATAATATTTAATGTAACTATTCTAACAGCCTTAATATGTTGAAAACTGTTAAATTATTCAATGTGAACATGTCTCACACACACCTCAGCAATTATGACTTTTCGCAAAACCTGCCATGACCTGCTTCAGCTTACATTTAACGGCTTTATTTACAGGAAATGACATCAGCAGTCTGTTCGATAAAGACTAGCATGGATGAATCAGGTGCTTCTGAGATTTCCATTTAATGTAGGGCTTACTTTGTTAAGTGCAGTAGTCCCCCAAGTTGTGCAAATTCTGCATTAAGTCAGGGGAGAGGGGTCTTTTTTCCCCGACGGAACACAGCCAAACTGCATTCCACCATTTTTCTTTCCCAAGCCACTGCCCTCATTCTGCAGCCAAAGAAGCATCAGGAGTATGTGAAGCTCCTTTTCAAATGTGAGCCCTGGGGTGGAGGGGGGGGCAGTTAGGCCTGACCATGGGTTCAAACCATGGGAGGGGGCAGGGAGGTTATGCCTGGGGTGGGTTAGGGGGATGGAGTTGAGCGGGCAGGGGATGGAGTTGAGTCAGGGTCAGGTGGGGCTGGGAGGGCTTGGGCCATGGCCACATGGGGCCGGGAGGATATTGGGCCAGGGCCGGGAGGCTGAACTGCAGATACACAGAGCTGGAAGGTCTGAGCTGGGGTGTTGAGCCAAAGCTAAGGAGTTGAGCCGCATGTGTGCAGGGCTGGGAGGTTTGAGCTGGGGCTGGACAGTGTTGGGTTAGGGCCAGGAGGCTGAGCTGCGGGCACGTAAGGCTGAGGTTTGAGCTGGGGGTGTTAAGCCAGGGACAGTTGAGCCACAGGCGTGTGGGGTTGGAAGGCTTGAACTCGTACTGCAGGGGGTTGAGCTGGGGTCGGGGAGGGTTGGTAGGTTTGAGCTGGGGCTGGAGGGTGTTGAGTTACAACCACATGGGGATGGGGAGTGTTGAGCCAGGGCCAGGAGTTTGAGCCACGTGTGTACGGGGCTCGGAAGTTTGAGGTGGGGCTGGGGGCAGGGATTAAACCACAGCAACATGAGGCCAAGAGGCATTGAGCCAGGGCCAGAGTTGAGCCATGGGTGCACAGGGCTGGGAGGTGTTCAGCTGGAGCCGAGGGTGAGGGTTGAGCCGCAGACACGTGGGGCTGAGAGGTTTGAATTGGTGCTGCGGGGGGGCTGAGCCAGGGCCAGGGGCATTGGGAGGTTTGAGCTGAGGCTGGAGAGTGCTGAGTCACAGCTGGGGAGGCTGAGCCATGGGTGTGAAGGGCTGGGATGTTTGAGCTGGGGCTCAGGGGTGTTGAGCCAGGGCCAGGGAGTTCAGCTGCAGCTGCGCAGGGCGGGATGTTGAGTCACAACTGCGTGGAGCCGGGCAGGTGTCAAGCCGGGGCCAAGGGGCTGAGCCACAGCTTATCGTAGGTCTAAGCCAGAGGTGAGCAAAACTGTAAAACTGAGCAAATTGCATCCCAATATATTTTTCCCCTCTGAGAATGGGGAAGAGACTGATATCAATCAATTTCACTTGTGGAACACTTTGCAATAGCTTGTGGAACACCATTGTTCTTCCGGCACATAGTTTGGGAACCACTGGCTTAGAAAAACAATGCAAGTTGGCTGGGCAAAAAAAAAGCACACTTAAAAGAACACAAAACAAAGCAAGCAGGCCTGTAGCACCTTAAAGACTAACTATTTTATTTAATAGGTAACAAGCTTCCGTGGGTAAGATCTGATGAAGTGGGTCTTACCCACGAAAGTTCATTACCTAGTAAATATAACTGTTAGTCTTTAAGGTGCTACAGGACTGCTTGCTTTGTTTTGTGAAGCTACAGACTAACTCAGCTACACCTGTGAGACTTGAAGGAACATAGTTAAAATACATTACAGAACTGACTTTTCATTTACTGCCGAACTCTGTATCTGAGATTTATATTAAAATTAGATAACACACACATTCAGCAGCAGTTCTGTCAATTGTATTCCCTTCCCGAAGTGAAAGTTAAGTCTTCAGCAATACTGACTCCTTTACTAGCATTCCATTCTGCACTCAGACTGAAATCCAACTCCATATCCAACAGTTCATTTAAATAATATTTTAAATACCATCATCTCATTTTTGGTTACATTAGCCACAGATGGTAGTTCTACTGAGAATAGGATTCTTCACTTCCTGCCCTGAATTGCTGTGCTGGTGCAAAACAAACAGCTATATTTCAGCAATAGGTAAAGATTTTTGTACATACGATAACCTTATTCTTCTCCTCCTGTGACTGGAAACCAATTACATGACAAAACATCGAGTCCTGTTTGCTAAAAGCTAATACAGTAACTCCTCACTTAATGTTATCCGGGTTAATGTTTTATTAAAGTTGCTTACCTATCTATGCTCATTTGAAGTTGTGCAAAGCTCGTTTACAACGTTGTTTGGCCTCCTGCTTTATCCAGTACTTGCACGACTTTCTAGAAAAGCAGCCTGTCCTCATGGGGGGCTTGGAACCAGGATGTGCCAGCAAACCTCCCCCTCATCCCCATCAACTCCACCAAATTCCCTGTAAAATACTGTATTGCACTGGGCAGCCCCCTGCAGCAGCTCTGACCCTTCCCCCACTGCCATGCTGCTCCTTACTCTCTTCCTGAAAGCTGCTTCCAGGAGCACCCTGCTTGCTGTGAATTACTACTAGAGCCCTGCACAGAGACAAATTTGTACCTGCCTTCAATCCGTAATCCACAAACCTGGCCTATGGATACACAGACATAGCCGCAGATTTTCTGAGCTCTAGTTATTACAGCATGCTACCACTTATGCATACTGAGTTAAAATTGAGTTTAAAAATTAAAAGGTAACCATTTTTAAACTCACTTCTGATTTCCTTCATTCTCCCACCACATGATCCATCCAGCTGAACCCAAGAACATGGTGAAAGTTCTAGCAATTTCTAACCTAGCTATTAGAGGTCTAAGTTAGATATGCTCATGTGTGAAGCGATCTGTGAACTATCATCTTACTGCATCCAGGCACTATGCCGATTACTAAATTAACTAATTAGGCCAACTGAAAAATAAAACTGGTCTGGTTACACTGAAGAACAAATGCCATCTCACCATAATGACAGCATCCAGAGACACAAACCAGCAAGTGTATGCATGTGTGTGTAATACACACACACTCTTGTTTGTGTCTGTGGATATATACCTAAATACAGCCAAAAAAGAAAAAAAAAAAAAAAAAAAAGGTCACCAGAATGAGTATGATACAGTACTTTTGGAAAGATGCTGTTAATCTCTACAACAGCAAACGTCTGGGCAAACAAATTGCCTAATGGCACTTCAGTGGCATTCTTCCATCCTAGTTCTGTATTCAGGAAAGAGTTCTAAAGCCTGTGTACTTTGGAGCAAACAAGATTCCATGACAACAATCAGCACTCCGTTACGGAGTAGCAGAAATTCTTGTAGCAGCTTCAGATAAATTGAAATGGAAGGTTTCCTTGAATTAACCATAATAATGAATGAATTCACAACAGTATTCTTTGTGTTATTTCATTGGCTAGTAAATCCCATTCATTTTGTTTCCTCTGCAGTTTCCACTGTGCTGAAAACTTTCCAATAGTGCAAGCACTAACTGCACTGGCTATCTCCAGATATGAAAAAGTGGGTCTGTCCCATGAAAGTTCATCAACCAATACATGTTTTTGTTTTAGTCTTTGAAGTGCTACATGACTGCTGTTTTGTTTTGTTAGAATACAGACTAACACAGCTAACTCTCTGCTACTGTAGAAGTTTAAGCATTCTCTCTAAAGAACCAGAAAATGGACCTCATTAGTGTATTTGCACTATCCAAGGGTGCACATACATGTGTGTAAGTTAACTTCATTTGTCAAACTTACAGTTCCACTGGTTGTCTTGAGTGGGCAGTTTCTACTTTTGTTTGTATAAATCTTTTGTATAACAAATAAGACACTGAGAAAAAAATATTAAAAATAACCAAAAAGGTCACAAGAGACTCAACAGGCAGTTACTGCACCACTTTAATATACCATAATTTGTTTTTAACAGATTAGATTTCAAGGTTGCAGAGTCACTTTAAATTGTTCTTAATTCTTTGGGTCCTTATTAGTGTACACCCAGAAAAATAAAACCAAATCTGCCAAAAGAAAGCCTGACACAGTTTAAAAAATGTGCAAGCACTCACAGGAAAACCCAAAGGAGCGAATAGCTTGGATAGGGATTTTCAATTTAAAAATAAAAACCAAAGCCTGATTGTGATCATTATAGAAGAAGCAGGTCAGGGATCTGAAAGGAGCAAAGGATGTTTACTTGGCAAATTGGGAAGAGAAAGGCATTACATTCATAGCAGGCAGAGTAGACAGGATCACCAAGGTGAATGTGAGAGAAGTCAACAAGCAGGCTGCATAGAAAAGCATGAAGAAAGCCAGAATGCCATAAGAAATGAAGCCTGGGAAACAGTGGCCAAGATGAATGTGTGCATAGCCTAAAGGATACCACTATATTCGGGGCAAATTTTGGTTCCACTTGCACTGTGGCCATTCAGGGCACACTGTAAATCCCATCTTCCCCTCCCTCCCACCTGGCATGTGAAAACCAGGAGAATGAGAAAGAATTACCAAAAACAAATTATTTGTGATGTAATTTTAAAGTTACAAAATTTAGGGGTGCCTAAAGCATATATATGGATAGGACACATCTTTCTCAGCATCTCTACACATGGAAATGAATTAACTGAAGCTGGCAACAAAACTCACATTGTTGTTCCTGGGACTAGGACTGATGGTCAGTACCCATCGCCAGCTATCATTTATTTGTATCTTTACAAAGAAAATGCAGAATACCTGGTGTATGAGCTCAAAGCAAAACATTGCCTAAGCTACTATTACATTTCATCATCGGTAATTTCAACCTCAAACAGCAATAACTCACCTTTGCTAAACTGATCTGATTTTTCATGATGAGAAAAACGGAGTGAAAGATTTTTCCTTAAAGTCTACTTAAGTAAGCTGGACCATTGAACGGCTTTGTGAAAGAAGATGTACTACAGCCTCCTTTACATCAAGCTTCTGCATTGTATAATCACACACACACCACATTACATGACCGCCTACCAACTGTTTTCTGGTGACTGACACAAACAAGTATGAACAATATATTCATACATGACAAATCCAGCCACTAGTGACTAGAAGAACACTTTCCTTGGCTACTAATATGCATGTATTAACCTGCTGCAGGAAAGAAGCAGTTCTCTGGGGATAGGGTAGAATTCTACCCCTTTACCATAAGCTGCTCAGGGTATGTGTACATTGAAATTGGAAGTTGATTGTAGTGTGTGTAGACATACCTGAACTAGTTTTAATCTAGTTTGCTGTGGCACTGTAACGAAGAGTGGACCCTGGGCTTTAGTACTGGAACAGTGCGGCATGGACTCAAGCAAGCTTGGGCAGATACTTGGAGGTATCCAGCCAATAAATTCTCACAGTTCAAGGTCAGAAGGCCTGTTTTATCTAGTCTGACCTTCTACAGACCACAGACCGACAATACCAAACACATCAAACCCAGCAACTGAAACGAGACACAGGCTGCAATCAACACGACAAGATAAAATTTGAATTTAAGGCAGTTAGCTCCATATTACCATGTGACTGTCTTCACTGTAAATACCATTAGCTCAATTTAGGGAGCACTAACATTGAGATTACAATATCACAGTTACCTGACAGGTATAGCGTCAAGCTCCAATTCAGAAGTTTGATTAAAGGCAGTGTGGAAGCTCGACGTCTTAAAATCATATTAGCCTCCAGAAGTGTCCCATATGTAACCCACAATGCCCCTCAATCCTCCATTCTGGCCGCTGCTCTTCAGTTAATTAGGTAACAGGAAGACAGTGAATTTCAAATCAGGACCAGGAAGCGTGTGGCTGTGGGCTCATGTTTGTATGAGAGCTTGAGAAATGTCTGTCTTTCTTTGCTATTAGTGCTGTGAGCACATCTACCCATTATAAATAGCCCCTGAAGGAAGTTCATGGTTCTGTCTCTACACTTGGTTCTTTTTCTCCACTGCCCAGAGCCAGCCACTGCCCTGCTGCACCACGTGGCAATAAGGCTGTTGTGGGGGTCATGCTTGCATGAGAAACCAAGAAACTTCTCAGCGGTTTACATTTGTGTGCAATACCTCTTCCCTCCCCCACAGGCACTACACAATTTGGATCTTTCCCGCACTCAGCCACACCACATGGGTAGTCCCCAACCAATAAAAGGATGGTCCTGCCATTCAGAGCTGACCATGCTGCCAGGCAGCACCATGGCATAGACTGCTCATGTTTAGGGTTCCAAGGGTGGGAAAGATATTCAGGGGCTTGCTACCACTGGGGTGGGGAAGACTCCCCCAGAGGCTAAAATACTCGGGAAGGACCACCTCAACTGGCCCCACACTGAACACCCCCATAGCTTGGGACTACCAGGGCTTACTTGCTGTCACGGGGGTGGGTGGGGAGTCTCCACCGGTGTCAAAGATAGTTGGGGGACTACTTCAGCTACTTAACATTCCAAATGGGTCTGAAGCTGCAGACCACAGCACACACACACACACACCCCCCCACACACACCACCAAAAATATTTTCAGGAGCTTGCTGTCCATTGCAGACACCTGCTGGTTTTATATTTCGGTTATAAAATCTTTTTGCTAATATCTATCATCTGTCTTCATGCTTTGACTCCCTCAGAAACATGTGGCGGGGGAGCTAGTTGAGATTCCTTTTTGTGTTATAAGTTCGGTGTATGATATTTCACGGCCAGCACCTGTGTTGGCAATATCTGTGTAGTGAAGGGGAAAGTCAAAAATTCTTTTTCCCTAGACTTTTCTATCCTCTTTCTTCTAACTTTAGAATAGTCTAAGCCCCTGTATTATTTTCCAGGATCACATGCAATGATGGGAGATGGGAGACACAGTGGATGGCCAGTTAACACAATTGTGGCACAGAAGCCTTAGAGTGCACCGGAAAGCCAAAGACTCTCTGCATCAGCAACTCTCTTTTCTGAAAAACTTTCCTATCTCCAAGCTTTTTGGGGTCCCTGTACAATTTTCAATAAAGTCAAAAATCTTTTTTCCTAGACTTTTCTATCCTCTTTCTTCTAACAAGAATACAGTCAGGGTCCTGGTATTATTTTCAGGGATCAGATGCAATCACAGGAAGGGAAACACTCAGTGGATGGCCAGTCGAGAATTCAGCTACAGAAGAAAGACACTTCTGTAAGCTTTTTTGCCATCTGTGTGGATGCCCTACTTTGGATGCTTGTTTAGCACAGGAAGGGAATGAGGAAATTGCAATGTGGGAAGATGATGTCAAAGACCAGTTAGCATACCCAGAATGCTATGGGGATGACCAAACTGTGGGATAAGTTCCCAAAATGCACTACTGCAACAGTCGATGTTTGCCAATTTTAGTGAGCCAGCAATTAATTGACTTTGTGAGGAGCAAGTGGGATGGTCAAATTTCAATTTATTAATTCCAGAATTACAAGTTTAATATTAATAAAGCCTACATTTTTAAATCAGCACTGTAGCTTTCTTACTGACTGAACTCCTTTCCATTTCCTACTGGTGGTTATTCATCCAGCTGTGCTTTGAACCTTTCAAGTTTTTTCCCCTTGTTTGTAACATGAATTCATGTGATTTTGTACAGATGATCTGAAGAATGTGTACAGATGATCTGAAGAAACTCCAAGCCTTGTCCACATTTAAATACTTTAGCTCTTTAGGTCAGTTGACTTCTTTACTGAAATCCTTTAATTTCATAAAGTCTGCAATTTGAAATGTTTTTAAAAAAATGTAATTTTCATTATTCTTCCACTTAATTTAAATAAAATTGACTAAACCTGATCCAAGGTTATCACCTATAACTGGCTATTCTCTGACATTCAGTGCTTACCAAAATCAAGTTTCAAATTTCATCACCTCCTATTGCAAAATTTATTGACATGGCTTAATTATTAGCAGTACCCAATTTAGCTCGATCAGAGCTACCCTGGGTATGTCTCCATGTGGTACAATCACACGTTTGATTGCAATGTAGACATACTCAGGGACAAAGTCGTTCTTGGCTAATAGTCCAGTGTCAAGAAGGGAGTATGCCACAGAGCTTACTTCTTTGTACATGGGTAGCAATGGGATACAGACTTTCGTCTTGCAGAAGTTCCTCAGGAAGTAACAATAGCTGAGCTGCTAATAGCGAAAACAACAAAACTAAGTTCAAAGAAACTTACTCAAAGAAATAAAGGTACTAAAAACTAACATGAGAAAACTAAACTTTAGGAAGAGTTTGGTAAATTTACTCAAAAAGGGCCTACATTTAAAAAATTGAAGAAAATATAATCCTTATGCATGGAGGGTATGCAGGAAATAATAGTAGATTATCAGAAGACATCCATACTTCTGAGAAAAAAAAAGAAAAGCAGGATGACACCAACAGTATTACCCATACAACTACCTTGAACACACTCGCAAACTTTGCCAAACAGAAATCCTTGAGAATGTGAAAATCTAATCCTAACGAACCCAAAACAAGGAGCATAAACCACAGTAGTTTTAAGAAGGTCATTGGAGGAGTAGCTAAGTATAATAATACAGACAAAAATAGCTAAAGATACAAACACAAAGAAATATCAGAAGACAAAAACCTGTGAATGATTTGGTGGCTCTGCTGGAACACTGTAATTTTAAAAAGTAGCAGCTGTTAAGGAAAATGAAGATATTTATTTTGTCAGCAATGCTTTTCAGTCTTCCCTATGAAAAATGCTGGTCACATAACTACCAGAATTCGCACATACCTAAGCTTGGCTGATCTTGCAAACACTGACAACAAAAAACACTGACAACTTTATGTTCAGTGGTGTTGGTCAACAAACTTTTCTGAAGGCATGGATCAGCATTCACTTCACACTCATCATTACCCAGCTTGAACTGGGGAAGCTAATGATCCAACCAGTGGACCAAATTCAGTGATGATACGTTTTTACAATATGATACTCTCCCCTTGTAGACCTGGGCTAGGAAAGGACAAATGTTTCTTAAAGAATTAGAATTTCTATCCCTGCTTCAAATTGCTCAAGCTTTTTAACAGGTGTTCCTTAAAACTTGATATATATTTGTACTTTAAATATAATTCTCTTCTATTATAAAGAAAACATTTCCAATTTCCCCATCCCAACACATCCCATTGCTCATATTCAGATAAGCAAATTCGTTTGTCCATTAAGTTACTTTCTCCTTAAAAATATGTCCATCAATTTCTGTGGGCACTGCGTAAAAATATAGCAAAAAAGTCAACACTTAAGTCTCCCAAATCCATACACACAAGATCAGATAGAGTAAATGCAGAACCATATTCTACTGCCAAGATTTCCCAAGTCAGAAAACCTGCATGCAGTCTACAGACATTTAACAAGGGCCAGATATATGTACCTATACCATACTTAACACAGCGGTACAGGTGGAAACTGGACAAAAATCACTTACAGTGCAGCCATCTCTACAATACCCAAAATATGTCCATTTTATGTACAAAATCTTCATGGAACAATCAACAGTGCTTGAGCCAAGTCAGAAGAGTTGACATTCTCATGTATTTTGAAACTTAGTGAGACTGGGCAACTCTATAACAACCACCAGACAAAACCTTCTATCAGAGCAGATGTAGAGATGGTCAAGATGACCTCCCCTACATTTCTGTCACTACAAGATTACATTTGTGTCACTCTTTAGCTTTCACTATGGCTGCTGCTACACTACCGTTCTCCCATCGGAGGTGCCATGGTAATGAGGCAATTCGAAGCAGGCTAATTAGATGATAATATGCATATTCAGCACCTCATTAGTCTAATGGTGGCCACACGGACAGACTGCAAATTACAGAATGACAGTGAAGATGAGGGCATCTTTGAAATAAACACCCCACTTTGACATTCCCTCACTCCCACAGAACTAGATCGAATGTCGAAGTGGGGCATTTATTTCAAAGCTGCCCCCCATCTTCACTGTCAATCTGCAATTAAAAGTCTGTTCACACAACTGCTGTTATGCTAATGAGGGGCTGAATATGCATGTTGGTGCCTCATTAGCCTACTTCGAACTGCCTCATTATCACGGCACCTATGAAGTGAGAGTGGTAGTATAGCAGTAGCCTAGGTGAGTAATCCCATCCAACTGAAATAAACAGAAATCAAACTATTAACCTCTTCCCAAAGAAAAACTGACCATATACCCTATTCTGATTTCTTGTATCCAGTTTTTAAACATATGATAACCTTTACCTCTCACCGCATGACTAAGTCTCTATTTTTCTGAGTTTGTAATAAAGATCCATAAGTCTTCCAATTTTATATTTCACATTTTTTGTTTTTAATATCATAATTTAAGTTCTCCTTCAGTTTAGATGGCAATTTTAAAATTATAGTTACTGTGGGTAGTCAAAACAAATATATCAGTTTTGCATATTCAGAAGGAAGTGGGATTTGTGGTCACTTCCGTGTTTTCTAAAGCAAGTTAATTCATGGTTGTGGCTAGCTGCTATGTAATCTCCTTCTCTTCATTCTTGAGACTAACTTCCAATTCTTCTAGTGTAACATAGCTAACATAGGCATTTATGTGCCTATGGAACAAGTTAGTTCCTCCAATAAACTAGGCAAATGCCACAGTGATCTTAGCATATAAAAGAGTCAAACATTGAATATGATTTTATAATTCCAGGGGGAAGCTTATGCAGAGCAGAGCACTAAGGCAATGTACTTTTAGTAGTCATTGTATTTTGGTAGGTGAACTGCAACATTCACAACTAATCTGAGCTATTTTGGAACAGAATAAACTGTAAGAATCAAACCTAGGTCAGAAATGCCTGGGGTCAAATTTAAGTCCCACAGAATAATGTGCAGACATCTGCGGATAGACCAGAGCATTTTTACCAACTGTAGTCATCAGCATTTATAACAAAGAGTCCAGAAAACCCCAAAGGCTGTCTACCATCTCGATGAGATGACAGATTTCAGCAATGGATGTTGTGTTACTGACAGCAACTTTTTCTAAAGTTCTCCCTCTCCATGTATGCAGCGCCTCAATGTATGTCAAGTTCCATTCCAACTATTATTTTTTCCCAAAGGCTTATGACTCTCCAGCAGCAGAACTGAGCTCTTCCCTCCCCGCCATAGGCATTTGATGTTAAAAGAGATATGTAAATTTGATGTTGTCCAAATTCCCAATACATTTCATAGGAGTGACAGTGAAGGCTTCTGACAGTCCAAGTAACTACAGTTCTCTTTCATTTACCTTATTTCTTTCCTTTTCTTTAATATACTAACAATGTTCACACAGACATTTTATAACTAATATATTCTTCAGCTAATTTACTTAGTCCTGTACATTACAGCAATTTAATTTCTAGGACTGAACCATTCATAAGGCCACTCTCCCGTCTTCCTGACTAGTAACCTATCAAACAAGTCTGCTACACATTTTTGATAGCACAATGGTCAGTTAATTCTCAAATTGCTATAGAACTTTACTGAGCGTTATATAGCATTGGTGATTTACTGCCCCTTTAATCCATCAA
Organism: Carettochelys insculpta; assembly: GCF_033958435.1. NCBI lineage: Eukaryota > Metazoa > Chordata > Testudines > Carettochelyidae > Carettochelys > Carettochelys insculpta. Next base: position 147,144,661 of record NC_134139.1, on the reverse strand, counting down.
TTAGTATACTAACTTAAATTCCACATTCTTTTATGGAAACTAAACAAGAAGAAATTCTTCTCTTGTTAGTGCCATGAAAGATTCTCGCCATGAAGATTTCCAGTTTATATAAGATAAGGGAATACCTGAGATGTCTTATACTCAGGCAAGATCCAAGGAGTTTCAATTTATCAACTGTATATCTGAAGAATAGCACGTGAATAAAAAATAATCAATAATCAATGTGTGTCTAAATTACATACGGTACCTTACAATGGGACACAGTTGACAGAGAAAATCTGTGGTATCCCCAAACATTTGCAAACTAGGATTTTTTTTTCTTCTTGCTTATTGATTTCTGTTTGTAGCTACTGGCAGACATGAATCCAGAGCACAACCATGCATCAGCAGGAATGCTGTTTGAGGTTAAAGGTCTGCAGCTTCCCAAAACATATTAAATCAAAACACAAGAGCCATTTAATTGTTTACTGGGACCCTTACTAATGGCAGTCTACTCTACTGCTCTCTCATTATTTTGCCATATATCTCCAAATCAGAAACTTGTGAATTACTACTGGTTACAAGGAAAGCATGTATCTACTGTGTAAAGAGCAAAGCTGTCTGTAGTATTCTAGCCCCATGTTTACTTTAAAAATTTTATTATAGATCTCAGATGATTTCCAAAATATTTCTTTTCCTTTCTGCATTTATATAACCAGTCATAATATTAGTTGAAAAAAACTGGATAAATTATCCTCAATTCTCCCCAAAGTTAACTATGAAACAGTTAAAATTCTGCCAGCTATGACTAAATTTAAACTCAGAACAAATGTCACACTAGAATTAAAATCTAAAAGCGCTATCAATAAACCAATAAATACCATAAATGGTCATCCCTGACTTATGTTTCTGTGGGTCAGTGACCCCTGACCCAAAACAGGTTCCCCCCCTCCCATAAATAAAGACAATGCTGAAATGCTTGTGTTGGACATATTTTACTTAAAAATGAAGCCTGGCCAACAAGCTCCCATCTGGCCATAGCATCATAACATCCCATCTTACACTGGAGGCCCCTGTGCTGAGCCTCTCACACCCCAGTCTTCTGCCACATTACTGCACAATCTGCACACTGCAAATCTGTATCCCGAGCACATCATACTCCCAGCCTGCCTGCCCTGAGCCCCTCATAGACCCCAACCTGAACTCCTGCACCTTCATATCCACTAGCCCTTAGTTTGCTCAGCACCCCCACACTCACCTGACCCCAACACTCTCCAGCCTGGAGGCCCCTCCCTGAGCCACCAGCCCCTTCTCCACCTCTTCCCACACCCAAATTCCCTCCCAGCGCTTGCACTTGTTACCCCTTCCCACACTCAAATCCCTCCTTCCCACCCTAGAGCCCACACCTCCTGTCTCACCCCAGTGACAGTGAGTAAGGGTTGGGGACAGCAAATGATGGAGATGACAGGAACGGAAAGGACAGGGCCTCAAGAAAGGGGTGGGGGGTCTTGGGGCTTGCCTGACATTTAAAAAGTGATCATGGCTGTAAAAAGATTGGAGACCACTGCCTGAAAAAAAAACAAACTTCCTTACCACAAAATGTGATTTTTTCCCCCTTTCCACGTATAGGGGTACAAATTGAATTTTTTTGAGAAAGGGAGTTGGGATGATGGTAAAGAAGAGGTGGGGAGCATGAGGGTTTCTCAAAAATCAAAAAGGGGGCATGATGCTGAAAAGTTTGAGAACCACTGCTATAGAAGGTGGCTGGGGATAGCAAAAACATGGCTTGTTCAAGAGTAACACTGACAAACTCCAGCCTTTGGTGTGTGTAATTGAACGTGGCTCTTAGCTAAGACTGTAGCAGACTCCTGTAAATCTCAGTGCCAGTATGAGAGCACCACAGGCGCACCACTTGCTGATGCAAGTCTCAAGTTTTCTGCTAAAATCCACACCCACTTGTAACACTTGCTAGTGGGCAGCATTGAAACTGGAGCTCTGCTTGCCTGTACTGCAGAAGTTAAAAGCCACATGGCTCTTAGCTAAGCAGCGGGCTAAGTTCTTGGCACCACTAGTGACGGAGCCAGCCACATCCAGCACATTTACTAAAATGTCAGATAATACTTGACCATGTTCCAGAAACATTTGTTAGTAATTGAGGTTCAATTCCTAGCTCTGCTACTTGCCAGGTTTCCCTGTCTGTCCTGTGACAACGATTTCCATATTCCTTTCCAAAGCACTTTTGACATCTACCGCTAAAAAGCACTACACAACAGTAATATAATATTTATTATTACATTGCAACATACACTTCATTTATTTTAAAACCTATTTAGAGGGTCACTGGATTGGTCCAGATTAGTGCCCAAAAATCCCCGAGGAAAAACGTGCAATACAGTTTACATATGCCAATTTCTGAGTACCAAAATAAGTGGACTGCTATAACACCCCCTGCACCACACACACATAAAGTATCTACGTACAAATACGTCAAGGATCCCTACTCACCCCGGAGCACTCACCTTCCTTTCCCCATAAATTCTAGTCTTCTCAGTTGTCACAAGTTTCTTCCCAACTTCCCCTCCTGTGCCATAACAAATAGCTCCCTGAAAACCTCCAAACAAAAATCAGGGAACAACATCTTGTTCACCTTACTGATCAGATTTAAGACTGAGTAGTTTTAATGTTTCACCTAGCAAACAACAAAACCATTTTAACCACCACCTTCTCAGTTCAAATATACAGAAACCAGTTCATAGCTCATCTATAGATTCACCACTCTCAAATCAGTTCTATGCATTTTTAAATCAATTATGTCAGGATATTGAAATATTCCTATTCTATAATGTATGATAACTCATATTTTGTAGAATTTTACTATCTGCGACATAAACATGGAAAAGAAAGGGGATGGGCAGATTTCTGATATGCTTTCAGGGCTTGATAATCAAATCAAAATAATATAGCATCACACCTTCAGAAGAAATCTATTTTTAACCAACATTAAAACAGCCACCCATTCGTCAAGAGAAAAAATCAGTGTTTATTTTAGAAACAAAGCACACTCTGCAAACACAAGCTATACCTATTAACAGGAAGGAGTTTAAGCAACCTTTTCCTGTACTTGTGTCTTGTTTTAATTAACAATCTACACTATGAAGAAGCATTAATTGTGAAGCCAAGCAAACGTAAAAGAACATGCTATGACTGACATGTAATTATATGAAGAACATGAAAATATAGTGAACATTCACTGTCTCTTAAATCATATATTCCTAAACAGTGCAGATCTCTAGAAGGCCTACAATTTCTGAAATATTAATTCAGGATTTCTTAAAGGTAGAAACAATAGGATACAAAAATGTATGAAAACTCAAATTGTGTCTTATATAGCTCCCCACAAATTCTGGGCCTCTGATGAACTAGGTAGGACTGCCATACAACATTTTCAATGATCATCTCTACTTATACATGATAAAGTAGACTATTTTTGTATGCAGAATTGTTTTAGTGATGTTGGTTCAAGGATATTAGCAAGACAAGAGAGAACTGTTTTGGACCAAACTTCTGAGACAGACATTTCTGAGCTTAAATGGAACACTGAAGAAGTTGGTCTAATAACAAAATTCCACCTCATACTCTCTCTCTCTCACTCTCTCAAGTAGGCTAGTTACATTGCTGCTACTATATTTTGTAAGACAGTAAAGTTACCATACAGACATCACAATAAAGTGAAAATGAAAGTGAGGGAGTGGGGAGCAGCCAATTTCAACTAGACCTTACCTCTCTAATTGGAATACAAATAATCCTGTACGTTTAGCTAAATTTTTGTGCCTTTTAAATACTTTCTTCTACAGTTTGGCACACAAAACGCACATTCAAATAATGCATGCATCTATGAAGCAGGTTTTACCTACAAAAGCATATGCCCAAACAAATCTGTTAGTCTTTAAGGTGCCACAGGAATCCTTGCTTGTTTTTCAGAGACAAACTAACACAGCCAATCCTCTGAGACTTGTCACTCAAGTAATATTATCAATAACACTTTGAAAATTCTCAGAAACACTTTACATCAAGCATGTATTAATTTCTGTAAACTCTTGCATAGCCAACACTCTCAAATAACCAGTATTTTAACCCTAAGTAAATTTTAGTTATGTTTTCCATAAGTACAGTATAGTGAAAGCCAATACAAATACAGTATAAGTGTACAGTGTACAATACTACTGTTGTTGGCAAACAAAGTACTCTGGATACACTTTTGTTTGTTTCTTAATAGCTAAACTTGTTTTTCTTTAAGTGATATGCATTGCTAGGTATACTTCTTTATTATCCAGACTATTTGAATATCCAGTAACCACCCAGTCCTGAGGATGCCACATATGAAAGAGTTCACTGTATCTTGATGTGTGCATTTTAAGTGTTTCACAAAAAAAGTCCAGAATTTCTGAACAGCTTTTGGAGGTGGGAAAAAAATTTAAAATGTGTATTTAGCAAAGTATGCACACCTTCTACTATCCATGAAGCAGCTATGTACATATTTTTCCCCGTACTTGGGGAACAAGACTTCCTGACACAAACAGCACACAGAAGAGAGGTATCCTGCATAAAACATATCAGTGATTTCAAACTAGATAAATTACTAGTCTTTTTTAGGACCACATGGTGCAGAAGAGACTTTGGATAATCACATGCTGAGATGGAGCACATGATGGACCATTATCTTTGCATCAGCACTACTATTCATAAATTTCACACCATGAACCCTCAGAGACCATCAAAACACAACTCATCCTGCTGTATATCATAAGTATTTTCCCAAGTGACACAAGGTAAGGAAAGGCCTTTCTTCCAAACTTAATTAGATCACTTAGATCAATTGTTGCTGAATCCATGTTTTGTTATTTGGCACATTTAAATCTATTATCTCGTTACTCAATTCTTTGGAACAGAGGATAAAGCCTCATAATTTTTTTCACATTTTATAAGGAAAATGTGCATATGGATATAATATTTGTTTTGAGGAGTTGATCATAAAAATAAGTACATCCAAAATATATTCTCCTAGCCTTTGTAAACAAGTGGCTCAAATACAGGAGAAAGTGAATCACCACTACCACATAAGTCAGAATGTATTTTATATATACCTCAATAGTACTTTCAAAAATCAAGGTCTGGTAGCTCAGTATACATGTGTTCTCAGTGAGACCAACACCCTCAATGCAAGTAGTTGAGTACGAACTACAATCTTCAAAGAAATTTAAATCTTCTTTTATTTTAACTTTAATACCTTCTGATATCAAGAATAGTACCTTCAAATCATTACACCAACTCCAGCGTGATCTGGCTGACTAGATCTGGAAATACTTCTGATTGGCACTAACTCCAAAGTTGCTTCCCCTGGACCTTCCAAACTGATTGAAGATATGATTTACTCTTTGACCTTTCACTTGTCTGAGAACTCAAAAACCAAACCCTAATTTAATAACCATATGAGAAAGAGACACTGAAGATTTCATTACACAAACTTTTTAAATAGTAACAGAGGGAGAGCCGTGCTAGTCTATACACTATCAAAACAAAAAGCAGTCAAGTAGCACTTTAAAGACTAGCCTGGCTTTAAATATTGAGTCTGTTCTGGTGTGGCTATGGTCTGAAGAAGTGGTTCTGTCCCACGAAAGCTCACCTAAAACTATTTTGTTAGTCTTTAAAGTGCTACTTGACTGCTTTTTGTTTTGAAACTTTTTAAAGTATCCTTTTTGGTTGCGCAATCCAATTCAAGGTCATCTATGAAACTCTCAGGCACTTTTTTGAAATTATTTAACAGGCCTCTTCATGTCATATGTTTGCAAGAAGTTTAACACCCATTAACTTTAGTAAATATGGGTAAATTGAGTAGTAAAGCAGGTTACTAATTTTTTTCTAAATTCCAGCATAGAACTTCTCTGTGGCACATACATGTAGGTTATACACCCACTTCACATTCTTCTCTTTAAAAAAAAAAAAAGGTAATTATAAAAGTGCATCAACAGCAAAAACGTAAGTGATAACCTGGAAAAATAAGGACAAAATTTAAAAGTGACTGGTCTGTCAAACTCTTTCTTGTACATAAATTTTTAAAACACACCATCTTAGGGTTTTATACTCCTGGCTAACTCTACAATATCTGAGCACCTGTCATGGAAAATCAGTATCAACATCAAAATCCATAAGGAACATAATGGAGTCTCTGGTACTTTTCTCTCTGACGGAGAAACACCCCATCCCCATCACACCACCTTAGTAGCAGGCAGGATTTGGAGGCATTTTTAAAAGGGTTTATTTAAATAAATATTCTTGAGACTCAAAATATAAGAAAATCTGAAGTGATGTTTTCTATCCCTTTATATCACTAGAGTCCTAGGACATAACATACTAACAGAGCCACAACACACCGTGATTATGACAACCTTCAAGAAGACTACAGAACATAGCTAAATGTAATTTTAAGAAAAAAATGCCTCTATTTTGTTTGTTATTGTGGGGTAGCTGGATGTATGCATGAAAGAAACCAAAAATCTCATCACTGCTGAAAGTTTACCTGTAGTACAGCATAAAGTAATTCAACCAGACGCCCTGCTTGAAACCTCAATAGATCTTAATGGGGGAACCCCTGAACAAAGGAACTTTTAAATGGATAAAAAGACTCCCTTTGTCCTGACGGGAAAGAGAGACAGGCTTGGTCAGACTATAAAGCAGTGCAGCTTGCCTCTTCCAACCCCTTGAAGAGGGGGAGAGAGGTGCCTAAATCAAATGGGAGCTATTTAAATTCAGCCTTCCCTTGTCAATTTAGGAAGGACAATATTCATTTAAGTTTTTGTTATTTTAACCTTCCCTCTCCCGATTATACTCCTATAAAATAATCATGCCATATTTTGAGGAGGTTGCTCTATGTCACTGCAACTTCACATAGTTACAAGCACCCCGTGACCAAATGCTGCTGAGCCTGCTGAGGCAAAATGGCTGGTAAACAGAGTGTGGTGTAGTCTGATCAAAAGTGGGGTGAATTAAGGGCTTCCATTCTGAAAGAAGTGCAAGTCTATGCCTGTCACATGGAAGGGATGCCTTAGACAGAGCTTGCCAACTGAATCACAATACCCTACTAATGCTCCCTTTCACCCAGTCTTGTGGAATACATGCCAGCAAACCTACGTTACTTCCCTTGGACATTTCTCTCTGCCTTGTATGGCTCCTGTAACCCACATTTTTACTTCTTCTCTTTTTCTAGTTCTCACTCAACTACCTGCAATGAGGATATCCTTGGTCTCACTGAGAATACATGTTTAATGAACTACCAGACCTCGATTTTGAAAGTGTATTACGCATGTATCTATAAAATACACTCTGACTTGTTTGGTAGTCATGATTCACTTTCTCCTGTACTTAAGCCACTTGTTTACAAAGGCTAGGAGAATAGTCTTTTGCATGTACTTATGTTTATGATCAACTAGTCAAAACAAATATTACATTCATATGCAGATACAAAGCATGCATCAAGTCCATCAGTTCTTCATATATGCACACTCAAAGTTGGCATCAAGTCATCAGTTCTTAGAGGTAACTCATGGTCCATATAACAAACTACTCAGAGAATCAGATGGTTAACATATGAGTTGGTGTCCCCATTATACCATGTTATTGGAGCCTCCACCCTCTCGTCACCTTGAGTCATGTTCCACCTTTTACAGTGTGACCATCCTAAATGAATTAAAGAGGCAACAACTCTCACCCTCTTCAATTAAACTACAAGCATGTCTGAAAATAATTTATTATTTTTACAGAAAGCACAAAGCTATTTTAAAGAAAAAGAATACATCCAACACTGGATATTGGGGAAAAAACAGAGGCATTCTGCCCAAACTTTAAACATAATGCCAAAGCAGCTGCTTGTTTCTGCTAACATAAACGAGAATTAATCACATTAACAAAGTTAACGTGAAGTTTCATAGGCTATGTCTACACAGCACCCTAACCTCAAAATAAGCAACGCAATTTCAAAATAGGCTATTTCGGCATGTGGAGCTGTCTAACAAAAAGCATTATTTCAAGGCATCCCTCTACTCCTCCTGTGATGACGTGCACACGGATGCTGGAATAGTGCACCTATTATCTCACAAACTGTTTCGAGACAACGGGCACATTTCTTAGATGCAGGCAGCTATTTCGGGATACCCCGTATCCCGAAATAGCACCTGCCACGTAGACATAGCCATAGTTAACGCCCCATTACAAAGTGAATGGCCTCTTTTTTACTTTTTGTAGTTACTGCATTATCTGGATCGTTACAAAGAATAAAAAAAGAGCAGCCACTTACTGCTCTAAGTGCCAATGAGAACAATTTTTGAAAAACATACGTGAAAGAACAGGCCATCGATCCCATCCCACTCCACTCCCCAAGACCAAATTCATTAGGTCGTAACAACATACAAATAAAAGAAAGTAATTGATCCATTCCACAAATCATCAGTTTCACACCAGCATCACCAGTTATACCCAATACCCTTACCCTCACAGGCAAGGGGTAAAAGGTGGGCTTGTAAGCACCTCTTGCAGTCTAAAAATAGTCAGATATGATCTGGGGAGTAAGACAGTTGTCTCTCAAAAAGCTCAGGTTGCAATAGGGATCTCCTTTGAAAGATCTAGAAACATTTATTTTTGTTAAGAACAAATAAAGAGCTAGAAAAACAAGCCACAAATTGTAGCTGAATCTGAACCTTGACTGCATCCACCTATATGCAAAACATAACAGAGTCAACAAACAGAACATGGCCTGACAGCTTTCAAGTGCATGAACCTCTTAAACACCTGTGGCAGCTGCTATAAAACAATGTATTCATTTACAAGCCTGTGCTGACTGACCATTTTTTCCCAGTGCAGAAGTATTTACTGTAAGGAACCACATTTATATGTTTTAACTCCGAAACTTCCACCTTCTCTCTCTCCATGAGAATTATATGTTATTCTCCCTGTGGCAGTGTCGATAAAACACATGGTAGTAAGTCATTAAAGGTGTATTAGGTGCATACTTCAACTATGTAACTTGAACCACCCAGGAAGCGATCTAATAATCATAACCACTTGGGTGTGACTATTATTAGTCCTAAATTAATATGTAAAAAAATAATTCATTGAAGAGAGAATTTTTCATCAGACATGTTTTCACTACTAGCAGGAATGTAATAAGTAAAGTATTAGATCCATGTGACTATGATTTTAAGGTTTCCTGGAATCTCATCTCCTATCATTTTCAGGTTCTGTACCTCTCCCTCTCCTCCATACGGGCTTCCCTTCCCTTTCCACAAAAGGCAAACTGACTTACGCACAGTTGGCACTGGACAGACACCAACAAAGTGCTGTCTGAAAGAGCAAGCAGGCTCACTGCAAAGTGTTTGGGGAGACAAAATTGTTTACACTGCTGTTTTTTTCACCCCCAAAGAATCAACCGACCTTTTGCAGAGCAGGGTTCTTTTATAAACTTCAGGGGGGAAATAGTAACAGAGAGGAAGCTGTCTAGTCTATACGCTTTTCACATCTTAGTGGTGCCCAGCAATACTGAGACAATCCTGGGGGGGGAGTCTGTCTAAATTATACAGCTCTCTTTAGGATGCCCAGGGATCTGCAATGCTGCCCAGGACTTCCACAATGTCATAACCCAACCCAAAACCTTCCCAAATACACCCTCCATTTACCAGAGATTCCAAGGGTATCCTAACAGGACAGCCTCACAGGTGTCTTTTACAATTCCTTCCTGGGGGGTGGGGGACACCACCCACAGCCAGGCACAGAGCTTTATTCCCCTCTAGCCCTTTTCCTAAAATAAAGACCCCCACAACAGGTCTTAAGGATCTTGATGTGTACTGTTACTAGATGATCCACACCGATGCCCTGTAGCAGGTTCCAGTCAACCTTTTAATGGACACCTGAAGCTTAGGGTAGGCTGGTAATTTATAGATGATTCAGAGCATGACAGATGAGGGAGTGGAGTGGAAGGAGGAGAATAATTCCGATCTGGGTTCAGTAATTTGAAGAGTGCTAACAGATTAGTTTCAAAAAAGTAACCCATTTCTTCCCCCAGCCCAGACTACCTTACATATTAACTTCCATCATCAATTTCCTTTCTCTACCCTCATGTAGATCCTCCATAAATCCTCTTTCCCCAGAGTCTGTCTGCCTCTCTCACATTGTCCATAACAAACTTACTATAAAACCATCCCCCCTCCAGCTTCTGCCATTCTCAATACACATTTTTGCACATTCACAGCTTACATGTTCCTCCCTCTCCACCAACAAAGTCACATTAAAGAATTTGCCAGCATCAACCTCCCACAACCTGACAGACCAGACAGGCCTCGCCTTACTCCCTGGGTTTCAACACCAGAGAAAATAGCTTCAAAAAACACCTGTTGTCACTAACCTTCAGATGCACCTAGGAAACGGTTACATGCCAGAGCAGCAGTCTCAGGAACACAGATGGCCCTTACATCAAATACTGGTCAGACAGACAACCTGCTTGCTCTTCAGGCGAAGTGTTGCACCTGAAGTGCAACTGCCCTACTCTTTATTCCTTCAATTCAGCATCTTTGGCAATAATATCTAGTAATTACTGGTGCTGGAAAGAGACCAGTACCAGATGCTTCAGTAGCAACCCTCCATTAGGCAGATACAGGACAATCTACCCTCAAACAGAATTCTCAGTTTCTATCAGAGACTAGCTGGACCTATGCAGCAAAATTTCCAAAAATTTATTGCAGTTAATTATAACAAATGAATATGCTTAGGGTTCGTGGAAATCTTATTAGGATTTTGACATCAACAACTTTCTGTGGTAGTAATATTTGAGTTTAATTATACGTGTCAAAACCATTTTTAATCAGCTTCTGAGTATTCCATCTTCTAACTTCTGCTCAAGGCCCCTTTTTTCTCTTATCAAACAAGAACAGAAATTACTGATGTAGCATCTGTGTACTATGCAAAATGTATATATTTTTATCTTGTCTACTCTTACGCCTCTCTACTTTATGGAGAACAATCCCATTCTTCCCAATATTTTCAAATGTGAAATATTCATAACCTTGATCACTTCTCTGATCCCCTCTAATTCTGCATTATCCTCTTGAAGATAGGGTGAGAAGTAAAGTAAGCACCACATGAGGCTGCATTGCTGATTTATCTAAAGTCATAATAATATTTTCGTTACAGTTGCAATCTCAATCCTCACGCAACATGTTGTTTGCATTTTTGACCACAGCAGTACATTGAGCAGAGGTCTTAATCAAATTGTCCGCAACATCCAGTTCCCTTTCTTTAGCTGATTCAGTTAATTTGCCATCACGCTAACCATTTACCTAGCCTGTTTAGTTGTGTCTGAAGTTCATCCTGATCCTGACTAATTTAAATAACTTTGTCATCTGCAAATTCTACTACCTCACTACTCATCTCTCTTCCCATGCATTGATAGATTTAGGTATGTAAGGATAAGGTATTTTTAGTTGCTATGTGTCAGTAAAAATGAATTTCACTGTATACTCACAAACCACAAAAACCACCACCACCCACTTTCATCAATATAATATGCAAGGTACAAAAAATACTGTTTGTGAATTTATTTAAGTTTTATGTAAGGACATTTACTTTTATATTTTGAAATGCCACCATGACAATGTGTTTTCACAGCTATAAAGCTTTAACTTGATCTTCCTGTTTATTATGAATAATCAATCATCTGAACCACACTACTGATCATCACAATATTTTCTGCAAGAGTGGAAATTCAAAATTGATAAAAATACAAAAACCAAAAAACCCCTTATAAATAAATATTGACGTCATCTGTCAAAAAAATCATCAAATTATACCATCCTAAATTATATTAAACATGGGAACATAGTACGTAACTTGTTGCCGTAATTACAATTTAATCCTACCCTTTGCTCAGTGCCTTCAAATCAGTTTTTTAATCCATAACAATACTTGACTTTTCACCCCATAACTACTTAACTTCTTCAGTAGCCTCTTGTGTTGAATCTTGTCAAAGACCTTGTAGAAGCCTGAATTCTCTCATCCACTGACACGTGCAAAGAATTCTAATAGATTAAGAGAAAATCTTATTTTTTCAGAATCTGTTGGTTAGACCTGATCATATCATGATCTTCCATATATTTTGCTATTAGAGTTGCCAACTTTCCAGGCCAGAAGGACCAGACATTGCTACAAATGGCATCTGGTCCATCAGGTCAGAACAGATGACAACCCTGTGTGTTGTTCTGTTTCTAATTATCATTTTGAACAACTTGCAAGCAGAGATGCAAGGCTTACTCGTCTACCTTCCATTGATCTGGATAAAGACTAGACGCCTTTCAAATACAATCAAAATAATTTATGCTTCTCTACTGCATCTCAGCATGTATTTTAGGAACTAGCACAAGACCTAAGAAGCCAATTGTGTCTAGTAGTCTCCCTCAACTATAATATTAAATATTGAATCCCAAAGATAAAATACATTAAAAAAGGTTACAGAAAAATAGCTCAAAGAGCTTTCCATATTGTATGATTTTGTGGGTCACCTACCTATAAAATTTAGACACTCAAAACATATTTTAACTTAAGTGAAATTTACTAAAAGGTTAAATATTACATAGTCCACATAGCATAATTTCAAAACCTAATATTTTTTATTCACTAATGTCCACAGAAGACAAAAAAAATATCGCACGCTTCTGAAAATATGTTGCCCTTCAGAAGTTTACGATCTTACAATTATCTAGACTACTTTAATTAAATATTTACTTAAGAAGAGCTGAAATATCAGCTTTCAGGTTTTGAGACCTTTATTAGATGTCTCTGTGGAATGCTAGCTGATAACTGTCATGCAGTATTTTATACTCATGCTAGAGCAGATACAATAACAAAACCCAAAAAAAGACACCTTTCACAGTTCTTACCTATGTTGATGCAATAAAAATAAAGGAACTGAAGCTAGCCCTACCTTTTTTAAGCATCTGGTACATAATTTCCTTATGAACTGCGTTCCTCACGAAATGAGTACAAATATGCCAACCACATAAACCTGACATTTGTTCAGTCATGAATCGTTTGATGCAATTATATAAATTTCCACTCAGCTCAAAAAATTCTCTCATCTCTGTTCAATATGTTTCAAAAAGCCAGTTTTAATCCTGGAAAAAGAAACCTCACTTTTCAATTTGTTTTCGTCTGTCTTTTTTGATCAGTCATTACCACCAATACCTACTCTACAGAACTAACACATTAGTTCTGAGAAAAATATTATGTTAATAGTGTGGTTATCGATATGCTCCATGAGACAGTACTTCAACACAAGAAAAGTATATTACTATTAAACACACAAAACCCCAACACTGAGGCCAACCAATGTTTGACAAGTTTCCACAGAAGCAAAACAACAGAACATTATAGTATTTTTATTAAGTTCACTTCATTATCAATAAAAAAATCTGTAGTCCCACTCTGAAAGTCTTAAGTAAAAATTATCTTCATATTCAACAGCTCTGTTGTTCATGTTTATTCATAATATTTATTAATTATGGTGAAAAAGCTTATATGCTACATTTTGTTCCTGTTAATATTGCAGATTCGAATACGTAAGTGAAAAGGGAAGTCAGATTAATCTGTTATTCAAGTCTAAATTTCTGAACTAAATTCTACTTTCAGAAGTTCCCATACAAAATGTGTCAAATACAAGCTCTTTCCATTTTGTGTGCCTATGTAACAAAAAAAGAGTGATTTTTTTATGTATTTGCAGAATTAGGGTTTGAGTAGATAGCATAGAAGTTACTCTTTTCCTCTTCCCTGTCTAATCAGTTCTTATGAAATGATGTCTTACTGATATTTAAAAAAATATTACTCTCAGAGAAATAACCTGATCCCAACATGGAACAGCTAAGGACAGTAGTGGAATGATATAATGTGCATGTTTTTCCAAGAGCCAATACACAGCTTGCAGGTCTAATTTTAGAAAATGTAAATGGGGGTGGAGGGAAATGAGACCGACAGACCTCAGTTAATCCACAAATCAAACAGACATGTAACAGCATCATCATCATGTGAGACACACAGACAATGCTATTGGCACCACAACAACTGTAATGTGCAATACTTGAGACTAAAGCAGTGCTTCCCAAACGTAAAATATTCATGTGCCCCCTTCCAGACTTCAGCCTTATTGGCATACCCACTCTCCTAATGCTGTAGCAGTGCTTATCTCCTGACTTTTAGACATTTATTTTCTGTTGCATGCCCCTTCAAATCCTTCTGCATACCACAATGTGGGAAACACTGGACTAGAGAAGCACTCAAGTCACTGAACACCTTCCATTAACTAAACCCACCTTCATAGGATTAAAGTGATTGTAAAACATTAGAAAAAATGGTGACAATGACTCCTCAAAGCTAAGCATTCATACACCTTATTAAATTTCTATCCACCGAGACATCTAAATAAAACGCGTTACAATCACTAAGATGTGTTTTAATCTTTTTATTCTTTTACCCTGTTCACTGAACGCAGGTATGTTTTGAAATTTCTGTGTGAATTTAAGAATAAAGGGGATGAACATGCCACTCACAAAATGCAATCTCTCATCAAAAAATCACTAACACAGTCTCAACTGAGCAATCACACTAACCAGAATCCTGGAGGTTGGGCATAGAAGGCAGCCCACAAAAAACTTCCTCAATAGCTCTAAGCAAGCCTTAGGGAGGGGAGGGATAGCTCAGTGGTTTGAGCACTGGCCTGCCAAACCCAGGATTGTGAGCTCAATCCTTGAGGAGCCCATTTAGGGATTGCAACATTTAGGGATGGTGCTTGGTCCTGCCAAGCGGGCAGGGGACTGGACTAGATGACCTCCTGAGGTCCCTTCCAGTTCTAGGAGATGTGCATCTTTTCTTATTTCTTCTTTAAGCCTGAGAGCAAAGCAGAGTCAGAGCAGTTGACAGAAGAGCAAGACTGCACTCCAAGCTATCAGTTGAGAGCAGACTTGGCTCAGAAATTATGTAAACAAACAATATTTGTAAAGCTCTATTCACTGAGATACACACTTGATTTTAACTCTGTGAGCATCAAGATACAAGGGCAGATCAAGCTCCAGGCAATCTATAAATGTAGGTAGCTAAGCTTCACTTCAAAATGCTTTGCCACCTAAGCACCTACCTATCAGATACAAGCAAGGTTTGGGAATTTACCATATTTATTGCTTCAGTGCTACTGGGTGGGTACTTCAACATATGCATTTCACTTTCTTAAAATTTTCCAGATTTCAACCAATTAACCAGATCTAGTCAACTTAAAAAAGGTGTCTTCTCTAATTAATCATCCACCATCAGATAAAAAGTATGTCTTTAACAAAACTGAACTGTCTGTTTAACTTCATTATTGCAAAATGGATTTAGCAGGCTCATTGTGAAACGTTACTATGGAAAATAAATAGAACAGAGATTTTTCTTTCCATTCAATATTACATAAAACTGTACAAGATCAGTTCTGTTTGACAAATTACTGTTTAAAGGGTCAATCCAACTCCAACTGAAATGAGTGGGAATTTTTGATCGATTTCAAAATAGCTGGATTGGGCCTTGAAACAGATACATTTCCTGTAATTCACTCGCCTTTCCTGATTCTACTAGGAAAAGTCTGCTCCATAAAGAAGTGAGTCACTTTGTCTAGGTCAATTATTTCTATCACTATTCTCAGGATTTTGTTACACTAGATGAATAATATGTATGCCAAGTAAAGTTCATAAAAATATATGTTTATATTCATAATTTATTAATGGTTAACTATTATAAATAATTCTACTGAAAATGAAAAAGCCCAGGAATACTAAAAAATTATGAATTTAAGAAACCCTGACAACCACAGAAGACTGCTTAAACCTTCATCCCAGCTCCTTTTAGCTTTCCGCAGAACACGGGTATATTCAGCTTCTTCAAAAGACCTTTAATTCAATGGGAATTCTATGCATATGTTCATTATATCACTATATTATTCACTACTGTCAGAAGAGAGAAGTTAGACAGACAAGAAGGATGAGGTAATATCTTTATAGGACCAATTTCTGTTGGTGAAAGAGATGAGCTGTTGAGCTACAAAGAACTTTTCTTCAGCTTGGTCCAGTAGAAGATACTACCTCATCCACTTTGTTTCTCTAACACAGTAAACTCTTTCAAATCCAGCATTCTATTATCCAGAATTCTCAAACAACCAGCATTTTAACCATAAGTAAATTTTAGTTAAGTTTTCAATATATACAGTATAGTGAAAGTAAATACAAATAAATACAGCAAATATAGTATAAGTTTACAGTGTACAATACTACTATTGTTGATGAATAAGGTATTCCATATACTTTTTTGTTTGTTTCTGGTTTTCTTTAGAGTTATGCATTCCTAGGTATACTCCTCTATTACCCAGAATATCTGCATATCCAGCAACCTCCCAGTCCTGGGGCTAATGGATATGAACGGGTTTACTGTTCAACAAGCTAGTTACAACACAACATTGCAAACTAGAATGAAGCGTCTGTCAGTACTTCTTTATAAACACACGTATTCAGGACTGAGCTATGAGTATTTAGTATATTTGCCACAAATGAATACAACAATTAAACTGGGTGTTTATATCTCCCCATTAGACTCTGACAAAGGCTCATATCCCCCTGTCTGATCTAACTTGTTTTTTCCTCTTTTGATAAGTACTATTGATACTGGGCCATTTCCACTTTGCTGAATAGACCTTGTCAGCTCTGGCCCTCCCTTTTGCTGGGACCCCACTCTTTAAATACCCCTCTGAAACCACCCCCCCCCCACTCATGCATCTGATGAAGCGGGTCTTTGCCCACGAAAGCTTATGCTCCAAAATATCTGTTAGTCTATCAGGTGCCGCAAGACTTCTTGTTGTTCTCAAACAAACAATTAAACTAACAAACATGCAAGCACAAAACTACCAAAATTTAACATAGTATACCAACTGATTCAAGTTATAAATCAGTTTTTTTGAAGTATAGATAAGTATTATTTCAAACTGGCCATTAGAAGATGTTGGGGTTTCTTAATCTTTCCATCTTTGCCTTTGAAGTTTTGCATACAATAGATTGAAAATGCCTTTACAAGTATATCAAACCAGAAATTATGACTCTGTGGCCAACTATTGCAGCTCCTCAATCAGAAGGCAATACCCATGCAACATACACACTGTGGCACATAGTGAAGACATGATTAAGTCTTATCTCTGACCTTCCCAGTCTTTCCCGATTTAAAATCACAAGAGTGTTGCCACATAATATAATATGGGAAGGCAACAGTCCACCCAAGCGCTCCACAATAAATGGACCCATGGAACACAGGTCCACAAGGTGTTCAAAGTGTTTGCCTCAATAAGTATTACTCCTAATATCCAAATATCCAAATTTTAATTGAGGTGTAAAAATCACATCATTGCAAAACAATGAAAAGGTCAGCAGGTTGACAGTATAGAAATTGTATTAATTTTAAGGACTGAAGGGGCTTTTTCTCTTGCTGGATCTGACACAAACAAATCTAACCTTTAAAGTAACAAATATGGAGCTCCACATAGGTATAAAATAGCCTTATTTAGTCCTATGACTTTCATCCCTGACAATCACATAGATTCCATAGCTTCACACTTCAGTTTTGATGCAAGTTTACTGATCCATTTAACGCTGTCTTCATTTTTGCCAGGGTCTTCATTCTGACATCATATTTTACAACAAATATAATAATAAAGCAGCAACTGTCCTTCTACTAAGGGCTGGTCTACACTTACACCAACCTAGCTATGCCATTCAACGTTGTGAAAAAATACTGTAACCTTAGCACCCTAGTTCCACCACGCTAGTCCATAGTGAAAACGCAAGAAAGAAAAAACAGAAGAATTCTTCTGTTTATCTATCTCTCAGAAAAACAGATTAACTGAATTCATGAAAAAGCCTCTTCCGACAGTTCGGAAGTGTCTATACTACAGACTACTCAGGAACAGCTGCGGAACTGTAGCTGATGGATACAGTCACAATAAAGCTTATTTTACCATGGTAAACACATTAGACAGTGAAATGTAAAAACTTCCATTATCTGATACTTTCATTTTGTGTTTATTCTCTCAAGGTGGACAATGGAATGAAATCAGGTGGTTTCACTTTTGGTTAGAGTCACCTTCACTTTCTGGATCTAACACAAAGGTGGAATTCTGTATATCAAACAGTACAGGAACAAAACAGTTTTAAACTTTCTAGTGAAAGCTTTAAAGAAAATCATGGAAACGTTTCCTTTACTGTTTCACAAAATCTTCCTCATTTCCTTCTGAAAAAAATAAACTACAGATAGCATTTAACTTGACAGTTTCTCTTTACACCTTATTAATTTATCACATTTGCAATAAAGGAAAACTTGACAGTTCTCAGCCTTTGAACTCTGTTCACTGAGTAACAAGTTCATAGGCCATTTTATGGCTAATAATTTCAACTGAATTGTCAGAAATTAGCTCACTCCACAGAAAATTCTTTACCCTGTAGGAGTAAGTCAAGACACTTACTTTAGATAATGGCATACACTTACTTTCATCCTTGCCAAAACTATGTGGGATTAATGCAATTATCAATAGCAGCTATCTAATAATAATGTAACATACTAAATAAAAGAGTGTATCAATTTAGCCATTTCGAGTTTTTCCAGGGAACTGTTAGTATTAGGGTTTACTAGTTAAGACTACATCTATCAAGCATGTGTATGCATCTACAATACATAGGATACATAAGGTACATTATGCATTTTATTCCTAGTAATGGTTGGTTAACTGCAGTGAAAAAACATTTTTATTAAACTTTGAAAATTAGTGTAGCGATACAGACCTTTTTGGTAGTGTAAATCATTTTTGGGATAGTGAAGGACATAAAGTCATCACCCTTGTGAAACAGCAAAACACTTCAACAGAGAGTGTACTTTTTGCAGTTCTGAGTACAGCTACTTCAAGCTGATACAAAAACCTCCCTTTGTCTATGTGAGGAATCATTGCACTGTCCAGTCGGATTTGCACAGAAAAAGTGTAGGCTTCTGAAATGGGAGACTACAATAGCCCAGTTGAAACCCAGTGTAACTGTAGCTTTTACCCTAGAAGCAGCTGTCTGCTAAAGAACAAGATTGTAACAAAACACTACAGGAAGGCATTTCTAAGTGGGATTATTAAAATGACATTTTCACTGAGTAGGAAAAAGCACCTGATCTGTAGGCAAGCGAGGGTGACCGTCCCTCCTGTTTGGGCAGGACAGTCCTGTATGTCAGTTGCCATCCTGGCATCCTGATTTATTTTGTCAAAGGGTTGCCCCATATTCCATTTTTTCACTAGCCGCCTGACTTGCCCCCCACTGGACGCACACGGCAGCACAGCTGCCACCTGACTTCCCCCGAATGGGGGGAGCCAGGCCAAGGGGTGGCGGAGTAGCTGCCACCCAACTTCCCTAGCAGGGCAGCAGCCTAGTTCCTGATGCCCCAACTTACGGGGCAGCCGCAAGCCACAACCGCCCCCCGCCATCCCCCAGCAGGGTGGCAGCCCCACGGGCAGCCACCACCTGACCCCCAGCTAGGGCGACCATCCGGCCTGTTCTGGCCAGGGTGGCAGCATCCCCCTGTGTCCCACAGCTGGCGTAGGGGGACAGGGTCACCCTAAGGCGAGCCCAGTAAGAAGTTACCAGGGGGGTAAGAAAAAAACCCTTCCTCGCCGCGGAGCGCCGCGCTCCGGCCCCCCAAGCCGCGCAGAGGCCGCTCAGGATGCGCCTGTGACTCCCCGGGACTCAGGTCTAGGTGCGCCCGGCTGCCCGCGTGACACCGCCCCGGCGAGGCAGGGCAAGGGCCCCGGCCGGCGGGGAAGCATCTCTCCCGGCGCCGCTGCGCTCCGGCCCGGCCTCTCCCCCACACGCCGGCCGGTGCCGAAAGTTGGCCATGAAGCCGCGGACCCCGCCAGTCACCAGAGCCCCCCTCCCTCAGGCCGCCTTCATCCGCCCCCGGGCACCCGCGCGGGCGTGGGGCAGGGAGACCCCGAGCGGGCGGCCCGCGACAGCCGGACCCCAGCGCCGCAGGCGGGGCGCAGGAGATGCCCGGGGACGTTGGCCTCGCCTGCCGCTGCCTGCGCCGCTGCCCCGGTTACCTGCCGCCGCCGCGTTCCCAGCTGCTGCCGCCGCCCGCGGCCACTGCGCTGCTGCAGCCCCGCCCCGCAGCCGAGGCCGGGGAGTCGCCGCTGACGTCAGCGCGGGGGAAGGGGAGGCGCGGCTCGGCCAGTCCCGGCGCGCCTGTCACGGCGGCGTCTCAGTCGCGGGGGGCGCTGCGGCTCTGGCGCGGCTCACGGCCTGCCCGGCCTTTCGGTCCCCCGCCGGGAAGGAAGCCGGCTCGGTCACCCCGGCCCTTGGGGCGCCCATGGGGCCCACATCCGCGGCCCAGGCCTCGGCCTGGTTACCTGCCCCCTGCCCGAGTCTCAGGGGCAATGGCCGTCCCCGTCAGCCTTCGCCCCGGCTGCTAGGCCTGGCTCCTCAGCCCGGCGGTGCCTGGCGCGGGGGTACCTCCAGGGAGCTAAGTGCTCCCAGCCCTTTGGTGTAGAGAGGAGGGGGCAGGGCTTCCGCCTCCTCACCCAGGCAGCTGTGAATGCATCCGCTGTAGCCAAAGCCCAGACACCTTGAATCTGGCTGGCTCAGATCACACTACAGGAAACCCTCCAGTTATGGGGATTTGTGTTCCTGCAGCCCCCGTGTAACTCGAATTTTCGTGTAAGTCGCAGGGACAGGAACCAGGCTGTCCCTTGGTCCCCGGCTCCCCTTTGCTTGCACACCAGGAAACTGACCAGCCCAGCAGGGCTGGTCAGTTTCCTGGCTGCTTCTCTCTGCCTTCCCCCAGCAGGGAGTGGGGGTAAAAGACCTGGAAGGCTTTTAGCTCACTTAGCTGACCAGGCTAAACACCCCTTCCCCCAGTGGCGCAGCTGTCAGCCTGACAACAGCAACGAAGGGTCCTGTGGCATCTTATAGACTAACAGAAAAGTTCCGAGCATGAGCTTTTGTGAGCACAGACTCACTTCATCAGATGTTGGTCTTGGAAATCTGCAGGGCCAGGTGTAAATAAGCCAGAGCAAGGGTGGGGATAACAAGGTTAGCTCAGTCAGCAAGGGTGAGGCTTTATACCAGCAGTTGATCTGGAGGTGTGAACACCAAGGGAGGGGAAGCTGACAACAGTGCAGCTGGAAGAAGGGAGGAAGAAGGGGCTTCAGAGCAGGGTCAAGTTGTGCATAACTCCCTTTCACCTAAATTAAGCACAACTTGAAGCTGCTTATTTTGAATCTTTACTGTACACCCCTGAAGTCAGAGGGGCATGGGCTTGAGCTGACCACACCAATGAATACCCAAGGACCTGGGTAGGCTTGCACTGCTCCTGCTGAACCCCATCCTGCTTTGGCATCACTGTTGTCCCTAGTAAGGAGAGCTAGATTAGAGCCATCTTAGGTACACCTACCCAAACAAGAATCACACCTTCCTCTGCAATGCAGACATGCAGGATTTTACTACATTAGCTAAGAAATGGTAACCTCTTTTCTTCCTGAAAATAACTGTTTTCTCTTATATGCAATATTGTAGTGCAGTTGGTCCAATGACAGTAGAGACACAGAAGTTATCTCACCTCTCTCTTCTCTCATCTGTTTAGGCCCTGATCCTTCAAAGTCTTAAAATGCTTAATTTTACAAATTGTGACTAATGCCAGTAAATTCATTACCCACAGTACAAAAGGTTAGAAACATCCATACATTTTTGCAAGATTTAGGGCTTGCGCACACTTGAAAGTTTATTTGGATTAAAGTAGGGTGTGAATTCTGATTGCCATAGTTAGTGCTGATTACTGTGTGGACACATATTCTGAAATAAGAGCTTTATTATTTCTTACTTTTTAATTCTTCAAGGCAGGAACTGTCTCTTAAGTCTGAGTTGCACATCGTTATACCTATATAAAAATTGTCAATTTATGGGTGTGCTTTTTTTTAAATCTATGCCATTATATTGTTACAAACCGTCACCTTGTGAATGCAATTATGCCAGTATAAAAGTGTTTATATATGTATGCCTTATTTCCATTCTAGAATGGGAATAACTTATCCTGTACAGCACACTTAGCAATATAATTGTATCCACACTACAGGCATTATGTAATGTTCACTATACCCTTATAGACCATAGTTGAAGCAGTTCAACTTTTTTTTTCTGTAGACAAGGCCTTATTAAGTGTATGTACAATGCCGAACACGATGCTCTGATCTCAGTTGGAGTCTCTAGACACTATTGTCATGCAAACAAGAACTTAAATTATTTAAATTACACGATTGAAATACATATTTTTTTCTTTTGACTATTGCTTTGTTTAGCTTTTGTTTTTACTCAGCTTGGTCACTGAAATTTACCAGACACTTTTAATTCAGTTTCACTTTGAAGTTCTGACATACTAATGTACACTTGCAAAATGTAAACTGAAAATATTTCAGTTAAAGTATTACTTCATTTTGTGTAAAGATTTTATTAGTTTTTAGAAAGAAAATATATTTGGACCCTCAGCTACGTGGCTGTGTTTCTTTAATGTGTAAGATTTGTTTTATTTCTTTCCATATCTTTAGAAGTGCTACTCTTACAATAATGTTTCCAAGAGTTAGCCTTTTCTTTCCCTTGCCCAGACAAATCTTTGTTAGGCCTTCAGTATATTCTGCCTTGATTCCTAAAACATCGATGTTTCTGAAATCCCAAAAAGACACACTACCCCATTGCTCACAAGATGTAACCATCAAAATCATTTTCATTGCCTGCCATGTGATCATGTCACTCTTCTCTTTGAACGTCTCCATTGCCTCCCCATATGTTATTACATCAGATTTAAACTTCTTTTCTCCACCTTGCAAGTCCTGCATACTTCTGCCCCTCCCTAATTGTTTCGCGTTGCTTCTTTGCCCTCCATTTCACTGCCTTTCCCAACTTTGTCCACTCATTCATCAGCTTCTCTCACGACATGACCAGCCTAAGCTTTTGCTCCAAGCCTG
This sequence comes from Carettochelys insculpta, assembly GCF_033958435.1. Classification (NCBI taxonomy): domain Eukaryota; kingdom Metazoa; phylum Chordata; order Testudines; family Carettochelyidae; genus Carettochelys; species Carettochelys insculpta. The sequence goes on along the minus strand of NC_134139.1, from coordinate 147,121,542 downwards.
TACACTGTCCTCCCTAAATCCCTCAAAACCCTGCTTCTGTTATGCTGCTAAAGTAAATCTAATTAATTTGTATTAAAAAATCTGTTCTTTTTTTCTCCTAACCTCTATATCTTTCTGTCCTGAGATTGGAAGGTTGGGACCATCTTGTCTTAAATGGCTGAAAAACTCCCAGAACACTGTGGGTGCTATCATATGCAAATAAATAATTGCAAAGTAAGTCTTCAAACTATATTTTGCACTTAGGACCTGAGGTTTAGCTATGCCTGCTGCTTGTCGCTATCCTAGTAGAATTTAAAGCATCTCCTTCCCCCAGGATTTTTCCAAAATAAATAATCTGTTATTTGTTTATAGAGGACCAACACGGTCCTAGACGTTTTATGGACAATACAAAATGAACATATGTATGATTAAAAGTGGCTACTTAATTGTGCAAGTTGGGCGGAGCACAGCTGGAGATATATCCTGTGTCCTGATTAACATTCTCTCTGTCAATAAAACAAGTCCTGACCAAGCTTTTGTTCTCTCGATCACGTGCAGTTCCAGTCACCAACTGCATAACTGAGCTGCCCATTCTGCAATAATCGCCATTCGAATTGTGCCTGTCTGACTGAAGTGCTTGGGAGCATGGATCACGTTCCCTGTCAGTAACCATCCTGCTTCAGGAAAACTAACGATCCAACCACTAGACCAAACTCAGTGACAAATCCTGGTCATGTGCAACCTAAGGCACATTGTGCAAAAGTAAAAAAGGCAGGGAGTGAGGTTTTACACACCTCTACTTTCTTCCCTGAAAGTATGTGAGGAATAAACAGCAGCCATACCTGTTCCATTTTCATGGCATGTCTGGACAACAGACACTCTGGTATTGTAATTGAATTCTGGATGCCTTTCAAGTTTCACCAGATGGCAGAGTTACAAGTATATACACTTCGTAAAACATTCATTCATTACATCTTTTCCAATTTCATAGTTCCTTCAAGTGCCATTGCACATTTATTAATTTATTTGTTTATTCTCAATGGAAATTTACATGAGCAATTGCTACTATTGAATAGGCCAGTGGCTACTTGTGACTTCTATTATCACAGGGACTTCTAATTTATGTAAATATAATCTTTTACTGTTATCTTTTCCCCCAGCCCACCCTTACTTGTCAGTTTCCCCACTTGTTACATCTACTTTTAATCCAAAATTATGAGTGATATTGGGCAGGGACTGTCTTTGTTTTATTTATTTGTATGCTACTTGGAACAATGAGTCTCTCTAGGCGGTACCACAAGGCAACTAATTTCCCTCAACATGAGGGTGGAAGAATGAAGCTCTTTGTTAAGTGCCAGTTTACATCCTACTTAGTATGGGCAAACATGGCACAGATTAAGGGAAGGAATAGAAGACGAGGCTTCCAAATGGGGACTCGTGCCTGAGAATGGGACTGGAGTATGAGAATTTATCCCTACTTTCACAATATTACACTATCAGTGTGGAGTAGAGTTGGGGAGGATAAGGACTATATGCACATTTCTAAACAAAATTTTACTATGGCAATTCATTTGGATCTTATGGACAAACTTATCTGGCATCATTTAAAAATAATTAAGGGTTCAAGTAAATTACAATATTTTAAAATTGTTGGAGAACTGGAGTGACGCTTTCTTTAAAACATTACCATTGGAGCAGTATTTGTACGTGCTATACAGGCCTAATCTTGTTTTCCATTTACAAAAACATACACAGGTATGGGTAATTATTATCTAGAGGGAAGAACTCTGTGTAAAAGGAAAACTGAGTTAAATATAAAATGTGCTGAATAATTAAACTCTCATAGCAAAAACAGGATACACAAGGCCAGGAAATTATTCAACAAAATTTATTTAATGTATACAAATGGCTCAGTGCTGTTCTCCCGGAAGGGGTTTTTCCCCTATAAAACAAATAAAAGTAAGAAAGTAATAGTAACTGTACTTTGGAACTTTAAGATAAATGGTCCTGAAGCAAGGGTGAAGAGGTTGCAGTTACCTACACTGCTACAAGGAATTATCTATGAAAACTAATGGCAGAGTTCAACATCTCACACTGCAGATTTAAAAAAGAAACAACCAAACAAACACCCCACAATTAGTCAAGTCAGTAAATGCAAGTTCATTTTCTGTTTTGGAATAAATGATTTTTTAGAATATACTGAGTCACTACGATTTGTCCCTGTGTAGTCTTGGGATGATGACACCAAATTTATTTTATATAAAACATTTCAATTTGTTGTGGAATTATTAGTGTCAATGATTTACAAAGAAACAGAGTCTGGAAAGGTGAATGCAAGCAGTCCTCATTAAGTGAACCTTGCAAGGGCAATTCTTTTCATGGTTATTGCCCTGTTAACAAGATACACTTTGTGATAGCTAAAGTTAAATGTTTGAAAACCTGCTGTTGCACCTGAATGTGGGATTTAACGCTGGAAATTTAACTCTGGAAAGGTCCTCATGACCTTCAGTCCCATTTCCTGGTGAGCAAGAACATAACTATCTAGTCACTCACTCTGGCTCAGGTAATTTGAAACATAATGGAGGAGATAGTAATGTTTGTTCTCTAGCGCTGTCTGACTCCTTTTTTTTAAGAAGCACTGTCTTCACACAGGCTGAAATAGGAGTGCAAGAATTTTGAACAACATTCTAAGAAAAAAACATCAAGGAAATGTCAACATAATTACCTCTTACCTTCTCTTCTGACCACACCAGGGAGATAATGGCAAAAAGTATTTCAAGCACAATTAAAAGAAGATATTGAATGAAACTACGGAACTTGGGTCTAAATAGCGACTTCCCCCAACAATAGAAGATAGGCCAGACAGAGTGGGTTGGTGGGACCCATTTTCACTTTACAGCATTTTCAGGAAGTCAACAGAGTATTTAGTGGAGAGAGAGAGAGAGAAACAGTTTAACGGTTAGATGGAAGGAAGTAATATTTACATGCCAACATTCAGAATGTTTCTAGAGACCTTCTTCACTCAAATAAAAATACTAAATGCTTTGCTCTGGTACTGGGAGAGCACACATGGAGAAATATAATTCAAGATTATGTGCAAGCGGGACATGCAGGCAAAATGATCACTGACTAGAAAGACTTCACAACGTTCACTGTTGACCACATGGGACCATTGTGACGAGTAAGAAATAAATCAGCACAGTCCTTCTTGCGTGAATGATACGTACTAGAAAACCTACCAGGCTCCTGTAACTGTAGTAAAGGGCAGAAGGCCCTTGAGAGAAAGATTACTACAGACTTTATCAAACCATATCAGTATCAATCAGATTGCCTAATCTGTGTTATAATGCTGCTGGATAGCTATTGCTAATAGTGTGCTATTCATGGGAAGTTAATACTAGGAAAATCTGGTTTCTTCATGGAAAGGGGTAGGGAATAAGACTATACTGGACTTGGACAGAATCCCCTTGTAGACCATTTCCAGGAGTCACTGGTCCAAGGTGATCCTAGTCCAGGTTTCCCAAAAGTAAGAGGTGGTTATCAAATCAGGGAAGCTGAAAGGAAAGGGATCCTCAAGACCCAGGCTCTCAATACTAGAATCAAATTTACCATCTGGTGGAAAACACTGACTGTGCAGAAAAGGAGAATGAGGCAGAGGGACATCATTAATGGAACCTTTGCTTCTTATTGGAACTCTGAAGTCCTTTGATCATTGCTGTGAAATTTTGCTTTCTTCCCTCCTTCTTGTAGTTGGGACAGCCAGGCCCTGGAATTTAAGCTAGTGTTGGTATCCTTTAATGTGTGGAGAGCCTAAGCTGCACAGACTAGGCTTAATATATAGTTCAGAAAATTGTTTTCTGCCTCATTTGTAGTAGAAATTGGCCCTTACAGCTGAAGTTGCAGTGTAAAATATCTAAAAATCAGGTTATAAGCATCTTAAATTGGGCACCAAGGCTTCCGACAATTTCTACTCCTGCTCCCCATTAGCAAAATGAGGAAAACACCCCTCAAATCACAAGAACAACATGAAGATGGATTAATTGAATGTGTGGTACACACAAAAGCTATGGTGATTAGCACCATCAAGAAGCCTCTGAGGAAATTAATAATTCTTTAGTTAGAGTAGGATTTGAATAATGTGCATTAAACACAGGCTACGTCCACATGCTGAACAATGAGGATAAAATGAAATTGAACAGCTGCTCATTCAATGAGCATTGTCTATCTTGTGCAGAAATTTTTAAATCAGCATTTCCTAATTTGTGACTTCCTGACTTTGCAAGCTGAACATCCTTTTCATATATATATTTTGATGCAGTAGTACAGGCAGGAAGTTTCCTAAGGTCACTTAGATGGGATGAGGCTTTTGTATGCCTTCTTACAGCCTTTTATTGGGCCGGGGTAACTAAGAGGGATTATATTATGGGCTTGGTTCAGTGTGGTTCATGAGAAAGGCAGTTTAACTCTGAGAACAAAGTAAATGTTTTCTTTCAAGTCAGAAGCATGTTTATCTGTTTACATTTTTGTGCACCACAGAACTACATTTAGATTCATTTTCTCCCAGAAGTGCAATCAAATGATGTAATAATCTGAGCCTAATCCTTTTCACTGGCCTATCTAGTTTACTTGTATTACAGACATGCTATCCGGCATGTTGCGGTATAGCAGTTACATAGACATTCCTGACTGAAGCAACATGGTGTGAAAATTTACATAGATAAAATAATTCTGCTGCTCTTTTTAGTACTTCCATTAAACATCCAACCTGTAGTGGCATTTTAAAATCTCCAATCAAACCTGAATCATATTCGTATTGCTCTATGAACAGCTCAATCCTTTTGAACCTTATCTAGGCGATCATGAAGCTTGTGTATTTTATGTCAATGCAAAATGAGAGTGGGAGCATATTATCTATTTTATGAGCTGTAAGGTAGGAATATTGATTTTTCAGTCTGACATAGCTTTATTCAAACATTTATTATACTCAATAGTAGGATGTTTTGCTAAAGATCTTTGTATTTTAAATTATTAAACTCCATCTAATCAGTATAGATGTAAAAACACTTAAGATTGGCCTGGTATGGTATGGTATGGTATAAATCAGGGTGAGCAAAGTCAGGGGTGAGCCCCCTCCAGGGGGCATGAAATTTTGTAAGTGGGGGCATAGCACAATCTGCTGCTGGGTCTCCTGCTCATCTATCTCACTAAAAATGTTGAAATATGTTACTGGTTTTTGTGTATTGAGTCCCATTAGTAGAGTTTTTACATTCTAGAGTTTTTTTTTGTTTTTTTTTGTTTTTTACACGTTACACGAGCCAAAAGTTTTTTCTTTTTTCATATGAACATAACCAAAATTTCTGTTGGTTTAGATTATATTAGACAGCTGGGGGGTATGGGTGCCTGCTAATTGCAGTGGGGCGCAACATAAAAAGTTTGCTCATTCTTGGTATAAATGTGTGTATATGTGTATATAATATATATATAATATTTGTTTAAACCACACATGAAATGCATCTTGTTTTAATCCCATCCGATTTTTAAGATTAAGTTGTCCCAACAGTGAATTTTTCTTAATCTGCATCTCAAAGACATGTGGCACCCGACCTTCAGCTGACAAACTGCTGAAGCACCACTGACTTAAATTACCACCAGTGGAAAATCTGCTCCACCATGTAGGTTAGAGCATACAAATGCACGCATTGAAATAATAATTTTACATGAAAAACGGACATTTACAAGAGATGCTCTGCAGCTCTCCCATGGGCAAATATAGTATATAGCTGGGACACACAGTACATATAGGATATTCCAATAAAATTAGGTCATTTACTAATACAAGTGAAAATGGCTAATTTTAAAACCCTAAGTAAATACTCTGTCCCACTTATGAAGAATATGTTTTCTTTTCAACCCCATGTTCAGCTATTTCAAGTGCACATGCAAATACATGCAAATCTGGAAATTATTTCCCCTAAGGGATTTAAAGAGTAGACTAAACTCAAAACCGCAAAATAAGAATTTGGGGCAAGTTGGGGAAAGGTAGAAATGCTCAAAATCAGACCAGTCTCCTTTTCTTGTATCTCTGAATACTTCAGTGGTTTATTAAGTTGTTTCACTAGACTTTGTTTATTCTTTCTGCTTTTTTATTCATATAAACATTTAATGAAAGAAAAATATATTCTCATCCTTTAACGATAACAATGAAATGATCAGTTTTGAGTTATTTAACACTCAGATGCAGAAACATGATTATCTCATTGACAAAAATAAACAAACAAACAAACCACCACTGACTATGGATACAATTTTGTCACAGTAAAATTAGGCAAAATTTACAGGACTTCCCTGGGTGAAAATGTATACACCCTGGTAACAATCAGGCTATATGTTCACAGCAGCTACAACAAAAATGTGTAACAATTTAACAGTGAAGTATTACAGCCCAGGTGTTGACAGTGACCTACAGGCTGAGTGACACAGATCAGGGGTTGAAGGTAGCACTCCCTCTCCAAACCCCATATTGCCTGGAGCGGACGCCTGAACTTGCTGACATCTCTTAAAGTAATGGAATGTGTAATCCCCAGGACAGAACTGTCATATTACCAATCAGGTTTATGTCAAATTAAAACATCTTGACAGGACTCAGGGTGCGAGGTTAGCAGTTAGTCATACGTTGAGCCAACTGGATCTGAGTCCATAAGACCCAGACCAAAATCCACAGTCATTCTTGAGTACAACTGCACTAAGTTGGGTCCTAAGCGCCAGAACACATCTTTCATCACACCAAGCAGGCACAATGGTATTAGAGAAATGGGGATTTGCCTTGAAAGAATCCTGAGAGAGCAAGCTAGGTCACTGTCATCTTGACCACAGGGGTTATGGTCGGACATAGCAGCAGAGCAGGTAATGGCGGTTATTTCCAGAGGCAGGAAAAGGCAGTCAGTTACTGCACTGAGACATTGAAGCTACCTCTCCTAGTACATCCCAGGCTTTGGGAAATTTTCCACATCAAAGCAACTCCATAGCACTTTAAAAAAAAAAAAAAAAAAAAAGATGGCAAGTTTCATGCCTAAAAGAAGCAAGGTCCCTCTTCTGGGATTTCAAGTCTTAAGGGTGCTCCACACCTTTCAAGCATGGGTACCCCATAGAAGGTGTACTCGTGCAAAGTATAGGCATCTTTATATGAAAATTTCATTATATGATGAGTGTTGATCGACAAAAAGACAAAACTAATCTTGGTAAAGAGTATGAACACAGATGGTGGAATCTGAGAAATAATATGCTGTATTTGTAAGTTCAAAAAGCTGAGGGTGTTCATGAGAAAAAAAAAAAAAGTACATTTGTTTATTTTTTGAAAACAGAGGAAGAAGGTTTCATGACCTCAAAATGAAAGGATGGTTTTCTTCCTTTATGGTGTAATACACAACCTTTAATTAAAAACCAAGCAGCAGTGCATTATTTTTAAATGAGGAAGGATTTTTTTAAAATTATTTTTTCACTGAATCCTTTGATGTTAGTTTCCAGACCAAGAGAAGAGCGTGGTCATTTTCCCCTGTGGTAGATTGTCCTTCTTCCAGTTTTTGGTGCTTTTAAAAAGTGTGTGTGAGCATGTGCGCTTAAGCAAGAAAACTAAGAATGTCATAAGGGACCACTTAAATTTCATCTCTGCTTTTGACATTATTCTCCAAATGCTTACCATACCAGCATGAAATTTTTATGCAAAAGTAATCTAAAACTCTTATAAGAATTCTTAACTGTTATTCTATCCAACATGAAAACCAATACAACAGTTACAGCTAATTAGTTGGGTATCTGATAGCTTTCACTGAACAACTGGGTCAGGCTACTTTTCAAAAGTATTAGTAATGCTAAATGTTATCACCATGTTTTAAAGGAATATGCACGTAAACCCTTCAATTTTTATGATGCATATACATATAATTAAAATGGGTATTTATTCATTTTTGCAATAACTTTTGTAAAGATTGGTTCCAAATGGTCATTGTAAAAGACCTAACTCCCTCCTTAAGCTATTAAAACATGCAATTCTCTAAAACAAATATACACAAGTTTCTACAATCTGATTCAAGAAAGTGTTTTAAATAAGTCAAATTCTTAAATCTGCATTTTTCTATTAAAATTTTATTAAAAAAATAAAAGATTTTCCATGTTCAACATATGTATTATCTTGCTGCATGACTCAAGACTTTTAACATCAAAATGATAAATCAATTTTTTTTCCCCCCCGACATCCAAAGTAGGGAAAAAAGTTGCAGGCCGCTTTTAGTAAGAGCATGGAAATAGTTCTAAAATATCAGAAACCCTGAAAGCCGTACCACAATTATAAAAACAAAACAAAACAACCAGTGCTTTATTGATCATGTTTATATATATAAAATTTAATCAGAACCTTTTATGGGGTGAGGTGGGGTGGGGTGGGGGAAGGGAGGAAACCTAGACTAAGAAGGAATAAAATGTTTTCTATTAACATTTTCCCCCCATACCTTTGATTTCACTTAAACTTTTACATCCCTAATACCAATATAATTGGCTATCCAGTAAGCATTAGGCTCAACCAGAATGCTTACTGGGTACCTGGTTAACCTTTCCCAAAAATCTGTCTGCATTGGGCTGACTAGTGGGACCCTGCCTGGAATGGCCCTGGTGGGCAGGTGAGACCTAGGTGACACCATGACAATGCTGGAGCAGCTCCAGTTTCATCCATAGTGGGCAAGATGAGGTGCAGCAGCCTCCACAGATGCAGCGGGACCACAGCCTCGGCTGCCCTGGACCAGCCCACCAATGATTAATCAGTTAATATAATTTTAAATTATATTGATCGATATTTACATCCCTAATTTGGATAAGCAACTAGTCCCAATTTTTAATTGTGCTGTTTATTTTCTTGCTATCCATCCGGTCTTCATTTTGACCCTTTTTTAATTGTAGATTTTCCCCAGAGAAGAATGTAGACTAGGACTAAAGTGATGTGCATTTCATATTTAATATTATGCATAAATGGTGTTATACCACACTTGTATGCAAAGGCAAATTTCTTTGTATAGGTGTTCCGTAACGTCTGCAAGTAGCATTCACACTTTCGCAGGCCCCTTTGTGATCCAGGATTCATGCATGGAGAAGAGAGACTGTGGGAGTGGGGAAAGAAATGAATAGAATCTTCCCCAATCTCTCCCAGCCTAAAGTCGTATCACTTTTTGTGCAATCCTGATAATGCGGTAAACCCACCCTTCAAATAGAGTTGCTGTTCAGGACTTCCTTGGTAGTACAGGTCATTTGTAGCAATGCTGTTGGGTGTCTAGTATGTGAAAAGCTGATGTAGAAGCACAAGCTTTGCTTGTGGATGGTTCAGAGCCTCAAGGTGCTACATCTACAATACAGAGATCCTTCAAAATAAGTTCTTCTGAAAGATCTCTTCCGAAAAAACTCATTTTGAAGGAGCTCGTCCACACAGCCCACGCTCTTTTGAAAGAACGGGCCAGGGATCGAAAAATCTGGTGCCATGAGGACTCCTCTTTCTAAAGAAGAGCCCCACAGAGCGTCGACACACTTTCTTTTGAAAGAAGCTTCTGAAAGAAGGCGTTCTTCCTGAAACGGGAGCTAAAGAGAGCTTTTGAAAGGAAAGACGCGTTCTTTTGATTTACTTTCAAAGGAACGCTTTCTGCGCGTAGATGCTCCATGGCATCTTTTGAAAGAGCTCCCTTTTTTCAAAAATCTTTCAAAAGAACTTGCTAGTGTATATGCCGCCAAGGTGATTTCAGCAGATCCATAAGGCTCGGGAGCAGGAATTCCCTGCTTCTTTGACAATAGGAGAAAGAGGCACCAAGGCACATTTGCCAAAGATTGTAAAGAAAACACCATAGGGTAGGGTACAGGGAACCTTTGTTTTCTCACTGCTCCTGAAGATATTTTAAATTGAAGGGGGGGAAATTCTTCATCCTTATATATAAATTAACGTTAAGGAAACACTGAATTATACAAGACCATTCCAACAACAGTTCTTAGTCTCTCATCTGCATAACAAAACCTTTTTAATATTTAAAGGACTGTGCACGGTAGTGGCTTCAGTCTGTACTACAAGAAATGGTGACATTATAAGGCTGGTCTTTTATATTGTTTAAAATCTGATTACACTAAGAAAATATCAAAATAAATGTCTAACAGTTTAGTTTGATGCTACCCAGAATCAAGAACAAACAAATAAGCAAGCAGTGAACACTGATATTCTGTTTTTGTTTTTTTGGTGTAGACATTACAAAAAAGTAATTATACATTTGTAAATGTTCATTACTTAGATAAAGCACACATGAATGTGACATTCAGAATTGCAATATAGAAAATGTTATGTGGGCAATCTGCTATTCCAAGTACACTTACCAAAATACAATTTTATAGTGAGGGAAGTTTCAAAATACAACTGTACAACAACTGGGATCCACAAAATATGATTTAATAGTATCACTCAAGATCATTTTATTTGTAACTGTTATAATACTGTTTGAATAGTAATTTCTGGTCAAAGAGAAACTGTGGTTTTTGTCCCCCCCCCATTTCCTTTTTATAAACAGCAACACATCTTCTCATGACCCCAACTCCAAAGCATTCCTATTTAACTATTACTTTGCTTACATTCAGATACTGTTTCCAAGTACATGAATTACTTTCTCTGGGGCCACAGTGCATTTTGACAAATACGCATGTTGTTTGCAGATCAAATCAGAATAATCTTTATGGGCAAATGTAAAGGTCAAAATATGAATTAATTATTTTGCTACCAGAAGATCATTCCCTATGTGTTACATGACAACTTTACTGAAAAAGAAAAGTTAACCATTTCATCCTATAAATATTTTCTTTATTTGCTTTATGTTTAGAAGTAGCTATTTAAGTTCTATTAACAGAAATACATAACAAAAGCTTCCTAACAAGTGAAAAAAATTAATTACAAATGCTGAAAAAGTTGGCCTCATTAACATATGTACAACCTTGTTTACTTAATACGTATCTTCTTGGGAATGTATTCCTTTTATGACACATTTATACAGGCATTAAATTCCCAAATAACTTTTGAGCAGAGAATACTCCAATTCATTAGTTGGGGGCAGACAAAGATAAAATATATTTCAGTTTTGACTGAAGAGCTAACATGCAACAGACGTAATATTTAGTCTGAGCTATTGTTGATAAATGGTTCTGTTCTTTCCTGCAAAGATCCCTCTGTTAAGCTTAAATCTTTCTGTCCCTTCTTTTCTTTGTTCTGCTGTTCTTGTAATTTCAGAATTATATTTCGTATTTCTTCTCGTTTTGTTTTCATCCTGGGGCGTGGAAACCAGTCTGTTAAATTCATTGGCAGCTCAAAATTGAGAATGGGATTCTGGAAAGAGTTCAGCTGAGTATTATTATAATATAATAATTACAAAAGGCAATGATATTAAACACAAGACAATGTAATTCAGAATCTGGAACTATCATCAAAGTGTTCTCTCTCTCTCCATTATGAAGAACTAAGGAATCCCTACAGTTTTCTCAGGGAACTAGATTTTTCAGAATCATATTTAGCTACAATAAAACCAACCAGAAGTCCTTTGGCACCTTATAGACCAACAGATTTATTGAAGCATAAGCTGTCATGGGCAAAGACCAACTTAATCAGATTTGTCAATAAATCTGTTAGTCTATAAGGGATCACAGGACTTCTCTGTTTTTGCGGATACAGACTAACACAGATACTCCTCTGATACTTTAGCTGCATTAAAATGTTTTCCTACATGATGTATTAATGATTAAGCATTTAATAACCAATATCGAATTTTACAGAAATGTTAGGAAGTTACCAATGAGAGAGATATATAAATATAAAATAGTGTGAAAAAGGTCTCAAACCTCTTTACAGACAATTTGATGCAGGAATCACTCCATCCACCATTGAAAAAACACATTCCTTCCTTCCGCCCTCCCCTTCAGGCATCATGGAATGGACTTTTTATTTTTGATTTACACCCCCCACTAACTTTAAATAAATCCTGGAATAACCTGACATACATTAGTGTTCAGTCAGTCACACTGCTTTGGTTGAACATGAAAGTTGCACAAAAATTTTTATTAAGATTGCAGTTTTTTGTCACAGACCTGGCTTTCATATCAGTACTATGAAAACAACATTAATGATTTTGAACACAAAAAAAGCACATCAAGATTTTAATGAAAATTTGGGTAGCCTGAATATCATCATCCAAACTGGAATTTGATTATGACACTTTGGGTTACTACCCCCTGCCCCTTCATGCCTTTTATGACGTAACTGAGAAGGGATTTCAATATTATGTTTAATCTGAAAGAGTTCAGCAGCACAGCAATCTTTACCATTGTACTGGGCACCGCTTTAAACAGCTCAGAAAACAAGATACTTTATCCTATTTCGTCAACAGCATCACTTCCTTTAGCATGACTTTTCTCATAGCACGTTCTGCTGTGCCGACTATATTTTAAGACATCTGATCAAATTTCAACATGGGACAATTACTATAAAACATTTATACAGCACTTCAGGTTTCCATGGCACATTCTAGAACTCACAAACCAATATACAAGTCTTAGAGAGGTAGTTGTGTTAGTCTATATCTTCGAGAACAAGAAGTCCTGTGGCACCTTATAGACTAACAGCTTATGCTCCAAAATATCTGTTACTCTATAAGGTGCCACAGGACTTCTTGTTGTTCTTGAATATACAAGTCTTGAAATCCCTTTCACTAACCCAAGTTTCTCCAGTAAGAAGTATTACCTCACCCACCTTGTCTCCCTAATATCAAGTGATTGACAGAGCTACAACTACACTGCATCTGATAACTGAAGTATTTTACTTTTAATGTGAAGATTAATGTATGGTTAGGTGTAATTACTTTTTATTGTGGTAAGAAAGAGACATGTCATATGTTTCGTAATTATAGTAGCTATCAGTCAAAGCAGTTTTACTTTCAAAACATACAAGTTTTTGAACATGAGGAGAGATGTATTTGAAATAAATCAATGTTTAAGGAGTGGGGATATACACGTGTGTTACCGTTCTATAGATGGTTCCTTTCCCCTATTTCATTTTCTTCATTGTTTTCGTAAAAGTATGAATACATGTAAACCTTAAAAGAGAAGCTTATCATATAAAGTGAAATTCTGGTCCTATGCTAATCATGGGAATTACAGTGCTTTATTTCAACATAAAAAGGATTACTTTCTAGGAACAATTCAATAACTGAACTGCACATCTAGGTGACTGAACTTCTTAAATTCTAGTATAGTCAGAAGTCCAATGAGTGAAGTTACTGAGTATATTCAGAACCTTATTTTCTGGATTATTGGAAGAAAAAAACCTCACAAGAATTAGATCTACTTACTAAGCTGCCACACTGTTAATAGAAACTTTTGTATTTCTAGTTTGTGCACAGCAATGGAAAACATTAATATTTTTCTAAATGTTTTCCTCAGAAAGAGCCATATCATCTAAGCTTTATGTTGACCCACTTCTTCTGTGTGATCATTAAGAAATACTGTTCTTTCCAGAATGGATTTGGTTCACCTTGCAAGCTTATTTCAAAACACCTATACATTCTGCTGCACTGGAATGCTTCCCATTCTTTATAGTAGGTTTTATTGGATTGATTCAGGATACAAAATAAATACCATCATAGAAGTAAACTTACCTCAAAAAAGCTCTCCACATATTGCAGTACATACACTCCACAATCACTGAAGTTGTTCTGTTGTGGCACTTTTGGATTGGAGCCTTTCATGACTTCTTTGGAAAAACTTCTTTTACTACCTTTCTTGACTTCCCATTCTATTTCCAAATATCTGTGACAAAAGATATATCGAAACAAAGACTTGTTTGTTTTTTCTTGTGCAATATTACAACTTTTGACAAAAACAGAATTATGTGCACAGAACTTACTCCCTTAGTATTTTCACAACATTTGACCGGGAAGGGCCTCTCAAGGAGTCCATAAGCAGAATGCAAGGCCTATAAAAAAAAAAAAGTTTTTTTTTTTAAACTTTGGGAAATATTGAGTTTTTTAGAACTATTAGAAAAGTGCAAAAAGTTATATTACAACTTGCTTTGAAGTCAATATAGTGGAAAATAAGTTCTCTCTGGATTTAACACTTCACTAAGCCCAGAAAACTTCAGTAGCTTATTAAAAGGGTCAATTTAAAAGAATGCCAGTGTCTGAAAATTATTTACTTATTAGGTAGGTCTACAGTGTAAAGAGAAATTGGTGGTGCTGAATCTCAGAGCCTGCATGGATGCACCTTGATAATGGGGGGTGTCTGGGGGTGGAGATGGAAGAGAGAGAGACTTTTGCTAAATCACGGCACACCCAAAACTGGATGTGATCCAAGAAGATATCCTTTGCAAGGGCACCTGGAGGCCTTTCATCTTGTCAGTCACAAAGACAAACAGCTGGTTTGACTTGTGGAATGGCTTTTTTTGTTCAATATAAAAAGCTCATGCCCGTCAAACAACCTGGGAATGGAGCCTCTGCTCACAGCTGTTGGCATGAACCTTCAGGAAAGAGACTGGAAGGAATATATCTTGATTAGCATGGAAACTTGAGACCATACTGGGGAGGAATGGTGGGTGGAATCTAATATGCACCTTGTTCTTGTAAAAGATGATATGTGGAGAGGGCCTTGAGCTTGGATATCTTTCTGGCTAATGGCTTAAACGGGGATTCCCTAAGCCAAGAGAGCAACAAGGTTAAAGTCCCACGCTGGGCATGGCAGGCAGCCAGATCTGAGGATATAATGTGTCTAGTCCTTTAAGAAACTATTGAATCATGAGGTTAGAAAAAACAAGCCACAATTTCTAGAGCAAGAAGTTGAGATGGCAGGGAGATGGACCTTTATTGATGAGTGTAACAAGCCATATTATTTCACCTTTAGTAGCCAGTCCAAAAATAAAGGGAACCAAAGCTTCTTTTGGAGAGCTATGGCTCTATAAAACATCAAATTGATTTTTTTTTTCACTTGACGAAGTAGACTGAGTCTGAGCAAGTAAGTTCAAGTGAATTCAGCCATGTAGCTTCCAAGTTATGCGGTGGAGAGACTGAAGACCGGTATGTTGTTGTCAACCACAATGTTGAGTAATGAGGTAAAGGAGCAATGGCATGGAGATCAGTGTGTCCACAGACAGTTCCAGTAACATGGTGTACCAATGTGGCCAGGATGGTGCCACCAGTACCATCATGGCTGCATCACTCCAGGTCTTGAAGACCCTGTGAACCAGAGGAACAGGAGGGAATGTGTAGAAGAGGTTGTCCTTCCATGGGAGAAGAAACATCTGCTATTGAGCCAGGGCTGTGGTTCAGGAAGGAGCAGAATTACAGGCACTTTCTGTTGCCCCATGTGGAGAACAAGTTGAGACAGGCAACTCCCCAGCTTTCGAAAATGTTAATTATGTCTGGGCAAACTGACCATTTGTGACTGTAAAAAGATCTGAGAAGGTGGTCTGCTAGCTCACCTGAGACCTGGGAAGGTAGGATGCTTCCAGAAGTATCAAGGTGTTATGTAGAATTCCCAGAGCTTGAGGGCTTCCTCACATAGGGAAGAAAAGCATGCTTTACCCTGTTTTTATATTAACATGGCTGTTGTATCATCCATCAGGACTAATATGCATTTGGCCTCAAGATGAGCCCAGAAGGCCTAGTATACCAGAAGAACTGCTTTCAGCTCTGTAAGGTTGATATGAAGCAGCAGCTCCTATGGAGATCAAAGGCCTTGTGACCTGTGCTCTCCAAGGGAAGATTCTGAACTGTCTGTTGGATTTCCCCAGGGTGGCCTGAAGCCAGAAACAATGGCACATTATGATGCCCGAGGACATGGTATGCAATGGAAAATCTGCTGAGTCCAGTGCAGCTTGCCCTCATGTCCTGGTGACAGCCCTGCCCTCATCCACCACTTCTGAAAATTCAGATTTAGAGTCTCAAAAGCCCATGATCTGATGCTATAGGGGCTAATGATCACCCAGAGCACTGGAGCCTTTTGGTGGATATATCTTCCTCCCAAAGAGGTCCAGTTTCTGTACGCCCTTAGCTTGAGGAGTAGGCCCCAACTCACCTTACTTCTCCCTCTTATTCATGGTTGCCTCAAGTTGAAACATTAAGCTAACTGTAAAAGTACTCTTAAAGCATACCACAAACTATTTATAGGCAACTATACCAGAGGAGACGAAACAGAATATTCCAACAACCCTTACTGGTGGTCAGAAGAAACTGGAAAGGCAGGTCATCGCGGTCTACATGTGGCACCATGAAGGCACAACTCCAGGGGGATCCACAGCTAATCTGACACGTACCACTAAGGCTACATCTACATGTGCCCCAAACTTCGAAATGGCCATGCAAATGGCCATTTCGAAGTTTACTAATGAAGCGCTGAAATGCATATTCAGCGCTTCATCAGCATGCGGGCGGCAGCGGCGCTTCGAAATTGACGAGCCTTGCCGCCGCGCGGCGCGTCCAGACGGGGCTCCTTTTCGAAAGGACGCCACCTTCTTCGAAGTCCCCTTATTCCCATGAGCTCATGGGAATAAGGGGACTTCGAAGTAGGTGGCGTGCTTTCGAAAAGGAGCCCCGTCTGGACGCGCCGCGCGGCGGCAAGGCTCGTCAATTTCGAAGCGCCGCTGCCGCCCGCATGCTGATGAAGCGCTGAATATGCATTTCAGCGCTTCATTAGTAAACTTCGAAATGGCCATTTGCATGGCCATTTCGAAGTTTGGGGCACGTGTAGACACAGCCTAAGAGAAAATCCTTCTTGCAACTGTGCACACGGCACACACACAACTATTTAGAATGGATATGAGCAAATACTCAAAGAAGAAACTCATTTACTGCTTCAACGTTTAAGTCAGTAAAATGGCATAATAAATGGCTGCACTTAGAAACACACACATCCCATATTTGAGGCAAAAACCCCACCAACTTCTTCAACTCACTCAATGAACCCAACACAAACAAGTTGTGCACAAGTATTTAGTTTCAAGGATTTTACAACCACTGGCAGTAGAAGCTGAAGCAAAAGAAAAGACATTAAATTAAATCAGACGAAACGCCCTTTTGAAAAACAGATTGCACTAATATTTGTTACTGGTTCATATACTTATCACTTAACTATAGAGACAAGTTGTCCTTGTATTCATGTCTCCAAATGGGCAGCCTATTTCCAGTAACAAAAAACAAATGCAATGCTCAGATAATACAATTTTGCAGTGTCTTTCACTTTTATAGATGATGCTACTGCAAGTAATTATTTTTAAAGTAGAAGAAAATATTTAACCAGGTTTATAGTAAAATAAAAATGTTTGCCTCGTAACTGTAAACGTTTAAATTGCACAGATTTTAAGCTTCTAAACAATGTAAGTTACTTACACAAGCAATGGGTTATTAAATATTAAAACTATCTTTCAGAAAAGAAGTATAGTTGGAGTTAATGAAGACATGAAACCCCAACAATGAATTTCATTGTTGTTAAACCAAGATTTTTACATGACACTGTGAGGATGTTGTTAATAAGAGGAAACCTTATGGTTATGTGTGAAGATATTGAAGAGTTCATGGCTTTTAAAGTCATATGTCCATTTCTATGGACAGATTGGATTCCAGAGTGCTAAAGTGAATCCAGGGCATATTAAGCCTTTTTACTTTGTGTGGGACTAGCTTCAGAGAGTGCGATCACAATCTAAATGGAACATTTAGTTTCCAGCCATAACTTCAAGACACTGCATTAACTTCCAAGTTAGGTTTGCAATACTCTTAGATCTCCCAAGTTAGGTTTTATTTCTGCTGTTGTAAATAGGGTATAAAATATAATGAATTACAGAATATATTCATGCATTAAACCATTATGTATTTGTTACTGTAAGATTTGTATTATAATATACCATGCTTACAGTTAAACATAAAAACGGCCATACTGGGTCAGAACAAAGGTCTATCTAGCCCAGTATCCTGTCTTTCGACAGCAGCCAATGCCAGATGCCCTAGAGGGTGTGAACAAACAAGTAATCGGCAAGTGATCCCATCCCTGTCACCCATTTCCAGCCTCTGGCTAACAGAGGCTAGGGACACAATTTGTACCCACCCTGGCTAAAATATATTGATGGACCTATCCTCCATGAATTTATCTAGCTCTTTTTGAACGCTGTTCAAGTTCTGTTCTTCGTAACATCCTGTAGCAAGGAGCTCCACAGGCTGATGTGCACTGAATGAAGAAATACTTCATTTTGTTTGTTTTATACCTGCTACTTATCAATTTCATTTGGTTACCCCTAGTTCTTGTGATATGGGAACGAATAAATAACTTTTCCTTATTCATTTTCTCCATACGTATTGTGATTTTATAAAAACTCTATAGTATTCCACCTCAGTCTGCTCTTTTCTAAGCTGAAAAGTCCCAATCAATTTTTTTCCAACAACAGAATAATAAGATTGTTGTTAAACCAAATAAAATAAAATAGAAGGGAAGCTATACAGCCAGCAGGACTCATTACAGAGTACTTCATGACTTTAGAAGTCTACATTTTTATCATGTAAAACATAAACTACTGAAGTCAGAGGCAGATCATAACTTTGTGTTTTCCATAGCATTCCGATTCTTGGAATTCATGCTAGCAGTTGAAAGAAATGTTTTAGAGAAGAGCAGTTACAAAGATGACAGATCCTTCTGTTGTGACTGACCCGAACAGAAAAAAGGAAGTACACAACAGTCAGCGAGGGAAAGAAGGGCAAGAAAAACTTCACAATATTGTTTGCAAGAAATGGAAACTGACCACATATTTTAGCTTTATATGATTTAGTACCTCTCCCATTCTCCCTTAATTTGAGATGCCCACAGTTAAGCTCTAATTCAACACAGTTTTGGGCACATGCTGAATATTAAATAATTCTTTACATATTTTGCTGAATAGGAATGGCACAGTGTGTTAGCAGCTTTGTATAAAGTTTGAGTGACACACACTTACTGCTCTCATTCTGTTTTACACTGCATTAGTTTGAAACCTATTCTAATCAATACATCAACTTTATACTTACTGAATGCAGATATTAGGCTTCAGATGCCACTGTCCCAATTCTGAACTACAGTTATCATCTGCAAGGCCTCCATCATCACTACTGTCTTCCTACAAAAACAAAATATATACAGGCAGTTATAGGCTTACTGCTTTTTAAACAGAATGCAAATTAAAATTTTATTTACTATATTTAAAGTATTTACTCAAGGCAAGGAACTCAAGTTTACAATAGTTGTCTCTTGCCCACCTCCACAAATAAATGGTAAATTTTGCATCATTGATCTTTCAGCTAACAATACTCCTTGTCAATGTCCTATTAAGAAGGCTGCAAACCTACCAGGACTGGTAACAGACTACCAGGATTGGGAATTATTACTTAACAACCCAACCCAAGGTAAAATATTCAGGTTGGTATGTTTTAAATAATGTACATTGAAATGTAAGTGACATTCATGCTGCTTATATATGCAAAGATAAATTGACTACTGAAGACTTGCTCTTCATGTTCATACTTCATTCCCCTACATCACGTTAGAGCAATTTTCAGGGCAAAAGTTTTGCCTTTATTGCAGAAGACAGAAATGTATGAGAATTCTGCCAGTGTTTATGTGTATTTAATATTGCAACATTACACAGGGATCTAGCTTTTTGAACAGAAGCTCCTTGACTATCACCAAGAAACATTTGTGTTGTAGGAAAGGAGATGTCTTGTCAAAAAATTAAAAGCAGCAGCACAGAAAAGTTATCTGAAAATCTTTTGGTGGAAACTAGCCAGCTCACAATACAATGTGTTTTTAGGCTAAAGGGGGAATTTAGGTGGCTGTTCCTTAACAGCAGTGTCATGTATACTTCACCTTCAGCTGTACCTTTAAAACGTTCTAGTGCAGTCAACTATTCTGTATTTTAGTTCTACTTATCTGTTTTTATTCCAGATTTGGCAAATTGTGACTAAAGCTGAGGCTGCCTGTACCTTTCTCCCTCCACAACCCCCAAGTCAGACTTTCTGCCCAACCATCCATTTTATGGGCTTCTTAATCATCTGCTCTAAGCAAAGCTTCCCTTTTCTTTGAGGACTTTGGGAGTGTAAAAGAACAATAAGCTGTCTGTTTGGGTAAAGGCTTGAAACAGACCCCAATCCAATCATGAGTTGGGAGAGATGAGTTTAGTCTACCTGTAATAGCAATTTAGGTGTCAGTCCAGATATGAGGTTTTGAACACAAAAATCACACAAATGCAAACCTTGAAAAAAAATTACTCAGTATGTTGGGCTCGGTGGGAAGAATGCTGCTTCAGAGAACTCCAGTCCCAAGATATAATGTATTCAGGGTTTCCCCCGCCCCAAGAGACAGATAAATGGTTGAACAGAAGAATCCTATTACTTAGGTGAAGGTCTCTGATCCTTTGATTTTACATGAAGACCTGCACCAGAACTGGTTCTGTTCTTATGGCCTCTTACAGGAAGATAACTTCGAGTAAGATAGAAAACACCAGAAAAATACCCTCCCTACCTCCCAGGAATACAAAAAAAACCAACAGGCCTATAATGGGTTTGTAAAAGCCATATTCCACCACCTAAGACTCCAAGTTTTTTTAAATCCCAGTGTCTTCTTTTGATCCTCTGATTTGCCAATGGAGAGTGAAAGAGAACAAACTTAAAAGCCCTATGTAAACTTGAATTTATTGAAACAAGAGGCTAACATCTGCCTATAAAGTCTGTCAATTGCCAAGGAATGGCATTTAGAGAACAGCAAGTGGATTATTCCAGGACCTGCTATGAAGACAAAAGCAGAGGAACTGAGGAGTAGTGACTTATATCCTCTTATCAATAAGAAAATATG
This sequence comes from Carettochelys insculpta, assembly GCF_033958435.1. Taxonomy (NCBI): domain Eukaryota; kingdom Metazoa; phylum Chordata; order Testudines; family Carettochelyidae; genus Carettochelys; species Carettochelys insculpta. Next base: position 147,100,650 of record NC_134139.1, on the reverse strand, counting down.
CACAAAGAATAGCGCATGATCTATACAGCAGATTCTTACTGGGCCAATTGCATGGAAGAGTGTATTGTTCATCTTCTAGTAGCTCACATGGAAGTACAGTTCTAACACTGAGCAACATATGATCTAGTTATACCTTTACTAGTATCAAATCTAGGTTTCACACAGTACACTACCTGCATATAAGTGTTTAAACCTTCCAACAATATTATGTTTGTTCTTCAGAAAGGGGCACCATAGTACACAGTATGTACGCAGTGCTGTTAAATTCTTTACCTGGTTATCCTGATCTTCAGAAAAATCTATAAGCTCATCTTCATTTAGTTTACTGCCATCAGTGGAGTCTTCGCTATAGTTCAGCCTGATTTTGTGCAAGCCATCTGTATTAAACACAGATACCCATCCATTTAAAATCAAAATATCACAATTTTTATAACCTCATAATGGACTAAGAAAACTGTTTTTTTTTTTTTTACAAACAGCAAGTCAAAAAGTGCTTTGCTTTTCAAATCCTTTTTCTGTAACATCATATATATTAAGAATCCTAAGACCTAGACCAAAAATAGTGAAACTAAGCTACATTTGTTCACATCACTTGTAAAATACTGCTTTGCAAATTACTTCATTAAAACTTCACAATTCCAAAGGAAATTTACAGACATTAGTCTCAGAGCCCTTGTGAAGGAGGTAAATACTAATGTGTTACAGATGAGAAAACAGAAAAATTAAGTAATTTGGTGGCTAATAACAGCATTACAGCTTAGTTCTTCTCCATGAAACCTTTGCCCTAATGTACGCAATGTTTTCCCACACAAATGAGTTACACTTTCTGTGCTTTAACTCCTGCATATATCAAAACAAGACCAATAAGTCTTTTTCCTTTGGCAGGAACAAAGCACTTATAAAGTGTGGGTTAAAAATTATTAGTCCTATTTTACAAATGACTTAACCAAGACTTAGTTTTGAAGTAATTTGCCTAGAGGTCTGCAACCTGTGGCTCTGGAGCCACATGCAGCTCTTTAAAGCCTTTTTTGTGGCTCCTGATGCTAGAAGTGCAAATTAAAACAAAACAAAAAACAAAACAAAAACTTCCTGATTATTTTCAATAAATGGTGAATGTCTAAAAGCCCAATAATGAACAACTTATCTAAATAGCAAACAATATGTGATCTCAAAACATTGGATAACTCCCCCTTTAATATGTACAGTGCATTGTGGGATACGATACTGTATCTGTGTTTTGATCATGTTGCTAATAAGGTCTTGATTTTGAAAAGAAAAAGGAAGCTTGCAGCATTGCTGCTGTGAAGGGCAAAATGCATTTTAAGAAAGAAAACAAATTAAGCATGAAGTAAAAGTGGTATAATTAAAGTAGGCTCAGGAGTGAAAGTCAGGAAGGTAGTAATACAAACACACATATGTAAAGTCTGACGAAAAGTTTATGAATGTCCTGTAGTAAACGTGCAATCACATTACAAATCATTGTGTGCGTGCTTTTCTTAAAACACGCATTACAAAAAGTATGGTTTGCTGTTATTTATGAAGTACTATGTCATATCCATCTCATATTCACATGCACTGTGGCTCCTGAATTAGTGAGTTTTTAACAAATGCAAAAAAGCTCTTCTTGCTATTCTGGTTGCTGACCACTGGTCTACAGAATACAGGTCAGGACTCATTCCCTTAACCCAAATAGATATTTTAAAGATGAAAGCAAAACAGAAGGAAGGAGTATATTTTCACACAACCTGTTCCCCCTTTCGACCCAAATACTAGTATGACAGAGTTGGAGTAATTCAGAAAACTAGGTTTTTACACTATGCTTTTGCTGCCAACCCCACACATTTTAAAATCTCCGTGTTTTATAGGAGTCAAATATATTTAAGTTTTTTTTTTTTTTGTTTGTTTTTTAAATTTGTGTTCTTTCTGAACCTTTGGAATACACTTTTTTTCATGTTTTCAAATTTCTCTGTAAGATAGAGAAACTATGAACTTTAGTTAAAAAAAAGAAAGCCGATAGTCTCATACAATCTTATTTCTAACTGTTGGGGTGTGAAGAAAAATATCACTCACCATAAGTGCTGATTAAATTGAGAGCTAGAAACACCAGGTATATATTTAAATAGCTCTTTACCTATATCCAGTGCATCTAGGGGTTTAACTTAAAAGTTTACAATATGACTTTTCTATGGCATGGGTACCAGGTGGGTAAAGAGCAGAAAAATTGTATAACATACAACAGAAACTCAGAGTTACAAACACCTCAGCAATGGAGGTTGTTTGTAACTCAAATTATAACCCTGAACTGAGCAAAGCACAAGGCGAATGTTATGGATATCATATTTCAGCTGTAAATGATTAGCCACTGCGAGCTATCTCACAAATCACAACTAACGAACTATTACAAAAATTGCATTTCCTTCTCCCTCTCATAACTCAGACACTTGACACATATTTTGTTCATTTTTTTCAAAAAAAGTTTCACTTTTTAGGCAGACATAAAGCACGGAAAATTCAGCCACAATGGCTAAAATTAGGAAAATTACTAGCATATGAACAGGAAGTCATTCTAGACTTAACTACAACACCCGCTACATGCCCCAGCTATCATAATTTTACCACTATTAGAGCATTTTGAAATATTATTTCCTTTAAATAAGAAAGATGAAGGTGCAGATATTTTGCATAAGTTTGGTAAAAACCTCATGTAAAAAACGTCTCCACATGTTAAAATTTAAGTTCTGAGAACACAGGTAAAATTTTCACAAGCACCTACATGATTTATGGCACTCAAGTCCCATTTTCAAAAGTGACTTAGGCACTGAAGTCCACAATGATCTTAGAGAAATGACAGGCATCAAACATGTAATGATACATTTTGATGTACGTCTTCCTTCCTTTTCCCTTTCTGTTATCATGCTGACAAAAGAGCTGAAGGAGTTTCTTGCTTGAAACAGAAAAGAAAAATGGAAAAAAGCTGCACAACTGCAGCAACTGCGCATGAAGTTTTTTTTACAAATCAAACTTTAATGAAACTTTGATATTTCATACACATGTATATTTACAGACTAACAATTTATATTCCTTATTTAATTTTTCAAGGTTCCATATCTCCTTTTAAACTCCTTCATCCACATAATTAAGCCTGCATACCAAGATCAAACCAAAAAATGATCCCTGTACTACCTTTTGAAACATGTCTCACAATTCAAACACATTTGCAATTATTATACTATTTCTGGAAACTAAGTGAAGGTTTTGAGCCATTCTTAGCCAAGACAATACAGTAACATTTCATTATAGGATTAATGGCTTTACTAACATTCAATTGTATTGTATTATGTTTACTGCATTATCACCATGCACTAAATCTGTCATACTATCAGAACGCTCAAGGGGCCAATTCTGCGAAGATTTATTAATGTGTTGAACTTTGCTCATGGTGAATAGCCCAAATGATGTCCACGGAACTAATCACATTGAAAAATTTTGAGTCACAAGAGCCAAAATTCATCCACAAAGATTTCTAGTTCAACAGTGCGCAGACTTGTGCACTTACTCAGTTCCCTGCCACTGTATGAGCCTCAGGCACTTTTCCTCTGACACTCTTCTGTTCTCCATCCGTGGCACACAATAGTTCAGTCTCCTGAGGGCTGTAATACTTTGATTTAATACTGATTGTTAAGCTTAGTATGTTAAGTGTGCTGGATGCTACTGACAGTCAGTGATGAAGTGGGATGTCAGACTAGCCAATCCAGCAGTTCCTTTTGGCCTTAAACTCTATGACAAGAAAGAGCACAAGGAACCTTACTCCAACCACTCATGTGCCTTTATCTCATACAGTGGCAGTTCTTAAACTCCCCTTAGTGCAAGTGCTATTCCAGATAAGCGCTGCCGCTGATAGCAGCCTGCACAGAAAAACTGGGCAGTGGCGCTTGCCCTATGCAGGGGAAGCGCACACTAAGGGCACCCACTAAGGGGTGGCACAGTGATGACACTACATTTTTTTCCATGTCTGTTTCTTTATAAGTGCAGAATATTACATACTTTACCTCACTACATTTAAAAGAATGTAAAAGGTTGCAAAACCCAATACTCAAACACTAGAAAACACCAGAAATAAGGCTGCAAGTGCAATTCAATATGGCCCCATGTGCATACTGTGATGCAATCTTTAATGTTCATGGTCACAAACTCTTTGTTTCCACAGAACGGGATGAATGATGTTCAGCAAATGATTTGGGTTGTGTAACAAACTGGGCTGTTGATTTTTAACCCCTGTTTGTAGCAGAAGTTGGTAGATCTGAATGAAGCCAGGGACTACAGAAAAAGCAAGGATGGTCTCAAGGTAAAGCTACTTGACTGACTCAGAGAAACAATGTTTTACTCCAGGCTTTACCACAGATTCTTATGTGATGCTAGGGCATGTCAAGAACATCCAAATATTCATAGGCAACCACGAGTTAAAACTTCCTTTATTTTCTGGGTGCCCAACCAGAGCTATGGTGCTCTCAATGGCAACTAAAGTCCACGGGAGCTGCAGATGCACAGCACCTCTAAAAAAACATTAGGCTGGAGGTGTCATGCTAGTCAGCCAATCACTATGATATCCAGAAACTGGAGAATATCTTTGAAAAAGGTCATCTTAACCTGTCTGTGCCCATCTTTGAAATGGTAAAAGACCCCCTAATTTAAAGGGATGCTGTAAAGTTAAATACATTATTCTTTATGAAACATCCATTCAACAGCACTAAGTACCACAAAAAGTCCATCAGTAAATGTCTCCCTTATTCATGCTTGGATTAGATAATGTGTGGTAAGGCAGATATTGTGGTTTGGCCTCATTTACCTTATTTCCTGAGTTTTCCCATCTTGTGCAATGAAGGCAGAAAAAATGTATGGGAAACTGTATAATACTATACACGTACAAGAGACAAGAACTATGGTTCCACAGCTAAGACACCTTTCTTTTGATAACATGAACTCTAAGAATCTTTCATACTAAAGTACATCAAACTAGATTTTTAAAATACGTACCCATAGGTTGTACAGTAGTAATATATTCGCTCTGCATGCCATTCTCATCTGTAGTCCTATGATCAAGCTTATGACATGCAGATTCCAATGTCTTAGGTTCTTCCGAATCATTGTCTATCTGATTTACTTTTTTAATGCCACTTTTTCCCCTACAAGGGCTTCTTCTACAGTATATGGACTCACTGTCCTCAGTTTCACTGTTTGTGTCAGTTAAAGCTGCAGGAAGCTTTTTGTTCAGTGTCGTCTTTACCGCAGACTTGGAAGGAGAGTTTTGTGATGACAAATCCAACTCATTTGGCAAAGGAGATGGAGTGTTGCTCTCTCTCTCTGAACAGGATGCTTTTATCTGCATTTGGGCGCTTTCGTGGTAGTGTGGATTTGGTTGATATCTGGGTTTTTCTAAACCAGGAAAACAGATGACAGCCAAAAACCAATGAGCACTGGAGGGGGAAAAAACAAAAAAAAAAAAAGGTAAGTTTAGTAATACATTTATATTGATTTAACACTTGAAGTTATCAGAAATAAAGTGGCAAAAACTGGAGTTAGCTGTGACTTCTGAGTATGGGAGCGGGTTTTTTTTTCCCCCATTTTCCTGAACAGATTTGCTTTAACAATCCATAATGTTCTCCGAAGGCAGAATTGTTCCATGTACTGAGCTAGCCACCACCAAACTCATTAGTAGGACACTCACTATTTCCTTCATAGAATCATAGGGCTGGAAGGGACCTCAGGAGGTCATCTAGTCTAGCCCCCTGCTTCAAGCAGGATCAACCCCCACTAAGTCATCCCAGCCAGGACCTTGTCCAGCCGGGACTTAAAAACCTCAAGGGATGGAGAATCCACCACCTCTTCAGGCAACATATTCCAATGCTTCACCACCCGCCTGGTGGAGTAGTTTTTCCTAATATCTAACCTACACCTCTCCCTCTTCAACTTCTGACCATTACTCCTTGTTCTGCCATCTGACACTACTGAGAACAGTTTCTCGCCCTCCTCTTTAGAGCTCCCCTTCAGGAAGTTGAAGGCTGCTATTAAATCACCCATAAGTCTTCTCTTCTGTAAACTAAACAAGCCCAAATCCCTCAGCCTATCCTCATAGTTCTTGTGCTACAGCCCCTTAACCATTTTTGTTGCCCTTCGCTGAACCTGCTCCAGTACATCCACATCCTTTTTATACTGGGGGGCCCAAAACTGGACACAATATTCCAGATATGGCCTCACCAGTGCCGAATAAAGAGGAATAACTACTTCTCTAGATCTGCTCGAAATGCTCCTCCGAATGCACCCTTGTATACTGTTAGCATTCTTGGCTACAGGGGCACACTGTTTACTCATATCCAGCCTTTCAGCCACCATCACCCCTAGGTCTCTTTCCGTTGTACTGCTGCTGAGCCAGTCAGTCCCCAGCCTATAACAGTGCTTGGGATTCTTCCACCCCAGTTGCAGGACTCTACACTTCTCCTTGTTGAACTGCATCAGATTTCTTTTGGCACAGTCCGCCATTTTATCCAGATCAACTAACTCCTTGTTCATAACTTCTTTTCCTCCTCTGAAGTGTAAATATATGTTTCCTCAGTTTTTTCCCTCTGCCAGTGTGGAATGATTTACAGAGCTGATATTTTACAGCTCCATCTCGTTATATTTCCTGGAAGTTCAGTGCTTGCAGCCCAGCTTGCATATTCAGTCAGTCAGTCTTGACTGTTGCTTGCATAGCTCCTTCTCCCTAAACTTTTCAAGAGTGAGTATGATCCCCAACAGCTCTTCCAGTATCATATAGTTTCTGGCTGAGAAAAACAGAGCAGGGAGCAATGGGTAATGCTACTGCCGCCACCACTACTTATGAAGCCATAGTGGAAGACAGTTTTCACTTCCTCCATGCCAGCATCAAAAATAATGAAAAATAAAAATAAAACAACCCCCAAACATATCTTGTCACATGAGATTCAAATGTCTGCTTCTTACACAGCAGGTGTCCCTTTGGTATTACAAGTTTGAGTGAGAGCCTGAACCTCCCCACACGGAACGACAGCAAATTAAAGAGACTGGGAGGAGGTGGTGGTGGGATGATTTAACCAAGTGCTCCAGGAGATATTGTAACACAAGAAAGCAAAGCCCAACATTACACCACACAGATCCAGCCATAGCTAAAGAGTTTGAATGAGTGGCTTTTCCTGAGGAAAAATTGACTTTGGGTAAAGTTTTCAAAAGCAGATAAGCGCCATGGGAGTTTAAGGGCCACTAACTTGGGCACTCGGTCATATAAGTATCATTTAAAGCCAACAGCACTTAGGCTCTCTTTTAGTTCCTTTTTTTGTATTGTACCCCATTTCTTATCCCTTCCAGAACTTATTAGATGCACAACCATAAGCTTTTTATTTGCAGACACTATGCCAAACTCCATTATTGCATTTGTCAAGTGTGGTTTCTGTATGTTATTAAATGTATAGTTGAACTAGTTGAAACAATAGTGAAAAATAAAATTGTCAGGCACGCAGAAGAACATATTTTGATGGGCAAAAGTCAACATGGTTTCTGCAGAGGGAAATCATGTCTTACTAATCTGTTAGAGCTCTTTGAAGGGGTTAACAAACATGTAGACAGGGGAGATCCAGTGGATATAGTATACTTATATTTCCAGAAAGCCTTTGAAAAGGTACCTCATCAAAGGCTCTTATGTAAATTAAGCTGTCACAGGATAAGAGGGAAAGTCCTTTCATGTACTGAAAACTGGTTAAAAGACTAGCAACACAGGGTAGGCATAAATGGTAAATTTTCCGAATGGAGGGGGTAACTAGTGGTGTCCCCCAAGGGTTAGTCCTAGGACCAATCCTGTTCAATTTATTCATAAATGATCTGGAGACGGGGGTGAGCAGTGAGGTGGCAAAGTTTGCAGATGACACTAAACTGTTCAAGATAGTCAAGACAAAGGCAGACCGTGAAGAACTTCAAAAAGATCTCATGAAACTGAGTGATTGGGCAACAAAACGGCAAATGAAATTTAATGTGGATAACTGTAAGGTAATGCACATTGGAAAAAATAACCCCAACTATACTTACAATATGATGGGGGCTAATTTAGCTATAATGAGTCAGGAAAGAGATCTTGGAGTTATCGCGGATAGTTCCTTGAAAACATCCATGCAGTGTGCAGAGGCAATCAAAAAGGCAAACAGGATGTTAGGTATTATTAAAAAAAGGGATAGAAAATAAGACAAGGAGTACCTTACAGCCCCTATATAAATCTATGGTACGCCCACATCTTGAATACTGTTCACAGATGTGGTCTCCTCACCTAAAAAAAGATATCCTGGCACTGGAAAAGGTTCAGAAAAGGGCAACTAGAATGATTAGAAGCTTGGAACAGGTCCTGTATGAGGAGAGGTGAAAAAGATTGGGACTTTTCAGTTTAGAAAAGAGGAGGCTGAGGGGAGACATGATAGAGGTATATAAAATTATGACAGGTGTGGAGAGGGTGAATAAGGAGAAGTTATTTACTTGCGCCCATAATACAAGAACTAGAGGACACCAAATGAAATTAATGGGTAGCAGGTTTAAAACCAATAAAAGAAAGTTCTTCTGCACTCAGCGCACAGTTAACCTGTGGAACTCCCTGCCAGAGAAGACTGTGAAGGCTAGGACTATAACAGAGGGGAAAGTGATCAAAAGTAGCCAACATGGATTCAGCAGGTGCAAGTCCTGCCTGACCAATCTGATTAGCTCCTATGACAAGGTAATAAGTTCTGTGGACATGGGGAAGTCAGTGGATGTGATATACCTTGACTTCAGCAAGGCTTTTGATACGGTCTCCCACAACATTCTTGTCCATAAGTTAAGGAAATATGGATTGGATCCTTGGACTATAAGATGGATAGAAAGCTGGCTTGACGGTCAGGCCCAACAGGTAGTGGTCAATGGCTTAACATCTGGATGGCAGTCTGTTTCAAGCAGAGTGCCGCAAGGCTTGGTTCTGGGGCCGGTGTTATTCAACATCTTTATTAATGACCTGGATGAAGGACTGGGTTGCACCCTCAGCAAGTCAGCGGATGACACAAAACTAGGGGGAGAGGTAGATACGTTAGAGAGTACAGAGAGAATCCAGAGTGACCAGGAGAAATTGGAGGACTGGGCCAAAAGAAATCTGATGTGGTTCAATAAGGAGGAGTGTAGAGTCCTGCACCTGGGGCGGAAGAATCCCAAACATTGTTACAGACTGGGGACCGACTGGCTCAGCAGAAACACGACGGAAAGGGACCTAGGGGTTATGGTGGATAAAAGGCTGGATACGAGTAAACAGTGTGTCCTTGTAGGCAAGAAAGCTAACGGCATACTGGGGTGCATTAGGAGGAGCATTTCGAGCAGATCTAGAGAAGTAGTTATTCCTCTTTATTCGGCACTGGTGAGGCCACATCTGGAATATTGTGTTCAGTTTTGGGCCCCCAGTACAAAACGGATGTGGATTTGCTGGAGCAGGTTCAGCGAAGGGCAACAAAAATGATTAAGGGTCTGGAGCACAAGAACTATGAGGATAGGCTGAGGGATTTGGGCTTGTTTAGTTTACAGAAGAGAATACTTATAGGTGATTTAATAGCTGCCTTCAACTTCCTGAAGGGGAGCTCTAAAAAGGAGGGCGAGAAACTGTTCTCAGTAGTGTCAGATGGCAGAACAAGGAGTAATGGTCAGAAGTTGAAGAGGGAGAGGTGTAGGTTAGATATTAGGAAAAACTACGTCACCAGGAGGGTGGTGAAGCATTGGAATGCGTTGCCTAGAGAGGTGGTGGATTCTCCATCCCTTGAGGTTTTTAAGTCCCGGCTGGACAAGGTCCTGGTTGGGATGACTTAGTGGGGGTTGATCCTGCTTGAAGCAGGGGGCTGGACTAGATGACCTTCTGAGGTCTCTTCCAGCCCTGTGATTCCGTGAACAGAATTTAAGAAAGAGCTAGATAAATTCATGGAGGTTAGGTCCATAAAAGGCTATTAGCCAAGGGTAGGAATGGGGTGCCTGGCCTCTGATTGTCAAGAGGCTGGAGATGGATGGCAGGAGACAAAATGCTTCATCACTGTCTTCGGTCCACCTCCCCTGGGGCACCTGGCACTGGCCACTGTCGGCAGACAGGCTACTGGGCTGGATGGACCTTTGGTCTGACCCAGTTAAGGCCATTCTTATGTTCTTATACTCTATCACCTCTGTAAACAGGCGGTTACTGAATGCAAACATCATCAGTGTGATTTGATTCCAAGCTGTGTCTATAGATCATTAACAACACAGGCAAGTTCTGAATACCAAGAAATTCAATAATTTTTCCCCCAGTCTTTTCTATTCCCTTTCTTCTAACCTTGAGACTACAGTCAGGGTCCCTGTATTATTTTCAGGGATCGGATGCAATCACGGGAGGAGAAACACTCAGTGGATGGCCAGTTGAGAATTCAGCTGCAGAAGAAAGATTTCTGTAAAGATTTTCGCCATCTCTTGGGAGGCAAATGCAATGTGGGAAGATGATCTCAAAGACCAGTGAGCATACCCAGAATGCTATGGGGATGAGGGAACCATGGGATAGGTTCCCACAATACACTATGGCAACAGTTGATGCTTGCTAATTGTGTGGGGCATCAATAAGTTGACTTTGTGAGGAGTATGTGGAAAGGTGAGGATGGTCAAATTTGAGCTTATAAATTCCAGAATTACAAAATTGACATTAATATATTCAAATTCATCTTGTAGTGTAGACGCAGCCAAAGACAGTGGTCTCAACTGGTAAAGATTTGCAGATTTCAAGAAAGTTTAGATAAAAATAACTTCTCTGTTTTAGGTTACTGCTTTGCCTGGTCTACAGACAAAATGGTGCTGTTTTCATAATTCTGGTAAAAAAGCAGTAATACTCCCTTTCGGTGGATGCATTTGAGTAGATGCACTTAATAGCTGGATAGTTTATTTCTGTACAGGAAGGGTAATAAAACATACCTGTATCAGCACTTTCATACTAGTAGATAGAGTTTTACATTTGGAATTAAAGTCTGGGCACTACCAAATTCACAGCCATGTAAAATATCACAAACTGTGCAATCTGCCTTTTTGCATTTCTCAAATTGGGGGCCTGCCCCAAAAGGGAGTTGTGGGGAAACTGCAAGCTTATTTTAGGAGCATCAAGGTATTTTCACCTTACTTTTGTGCTGTCTTCAGAGCTGGGTAATTAGAAAGCAGTGGTTGTAATGTTGCAGTGTCCCAATTCTGAAGTCAGCAACCCACCAGCAGCAATGCAGAAGTAAGGGTGGGAATACCATATTCATTTCACCCTTACTTCTGCTTTCAGTGATGGACATCCAGAGAGCAGCTGTTAAGGTCCCAGCACTGCAGGCAGCAGCACAGAGGTAACAGTGGCAATACCATACCATCCTTACTTCTGTGATCTGTCTGCTGGTACTTCTGCCTTCAGAGCTGGACTCCTAGCTAGCAGCTACTTGCTCTCCAACTACCCAGCTCCGAAGACACTGCCGCCACCAACAGCAGCACAGAAGACAGGGTGGCAGTTCTGCAGCTCCCCCCTACAAAAACCTTGCAACCCTCACACAAATCCTTTCTGGGTCAGAACCCTATAATTACAACACCCTGAAATTTTACATTTAAATAGCTGAAATAAGGAAATTTACCATTTTTAAAATCAAGACAGCTAAAATGACCAAAATGGACCATAAATTTGGTAGGGGCCTAGCTATAATAATATAACTATATTACTTTAAAAAAAGAAATCACGCCTGCATAGTTATGGCAGTATAAAAACTGCGTAGTGACTAGTTTGTAATGAATAGCAGTGAGGACACTGGAAGAGTAGAAGAGATCCTTGACTCCATGCCCCTAGATGGTGTGTGCTAGGAAACTGCTCTAACTGCACAATCAGCTTGTGACCAAACTTCAGTATGATTTAAGCCATGAAGCAGAATGAAATGCATTTGCTATTCAATAGCCAACAGACATTATAGCCTGGCATATGAAACAGAAATCATACAAGTACATAACTGGGCTAAGATGCTCTAGCTTGTTGCAATGAAGTTCTCCCTTTACATTTTCTGTACTTCAGTGTTTGACTTCTAAAATTACTTGACTACAATTTTAGATACAAATACGTGGCATGACTTAGCAAGCCACTGTGAGTAGCTTCCCAGAAACTTTGGCCTTGAAACAAACCACACAGCCTCAAGTGGAAGACAGCTAGAGAGAGCTGCATACTTGACAGACTGGAGCAAGGCTGGAAGAACCAGGAGGCAAAGAGTTCTAGTGGAACTGCTGTGACAGCACAATCAGAGCAAAGAGGACACTTGCAGAGACTGGAAGGCGCAAATAGAAGTGACTTCCGCTGTCGCCTGAGACAGAACTTGCCAGTTTCACATTTATACCAACGACTTATGAACCCATACATCTCTTCCCGCAATTTATGAGCCCGCAAAACTAACTCTCATCAGTAAAAATAAACAAAAGGTCACACACCTTATGCAGGTATAATTTCTCTATTCTGGCACGCTCTCGTCTGGCAATATCCATAATCTGGCATGATTTTAGTCAGTCAGATGTCCACTTATCATGGGTGCAGCCAAGAGTCTGGCCATCCAATAGTTTTACAGCCACCAGTTTTCTCTCAGTGTTCTGTGCTGTTATTTAGCTCTAATTTACCCCTAAATGTCCTCTAAGAGCCTAGTGAGCAGTGGAAGTGTCGGTAATGCTGCTAGACAATACTGATCTCCTGTGATTTGGCAAATTCTCTGGTTTGGAACTGGTGAGGTCCTGAGGTTGCCAGACTAGAGAGGTTCAGTCTGTACAGAAGTCCTCACATCTTCAGAGTACTCCTCCAGCTGAACAATCTTCACTGTCAACTCCAGATATTCTTAATAGGTCCTGTGAGCCCAGCTTTGTCTCTAGCGCCTCTTGGTTTTCAAATTTCTCTTGCCTTTGACTCAACCATCCTAGTGGTGTCCTTTCATTCAGATCCTTACAAGCCTTATCCTGGGTGTGTAGATGCTGTCCAATAGTACAACAGACCCCTGACTTACTTGGGGGTTGTGTTCTCGCAACCCCTGCATAAGTCAACATTTCCTGCACAAACTGAGGGAGCCAGAAACTGAGCAGGGTGCCAGCCCTGGTCAGTTTCCTGGCTCCAGCGAGTGGAGGGAAACTGGGGACCAGGTGGCAGCTGGGCTGGTACCCTCTTTAGTTTCCCCACTCCTGTTGGGGGAAGCTGAGAGCCTGACTCTCTGCTGCCACCACTGACATGAGCAGGTGCAGCCCCTGAAAGGAACGGGGAAACCTCTCCTGTCAAGGGCAGCAGGAGTTTCCCCACTCCAGTAGGGGCGGCAGCTGCATTAACCCAAGACATGTACAACTCGGTTGCACGTACCTTGGGGGTTTACTGTACTTCTGACTCCACAAATGGACACAGGGACTAGTTCATTAAAGATACTTTTTCACATATGCCCCAGAGAGCATGTCACTTTGGCCCACACGAGACTAGATCTTTAATGTTTTCATTTTTAACTTGTTCTCAGAAACAAAGTAAACAATACTTGGCTTTTCAGGGACAATGGTCTATCAAATTAGAGTTTCAGCTGCAACAACCCAGATTCTCTCCAGTGCCCAGACATCTGCATTGAACAAGCTGGCAGAGCGCTTGTAGGATGGCTTCTTGCAAGATATGTTTCACAATCAGCTAGGGCTACGCTAATGGTAACTTGCCTTTATCAGAGAAAGTGTGAGATTGTCTGTGGGCCAGTCAGAATAGGTTACACATAGGTATGTTACAGGTTTGTCAGAGGTCCACATTTCTCCAGAGAGTCATTAAAAGGCCTTGTCTACACTTCTTCAAAGTTCTGTGCAAAATAATGCTCAACTAAGCCATAAGCATATTTCTAGACATTGAAGTATTATTCACACTTTATAACTGTGAAAATAGTATGAGAGAGAGAGATTTAGGCTACGTCTACATTACATGATAAAGTCAAATTTAAGGCAGCTTGATTTCACAATATCAATGTCTTCATTGTAAATACTATTAGCTCAATTTTAGGCAGCACTAAGGTCAATATCATAACATCTTTGAAAGCAGCTGGGAGTAGCATCAAGTTCAAATTTAAAAGTTTGAATTAAGGCTATTGTGATAACACCATGTCTATTGATAGACTTTATTAGCCTCCAGAAGCATCTTGTATGCATCCCACAATGTCCCACAGTCCTCCACTCTGGCCACTTCCATCTCCACTGCTCTCCAGGTGTGCAGGAATTAGTTAACAGTTAACCAACAAATTGGAATTTGGCACCAGGAAGCCCATGGCTGTGGGCACGTTTGTATGAGAGGCTGAGAAATTTCCTTCTTTCTTTGCCAACAGCACAGCTGTGGGATCATACTTGTACATGAGGCTGAAAGCTTCTTTCTTTCCTGTCAGTGCTGTGAGCACATCTACCCATTAAAATTAGCCCCAACACAGGAGTTTGTGGCTCTGTGTCTACCACTGCAAGCTGAACAATGGGATTTTTTTTACTTTTTTTTTCAGTGCTGGCACCATCTTGTAGGAGGCTGAGAAACTTCTTTTCTGTGTCAAGTATCGGAGGGGTAGCCGTGTTAGTCTGGATCTGTAACAGCAACGAAGGGTCCTGTGGCACCTTATAGACTAACAGAAAAGTTTTGAGCATGAGCTTTCGTGAGCACAGACTCACTTCATCAGATTCTTTTCTGTGGTTTACATATGGGCACAAGCCCTCTCCCTCCCCCACAGGCACCATGCAGTCACGTCCTTCCTGCACACAACCACATCATGTGGCTAGCTTCCAATCCAATGAAAGGATGTGTCTGCTGTTCAGTATGGACCATGTCGCCAGGCAGCACCATGTCCTGGCTTGCGCGTGGTGAGGACTCCAAACGCAGGAAAGATTTTCGGGGTCTTGCTGCTGCCTGGGGAAAGTCTCCTCCAGCAGCTAAAATTTTCAGGGGCTTCCTGCCACTGGGTGTGGGTGTCTCTCTCTCTCTCCGCCTCTGCTGGCAGCTAAGAATTTTGGGGGCTTGCTGCTGCCAGGGAGACCATGTCAACTGGCTCTGCAGCCACAGACCCCACACCCCTCAGCCCCCAAAGATTTTCGAGGGCTTGCTGACACCAGGGAAGACTATGTCAATTGACTCTGTAGCCAGACTCCACACCCCCTTATGGAGATGAGGGGGGCCAGCCCCTACACAGTCAACCAGGTCTGCCCCCCTGCCTGAGCAATACTGCTTGTTAAAATTTGGCGAGCACCATCCCCTGCATTGGACAACTCTGTGTAGTGAAGTGTGAAGCCAAACATTTTTTCTAACCTTTTCTAGCCTCCTCCTTCCTCAAGCTTTGGTCCCCTTAACACAGGGAAAAGTGGCTGGAAGGCCAGTTGAGAAAACACAGACACCTGCTGCGTTTTGTAAAATCTTTGATGTTTCAGTTGTAAAAGCTAGAGATTTCACTTAATTTGACTTTCATTGTTGGTAACCTAACTCCTCCATCTCTCCTTCTGGAAAAATGGCTGCTTGTTTTCCACGGGAGGGCAATGCAATGTGGGAAGATGACATCACATATGCAAAAACACTTTCAGTGCCTTTTTTCCCATGCTACACCAGAGAAAATACCCAGACTGTTATGGGGCTCAGGGAACCATGGGATGGGTTCCCACAATGCACTGCTGCAACAGTTGATGTTTGGCTATTGAGTGTGGCAGCAACAAGTTGACTTTGTGGGGAGGTGAGGATACTCATATTCGAATTTATAAAACCCAGCGTTACAAAATCAATTTTAATCAATTCAAATTTATCTCAGTGTAGACGTGGCCTCAGAGACATGCTTAAAGGTATATAACAAAGCATTGGCAGAGTAGGGAATAGACTTCAGGCTCTGTTCTGGACTCAGTCAATTAGCTCATACTGCACTTTCAGAGGCAGCCACTGGACAAGTGCACAAAGGAGGAGGAAAATGGCTTAAGGAACTTACTTACAGGCCTTTTGCATGTCAGAAAAATTTTGGGCAACTTTGGTAAGATCACAGATCAGAATCTCACTCTTTGTATTTCAAATATTCAGAAAAGCTACCATTTGTGATAAATTTAGTTTTCATTCGTTATGTTATTCCAGTTTAAATTTCTCATGAATGTTTTAATATTAAAAAGTTGGCTGAAGAGTTAATGGTAAAGACAGGTTACTCACCGTAGTAAAGGTGGTTCTTCGAGATAACCCCGTGGGTGCTCCACAATAGGTGTTGGGCTCGCCCGGCGCCGCAGATCGGATCTTCCAAGAAGTTTCTGCCGGCGCACGCATGCGCCGGCGCGCGCCACTCCCTTGTGCGCTCCTGGCCACGTGCGCGATCCGGTCCCCGCCAGTTCCTTGACCAACCGCCTCGGATGCTCCTGCAAAACACTAACAGAGATCCGAAGCGGGGAAGATGGGCGGGTAGTGGAGCACCCACGGGGACACATCTCGAAGAACCACCATTACTATGGTGAGTAACCTGTCTTTCTTCTTCGAGTGTCCCCGTGGGTGCTCCACAATAGGTGACTACCCAGCAGTAACCCAAGATAGGAGGTGGGTAATCGGATTATGTGCAGCTTGTCCCCGAGAGGACCGCTGTCAAGAGACGGGTATCCTCTTGGAATACCCTGTGAAGGGCATAATGTTTGGCGAAGGTGTCATAGGATGACCAGGTCGCCGCTCTGCAAATGTCTTTTAGCGCAACGCCCTTGAAAAAGGCTGTTGATGCCGTCACCGCCCTAGTGGAATGAGCCCTGGGAGTGGCCAATAAAAGAAGTCTTTTTGAGTTCGTAGCACATTTTTATGCAGGATACGATGTGCTTCGAGATTCTCTGCGAAGAGAGACCTTCTCCTTTCAATTTGGGAGCGAGAGAGACTAGGAGTCTATCCGTTTTCCGGAAGGACTTGGTCCTGTCTACATAGAAGGCTAGCGCCCTCCTCACATCCAGGAGGTGTAGGCGCGCCTCTTTGTTAGAGTTATGAGGCTTTGGATAAAATGAGGGTAAAACAATAGGTTCGTTAATGTGAAACTCAGAAGACACCTTGGGAACAAAGGCTGGATGCAGCTGTATGGTTACCGCCTCCTTGGAAAAAACAGTGCAGGGTGGCGTTGCCATAACTGCCGCAAGCTCGCTCACCCTGCGAGCTGACGTAATTGCGAGAAGAAAGGTCGTCTTCATTGTAAGGAGGCGGAGGGAAACCATGGCCAAGGGCTCGAACGGTGGTCCCGTTAGCGCGTTAAGCACCAGGTCCAAGTTCCACGACGGTGGAAGCGGTTTCCGAGGGGGGTATAGGTTTACCAACCCTTTGAGGAACCTGGTAACCATGGGATGGGCGAACACCGTGTGCCCTTCCTCCTCGTGTCTGAACGCCGAAATGGCGGCAAGGTGGACCTTTAACGAGAATAGTGAGAGTCCTCCTCTCTTGAGGTCCAGTAAATACTCTAATATTACAGGTATAGGCACCGAAAGGGGGGCCAGCTGTTTGGTAGCACACCAAGCCGTGAAGCGAGTCCACTTCTGCTTGTAGGTCTTCCTGGTGGAAGTCCTCCTGCTACTTTCTAGGACTTGCTGCACTTCCTCTGTGCATGCACTCTCTAGGGAGCTGAGCCATGGATTAACCAGGCTTGTAGTCGCAGGCCTTGGGGGTGCGGATGCACTATGGACCCCTGGGCTTGCGTGAGCAGATCCGGCGCCACCGGAAGAGGCATCGGTGGACGGTCCGACATGCGCAGGAGTAGGGGGAACCATTGCTGTCGATCCCACGTTGGGACTATCAAGATCATTCGGGCTCCTTCCCTCCTGGCTTTCTGCAAGACTTTGTGGATCAGCACTGTGGGAGGAAAAGCGTAAAGCAGGGGGCCCCTCCACGAGATCGCGAACGCGTCCCCCAGGGACCCCCATCCCAGTCCTGCCCTGGAGCAGAATCATGGGCACTTCTTGTTGTGTTGAGTGGCAAACAGGTCTGTCTGGGGAAAACCCCATGCGTGGAAAAACGGTCGTAGCAGATCGGGACGGATCTGCCACTCGTGCGTGAGTGCAAAACGCCTGCTCAGCTGGTCTGCCTTCACATTGTGAGCGCCTGGTAAGTACGAGGCTTTCAAGATTATATTGTTGGCGATGCACCAGTTCCATAACCGGACTGCTTCCGCACATAAGGCACGGGACCGAGCTCCTCCTTGCCGGTTTATATAAAACATGGTGGAGGTATTGTCTGTACTGATCCCTACGACTTTGCCTTGTATATGGTCTCGAAAGTGTCTGCAGGCATTGAACACTGCTCTGAGCTCCAGTATATTTATGTGCAGTGACTGCTCCGTGGAGGACCACAGCCCTTGAGTCACCTCTTCGCCCATGTGTGCTCCCCACCCTATGAGGGAGGCATCTGTAGTAAGAAAAACCTATATTTGTGGTTGGTGGAAGGGTACCCCTGTTAGCAAGTTCTTGGGGTTTACCCACCATTGCAGGGATTGGCGCACCTCTGCTGTGGGCGACACCACCCTGTGAACGGTGTGTGCTGCCGGTTTGTATACGCTCGCCAGACAGTGCTGCATGCTGCGCATGCGTAACCTGGCGTTCTGTACTACGAACGTCGCCGCTGCCATGTGGCCCAGCAGCTGTAAGCACGTCAGGACCGGCACCGTAAGGCTGAAGGTGATGACCTGCACGAGGGAGCTGATGGCCCAAAAGCGAGTCTCTGGTAGATATACTCTCGCTGTAATAGAATTTATGCGTGCCCCTATGAACTCTATGTCCTGTGTGGGGTATATCTTTGATTTTGCCAGATTGATAACCAGGCCAAGCGAAGAGAACGTGCCTGCTGTGACGTGTATCATGCGTAGTACCTCCTCCTTCGAGGCCCCTTTGAGTAGGCAGTCGTCCAGATACGGGAATATAAATACCCCCTGTCTGTGCAGGTAGGCTGACACCACTGCCAAGGTCTTGGTGAAGACTCTGGGGGCCGAGGAGAGGCCGAACGGTAGGACCTTGTATTGAAAATGTTCTTTGCCTACCATGAACCGGAGGAATCGCCGGTGAGCCGGATGGATAGTTATGTGAAAATACGCGTCTTGCAAATCGAGGGCTGCGAACCAATCTCCATCGTCCAGTGCCGTAAGGATGGAGGCGATTGTGATCATCCGAAAGCGTTGCTTGCGCAGGTACCGGTTGAGGCCTCGAAGATCTAAGATGGGCCTCCAGCCTCCTGTCTTTTTCTCCGTGAGGAAGTACCTCGAGTAGAACCCCTTTCCTTGCAGTTGCTCCGGCACTCTTTCCACTGCCCCTATGAGCATGAGATGGTCTACCTCCTGCTTGAGCCTCGCTACATGGGAGGCCTCCTGGAGGTGGGGCCTGGGTGGAGTTCATGGCAGTGGGAACGACTGGAAGGGGATGGCGTACCCCGTGGCTATGATCTCCAGCACCCATTTGTCTGTGGTGATCCTTTGCCACTGGTCGTAGAATGGTCGGAGGCGATGGTGGAATAGCCACTTCGGATGACCTTGTGCGATGGTAGTGATGGCGCAGCCCTGGATCTGTGTGTCAAACTTGTGGCCTTTGGCCCTGCCCCGAGGATGCACGGCTCTGTTGTGAACGTCGCCTGGGAGTTCTGTACTGCTGGTGCTGTTGATGTCGCCCTTGCTCGTAACTCCTGTGGTACTGGGGACGCTGTTGCTGGTACTGGTACCGTCTTTGTTGAGGGTAGTACTTTTTCTTTCTGTATGGAGGGGTGTAAATCCCCAGGGTCCTAAGTGCGGCTCCTGAATCTTTACTGGAATGAAGGACCGAGTCAGTTGATTCAGCAAACAGCTTCTGCGAGTTGAAGGGAAGATCGACTATCTTTGCCTGCAGATCCCTTGGTATACCCGAAGTCTGGAGCCAGGACTCCCTTTGCATCACCACTGCCATAGCTGTGGAACGTGCTGCTGTGTCCGCAACATCCAGGGCGATCTGAACTCCCGTCCTCGAGGCCGCGTAGCCTTCTTGCACAATGGCCTTGGAGCACCGGTTTCTTGTCCTCTGGAAGCGAGTCCATGAGGGAGGTTAACCTAGTGTAGTTGTCGAAATTATGGTTCGCTAAATGCACTGCATAATTTGCCATTCGCAACAGTAGAGTGGAGGAGGAGTAGACCTTTCTGCCGAACAGCTCTAGCTTCTTGGCATCTTTGTCTGTTCCCCCTGTCCTGAATTGAGATGTCTTTGATCTTTGTTGCGACGACTCCACCACCAAGGAATTTGGTTGTGGGTGGCTGAACAGGAACCCCATGCCCTTCGCCGGCACGAAGTATTTCTTATCCGCTGTCTTGTGGACAGGCGGAATAGTCGCAGGGGTCTGCCATATCATAGTGGCGGACTCCAAGGTTGCTTCATCAAGCGGTGTTGCTATTTTGGAGGAGGCCGGAGGTCTCAGATTTTTGAGGAGCTTATGGTGTTTCTCTTGCACCTCTGCTGTCTGGATGCCTTGCGTGAAGGCCACCCTCTTAAACAACTCTTGAAACTGTTTGAGATCATCCGGAGGATGGACGTCCCCCAGGGCCGTAGCCTCGTCCGGGGAGGAGAGCGAGGAACCACTGGGGTACGCCTCTCTGGACCCTTACGGTTCCTGTTGGTGATGGTACACCCTCTCGCTAGAGGCTTGCGAGGGAAAATCTCGGGGTTCCATAACCAGTCCCCCCTGAGATACTTGAGTCTCTGTCCCCGTTCACGATTGCCCTCAGGGATACGAGATCGTCTGTGGGGATCTTTCCCTGGTAGATTGCCGGTGGTGTCTATGCCCCGCGTGATAGGGGCGACCATGGCAGTATAGGCACTGTTCTTGGGAAGGTGACCTAGACCACTCCCTTGGTGCATACCCTCTGCGTCTGGGGGAGCGAGATCGTCGAGAGATCTGGGACACTGGAGAGAGCGATTTTGGATAGTATTCCAGCGGCTCAAACCCCAGGAAGGGTGAAGGTGGTCCCAGCCAGGGCGAGGCTGGTTGTAAAAATGGAGACGGGGGCTCCGGGTAGGCTAGGGGGGACCCCTGCCTTCTGGTTGGAGTCTGCAGCGTAAGCGGAGGGCTGAAAGAAAGCAACTTCGCAGCCCTGTCTGGAGAGGGGCTGCGGTGCCTCGTTTTGTGTGCAGCCTTCCCCGTCCCTTGAGGAGGTAACTCCGCCCCCTGGCGTGTAGGGGATCTCTGCCCCGTCCGCGCCGTGCTCGGCACGCTCATGGGCGGTGCCGCATGGGCGGTGTCCTCCGGTGCCTGCAGGCTGCGTGCCTGCGCGCTCTGCACCGCCGGTTCCCCGGGGGGTCGGTGCCGCTGCTTGCGGTGCCGCCGGTACCGGCGCTTGTTTAGCCACCGCCCTGCCTGCCGTGTGGGGAGGCTGTTTGATTATCGGAGGCTGAGCCGCTTCCACGTGGCTCTCCGTGCCGCCGCCGATCAGCTGTTGCTGCGGCTGGGGGCTGTGCGCTCCTCCCGTCCCGCTCGCTGTTGCTGCCGGCAGGGATCGGGCTGGGGAGGCTTTCCTCCGTTTTTGCGCTGATGGGGTGAGGGAGGCGGCTTTCCTTTTATGGGCCCCAAAGGGTCCCTCCTGCTGCGGCCACTCCGGCACGTCTGGCTGGAGGGCCTTGTCGAAGAGCAGCATTTTAAGCCGCATCTCCCTGTCCTTCCTTGCTCTGGCTGTTAGTTTTGCACAGAAGGAGCATTTCTGCGTGACATGGGACTCCCCCAGGCACCTTATGCATAGACTGTGCCCATCAGACGCTGGCATTGCCTCTCGGCAGGACTCACATTTCTTAAATCCTGAAGAGGAGATTGTTGGTGAGTCTTTCAGTTGTTAACGGGTACTTAGCATCTTCTCTGTGCTGTTTTTCCCCTTCTCCGATGGCCCGCCACGGCAGGAGGGCTGATGGCCCTAGGCTCCTGGCCTCCGGTGTTCCGCTTGTTACTGGGACTGGACTGAATGCCGTCCCGCTTATTGTTTTTTTTTTGAAAAATAACAACTGGCTAACTTGCAGTAGCCTAAGAACTTGAAAACTTTAAAGAAAAAACAGTTAAAACCATTGAATACGCTAACTTGGCCTTAGCCTCATTCAGATTCCGTCTGCAGCCGACGGCGGTTAAGAGGACGGGGACTGGATCACGCACGTGGCCAGGAGCGCGCAAGGGAGCGGCGCGCGCCGGCGCATGCGCGGTCCGGCAGAAACTGCTTGGAAGATCCGATCTGCGGTGCCGGGCGAGCCCGACACCTATTGTGGAACACCCACGGGGACACTCGAAGAAGAACCTCTCTTATTTCCAAAAGGGAAGTGAATTTGGGTGTGACCTTCAGGGTATTTTCCTCTTTTTGATAAAGTTACTAGAGCAGGCAGTAACATGCGCACATTCTTGGAAAACCACTTAACATTAGCACTCCCTAATGATCAATAGGAGGTCACCGAGGATATGTCTACACTACAGTTTAAAAACCCATGGTTGGCTTGGGCTTGAAAAGCTTGGATGTGTGGGGTTATTTAATTGCAGTACAGATATTTCAACTCAAACACAGTTCCAGTACCCTGCAAATGGCAAGGGTCCCAGATTTTGGGCGGCAGCTTGAGACATAATGCGGCAGGCAAGGCTGTTAGGGGTAGGGGGGGTCATGCTTGTATGAGGCCAGGAAACTTCTTTTCTGCGCAATTAAAAAGCCCTTTAGCCTCAGTCCAAGACACCTGCAGCTGTGTAAGGGTATGTCTACACACAAAGGAAAATCCTGTGCCTGGCCCATTCTAGTTGATTCAGGTTGAAAGGACTCAGGCTGTATGGATGTTTCACTGCTATGTAGACTTCTGGGCTTGGGCTGGCAGCTGGGCTTTGAGACCCTCCCACAGGGTCCAAGGGCTTGGGAACCAGCCGAAACCTAGAAGTCTACAAAACAGTGAAACAGCCCATGCCCCAAGCCACATGGTCCCAAGTCAGCTGGTAAGGGCCAGCCATGGGTTTTCCTTTTTTATGCCTGGCTTCTTGCCCAGGGAAGATGATGGTTTAAACAGAAACATAGTTACACCTAAATAAAGTGCTGAAGACGAGAATTTCAACTATTTTCACTTTTTTCCCAATTTTCTCTTCACAATTTCTTCTCAGAGAGAAGTGACAAAATACAACCACCTTTTCCCTACCCTCTTTGCTTGCCTTCCCTTCTCCAACTCACATCTCTTTCTCCCAAGTCACAGTTTCTGAACTAGTACTACATCCTCATGATCCTTGATCAGCCACCTTTACACAGTTGTCTTGTGTTCCGTAATCTTGTCCTCCCTTAGCTTTTGTGGCTGTCTTCTCCTCATTCTTCCCGCAACTCTTTAGTGAGTCCTTCGGTGCTGCCTTTGGAGAAGCTTCTCTCCTCTCCAGTCTTTTAAGGGGGTTCCATAGGCTGTGATCCTGGTCCTCTCCTAATTTCCAGGAAATCTCAGCCACAAACAAAAAGTTCAGCTATCATCTCTTGCTGACGATTCAACGGTTTTACCTCTGCTCCAGAGTTGTCTCCTGTACAGGCTAAATTCTCACCTGTTTCCCCGTCATCTCACAGATGCCCAGTTGACATCAAGCCTATAACTGCAGGAACAGACCTCAGTTCTCTCCCTCCCATCAAAACTTTCTTCACTACCTCCTCTGTCAGTCACTATGGACACTACCACCACCTGGACTCTCACTCAGACCTGTCTCTGGGTCTTTATATCCAACTATATCTAAATCTTACTATATTTTTCTACATACCATTTCCAAGATGCAGCCTTTCCTACTCATACACACAGCTAAAATCCACAACCACACACACCTCACATCTTGATTACTGTACAACATCTTCCTCTCTGGCCTTCTTAAATGCAATCTTACCCTGCTCACATCTATTCAGAATACAGCTGCAAAGATCATTTGGTTAAACTGTCACTTTGATGTCACTTTTCTGAGTCCACTCGTTGGTTCCTCCCTTTTGATCCAGTCTAACATAAGTTGTTTGTATTCACTTTCAAGCCCTTTTACAGTCAACCCCCACGCTACTTATAATTTCTCATTTGCTATTTAGCTGTCTGTATTCACCTCCAGTTGATTCATAAGAGCAGGCTCCGTTGCCCATTTGTTAAAGTTTCAAATATTTTCACGTTTTTTCCCATGCTACTCCCAACATGCCTGGGAGGTGGTCCTCATAAACATCTGTCCACAAGAATACCTCATTATTTACCTTCAAATCTCTCCTTAAAAAAGATCCCTTACAGTGATGCCTACAAAAAGCTTGATGACAGTTAGGCTGCTGGTATACAGAAACCACTGCCCACTATACTGATGAATGCTGTCTCACTGCTCTTTTATATTCCCACATCTGTTGACTTATACTTAGATTGCAAGTTCCTTGGCTCAAGGACTGTTTTTGTCTGTACAGGACACAGCACACAAGTAGAGCTCTATGGTGCTATGGTAATACAAGTAATAAGAAACAAACTCTTTCAGCTATCTGAACACACTGACACTAGGAGCAGGAAACTAGAATGCCCTGGGGGTGGGGGCCGTCTCATAAGCCAGCAATTTAAAAAAATAGTTTCAAGGTAAAATGTTAAAAACCCCAACAGTATTGACTAAAACCAGATTAGAAGACAAAGTTTTAAATAAAGCTGGTTGAAAAATAAGATCATTCAGAAAAATTCTCATTTTTGCTCAATCTGCACATTTCCTAATAATTCGTGTGTTATGATAATTACATTGTCCTTCCATTTTCAAAAGCTTTAACCAGCACTTTGAGAAAAATGCTCAACATATTTAATGGGGAATGCTACTGTAACTTCACATCCAATCATTGCAAGCATGCATTTCATTTCATTGCCAATCCAAACTTTTACTGTATACATTTAATAAAAGACAGTTCTTTCTTACGCTTCATTAAGGGGAACAAAAATAAAATCCTTCTCAAAAATGTCAACGTGCCGTGTCCATGTTTTTACTCGCCCATGTCGCTTTTGTTGTATTCTGTAAGACACCAAAAGCAGGGAGAATAAATATTTAACACTGTAGCACAACATATTAAACCACCATGTAATCTGTGTTTCATTCCTTTTTATAAGTTAAAGAGTACCTTTCGCAGTACTAGAACCAGTGGAAAAAGTTTCCAGAGATTTGTAGTGCATAGTATACATTTACAGTACAGAAGACCCCTGATTTTCGCAGACTCAACTTAAACGTGTTTTTTATATTAATACAAGACAAGTATGGAGGGACCCTACTTCCCTGTGCCCTCTCAGGCTGCTTACCTCCCCCTCAAGACCCACCTGCAGCAATGTGCTGCTGGCAAACTCAGGGGCTCCTGAGGAGGCAGCTCCCACCTTGCAGCTGCCGGGGGCTGCAATGCCAGGGACAAGAGTGCCAGACGGGGGGGGCAGCCAAATGCTGGAAGGGCCTTGCAACCCTTTTGCTCCAGCCAGCAGCTCTGGTTCCCCCTGCAGGTGGGTGGGGGCTGGGTTAGGGGAGGGTCAGGGCAGGGGCACCTCCTGCTCCAGCTCTGGCTCCCCCAGCAGGCAGGTGAGGGCTTGGGCCGCCTCCTGCTCCAGCCGCCAGCCACATGAAGTAGCTATAGCACCGCTGACGCCTTCTAGCCCCCACCTCCCTGTAGAGCCTTTAATGTCTGAGCCTGATTGGACCAGAAGGAGCGAAGCAACCTCCGCGCTGCACATGGTGAGAGCGTGGAGGTTGCTCTCAGTGGGGGGAAAGGAGGGGGCAGCTGTGCGTGAGAGCCCAGGGGGCACCAGGGCCACCTCCCCCTTTTGCGCTTCCCACAGCTGGAGCTGGCGCAGCAAGCTGGGCTGGGCTGGGCTGGGGCTGAATACTGCACCCTGGCCAACTCCCAGAGTCCCATTGCTGCTGGGGATTCCCCCGGCCCTGGTGGCCCCACCCATACCCTGAGTTGTGCAACATTCAACTTATGCCTGGTTCCCCAGGAAGGTAATTCTCATGCAACTTGGGGGTTTACTGTACTTGAGATAAGACTTCAAAGATGCACGCTGGTTTAAGCATCTCAAATACAATTCAAAGTATTGTTTCTACAGGTTTTATTTGTGTAATGTCTCTATTCTAATGTCTTCCACTGTATTTAGCACTTGTCAACACATCACACTTACGAGAGGTTTGCAGTTTCATGAAGATTTCTTCTCTCTCTTTGATTAAGGCGCTTATAGAAAAATGAACTGAACACATGAATTCTGTCAGCGTCTTCTTTTTTCAGTTTTTCTAGGACTAAATACCTGTTTTGAGAAAAATATCCTTTTATTTAAAAAAACAAAAAAAAAAACCCACCAAAACAGCAGCTCTTCTCCCCTACGTAAAGCTCTGTTACTTGATTCTCTAAAAAACTCTGCCACATAGTGGCCGTACTGACTAAACAGCTGCACCACCCCCAAAAAAGTCTCAGATGCTTCTCATTACACTGTATTAAGAGTTTCTGTTTAATTTCATTTCTTACTGAAGCATGTTGAAGATTTCAAACTACTAGTTAACAGGACATTGATGCAATGAACAAAAAACAAAGCAGAAACGTTGAAGTTCTCTTACAAGAGAAGAGTAATTAGTGTTCTATAGCTGAGGCTTTCACTCTTTTTTCTTCTAAAATATATTTTAAATAAAAATATATTGAAAATTATACATACCCCTCCACACTTCTACATATTAGATGCCAAGACTCAGATCATGTCATTTAGTACCTTAGTTTGGAAACTGGATTTTTTTTTTTTAAAAATCACATTAAAAGGGACTTTTGTTTAACAAATTACATAAATCAAAATCATTAAATAAAGCTCTAGGGTATACAGAAATACTCAACATATTTATTCACCTTAAGGGAAGGAAGATCAAGCTACGTTTGCTTTTCTTCACTACTTAATTATCATTATTCCTCTTGTAGTGTAGGCTTTGCAGACTCTTATTTTCAAATTAAGTAAATGTCAAACAGGATAAAAGAGTACAAATCTTTTCACAAATCAAAATTAAACTTTAAAATATTTGCAGACATACATGACTTGAAACCAAGTCTTGATAATTGATACACAGAGCTTTGATGTATATTTTTTTCAAGAGCCACAGTAAGGAGATGCTAAAAACCAGCTTGAAATAACAAAACTTACTTCAAATAAAAATCAATAATAACATCATTTAAAAATTCTCCTTCATTTAGGCAATGGAGGTCTTCATTGGTCACAGAAATACCACCTTTAGCAGGAGGAGGTGGATAAACTATCAACCTGCAAAGAAAAATACATTAAATAATAAATCTGAAACATGAAAGAAAGTATCAGAGCACTACAAAACATGAAAAAACATCTTACTTTTCTATAGGGCCAATAAAGACTGTATGTGGCTCTCCAATTTCATCATCATCATCATCCTCAAAAAACTGAAACGGGCGTGCATTTCGCAGCTGCATTTTGGAGTCAGAGACAACCTTATAAAATGAATATAATATTTATTCAAGTGCAAACTCAAAGTTCCCACGATTTAATTATTAAATCCCTGTGAATAATCCCAAAGAGACTATATAGTTTTGGGAAGATAAACAGAGGCATCTTCTTGACAGGGTGGGAGTATCATTAGTACCATGGTCTAAAAGAAACAGTTAACATAAGGAAAGGAAGAAAAATAGTTACAATCAATTTAGGGTACGCATGTGTCAATCTGACTGGCAGAAACTAAACTCATTGCTCAAAATTCTGTAAACTCTTAGTCTGGGTCTACACTTGCCCCAAACTTTGAAGGGGGCATGTTAATCAGGGTGACTAGAGATTACTAATGAAGTGCTGAGGTGAATACGCAGCACTTCATTAGCCTAATTCTTCCCTGTGGCAACTTCGAAATGCCGGCATGCGTGTAGCTGCAGGCACTTCTAAGTGCCTTTACTCCTCAAAATTTTGGGGTGTAAAGGCACTTTGAAGTGCTCGTGGCTACATGCATGCCGGCACTTTGAAGTTCTCACAGGGGAGAATTATCTTAATGAAGTGCTGAGTATTAGCCACAGTAATTCATTAGTAACCACCAATCGCCCTGGTTAACGTGGCCCGTTTGAAGTTGGGGGCAAATGTAGACAAGCCCTTAGAGAGTTAAATTTGATGAAAAGAAAACATGAATCACATTTAACTACAGTGCAGCAAAGTAATTTTCCTCTTCAAATTGTACTAATGTCACACATTTAGCTAAAATTCCATAAAAAAAAATACCTGAATTAAAAGCTAGGAAGAAAAAATATATATATATACTAAAAGATAATTGTTCCTAATGAAACTGCAAAGTCTAATCATTGCATTTGTAAATCAAGTGACATCACAACTCAGAGTAAAGCGCTGGTCCCAAATAAAAAATATATTTACATTTTTTATTTTATTTTCTTTATGAGAAGAGCTTCCTTTGGAGTTGTCTTCCAAGGATTTTGTAAAGGCTACAAGCCTACTGTTGGCTTCTTCAAAGGAAATTTTCACAAAGAAATCAGAAATATTATTCCTGATACCAATCTCAGCAACAATTTTTTCAAATATTGTATTTCCATGAGCATCCAGGCCAGTCTCAAAAATCAGAACTATGTACTGTTCCTCTGGATCTAAAGAAAAACAGATACACAATTGTCAATTTACTTAAAATGCATAAAAACCTATCTGGATTTTACTATTTCAAAGCTACCAGTGTTAAACAGACTCGCATTAAAACAGTAATGCCAAAATTTTACAACCTGGACTCCCAAAGTTAAGCCTGATTCTCAAAGGCTAATGACACATCTAATGAGTATTGTGTGTTCTTAGCTATTACAAATTATCAGACAAATCAGATATACAGCAAAAGCCATGTTATCTGGAACTCTGATAAACACCACATTCTATTAACCAGCACTTGGGGCCAGCTGCTGCAGGGCAGACTCTCCCCAGATGGGGCCAGCTGCACTGCCGGGGTTGGCAGCAACAGGCTGCACTCCTCCCTCTCCTCTGCCAAGCCCTTGGGAGAGGCATGGCCCCCCACCTGTTAAGTCGCAGTATGTCCGATACAGGAGGTGCTACAATCAGTGTCAGTTGAGCAGGGCCGACTAGCTGGCAAATCTGATCATCTGGCCATCCCTGTTCCCCAGGGATGCTAGATAATCAAGCTTTTACTGTACAAGGTTTAAAAGTAATGTCTACAGATATGCATTTAGATTTGAAAATATTGGCCTAAGTTTGTTTAGCATGGTAAAATTATTCTAAATACAGATAACATGAAATACAAACACACATAGGGAAGAAGAAATACTGTGGATGAGAGTATAAAGTGTTAATATTGCTTGCTAGCCACATTAACAATTGCTATAATGATCTTATTTGCCCACAGCTTGAATTTTGTCTAACCATTTATGTGTGCGTCAAGTATTGCAAAATACTACCATTTTTGGAAATGTGGAGAATCACACCTGATACAACTATTTTAAGAAGATGCAGAGTCAGAGGTCCTAACATACTTCAGAAAGCATCTTCTTTCTAACATGTGCTTTACTAAAAAGGTAAATGAAATTATCCAGTCACCACTCTCTCTTTTCTTGTACAGTAGACCTCCGAGTTATGCGAGGGTTCCATTCCACACACGCTCACATGACCCAGATTTCGCATAAATGGGGGTCTGTTTTTTTTCCCCAGCAGAACACACTTTCTGCAGCTGGGGAAGCAGCAGAAACATAAGTCTTGGGGTGGAGGGAAAGTTAGGGAGGGTTAAGCCTGGCAGTGGGTTGGGGCCATGGGAGATAGGTGGGTGAGGGGTGGAGTTGAGCCACATCTGTGCGTTGGGGTGGCGAGCCACAGCCCTGCTTGTGAGCCAGACCCGGGGGGCAGGGGGTTGAACCGGAGCGCAGGTGGAGATTGAGCCAGAGCCCTGTGTGAAGGGTGGTGAGCAGGAGCAAGAATCGGGTGCAGGGATGGGGGTGATCCAGAGCTGCGCACGGATGGTGAGAAGAGCTGGGTAGGGAGGAGGGGACGCTGAGCCAAGGGCATGTGGAGCCGGGGGTTGAACCATGGCCAGCAGGGAACGAGTTAAGCGCAACTGGAAATCATGCATTTCCAGGGTTTACTTTAGGAATTGAGGACAGCTGCATAAGAGTGGGGTTGGGTATTCTGAGACCTTACTGTACTATATATGCTATCAAAACAAAAAGCAGTCAAGTAGCACTTTAAAGACTAGCAAAATAGTTTATTAGGTGAGCTTTTGTGGGACAGACCCACTTCTTCAGACCATAGCCAGACCAGAACAGACTCAATATTTAAGACACAGAGAACCAAAAACAGTAAGCAAGAAGGACAAATCAGAAAAAGATAATCAAGGTGATCAAATCAGAGAGTGGAGGAGTGGGGGGGGAAGATCAAGAATTAGATTGAGCCAAGTATGCAGACGAGCCCCTATAGTGACTCAGAAAGTTCCCATCACGATTTAAACCATATGTTAATGTGCTGAATTTGAATATAAAAGTCAGCTCATCCACTTCTCTCTCTAAAACGGTGTGATAATTTCTCTTCAATAACACACATACCTTGAGGTCATTGACAGAATGCCCCATTCCATTAAAATGTTGACTAACTGGTTTGTGGATCTGGAGTGTTTTGATGTCTGTTTTGTGCCCGTTGACCCTTTGTCTAAGGGAGTTAGAAGTCTGTCCAATATACAAAGCATCTGGGCATTGTTGGCACATGATGGCATATATGAAGTTAGAGGAGCATGAGAAAGTGCCTGTGATTCTGTGAGTAACCTGGTTAGGTCCAGTGATGGTATTTCCAGAGAAGATATGTGGACAAAGCTGGCAGCAGGCTTTGTTGCAGGGAAAGGTTCCAGGACTGGTGTTCCTGGGGTATAGGCTGTGGCTGTTAGTAAGGATCCTCATGAGGTTGGGAGGTTGTCTGTAGGAGAGAACAGGCATGTCACCCAGGGCCTTCTGGAGTGTAGCATCCAGATTAAGAATAGGTTGTAGGTCTTCAATAATTCGTTGCAGTGGTCTGAGTTGGGGGCTGTAGGTGATGACCAGTGGTGTTCTGTTCTTGGCTTTTAGAGAGAGAAGTGGACGAGCTGACTTTTATATTCAAATTCGGCACATTAACACATGGTTTAAATCGTGATGGGAACTTTCTGAGTCACTATAGGGGCTCGTCTGCATACTTGGCTCAATCTAATTCTTGATCTTCCCCCCCACCCCTCCACTCTCTGATTTGATCACCTTGATTATCTTTTTCTGATTTGTCCTCCTTGCTTACTGTTTTTGGTTCTCTGTGTCTTAAATATTGAGTCTGTTCTGGTCTGGCTATGGTCTGAAGAAGTGGGTCTGTCCCACGAAAGCTCACCTAATAAACTATTTTGCTAGTCTTTAAAGTGCTACTTGACTGCTTTTTGTTTTGATAGTGTATAGACTAGCACGGCTTACTCTCTGTTACTACTATATATGCTGTATTTTAATTTCAACAAAATTTCATATCAGTATCTGAAGATGGTGGCTTATTGTTCCCACATCAACACCAATATTTAGAAACAGCAGTAGACTGTACCTTCACCAACTGGGGAGGCTGAACACCTGCTATGTCATAGTATGTCCTGATACAGGAGGCGATACACTTGGAAATCCTCTGCAAGTATACCAGAATACTGTTCATACAGTCAGCACAGGTCACAAACAGCTGGGAGAACTTACGAAAGGGCTTTGTCTACCCAAGGTAAAAAAAACAAGTGTCCTCTTGATGTCCAGCACATGGAGGCACCTTTCTTCACTGGTCTTATAGGGCTTGGGGTAGAAGGTTGGAAAGAAAGTATCCTAACCTATGTGGAAAGGAGAAACAACTTGGGACAAGAACGCTGGGTGAGGTCTGAGCTGTAAAAGACCTTGAAAAAGACCATACATAAGTGCTCTTATATCCAAGCATGGAATTTGGACATCCTCTTGGCTGACATAATTGCCACGAAAAAGGCCCCTTAGAGTAAAGGAGTGAAATAGAGCAGGAGGACAGTGGCTTTAAGCGAGGCCCTGTCAACCTAGAAGGAACCATATTAAGGTCCCATTTAGGAAAAAGGACTGACGCCTGTGGGAAGAGCCCCTCAAGACTTTTCAAGATTCTGGCTGTCATGTCCTAGGAAAACACCAAACAACCCTGAATCAGTGGATGGAAGGTTAAGATTGCAGACAGGTATACCCTGATTGAAGCCAATGCAAAACCTTTATGTTTCAGATGCAGAAGGTCATCAAGGATCATTTGCAGTGGGGCCTCATTAGGGTTGATCCCTCACTCAACGGACCAGATAGAGAATTGGTTCCACTTTGCCAAGTAGGTGGATGGCTTCCGGCTTTCCAAGAGATTCTGCCTGACCTCGAGTGAGCATGATTGATCCTCAGGGTTCAGCCATGGAACAACCAACACCGTGAGGTAGAGCAGCAGCAGGTGCAGGAAATGGCTGTTACCCTGTGACAATAAATCTACACAGATCAGCAGAGGTCGGGGCTGCTAAACTAAGAGACAGAGTGCCATACCAATACTTGCAGGGCCACACTGGCGTGAAGAGGTTTACTTGTGCTGCATGGCTGATCAG
Organism: Carettochelys insculpta; assembly: GCF_033958435.1. Lineage (NCBI taxonomy): Eukaryota > Metazoa > Chordata > Testudines > Carettochelyidae > Carettochelys > Carettochelys insculpta. The sequence continues at coordinate 147,068,036 of NC_134139.1, read as the reverse complement.
AGAAATGGCAGAAGTATGTACGTGAGGCCTTCTCTTCAAGGAAGGAGGAAAGCGCCTGTGAGGGAACCTTTCTCCAGACCCATCCAGGAGCAGAACCCAGGGTACTCTACATTCTGCCTGGTCACAGATAAATCTGCTTGGGGAGAGCCCCTCTCTTGAAAGATAGTGGAGACCATTAAAGGTGAAGAGCCCACTCATGGTGAGACAAGAACTGTCTGTGTAGGTGGTCTGTAATGGTCTTTGTGCCCCCTCCCCAGAAAGAGCTGAACCTTCAAAGAGATCGCATAATGAACACAAAAGTCACAGGGCTGAATTGCCTCTTGACAGAGGTCTGCAGATTAGGCCCCTCCCTGCCTGTTGATGTACACCCTAGTGGCCATGTTGTCTGTGAGAACTCAGACCCCTCTGCCTGCCAGGTGAGGTAAGAACACCTCACATGCCCTCCCAACAGCTCTGAGTTCCTTGATATTTTGATAGAGGCTCGTTACAACCACTCTCCATGTCTGGAGCATGCCAAGATTGGAACCCGATCTCTGAGCTGATGCATCAGATACCAGTTCTGTGGACTGTTGAGCCAGACGAAAGGGTATGTCCAACATGATGTTCTCCAAAACGGTCCACCACTTCAGGGACTGGAGGACCTGTGCCAGAATGGTAACCACCCAAACCAGGGAGTGCCTGGAGGGTAAGTGCACTGAAGCTAGCTACAACTCCACAACTGTAGGGGGTGCATGCTGAGCCTGGCAAGGTGCACGACACACATTCACACTACCATGTGACCGAGAATGTGGAGGCATATCTTGGCTGTGGTAAGCAGTACAGCGGAGATCTGTGTTATAAGCATCACCCGGGCCTCATACCAGTCCCAAGGAAGCGATGCTTGGGCTGCAGCTTATGAGGTCCCAAAACCGCTGGAAACCATCAGCCATAAACAGTGGTGGAAGCACTTCCGCCTCCTTTGGAGACCAGGTGGATATAGTAGCGTGAGAGGTAGCATCCTTATTTGCCATGGCTTCCTACTCTTCAAATATCTTCTCCTAATGAATGAGCTGGGATGGAAGTGACTGTGGTTCCTCTCTCACACCAATGGTGGCTTGGAGGGGGAAGAGACCCCTTCTTTTAGCAGAGGCATGCTCAGGGCAGACACACTAAACGCTCAGTTTCAGGCCAAGGCTGGTATGATGTAGAAGAGAGGGCAGTTTGCTTGTGAAGCCTTATGTAGTCTCATTTTGAAGCACAAAGTATACACAGACTGAACAGATGCTGCTTACAAAAATTTGCAATTAAAAGGGTGTGGAGCACATGCATATCTGAAGTGGAGCGCTCACAGGACTAAGGTGGGCAAAATCAGCACTGGGGGGCCATATTTGGCCCACACAGCTGATTAGCACAGCGTGCATACTTACAGTCAGCAACATGTTTTCAGCTGCCTTCCCCCACCTTGCTAGTCTATCTGTTAGTCTATAAGGTGCCACAAGACTTGTTGTTCCCCTGCCTTGTTCGCCTGCAGCTGAGTTGCCCCTTGGGTTTTCCTGCTACCTGTGTAGAGGGGAAGTGGATGGAGGATAGAAGGTAATGCTGAAGTCAGTGTGCTCCCCTGCCCCAGGTACCCCATCTCTGTAGACTAGGGATCGGGGAGAGGGAGAACCACAGAAAAGCTGCTTCAGTCCGAAGCATGGATTGTAAGTGACTCACTCGGGAGTGCAGAACAAGGGAGGTGGGAGACAAAAGAACAGGACAGATTTTCCTTAAAGAGCCAGAGGGTGGCTTCTCTCAGAAACTTACCAGCAGCAGCCAGTGCATGCATGCACGCTGTCACACATATCCAGTCTGTTCCACACAGGCATAGTCACTGACACATATATACAGCAGCAAGCAATCTGTATCACAGAGTCCCTCACAAAGCATTTCTCTTTCACAACCTCACACTCTCATTGTCTCTCTGTAGCCCCAGTCCCACCACCTTCTGCCCAAGCCTCTGCCCATTTCTGAGGGGCCCAGAGTCAGCCCACCACCAGTACCAAAATTTGTGGAAAGGGCCCTCTGTGAAAATTACTGTCCTCCTCTGCATAGGGCACTACGTAAAGAACTAACATTTCCTGATCCTATTTACCAAAATTAACATCTTCAGATTTGCTATCAACTCCGCCCTGATGGTAGCATCAATGTTTCAAAGGGCCGTCCAGTTACTTTCTCCACTTTCTGAAACTAAAAACTGCCCCAATACATTCCAAGAGCTCACTGGAAATTTTGTGTTTAGCACTGTTACTTTTTCCAGTGATGTTTGAGTAGTTAAAATCCTCCATCAATACTAGATTATGTGTTCTGGATATTGCTATTAGAAATATGGATATGTGGACACTTGCTGTAGACAATTCTCCCTTCAATCTAACATCATGGATGAACCTACTTACACATTTAATCTTAAACACATATTCATGTAAGAGAGATGGACAGCATACTAGGTAGGTAGGAAAGTACAGTGACTATGCTTTCACCTTAGGAACTCTAAAATAAAATTAATCTTAAATCTAGCAAAAAATAAAATAGCTCTTGACTTCCTGGCAAATATTTGGCCACATTACAAGAGTTTTATAAGCAGGTGGTATAATTTGTTACTGTTTCTATTCAACCAGAGGTCCAAATGCAGAAAGGGCTAGTAATAGTGAAATGACAAATTACCTTGTATGACAATTTAACATTCCAAATACAAACTTTACTCACTTGTGTTTCACCATGATTGCTAATAAATTACATTTAAACAACAACAATATGTATGTGGGGTGAAGGGAAGAATAGACTGGCTCTTAAGATGTTTTGTCAGAGATGCACAGGAAGGCAACAGTGTTGGTCTAAACCATACAAGCACTGGAATTAAATTGCCTCGGGAGGTTTGTAGAGTCTCCATCACTGGAGATTTTTAAGAGCAGGTTAGACAAACACCTGTCTAGGGATGATCTATCTCAGTGGTTCCCAAACTTTCTGGCATCACGTCCCTCCTTTTGATTTTTGAGAAACCCTCCACGCCCCCCACCTCTTCTTTACCATCATCCAACCCCCCTTTTAACAAAAAATTCAATTTATAATTTGAAATAAACACAAAAACTTGATATAAAAATTTTGTTTGAAGTTAAAAACAAGCACAAACAGTTTTTCTTGGCCCCCTGCAGGCCACCAGAGCTGATCATGACAGACGCCTGCACTGCCAGAGCTGCCTGCCTGAGCCACGTGCTGCCAGGGCCAGCCAGCCACCCGCCCATCAGCTACCCAGGCCAGTTGCCTGAGCCCCACACTGCTGGGACCAGCTGCCTGTCCACCAGCAGTGGGCCAGCTGCCCGAGCCACCCAACCAATCCCCATGCTGCCAGGGCTAGCCGCCCGCCTGCCATCCCAAGCTGCCTGAGCCCAACATTGCTTGGGCCAGCCACCTGCCTGCCTGACAGCCCAACCTGTCCAATCCCTGTGCTGCTGGGTCCAGCCACCCATGTCTGTCTGAGCTGCCCAACCCGTGTGCTGCTGGGGCCAGCTGCCAGCACAAGCTGCTTGAGCCCCGCGATGCTGGGGCCAGCTTCCCAAGCACCGCGAGTCCCACAAGCTGGCTGGCCACCCTAGCCCTGTGAGCTGCCCATCTGAGGCCCTCCCATCCCACAAATCCAGGCACCATCAGCCCCTGCCCCCCCAGCCTCTCATCTAATCTTCTCCTCCTCCTCTCCCACCCAACCCACACACACTCATCTTTGCAGAAGACAGCTAGCTCCACGGGGGTCTTTGCCGGCTGCCTGCTTTTTACAGTGGTTGCACCAGGTCACCCACATAAAATGACAGGAACTGGGAGCCCGAAGCAAAGGCCAGCTCTTTTTTTCAGGTGCGGGGAATGATGAGAGGGCCAGGTCGCCTCGTGCCCCTTCTGGAATTTCTTCACGCCCCCACCCCATGGGGGCATGCCCCGCGTTTCGGAAACCATGATTTAGATGGTGCTTGTACCTGCCATGAGTGCAGGGGACTGGATTTGATGACCTCTTGAGGTCCTTTTCAGTTCTTGTCTTTTACAATTACTCTAGGCAGTGGTATTACAGGTTGAACTTCTCTAATCCGGAACTCTTTTGTGAGACAACATCCATAATTCAGCATGATTTTAGTTAGCTGGATGACAATTTACCCAAAGTCCCATAAAGTTTGTTTACAGCTACCAGTTTTCTCTCAGTATTCCGTGCTGTTATTTAGCTGTAATTTACCCCTAAATGTTTTCTAAGAACCCAGTAAGCAGTGGAAGTGCTGGTAATACTGCTAGACAATAGTGACCTCCTGTGGTCTGGCAAATTCTCTCATCCGGCAATGGCTGGGTCCCAAGGGTGCTATGTTAGAGAGGTTCAACCTGTAGTTTCACTTTTGTAAAGTATTTAAAATATACAAAAATATGCAAACACAATTTATGTTACAGTAATGGACAAATTAGGTTTACTTACTCATTCCTTTACAATCATACCAGACATTATCCTTATCCCTACTCATCTTCAGTTGTGACCTCAGGCTAAGACAGGCTGCAGGTACTGTTTGCAGAAACACTACTGGTAACTTTCGGACACTACACCACTCGCATTTGGTAAGTTCAGAAGTTTTTAAATTAATCTCTCGGGTATCACTTTCTGATTCTAGAGGGGGGAAAAAATCATTAAAGCCTATTAAAGCCTTTGAAACACTTCCTTTTAGTTTTAATGAGAACTGGCAATTCGTTTACTTCAACCAAAGGAATTTTTTAACAAGTTTCAGATTCAAAACCATGTAAGTGGTAATTTCTGTTCTGAATCCAAATGCAGGAAAACCATTAAACTTCGCACAAAGATGCACAGAATTTATTATAATTAATTCCTTATTCAATGGAAAAACATGTTCAGGGTAATTAATCTACATTTGTCTCTGCCTGCAAATTTTAAAATGAACCCAAGAAATGCGTTAAATATGGAATCATACTACCTTTGCTGAGGTGCTCAACAGGTAGTTCACGGCTTATGGGAGTCAGTGAGCAGGCTCCAGGGCATCTGCCAAGCAGAGCCACTGTGAGACTTGCCAAGTTCCTGCTGCCACCACTGAAGTGACCGAAGCCCCCAGTGGGACTCGAGCAGAAGCCTGAGCACCTGAGTTTTGCAGGCCTCCCTCAAGTGTGGGGGCCCTGGCAAATGTCACATGAGTCAATGAAACAAAAACAAGAGGAAGTTTTTCTACTGCATCTAAGCTTCTTGGCAAAAGTGATATCCAGATTCAGTTTCATATAGTTAGGTGGTAATTCCTGAACTACTGAATGCATACAAAGAAACTCTCTTTTATAAATGTTAAAGTCTTAGGTTACTCATCCAGTAAAGCACATGCGTAAATTTAAGCATGAGTAGTGCCACTGATCCATGCTTAAGTTCTTTGTGGAATAAGGGCCTTATTGCATACCTTGAGGAAGAAACATCAGTGGAAATATTGAACCACTATCACCATCTGACGACATTTACATGAAATCCTAACACAAGAATGACTATTTCCTAAAAAGGACACCTCATTTTCCCCCAGAATTTAGTTCTATACAAGTGAAAGAATGCAGAGGAACAGAAAACAGAATTTATGTGTAAAGGGAATATCAGCAGCCTTATGATTCCCCAAATTAAGTCACTGACAATTAAATAAAAAATCTCAGCTGCTCTGGGACATGAAACATGCAAACTGTTCACTATACAAAAGAAAAGGAAAAACAAATTCTAAAAAGGAAGAGGGTGAATTGAGCACAGACAGGGAGGATAACCAGCAACCAAAACAATAATTTACTTTCTTGCTGAGCTTGCCATTTTCCTCTTGTTGAACTGAAATGATGATGAAATATTAGAAGGTATAGATATAAAAGTGTTGCTAGTAATTTCACCTAGCCAGATGTGACTGAGACACTTTCAGAGGAAGATGCATATCAAGTCACTACTGCAACCTGTAAAATCTATGATCACACAGTTGTGACTATCCTGCAACAACCTACTGTTTTTTGCTTTTGTTCCAGAGTAAGCATACATGATATTGAAAATGGTCGATCCATGCTAATGGTGGATAGACTATTTATCTGGTCAAAGCTCTTTAGTATTCCAGGAATTACAAATCAATATCAAGAACAGATGTATACATCCCAGATTGCATCCATTTCTCTCACAGACAGCAACTAATAACAATTTAACACACTGTTAAAAATATTTATTTACATAAGACAACTTGAATATATTAAAAATAATCAAAAAAAATCAAGCTTTGAACCATCTCTAAACAAAAATAACCATCTTTATGGAGAATATCTATAAGGGGAAGAACATAAATACTGACCTTCTAGACGTATCTTGATAAAATCAAGGCAAAACTGTGAAAGATACAGCTATATTAATATTATATATTGCTGGAATTCCACAAGCCATGCTTCCACCAAAATAAGTTCCCTCCCTCCAAAAACAAAACAAAAAGCACTCCAGATGTTCAGAAAATATTAGCTAAAACCCCAACTTTTAAAAATCAAGCTTTAAGAAAGCTGACTTCAAGACTGAAAACAGAATTTAAATAAATGAGCCTCTTACATATGCAAAATGTTCCTGTTTCTCAGGATGATTGTTGAACATAATCTAGGATTTCCCTCTGCATTTACAATGTTTAAAATAGCCTAAAAACTCATACATATTACTTTTGCCTTCTAACCCAAGAGATTATTGCTATTTACTAATATTTCATAAGGACAACCCTCATTCTAATTTGAAAAGAGGATGAAAAAGTCAGAGGTGTACTTACAATGACAGGTTCCACAACCATTCTTCGAAGGGTGCCTATTCGTATACTTCGACAGTGCAAAATGACGCTTTCCCAGGAATTCTGGTAATTTATAGGTACAGCATCTGTTACTTCTTGAGAAGTCACCTTACGACGTTTTACTGGTGTGTTAGATACAATATTGCCAAACTGAAAAGTAAATTACATATATCAGATTTTCTCATTACCAACTGCTGTTAAGGCAGATAGATATCCATTAAACTGTAGCAACTTAAGTTTCCACCCATTCTTGAACACATAAATAGGATTACATACAATATTATTGAAGCCAACTACATAAAAGCAGATATTTCCCCCCAAGGACTTCTGGTGATAAGAAAATCAGGAAAACAAAGTTTAAAGTCTTTAGTTAATGCAATCAGATTACAGAGGCAACTATTTGTGCACATTTTGCCACAATTATGAACTGTAATTAGTACTTTGGGGATTGCCAAAAATTATAATTACACAAATACATTGAAATATGGTGCTGCTTGACATGCTCAAGGCTGCTTTTCTACTTCTTTCCCTACCACCTCCTCTGCTTTTTTTTTTTTTTTTTTTTTTTTTTTTTTTTTAAATTAGTACTCTCTTTGGGAGATTGGAATGTGCAGAATTATTCTTCTTGAAGTACAGCACATGAGACCGTTACCAGGATCACAACATTCCAGAAGAGCGATCATGCATAACCATGGAAATCCTGAGGGGATCTCTGTTGGAAGGCTTTTTGATTTTTAGAGCAGATTCTAGAATGACGAAGCTGAGATTTAATAGAAAGCACTTGGAGATTTATTGGGTTCAAACCAAAGTGAAAAATTAGCTCAAGATATGACTCTGCTTTGATTTTCAAGTAGAACAATTCCAGAATATAGTTTTTAGAAGGAAAAATAATCATTAACTGTCAGGTGACAAGGTTTTCTACATTAATGATGCTCACAAATTTTTAATTTGCTCTTTTCTGTTGCAGACTTTTCTATATTCTCTTATGTTTAGTGCTGATACCCTCTTCATGAAAATCTTATTGTAAGACTTGTTTTTAGTTATAGGCACTAACTTTATTTCTGTAAAAACACATTAAGGAGTCTGAAAAATAACTAAGTTACTAAGCATTTTTGCCATAGTTACAGAGAGGTAGCCATGTCAGTGTGTATCTTCACAAAACAAAAAAGCAGTCAGGTAGCACTTTAAAGGCTAACAAAATAATTTACTAGGCGATAAGCTTTCGTGGGGCAGACCCACTTCTTCATCATTCACTTTGGGACCCTTTAACTTAAAAGTGCAATAAAATGTAAATCAAAACTAGGTCTATCATAGAAATAGCTACAACAAACATCTTAATATTAATATTGCCATGAAAACAACATTTTATTTTGCCTGCCAGAAATGAGTTAGTGTTAGTAGGGGAAACCTGTAAAACAATTATTTTAGTCAGAATAGTATAAAACAGAACTCCAATCACTTGGTAAAGAATTTATCTGTTTAGAATAGTAATTTCTTAACATATGAAACATTTATGTGTTAAGTATTATTGCAGTTATTCAGGCAACCAGCGTAAAGGGCTAAAAAATTCAGTGTCAAGAGTATATAGCATGAAAGCTAGGTAGCTTTTTGCAGGATATTTACCAGACCAACTTTTGCTGGTGAAAAATGTCAAGCTTACAAAAGGTTCTGCTCACCTTGTGTCTTAATACCCCAGTACCAACACAGCCATAAGCACTGCAAGACACAGTTAATGGTAGTTTTCTTCCATCAGGGCTAAAACTGTAGGCATGTTCTATGCTGAAATTCCAGCCCACTTCTCATTTTGCTAATGATTTTATGTCTTTATTTCACTCAATATAGAATATTCAGTAAAACTCAGATGTTATTAATTTGTTTTTTTAAAGTCAGTTAGAAGCAATAAGAGGCAATGCAGTGAAAGACAGTGGGGAGGATTTCACAAGGCTCAAACACCACTTAGGTGCCTAGCTTCCACTGAGTTTCAGTGAAGTGTTTTCAATTATTTTCTTATGTAATTTCAGAAGAGTATCTGAAGAACTGAAACGGAAAACTTTGATTTGTGGTCCTAACTTCAGGACCTGCCAAAATTAATCTGAGCATATTACATTGAAATTAATGCCATTTGTTAATTGACTGTTCTAAACAACTACGACATTCAAACACTTCCAGCTTGGATCTGACATCCTGGGCAGCATTAAGTACACTTACATGTCTGCAGAGTAATTAAACACCCACAGCTGACCCGTGTCAGCTGATCTGGACTCCTGAGATTCGGGCTATGGGTGGGAAAAAAAACTGTACTGGAGATTTCGTAAGGGACACCACAAAGGGGAAAGCGTCCTATAGCTTAGCCCCCAAACATCTGCAACATGATTTTATAGCCCTGCAGCCCTAGCTTGAGTTAGCTGCCATGGGCTAACTGCAGGTATGTAACTGCAGTGTAGACATATCGCTGCTGGACCTAATTCACAATAATCCCAACGTGCAAGTGACCCAAAAGAGCTTTAAGCAGCACCATCAATTTAACACCAATTGTCATAGCGAATTTTTTTTTTTTTAAAAAAAGGATCACTGTCAAGGTTGTTAAGTCTTTAAATTAACATACCGTGAAAGCTGTCCCCTTTGACAGCACTAAAGGAGTCTGCTCATGGTGCATTTTTTGTCTTTGTTTATCCAATTCTTGCAGTGATGCTCAACTAAAAAACAAAAATCCCCACCATGAAATCCTTAAAATAAGTGCTATTAGTTGGGACAGTTGTCAAAGTATTTAATTTTAAGGACCATCATCCTTGCCCAGTGTCCCTTAATATTTAGAAAAAAAAAAAAGGTAATACTAGAAAATATCCTTCTATTAATGCATACAAATATTATTTACCACTTCCCAGACAACAATGAAGAACAGACCCCTAATTATACATAAAGCTAATCTGCTCATCATTAAACACAAAGGACAGCATATGTTGAGAACGTATAATGTTTTTAAAAAACAACCCGAGATGTATATTGAATATGTTTCCTTAGGCTTCTACACTTCCATGAAAGAAGACAATACTTGACCAACTGTCCACAGTGAAAGCTTAATCAAATAAAGATGACTTATGGCAACTTCTGGTAAGGCATGTCTTTACATTTCTCATTCTCTAGCAGCAATTTTATGTGCAGATGTTTATTTCATTCATTTTAATTGAGTACCTGATCTTTCATTCTTGCTTTTCTTGGTAATGTGATGGCAACTTCTGTGTCAGCTGCAACACTACTCAGTCTTTGTTCTATTCCAGAAGTATTTTCTTTTAATGCTGCTTCCACCTTTCCAGTGGAAGGTGCTGGGGAAGAACGAGCTGAATCTGCAGGTCGAGGTGATGTGCTTTCCATTCTGTTAGTGCTCGCCCCATCCTCATCTTCCTCATCATCACTGGACAAAATAACTAGGAAGCAAATATTAAATACAAAATGCAGTGCTTGATACATGTAATGCTTTTAAAAGTTACTATTTAGTGATATTTCATTCTGTGGATAGATCACACACAAAACACCAAAAGTAATCTGCATCAATTTCTTCAACATAATATTTTCTTTATTAACATCCACCCTGCCACAATCAGCAAGAATGGAAATACAAACTTTGTGGTCAAGACAAATGAGCCTGTATACTATGGAATTAGCATTAATCAATGTGAGTTAAGCCCAAATTAATTCTCTTTTGCTGGAAAGTTCATCCTTAAAAGGCAATTGAGCCTTGGCAAATATTAAAACACACGCTCTCTCTCTCTCTGAAATGCGGCCAAGCACTGAAAAAAGGACACACTGGGCAGTAATGCAACCAAGGGCTGGACAGTCTCATCCATGGCTCTCCATAGCATGGTGGCATGTAATCATAGGGTATATAAACCATGACGATCTTTCACACGAGACCTGATAAGGAGAAACTTCAACCTAGAATCATAGAATCACAGGGCTGGAAAGGACCTCAGGAGGTCATCTAGTCCAGCCCCTTTTCAAGCAGGATGAAACCCCAGTAAGTTATCCCAGCCAGGACCTTAACAAGTTGGGATTTAAAAACCTCTAGGGATGGAGAATCCACCACCTCTCTAGGCAATGCATTCCAGTGCCTCACTACCCTCCTGCTGAAATAGTTTTTCCTAGTATTCAACCTACTCCTCTCCTCTCCTGTAACTTCAGACCATTACCCCTTGTTCTGTTGTCTGTCACCACTGAGAACAGTTTCTCTCTGTCCTCTTTAGAGCTCCCCTTCAGGAAGTTGAAGGCTGCTATTAAATCACCCATAAGTCTTCTCTTCTGTAAGCCAGATAAGCCCAAATCCCTCAGCCTTTCCTCACAGGTCATTTGCTCCAGCCCCTTAATCATTTTTGTTGTCCTCCACTGACCCTGCTCCAGCATATCCACATCCTTTTATACTGGGTGGCCCAAAACTGGACATGCTATTTCAGATGTGGCTTCACCAGTGTTAAATAGAGGGGAATAACCACTTCTCTACATCTGCTTGCAATGTTCCTCCTAATGCACCCCAATATGCCGTTAGTCTTCTCGGCTACAAGGGTGTACTATTTACTCATATCCAGCCTTTCATCCACCATAATCCCTAGGTCCCTTTCCACTGTACTGCTGCTTAGCCAGTCAGTCCCCAAACTATAACAATACTTGAGATTCTTCCATCCCAAGTGGAGGACTCTACACTTCTCCTTGTTGAACCATATCAGACTTCTTTTGGCCAAATCCTCCAATTTATCCACGTCACTCTGGATCCTATCTCTACCCTCCAACATACCTGCTTCTCCCCCTGGCTTAGTGTCATCTGTGCACTTGCTGAGTCTGCAATCTAGTCCCTCATCCAGGTCACTACTAATGATGTTGAACACCACCAGCCCCAGAACCGATCCTTGGGGCACTCCACTTGAAACCAAACTGCTATCCAGATATTGAGCCACTGACCACTACCCATACGGTCAAACCGTTGAGTCAGCTTTCTATCTATCTTATAGCCCCTGGATCCAATCCATACTTTCTCAACTTATGGGCAAGAATGTTGTGGGAGACTATCAAAAGCTTTGCTGAAGTCAATGTACATCATACCCACTGATTTCACCATGTCCACAGAGCCTGTTACCTCATCAAAGAAGTTAATCAGATTGGTCAGGCACAACTTGCCTTTGGTGAATCGATGCTGACTACTCTTAATCACTTTCCCCTCTTCCAAGTGCTCCAGAATGGATTCTTTGAGGATCCCCCTCAACATTATTTTCCAAGGTATTGAGGGAAGGCTGACCAGTCTACAGTTCCCCAGATTGTCCTTCTTTCCTTTTTTAAACATAGGCACTACATTTACCTTTTTCCAGTCATCTGGGATCTCTCCCGATCTCCAAGAGTCTTCAAGATAATGGTCAAAGGCTCAGCAATGACATTGCCAATTCCCTCAGTACTCCTGGGTGCATTAAATCCAGACCCATGGTTTTGTGTACATCTAGTTTTCCTAGGTAGTTCTTAACTCATTCCATCCCCACCGACTGCTGCCCTCCACCTGCCCATACTGCATGGTCTAGCACTGTAGTGTAGGAGCTGTCCTTGTCCGTGAAGACTGAAGCAAAAAAAAGCACTGACTACTTCAGCTTTTCCTACATCATCTGTCACTAGTTACCTCTTTCTTTCAGTAATGGCCCCACACCTTCCCTGATAACCCTCTTATTGTTAACATGCCTATAGAAACCCTCCTTGCTACTCTTCACATTCCTTGCCAGCTGCAGTTCCAATTGTGCTTTCACTTTCCTGATTACTGCTTGGCATTCTCCAGCCACATATCTATACTCCTCCTTAGTCAACTGTCCATGTTTCCATTTCTTATACGCATCCTTTTTGAATTTAAGCTGAACAAGGATTTCCCTGTTAAGCCAAGCTGGTTGCCTACCATATTTGCATTTCTTACTATGCAGAGGGATGGTTTGCTCCTGTGCTTTCAGTAAGATTTCTTTAAAATACTGCCAGGTGTCTTGAACTCATTTCCCCTTCATCTTCATTTCCCAAGGGATCCTGCCCATCAGGTCTCTCAGGGAGCCAAAGTCTGCTTTTTTGAAATCAAGGGTCTTATATTACTCCTCACCTTTCTTCTTTTGTCAGGATCCTGAAATTTACCAACTCATGGTCACTGCAGCCCATGGTCACTTCATCATTAGAAATGTGTGAGGCTATCTGAGATAGCTGTTGGTACACTGCTGCTGTAGTAGATGAGAAGTCAAAGCCTAACAGGGCAGACTATAGGGTAGAACTGGGACTTTGTCATGAATAAAATGTTGTGCAGAGAGACATGGTACCAGTAGTGACAGTGCTGGTTGTGTATTATAGCCTATCTGGAATACGTCAGCACCATTACACTAGTGGTGCCATCTTTGTTTGAGGTGCCAGCGGTGCCATGGTGGAGGCAGGCAGATTACATACAGTAACACTGGCACTGGACTTGTGGGTGCTGGTGTTGGCTACCATATGGACAGCATGCCAGAGGTCTTGGGAGCATCACAGGTGCTCGATCTTAGTGCTGACAGCAGTGCTGAGAATAATCTAGTAGAGGACCATTTTCTTCTGGTCTGCGCTCTTTGAGATAATTCTGGGTTTTTTTATTTTGGGTTTTGTTTTTTTGTTTTTTTACTGGCTTGTTAGATTTTTGTGGACCTCAGTGATGAAAGCAATGGGGCCTTTGTCAGGAAGGTCCTGCTGATCCCAGGTTAGAGGTTGGTCTCAATCATTTTTCCATTAAACTAAGTTTCAGCCTCAGGTTCCTAGCTTTTAATTTAGAACAGTGGGCACATTGCTGGGTAACATGGGATTCTCCCAGATGCACTAAGTGTTCCCTTCAGAGACTGGCATTACCTCTCCATAGGTCAAACCTCTTTTAAAACCTGGTGAGACAAGCATTTTCATAAACAAAATTAAGCTTACAATGGAAAAAAATATTAGCTTTCCCCAGTAGGGCAAAGCTACACTGAAGACTAAACTAACTAAAAAACCCAAATTGTCTAACTGCCAAAACAAAAGATTGTCATGCAGGACTGCTAAGTTCCATCTGAGGGTGGGGACAGTTAAGAAGGAACTGAGGGGCTCTGGGTTATACACACACACTACTTCAAATGCCAACGGCATGTGAGGCAGGCACCCCACATGCAATGCACAGGACAGGCACGGCTGGAAAATTCTGAGTAAAGGCACAAGGACACACCAATCCCTAGAGTGGATTACCCTCAGGGAAATCACTTGGAAAAAAATATAAGTTTGAATTTTATGTGGAAGCATTCAAATGGTATCAGCTCAAAGGTACGTGGGATATATGGCCTGGTCAGAGCAAACAATCTGAAATACTGTCTGCATTGGTATATTTTAAGTTGGACAAGAAGGTGGTAATGTCAGTATTGGTGAAGACAAAGTAAATATTAAGAGGCTGCTGCAATCCAGACAGGAGGTGAGTGTTTGAATAAAAACTTCAACAATGTAGGCTATACGGCAAAAAGATTTAATTGTAGAAACGTTATGCATAACAAACAGCAAAATGGGGCAAAAGAGTGAGAAGCCAAAAAACAATTTTTCCTTTATCAGGCATGAGTAATGTATCCTCATAGAAATATTGTTGAAAAATGAATTATCAGGAGTGTATCTAACATTTTAAAATACATTAAGAAACAAATATTTTTTTTTTTTTTTTACAAATCTAGATTGTCCTCATTCATCCAGTTTAAACTATACTCAAAAGGAGAGCACAGACGAATGCAAAACTGAAACAAAATCCTGCACAAGATCAGCAAAAGAATCCAAAATAATTTGCAGGAGATGAACGGAACTAAATATTTTGCATTCTCATAGTACATTCTTGGGTATTTGGAAATTCAAATCTAGCTATATAAAACTTACTTACTTGGATCATTTAGTTCTGATGGTCTTGTATTCCTCTGTCTTAAGTTTCCTGAAATTTTAGGAAGTTTTGTCCCAGTTAAGAGACCAACTTTTCCATTCAGTCGCAACATAGAATGTCCTGTAATATCACGACTCAGTGTATCAGCTGGACCCTTCCCAGCTGCAGGGCCATAGAACTTTTGTGCATTCAATCCTGTTGCTGGAGATTTTTGCGCTGTTGAATTCTGGTGTATCGAAGACCGCAATAAAGCTTCCACAGGTTCACTTAATGTCACGGTTTGTTTGGAGCGTCTTTGCAAATCCCTACAGAAATCATTTCCACTACTTCGGTATTTGGTCTGATTTTCAGAATAATCAGTTTGTTCCAAAACCTTAAATTAAAAACAGGCAATAAGTTTAAAAAAAAAAACAAAAAAAAAAAAAAACAAAACACACACACACACGGTTTTGGTATTTACAGTAAAAGGTACAGCAGAGACCCAAATTTTAATCTTGCTTTTGAAATGTACATTTAAAAAGAACAATTGCTCACGCCTATATATGTTATTTAAGCAATATCACATAAAACATAAGTTTAAAGCAATGGTTAAAAGATAGCTTAACATTTTGAATATGCTTTTTAAGCAGGAGTCAAAAATTATGTCTACACTGCAACTAGACATCCACGGCACTCCTGTGCCAGCCAACTTAGGCTTGTAGCACTCAGGCAGCAGGCCATTTTCACTGCAGTGCAGGCTTCCAAGATTCAGGTGGAGCCTGAACTCCGCATAATGAAACAGCCCCACAGCCTGAGGCCCAGGAGCCCAAGTCAGCTGGCACAGATCAGCTGCAGAATTTTCATTGCAATATAGACACTTAATGTGAATGAATTCCAATCTCAAAATTTTTTAAATGTTAACTTTGGAACATTAGGGGCATCCACTTTATTCTTTTACTTTCTCTCCACGGGCAGAATTACTGCATAAAAAAAACCTTCCAGCATCTGGCAGCTAGGGAGACAAAAGGAGCTATGAACAGCCTCGTCAATTCAAAGACAGAGACTGTAAGGATAAAAAAGAAGTATCCTCTTCCTTCATCCTGGAAGCCTGGAAGAAACAGAATGGTCAGATACTCCTTCCTAAAGACAGAAAGCCACTTATTTTCTGTTGAGAATGCCTATCTCAGCTCATCTAACTACGGCCTTTTAATATGAAGGGCACTTGCATTATTACAAGTGGGGAACTTTTGGCTCTTCCAAAAATCCCACTCCGAAAGAAATTTAGCGTCCAACTATGATTTGAAAAACCGTGAGTCACGTGGAGTTCAACAGAACTACTCATGTGAGTGCGTAAGTGTCTGCAGAACTGGGGCCTCCGTGTTCTGTGGCTTCTCTTAGTGGTTTGGGGGCATTCAGTACATACTGTTAAATGTCTGCTTGAATACATGCTACAAAACTATGTTAAATACTTGATTTTCATTCCAAATGTCAATGCTCAAAAAACTGCCACCACAACCATTTACACTTCACCAAAAGTTGCAGTTTCCTGTAAATGGTAATTTATGTATTTTCTGAAGTCACTTTGCTAGGAATCTCCTATTGTTTTAAAAATATAATAAATATATACTATAAAAGTGGACATCTTTATGAGTGAGTGACAATACTAATGTTACTTAGGAATTAACAGGGTCATTTTAACTAAATTATTGGTTTAAAGAAAAAAAATCATCCAGGTAGTAATATACCAATCAAAAATTTATAACCCCTTTAGGAACTTTAATAGTGATCATCCTGCTTGATTTTCAGTGGCGTGCTAATGCAGCATGATGGAAACAAAGAAAATGGCATAAAATGCTGCCTCAACATTTTGAATTCTGTATAGTTGCTCTTTACAAGCATACTGTTACACATCCTATGCAATGGTAGCATCAATCAATAGAACGTACTGATCGCTACTGCTCTCAGGAGTTTCAGTATCTCAATGCTTTGTTCCTGTCCCAAAGAATCCTTCTCCCAATAACTATTTCGAATATGCAATTCTTCCGACTGGCTAATATAAACCCTCTAGTCTAACTGGTGGTTCTATTTAGAAATGGCAGGCTGATAGCAAAAAAGAAAATTCTTCAGATTCTAGGACTTTCAACTTGGTAAGAATAGTACAGAGGAGATGGGGAGGTCAGCACGTCCACAAACTTCTCCCACCACTGGGGATACTGCATGCAGTCACCTACAGGCTACGCTTACACTTACAAAAAACTTTGAAATGGCTATGCTAATGGTCAAATCGAAGAATACTAAAGTGCTGAAATGAATATTCAGCACCTCATTAGCATGCTGCTGGCCACGGCACTTCAAAAGTGCCAGGGTTCACTCGCCTGCAGCTCATCCACACTGGGGTCCGCCAACATCGAAATCCCCTTATTCCAGTCAGCTGATGTTGGTGGGGTCCCTTCAAAAAGGATCCCTGTGTACCCAAGCTGTGGGCGAGTGAGCACTTTCGAAGTGCCGTGGCTGATGGCATGCAAATGAGGTGCTGAATATTCATTTCAGCACTTCATTAGTATTCTTCAATTTGGCCATTAGCATGGCCATTTTGAAGTTTTTTGTAAGTGTATACACGGCCACGCTGAATGGATATAGGCAAGCACTCGATGAAGAAAAGACAGTTATCTGTTTCCATAACTGGTGTTCTTTCAAATGTGCTGCTCATGTCCATTCACCACCCTGACTTCTTTACCCACTCTTGGGCTGCGTCTACACTACAAAATAACTTCAAAGCAGGCTTCCCCCTGCTTAGCAGTAAAATGTCTACACACAATTAGCCCCTACTTCGAAGTAAGGGGCCAGGAAATGATGTAGACATGGAGCTGCATGGCCGACGAGTCCTTCCAGGCTTGTAGCCAGCAAACCCCTTAAAGGGACCTTCCCAACGCCCCCACCCTGCACATGCTCAAGGCTGCCAGACTACAGACAGCAGCAGAATACGTGCTGGGGAGAAGAACTGACAAACATGCCCTCTCCCACCCTCCCGGAGGACGATGTCCACTACACCCTGATCAGCCCCTGCAGGCCACCCTGCCTTTCCAGTGGCATGGCAGAGTTGCACAAATGGGACCCAGCCAGCAAGCTCTGGCCATGGCACTGCTCCCCCTCTCCCAGGCCCCCCCATTCAGTGCTGGTGGACCTTCACCACCAGCCCTAAGTGATGGGACCAGCTGTTGCTGGAGGACTGGGACGACGAACCGTATCTGAAGAACTTTCGGATAAGCCGCCAGACACTTGAGGACTTCTGCCACTGGCTCGCCCCAGCCCTCCAGCACTGGGGGACATGGATGTGGCCAGTGCTCTTGGTGCAGAAGGGGGTGGCCATCACAACAGCCTCCGGTCTGTTGGCCACCAACTCAGCATCAGCAAGGCCACTGTCGGAGCAGTGCTGATAGAGGTAAGTCTGGCTCCCACTACAAACCCACCCTGGGAAGAAGGTTACTGGGCAGGGGGCCCCCGGCAGGGAGAAGGGAGGAGGCAGGAGTGCCTCCCGGTCAGCCATTCATGGACATGTCGCTCACCCCCCCGGCCCCCCACAGGTTGTCCGAGCCATCAACACGGTGCTCCTGTGAAGCATCATGACCCTGGGGGACATGGACCCCGCCCTTGTGGACCTGGGCTTCACCAACTGTTTTGGAGCTCTGGACGGGAAGGGCTCCGGACCACAGCAGGGGTGCCTACATTAACAGGAAGGGGTACCACCTGGTGGTACTACAGGCCATGGTGGACATGAGGGGCTGTTTCCTGGACATGTGTGGGGGGTGGCTGGGCAGAGCCCACAATGCTCAGGTGTTCTGGCATTCCTGGCTGGGATGCCAGATGCAGGAGGGCACGTACGCCCCCTGGGGGAGCCCCCGCTCAGTGACATCATGATGCTCCCCTGCATCGTGCCTGACACCGTGCACCCACTGCACCTATGGCCCTGTACTGGATGCACCACTCTGGCCCAGGACACCTTCAACAGTCTCCTCGACCACGCCAGGGGCACAGTAGAATGGGTGTTTGGGAGGCTAAAAGGGAGGTTTAGCAGCCTCCTCAACAGGCTGGATGTCAGCCTCCCGAACATCCCCCTGGTGATCGCCACCTGCTGTTGTCCCTTGTGGAGGGTCAGTGGGAGCCCTTTATACAGGACTGGGCTGCAGATCCAGGGGCCAGCTATGAACAGCTGCATGCTGCCCTGGGCCGCAAGTCCCAGAGGGATGGGGTCAGGGTCTGGGAAGCCTTGTGCCAGGTCTTTGCCCAGGGCCTGCCCTGGCCCTCCCAGCCACACTCTCCACCACAAGCCACCCCACTCCACCACTGAACACACCCCCTTCTGCTCCCCACCTCACCACTCTACCACCAAGCACCAGGGTTACAAGGTTAGGGTAGGAACAATAAACTTTACTTTCGGGAATAAATGTACTTGAGAAAACAGAACAGAACAATGTGTGAAATTATGTACATTGCATGGGGGAATGGTCCATTTGGGGGAAGTGGGGGACTAGGTCAGGGAACTGAACCAGGAAGGTGGCTTGGAGCCACGTTGCCTGTGTCTGCCCCTACCGTACTGGGTCTGGGACCCCCTGCAGGGCTGCGATGGGGCCGGGACCACAGGGAAGTAGGGCTGGGATGGGGGCGCCATGGACGCAGCCTCTGCAGGGTGCACGGGGAGACCACTGGGGCTGGGCCAGGTGTGTCCACCTTGGCCAGCAACCACCAAGTCAGCTTGACGTGAGTGGCCAATGACTGGTCCGCCACACGCTGGGAGGCTGCTGAAGGGGCAGCTGCCAAGGGGGCTGGGGGGAGGGGACAGGCAAGGCAGGTGGCCAAGCCCTGGGCCGTGGCATCCAGGCTGCCAGCCAGCCACACCCACACGTCCTGCTCTATTGCCAGCCAGTCTAGGAGCACCCTGGTCATCTCCCGCATGACTGCCTGATTGGCAATCGTCTCCTCATTCCTCTGGCATCGTCTCGGGAGGCCCAGCCGTGGCCATGGGAGGATGCAGGCTTGGGCGATGGGGTGGCCTTCTGGCCCCCTGCAGCTGCGATCTGCTCCAATGAGCTGTGGAGGCTGCCTGACAATGGACCTGTGGAGACACAAGGGGACAGGGTGATGGCCTGCGAGTGCTGGGACCCAACCCTGGGAGAGTTGGGGCCCCCACTCTGCTGGCCCCCAACTCATTCTCCTGCCACCTGAAAGCCCATGAGCCCCGTGGGATCCCGGTGCCCAGAGGTTCCGGCCTGGCAAGGGTCAGGCCACGTTCCCTCCCCCTCCTTGCCCCCAGGCATGTGGGCTGCAGGACTGTTCGGAGGGAGGTGGGGGGGAAATCCCTATCCCTTGCAACATCCCACTCATCACACACATACCAGCTGCAACCTCCCAGGGCTTGAGTGAGGCTCAGATGGAGCAGACTCTGCTGAGTGCCCTGGAGGGGAGGATGATGATGATGAAGGTCCCATTGCTGGAGCCCTCGTCATTGCCCTCTGTCTCAGTGAGCTGCTCTCCACGCAGGGGGCTGGTAATGCTGGAGGGTCCAGTTCATCCTCACTGTCCACAGAGGGTGGACCAGCGGTGTCCACGAGGTGCTCCAGGGTGGCTGCCTCCCTCAGCCCCAGAAGCCTCTGCAGTTCCCTATAGCGAGGAACAGTGCATGGGCTGCGTCCCCGACTGGCCGCCAGCTTCGCAGGCTTTGACATACGCCTGTCTCAGTTCCTTGACTTTGATCCTGATGCTGCTGCCAGTACAGTCAGGGTGGCCTCAGGTGGTGAGTCCACTGGCCAGCCGATTGGTGGCCTTGGCATTGCGCTGCCAGGTGCCAGTTTGCCAAAGGACCTCCTTCTCCCCCTACAGAGCGAGGAGGTCTTTCAGCTCAACCTTGGACCAGGAGGATCACTTCCTGGCACAGCCCTTGCCCAGGTGCTGTGAGACCTTGGACCCCTCACCCAGGGCCCCCAGGAGGGAGGCAGAGGGGTCCTGGCATGCTACCATGGTGGCCAGGGGGAGCAGAGGCTGGGTGCTGTGTCAAGTGGGGCAGTCAGAGGCACAGCTCGTGCTGCCCTTGCTGGTGACACAGTCTCAGCTTCCTGCCTGGAGTTGCCAGGGAGCTGCTTTCTTTAAGGTGGCCTGCAGGCACCACAGAGCCCTGCCTGGGCTGGCTAGACTGTCTGCCTCCTTGGGGGGGTAGCCGTCTCGTTGGCAGACCCCTTATTCAAAGTAAGGAATGCAGCATGTTTACACACACTTTACTTCTAAGTTAATCTTCGAAGTAAACCACTACTCCATTCCCAACAATGGATCAGAGACTTCGAAGTTAGCCTCCCTTACTTCAAAGTTAACTTCTAAGTAAGGAAAAGTGCGTGCAGACACTCTGCAGGCTGCTTTGAAGTAGCCCCTTATGTCGAAGTAAGTCTGTAGTGTATACACAGCCTTGGAGGTTTCTGACAAGGATGAACTGAGGTTAGAGGGGGCCCAGAGGCAATCTATATTGTGCAGAATGTGTGCAGCATTCCAGTGACTCCTGAACCGGCTCACCCTATGGATAATGCTAAAGGAAAATCTTCCAGGAAGCATACATACATACACTGAATGGATATGAGCAAGCACTCAAAGAAAACCACACCCATTTAATGACTATTCTCTGTTTACAACTACATATTTCTGAGGATATTTGCTAGACTACATTGAAGGTGAGCCACTAGTAGGACTAAACCCAGAGGTGACTGGTGCCAGGATTCTAGAGGGGGCACTGGCCAAGTGCTCTTGCCTTGCTTTGCCTCTGATCCACTCGTGACCCACCCCTTTCCTGCCCATGCCCCTCCCTCACCCCTTCTTCCTGCAGTAGTGCCATGCTACTTCTGGTGGGTTCAGGGGCAGTCCTGCCTGCATTCCCCTGGAGTGGCATGGCTTAAGAGTAGCACTTTCAGGCTGCACCGCTGTGGGGGAGGGGTAAGATTACCCTGTACTCATCTGAAGTGATGTGGTGCTCATGATGAATGTGGGGGATACATGTGTCTGTGAGTACCTCCATGCATTGCCTATGACTAACTCACTGTACTTCAGAGTATGTTGAGAGTGCTGAGGACGCATTAAGCTTATTTTATTTTAAATATTAGCTTTCAAATATACTTGTATTTAAGGTGTCTCAAAGTACAAGGCATCAAGGTTGTTTTATGTGATGTCTCAATATGAATTACATGGATGACGCTCTGTCCACTGAACCGTACTATAATTACCTTCTCTTTGAAAATAACTGGCTATTTAAGTAGATGATACTATTGGCTAATTTTTATTATACATTTGTTTTATATGCTGCATAATGCACAATAAATTAAAACTTTGCAAAAATTCACACACAATACTAAATCTTAATTCCACAACTTATGTATTTTAGTCTGTTTCAAGTTCCCTCTACTCACTAATCGAATCTCCTTCAGTACTTATTTTAGGCTTTCAGATGAGTGCCTACAAGTATGTGCACGTATAGTTCATGTGCAGAAAGCCCCTTGCCCTTTTCTTCCCCAGTAATATTCTAGTTTTTCTCCATTCAATGGATATTTTTGCACTGAAAACAATTCTTCTTTACTTTCTTCACCTGACAGTACCGAAAAAAAAAAAAAATCCAGTTTTACTTCTTCTTGCACAATCCTTACCAATTAACAATATATCAGTAGGAATGGATAGAACCTATCACTCCAAGTTAAATTATCCATAAATGATACTATTATACAACCATTTGGTAAATGAGTGAATTTGTGGCTTTAGAATACAAATATTTGAAAAATGTCAACAATCAGAGCACGTTAAAGTTATTTTAGATGTAACAGGACACATTAGAAATAATCTAAGTTGGCAAGAGAAACTAAAGGGAATACTAACTCCCCCATCCAAAAGGGAAGTTGAAGTCAGAAGCTTCTCCCCAAGGCAACACACTAATTTTCAATATATTAATTATAGTCCAGTATCTGTGGAAAATTACCATCTTTATAGTCATTTTAATTTGTTAAATTTTTAATCTGAAACACTAAGTAACACTTATGTTTAGCAGGTTCCTTTTCTTTTTGAAAATACCAACATACTGAAATATTGTTATTATTGTACACAGAACACAAACGAGTATTATCAATTACTGGCATTACCTGTCAGCTACAGCATCAGAAATAGATAACTTACATGTAACCAGAGGTTCTTCAAGATCCTAATTTCTGTTCCACTCAGGGTTATATACATGTACTATGCAGCCAAAGATTCTGAAAGTAGGTATGTCCATTGGCCTATACATGCACCCTTGGTATGCTTAATGTTTTTTTCTGAGGTGATAAGAGATGGTGTGGACTGCCTGCACCATCAATGCCTTCATCATCATAAACCAAGAGATCCGCAGCAAAAGGGGGAAGGAGGGTGGAATCAGAATGTTGATACGGACCACACATAGAGAAGATCTTCCAATTACACGTAAGCAGGTTTCCTCTTTGAGAGATGGTCACGGTCACTACTGTATTCCTCTGAGGTTGATTAACAAGCAGTACCCAGTTAGGAGAAGAGCTCAAGGAAGATGACAAGAACAGTAGAGCAGAGAAGAGACATGCTGAATAAGGCACCCATTGCAAAATTTTGTGCCAAGGAGTAAAGGGAAGAAAAGGTATGTACTGAACTCCATGTGGCCACCCTACATACGCTTGTAAGCAGCAGGTTTTGCACCCCAGTTGATACCTGTGCTCTCATGGAGTGGGCTTGCACCCCAAGGGGTGGAAACAGACCTGATAACTGACTGAGTGTAATGCACCCTGAAACTCACTTAAAAATCTGCTCAGTGGAGATGGCTTGCCCCTTAATTGTTTCCATTACAAGAATCAGCAGCCTAGGGGACTTCCTGAATGGCCCATCCTCTGCAGGTAAAATGCCAGTGGCTTTTCAGTGGTAAGGAACTGAAGGGGCTGTTCCTCCTCGAGGTGTGCAGCTTTGAAAAAACAATTAAAAAAACAAATAGCAGGGAAGTGAATGGTCTGGTTGAGATCAAAGCAAGGACGTGCTTTGACAGAATCTTGGGGTGCACCTTATGGAATACAGTTGTGGGGCATCACTGCCCCTAGTTTGCCTACCCTTCTCACAGAAGTACAATCTACCAGGAAGGAGATTTCATGGAGAGGAGAAACAGTGAGTAAGAGGCCAGAGGTTTGAAGGGCAACTTCATCAATGCCCTGAGGGTAAAGTTGAAGTTCCAAGGGACAATGGACTGAGTGAGAAAAGAAGTTTGCAACAGGCAATTCTAGA
The DNA here is from genome assembly GCF_033958435.1 of Carettochelys insculpta. NCBI lineage: Eukaryota > Metazoa > Chordata > Testudines > Carettochelyidae > Carettochelys > Carettochelys insculpta. Next base: position 147,044,036 of record NC_134139.1, on the reverse strand, counting down.
ATCTTGCAGTCAGAGTGCATAAAGAAGGAGTGCCCCTCCACAAGGGGATGAAAAGCACTAATGACCACTGCACACATCTTGATGGAGTTGAAAACAAGATCCAAGGCCTTTGGCGAAAGGAGATAGTCCAAGAAGAAAGGAATACTGTAGCCTCAGGGGCAAGACCCTTCTGCTGGACCCAGGAGGCAAAATGTTTTTTTTACTTGGCTAAATTGGAAATCCTCACAAATTCTTTCTTGCAACTCATCTTGTGTTGCTGATAAACACTTCAGCTCTAGCAAGCATGCCCCTCCAAAATACAAACTCTAAAGTGCAGTGCCTGTGGACCAAGGTGTCTGATCCCATCAGTATACTGCATGAGCAGTTCCAGAAAAGTCAACACCAGAAACAGATGACACACTGACAACCGAAGAAGGAGAGAGAACCAGAATTGCAAAGGACAGACCAGGGAGAAAAAAGATGACCACTGCTCTCTCCCATCTGATCTTGAGATGGATCCAGGGCAGGAGGGGAAGAGGAGCAGAGGTGTAATTGATCTGGTCCAAACAGCCTTTGACTAGAGCATTGTCTTGGGAACAGGCACAGAGCAATACTGGATGAATTTGCTGTTGATGTACGAGGCAAAGATGTCCCTTGTTGGAGTTCCTCAGCAGTCAAAAGCATGGTTGACCAGATTTGTGTAAATCCCATTTGAAGCTGCCCACAAATTTCCTGTGGGGAGACTCCACAATCATGTTCTGAGTCTCGGCAAGATAAGATGCTGACAACAGGCTGTTGTACGCGGTGCACCAGTTCCACAGGCAAATTGCCTCTGCATTAAATGTTGACAACCTTGTTCCACCTTGCACATCTAATAAGTGGTGGTGGTGGTGGGTGTTATTTAATATAAGGAGAACAAGGCCAAAGCAGATAAACAGGGGAAATGCGTGACATGCTCTCCTTTTGGCCTTAAGTTCCAGAACATTTATGTGCAAGAGTGGTGGGCAATATGTGGCCCTCTTGAGCTCCACATGCAGACTACAAATCCCCTTGTCTGCCCTCCTCCCCCAGCCACCTCTCACGCACTGGGACATACCCTATTCCTCCTCCTCCCTCCCAGCACTTTTGGTGCACCACAAATCCGATGATTTGCTCTCCATCCCCACTCTTCCTTCTCCCTCCCAGAGCTGGAACACTGCAAATCAGCTGTTTGCAGCTGTTCAAGTTCTGGGAAAGAGGGGGAGGAGACCGCTCAGATGGTATGAGAGGAGCAGATGAAGGTATGAGAGGAGCAGACCTTGCATTCTGTCCAAGTCTTCTGATGTCAAGAAGTCAGAACCCTGTTGCTCTTCCACAGCAAATACTTCATGAGGTCCAGGCACTGATTAGAGCCTCCCAGATGCTAGTGACACATGCTCTATAGCCAGATATGAAGCCAGAACCAGAGTGGAGGACTATCTCAGAACCGAGAGTTCCCTTAACTTTGGCAATACCAGCCTGGAAGAGGTATTCTGCTCAGTAACTGGGCCCAATAGGTCCAGTGTTCTCAGCAACTCCTTGTCATGTGAGCACCTTGGAATGCACTGCTTCTCAGTGGCTGGTGCTCATGAAGGATGCAGCATTCTTGGGTCTTAAAGAAGACTTACTACCACACTTCTGCACCAATAGGAACAAGACTTTAACACCATGGTAGGAGGCATGTTCCTTGATTACTCAGGCTGATATGCTTGGGGGTGAAGGATCCCTGGGCAGGGATCCTAACACACCCATCAGGCAACCTTCATATGTTTCTTCAGACAGAGGAAGTGGCCTTTCTGGGTGCAGTTTCAGAAGGACAGGCGCATGCTGCATCTGGATGTGATGACGTTTTCCCTGCAAGTAACAAAGGCAGCGTTGGTGATCACTCCTATTGAAAATAAGTGAGGGCAGGAAGCAAGGTCAGGCTCGTGTGTCTTTGACATAATCTAATACTGAGGCATGGATGCTGAGAGGAAGGCAAGTGGAAGGGGGATGGCAGAGGAACAGGAGACCAGAAAAAACAGCATCCCAAAGTCCTTAACATTCTAAAAACTACTACTAACACAAAACTATTACAAAAATAATGGCTTACTAACTATATCCTAGAATTCAAGTCTTCTTTTCCCCTGGAAAATGAGGGAAAATGTAGCTGAGGCTTCAACTCAGACCATGTCGCACTGAGAAGGAAGTGAGGGTACAGTCTGTACACCCTGCTCTTTATGGCTTTGGACAAAACCATAAGGTGGACATAGGGTGAATGCACAGATCAACAGGCTCTACCACTCTGAAAACTTCCAGATGCACAGCATATACATATTACCTTCCTCAATACAACAGGAGCCATCACTCAAATAACTATGAATGTATACGCATGGCTAACATTGACCCTTTACCACTTTGGTGTATCAAAGTGATAGATTTAAAATCACCAAAACATTCCTTCCCAGTTATAAATATTTTAAAAACTCTAACTCTGTCCAGTTCCAAACTTGATCTCTTTCTTACTAATGCTACAAATTTCTGACATTGAAGAAGAACTTTGCATTTTGTATCTAACCCACCTCCAAGTGGGTTAAAAAGTTTTTTGTAGCAGGAGAGAGAGGCAAATCAGATTGACATGAATTGTTGTGATGTTTCTGTTGTACCTTCCTCTTAATTTCAGGGTCCGATTCTGATTCTGACTCTTCTGTGTTTTCCGTTATACTTTCTACAGGGGAAAAATGAAAGAAATTAACACAGAGAAATCAGCATATCAACTTTAGATGACAAAAAGACTTCTGACACAAGTACATGTTTTACAGCCTGGTTAAAGAAAATGGGACTGGAACGCATATTTTGTGCATAGATCCGACTGCTATGTTCTTACCTGAACCTCTCAAACCACAGCCAACAAAAAAGCCTCTTCAGTCTCTTCAAGGATACTAGGAAACAGTGCTTGCTGTCCCCATTAACTTTTTGACTTGGCTCTTGAGCCTCTGGCAATAGCTGTACAGCCTCATTAAGGTATCTGAGGCAAAAAACTTGGTTCCATGGGGTATAAACTGATGATATATGCAGACAATGACCTTTTGCATATATCCAAACCAGAAAACACTATTCCAGCCTTCCTATCATTAATTCAAAAATGTAGAGTAAAACCTGGTTACAAAATGCAATGGGAAAAAAAAAATAAGAACAATGGACATGTCTGTTATGTACTTGAGCTTTTTCCACAGGCAAATAGATGCAATTAAGTACCTCAACGTATAAGTACAAAGAAACATTAATATATTTATCTGCCCTAATTTAGAATCTGTATTTGTTCATATAATTAATTACTGAAGTAGGTAGCACCCTCCCTTTCTGAGCTGTTAGGGGAGGGTTAATACAACAAAAATGAATACTCTGCTCTATATTCTATATACATAGTCCTCTGTCTAATTTTAGAAGAAAAAAATTAGACTTTCTAGAGCCTTTCTGTGGCACCCCAGCCAAATCAATGCCCATGACTAACTCCAGCTTCCAATAGCCAAAAGCAGTGTTTGTGTTCCAAGACCCACAAAATCAATATTGTGGTTTTATCATGTCACAGGTGTCAAAATTGGACCCAACATTCTACCATCCTTATAACCAGAAAGAAACTGAAAGGGTATTAATGTACCCAGCTCTTCCTGTGGAGCTCCTGGGTGCCACTCCTTGTCCCACAGAAAAAAATATAAGGTGCCCAAAGTGGTGGCTGCAAGGTGGTTCTGGGTTATCCTAGCTAAGAAGTACCAATTTCAAACTCACAGCTAAATATCTCGCGTAACCCAAACATAAAAACTGTGGTTGGGGCGGACCCTATAACTTCAAAAAACTGCGCAAAGGCACAAAAATTTCCCAAGGATAAAGGTTAGTATTGCTTTTCTAACACTAAAAAACAATCTGATCTGCCACACCCAGCAGAATGGCCATCCTCACTACCAATGCATCAGTTTGGGCTGTATTTCCTCGGACTAGGATTTCCTAGGCTTAGAGCTAGTGGGGAAACTTGTAAATGCTTCATAATCACCCCAACATTATGTATGCTTTACTAATGAAGAGGAATTCCAGGGGTCTGGAGTGCTTTGTGAAAGCGTGGGAAGGGGAGTTGCACAGCCCTGTAAAAAAACCTCAGTGGCAGACCATATAATGGAAAGTTAATGTTTCTGTGGATTTCAAGCTACACCTGATACAGCAAAATATGCTATTCAAAATATGCTCAATGACACAGAGGTTGAGCAAGACAGGAGTATTTTCTTCTGGTGTTTGTTGGCACTGTAATAAAGAAATCCTGATAAACATGCTATGAAACTGTCCAACAGTGAGCCAGCTATGGAAAGAGATGGGCACAGGCGTGAAAGTAGTGCTTAGCTTCAGCAACCATATCTAAGCTGAAAGTTTCAGCATAGGTTTTGTACCAGCTCCACAGAGTTTAACTCCATCACAAAAAAACCCTTTGATTCTTCAAGGCTGTAATGACTACCAAATGCATGCTTTTACAAAAAATTAAAAAGAAAGCTTATGTACAAAACAAAGCACTGTCACTTGGACCTGTATAACTTAGCAGTGGAAGAATGTTGTAAAAATAGTGACTTCTCATTTTAATAAAAACTTGCAATTTTATATTACATTATAAACTTTTTTTTTAAAAAAAAAAAAAAAAAAAAAAAGGTTCTACCTTTTAAACTAGATATACATGCCATTTAAACAAAGTACCGATTGTCCCATTCTCCTTCCCATTCCTATCTCCCGGACAACTGCAAGTATCGCTGACACTCACATTTAGAAAAGGATATATTTTCAAAGAGAATAATTAGTCTTGGAATTTTAGGGGATTCCAGTCCTATGCAGAATTTAAAGTTAAAAATGTTTACATACATGAGTTACTGCTAACATAAAATGAAAAATAATTACTAGACTATTACGGATGCACTAACATACGACCTTAGGTACTCCTTTGATTATTGTGCCAGGGATACGCAAGACCTTCAATATATTATGTATTTTTAACATGATACTGCCTTGGAGCCCTGGACTTGGACCAGACTTGGACTGTCCTAACTGCTATAAAAACATGGGGGACAGGGGGGTGGATGCAAGGAGAGGGGTGATATGGCCAAAGCAATGGGTTAGGACAGTGATCTCTGCAGCAGGATCTGAATAGATACAAGTTGGGCAAGACTGCATAACTAAGAGTCAGAGACTGAACATTTATATGAATAAGAGTAATACCCCAATTTGTAACACTAAATATTAAGAATTTTCATAAGGATTACTATGCTTCACGTTTAAGGGCTTCAACCAATTCCTAACTATAATAAAGGCTCCATTATCGGCATGCCAAGGGAATGATGGGGTTTCAGTTATTCAAATATTCTGGTTAATTGAAAGTTATGCTTTACCAATGGAATCCAGTTTTCAAAGAATTAGAATAAATTGAATAAATATAAAATAGTATTCAGGGACTAACCTATCTAGCAGTAGTAATGCATTGCAGAGTGGTTTGGATTCTTGAAGCTGGTCACGACGGGAGAAAAGATACTGGGCTACACAGACCAGCATGATGGTCACATGCAGCAAGGCAATTCTCATATTACTATCTATACAATGCCAGCTGCAAAATGCTGACTGTGATAATATTCCAAACGCAGACCACAGAATTCGAACTCAGGACGTGTCTTATTTTACTGAGCATTTGGGTGCATGGGTGGGTAGGGATTCAAGTACAGAAGACAATATATAAATTAACTGATATTCCAAGACTTACTATAGCACCCCTCTGTCAGCAGACATTTCTCTGAATTTGACTCATCTCATCAGTCTTCCTTGACTTCACTCAGGAATTCCAAATACTGAACTATCTTCCTCTTCCCCTTTCAGCTTCAAGCACCTAAATGCTCTCTCTTTGTTAGACAGATAGGAAATTCTGCCAGAAACTGACCCAAACCCTTCAATTTGATATCTATTCTCTTCACTCCAGCAAACCAAACCACTCAGTCTCCTAAGCATGCCTACACTGTAAAATAAATTCAAATTTAAGGCACCTAGCTCAACACTACCATTTATCTGTCTTCACTGTAAATACCATTAGCTCGATTTAGAGAGCACTAATATAGATATCATAATATCATAGGTACCTGCTGGGTGTAGCATCAGGTTCGAAATAAGAAGTTCTAATAAAGACCAGTGCAGAAGCGCCACATCTTACAATCAAATTTATTACTCTCCAGAGGTGTCCTGTATGTAATCCACAATGCCCCTCAGCGCTGTTGTGGGGCTCATGCTTGCACAAGCCAAGAAACTTCTTCTCAGAAGCTTGCATTTGTGCGTGTGCCCCTCCTCCCTGACAGGTGCCAAACACTTGGGGTCTTTCCTGCATGCCACCACATCATGTGGGTAGCCCCCAACCCAATGAAAGAATGTACCTGCCATTTGGTGCTGACCAGGCAGCCAGGCAGCACCACATCCTCACTTGCACGTGGTTAGGGCTCCAAGGATGGGAAAGAATTTCAGGGGCTTGCAGCTGCTGGGCGGGGGAGGGAAGACTCTCCCAGCAGCTAAGATTTTCAGGGGCTTGTTGCTACACAGACGGACTACTTCAACTGGCCCTCCACCAAAAATATTTTCAGGGCCTTTCTGCTGCCGGGGAAAGTCTCCCACAGTGGCTAAGATATTCGAGACTTGCTCCCACACAGTGGGACTTCAATTGGCCCCCCACTGAGGTCCACCCCCGCCCCAACTCCAACAAGGACCTGGGGGGCTTGTTGCTGCTGGAAGGGAATTGTCTCCCAGCTGCTAAGATTTTTGGGGTCTTTCTGCTGCACGGGGGGGAACTACTTCAACCCACCAAAAATATTTTCATGGCCTTTCTGCCAGAGGGAAGTCTCCCACGGCGGTTAAGATATTCAGGGGCTGGCTGCTGCATGGCTGGCTGGCTCCCCACTGAAACCTCTCCCACAACCAATTTTCCAACAAGGAGCCGGCGGGGCTTGTTGGTGCTGGGGAGAAGTCTCCCCTGCAGGTGGTTAAGATATTTGGGGGCTTGGTGCTGTCAGGGGAAGTCTCTGTCAGTGGCTAAGAGATTCAGGGGCTTGCTATCACCTGAGGGACCTCTTCAAATGGCTCTGTAGTCACAGACCCCAGACACCCCTCCCCCACCGCCCTAAATATGTATTCAGGGGCTTGCTGCTGCCGGGTGAAGTCTCCCCTAGCACCCAAGAATTTTGGTGGCTTGCTGCCACATGGGGGAGGGACTACAACTGACCCCCCACTGAAACACCCCCATGTCTGAAAAAGGACTGGGAGGGCTTGCTGCCGTGGGGGGAGGGAAGCCTCCCCCCAGTGGCTAGGATTTTCGGGGCAGGGGAACATTTCAATCAGCTCTCCAGCCACAGACCACCATCTCCGCCAAAAATATTTTCAGGGGTTGCTGCCCATTGCAGACACCTGCTGCTTTTGCAATATCTTTGATATTTCAATAATAAAATCTTTTTCCTAGCGACTCCTGTTCTCTTACTTCATGGTTTTCCCTGCTAAAAACACAGGGAACAGTGGGTGGAAGACCAGATGAGACTGCTATTTCTTTTATAAGTTCAGTGTATGAGATTTCACTGCTATCATGTTTTGAAAAGACAGTGTAGTGGGAAGCCCAAAATCTTTTCCCTAACCTTCCCTATCCTCTTTCTTCATGCTTTGGCGTCCCAAAACATGGGAAATGGTGCGTGGAGCGCCAGATGAGATTCCTGTTTCTGTTATAAGTTCAGTGTATGAGATTTCTCTGCCATCACATTTTGGAAAGGCAATGTAGAAATTTTATATGGAGCTATACTTGTGTCATAGAACTGGTAGGAACCTCGATAGGCCATCGAGTCCAGTCCCCTACACTCACAACATTCCACTTCCATGATTTCTGGGGGGCTTGCTGCCACCCTGCGTTGGCAAATTCTGTGTAATGAAGAGGGAAGCCAAAAGTCTTTTTTCCTAGTCTTCTCCATCCTCTTTCTTCTAACTTTGCACCCGTTCACGTAGAAGAGTGGGTGGATGGCCAGTTGAGAACACAGACTGTGCACAGAAGCTGTATAGTGGACTAGGAACCCAAATGCCCTTCCCTCAGCAACTCTCTTTTTTCCAAATCTTTACTATCTACTCTTTCTTCATGCTTTTCATTGCCCCTGTGTTATTTTCAGGGATTAGATGCAATCGAGGAAGGGGGGCACAGTCAGCGGATGGCCAAATGAGAAGACACACACTTGCTGATTTTTACAAAATCCTTAATAATTCAGTTACAGAAAAAGAGATATTTCTGTTAACTTTGCCTTCTTTGTTGATGCTCTAATTTTCCTTCCTTTTGACTGGAAAAATGGACGTTTACTTAACATGGGAGGGGAATGAGGACAATGCAGTGTGGGAAAATGATGTCAAGACCAGCAAACATACCCAGAATGCTACGGGGATGAGTGACCTACGGGATAGGCTCCCATGCACTGCTGCAATAGTTGATGTTTGCCAGTTAAGCGCAGCAGCAATAAGTCGACTTTGTGAGCAGCACATGGGGTCATGAGGATAGTCAAATTTGAATTTATGAAATCCAATATTACAAAATCAATACTGATGATTCAAATTTATCTTGTAGTGTAAATGTAGTTTAAGTCAAACTGAGGGGTGTGTCTTGATTTATCCACCACATCTGAATTCAGGTATCTGAGACTCCTCCTTTTCCTCTTTGCTCAAATTTTACAATTCCTGGTTTCGCTGTCTGTATTTCCTTTAGCATTATTCATCCATTAAGAAGCATCATGTTATCTGTTACATATACATCAGTTTGCACAAAAGGCAAATCATTGAGAAACACACAACTTTCAGAACATTGCACATTTTTCAGAAAAACAAGCATGAATATTTTGCAAGTAAAAATCTTATTTTCTCAATGCTAGATTTGCTTAGCTATAGCTAATAAGTGTTACATAGAATTTACAATTTATATTTCAAGTTAGCCACATGAAGTTTTCTGACTCAAAGTGCTAATATGCTGAGTATTTTGTCTACTGAATTAACTTGCAAAACTTTCAAAATATTTTAAAAAAATAGTTACAATTAGTCTGGTTTTTCTTCCTAATTGAGTAGTGTCCAGCCTCTTTAACCTGTAGACTGAACATTTCAAGGGGCCACAATCAACAATTAAGAGCATATACTTTGCTGTGTTTGACTCTCACTAAGTTGCCTATACAGAGCAAAAGGAACAAATACTTGACAATTCCCTAGATAAAAGGGGAAGACCACATCAGGCACAGAGAAGGGTCTAATCACCAGATCCCAAGCCTCATTCCTTTAACTTAACCCTTTAAAAGGTAGAGGAATGTATCAAAAATGGAAAGTGAACTCACACTCACTTCAGCTGGCACATGGACCATGGGAGCCAGCTGATGATAGAACAGCCCCTACTCACTGTAATTCGGATTCAAAGAACCAGGGCAACCGGTTGTTCATTTTCAACTTCCTCTCATCCCCCAATCTGACAGGCTATTACTAGTTGAGTCTTGTTTCAAAGTCTGTAATCTCTTCCTGGCAGTTTCAAGTCTTCCTATTTCTTAGTACAATGGGGCTTCACCTCTGAGTTGGGTTTCTGGATGCTACTGCATAGCTAAACAATTCATCCCTTACTCTCCTACTTCAAGATGCTGCTCCATGAAGAATATAAAGCTACAAGGATATTTTGCTGCTCTCTTTTGCATTGTACAAAGGTAAGCTCTTCAGTGGAGGGATTCTTACTGGTTTGACACAACATATTCTTCACTTTTGCAGTGTTACAGAGATGCTATTTTGGTCACTGATGATAGAGTTTAGGGTTTTCTTTTTTCCCCCACTCCAGTTCTAATTTGAAATTCACAATAATATGATAGCATATGTTGCATAATTCAGTCTGCAAAAAGGGCCAAAAGCCAGCTTTTATACACATCTGTATAAATATAGTAATCTTATTGATATCAATGAACGTACTAAAGATTCAGATAAGCATGTGTACAGAATTTGGCACAGACAGGTTTAAAACACTTTATTTAAAATAAAGATTTACTACCTAGATTTTTTTTTAAAAAAAAAAGTGAAATGCTAAGGATACCTACCCATCAACTGAGGTCGAGGCAATCTAATAGGGTCAATTTCTATCTTCTGAAAATGAGGGGGATATTCTTTCCTGGAAAAAAAAAGAATGTAGTTGTAGTCTTGACAGGAACTAATATATTTTGACACTGTTACACATCTCACCAAAGCCAAACATTACGAATTTTGGCACTCTGAATATGCACATATTTCAATTAAGACAGCTAACAACTTCTTCGATTACATATTTGACATACACTGAAATCTGTTCTTCATTGTTCTGACACACAGAAATTAATAACCTGAATTTGACTACCAGAGAACTAGCTACACTCGTGTTTCCAACCTAAATCTCCTTTTCCAGTGCCTAAAAACTTGGGATTTCTCTCTTTTCAGGATGAAATTTTACAAACCAAGTTATCTTCCTGGAAAACACCACTTCCTGCTCTGTTAAACACTACTTAAAAAAGGTTGATCCATTTTTTAGAATTTCATTGATTAAAAACACATTACAAACAAGTTCTTTTTTAAAAGGCTTGTATTGCCAAAACAGGTAAAACTACAAAAACTGACTTTAGCAGAGGAACATTTTCTGTTTTTCTTTTAAAAACACTGATTTGGCCAAATTAGAAAGATATGAAAATGTTTATTCGTAGGATATATGATCAGAACTGGCAAACTTCACCAGATCCTGAGCAAAGGGAGAAGGAGGCTCGGCTTGACTCCAGGCCTCCTGGAATCAGCAGGGACTCAGGCTGATGGTAGGGGCAGCCAGCCCCTCAGCACCGCCCAGCCAGCCCTCAAGGCTGCCAAGACTACACCACACGGGGCTCTGGAAACAAAGGGCCCAGAAGGGACTCCAGAAGGTAGCTGTGACTGCAGAGGTAGCTCCCGATACCCCAGACCCTTTTACTTGTCAGGTCCTGGGGCAACTGCCCCCTTTGTCTCCCCTCCAGGGTCCTGAATACAATTTTTTTTTTTATTTTTATACATAAACATATAAGCAATTTAATAATAATTCCCCAGTCTTCTGTAAGGAAGATATCTATTATATACAGTAAGGTCTCGACACTTGCAAGTGTGACAGTCGTGAATTCAATTATTCACAAATGTTGCTTCCCTGGGGCTGCGGGGGTAGCCTCCGGAGGCTGCCACTTCCCCAGGACTCACCCGGAGCCCCCGGCAGCCAGTGCTTGCCTGGGACTCTGGGACCAGACCAATAGTGGCCACCGCTTGCCTGGGGCTCTGGGGCTGGAGCACTGGCAGCCGCCACTTGCCTGGGGTTCCGTATTTGCGAAAATCAACATTCACGAGGGCCCTGAACACTGAACCCTTACGAATATTGAGACCTTGCTGTATACAAGTATAATTGTTTCATGCTAACTAAATACAAGCCTGTTGTTCACTGAACATTAATTACTACTCAGAGAAGATACGTTGACTACTTATTGGGGTCATTTTTCCTGCTTTTTTTCCCACCTTTGATTATTTTTAAAAACAAGCACACATCCGCTGAATAAATCTCTAAATTTTCCATATGAAAAGATAAATGCACATGTGCTACCTTAATTTTGGCATTTCTTTAAAATACCATATTACTTTGCCAACTTTTGCTATTGCAGAAGCAGCTGTTAAAGAGAATGGAAAGAACGTTTTTATCCTATACATAAAATGATTCAACGTCACAGGGTTTACCAACTCCACACTAGCCACAGGGGTGGGGGACCAGGCTTGCTGGATGGAAAAGACCCTTCCCCCACTGCCCTTCCTCAACTGCAGCTCAAGTATAAAGGCCAGGGAGGCCAGTCAGTTGGGCCCAGCCAGCAGTAGAGAACGAGCTTCTGCTATAACTTGGGAGTAGCACCCGCCACCTGAGGAGGAGCAGCAGCCTCAAGAGGAGAAGCCAGAGCCGGGAGGGTGCGTCTTGTCCAAAACGGGGTTGGAAGTAGCCCAAGGCAGGGAGCCAGGAGGTATCCTGAGAGCTCAGCATGTTGCAGTGGGAATCCCCGCTGAGCTGGTGGTTGGGGAGACATCCCCACTATTGGCAGGCCCCTGTGCTGGAGCCTCGGTGGAGAGGTTGAGCCTGGGCTCCTCCCCCCCCACCTCTGTGGCCCCTAGAAAGGTGAAACAATGGCCTGTCAAGGTTGACCAGGCCACTGAGGCCTGACTGAGAGGATACAAACTAGGCTGTTGGGCTGGGGTTACTGATTAGGCCACCGGGCCTGAGTGAGGGGATGCTGACCAGGCTGGTGAGGCCTGACTAGGCGATACTGACTAGAACATCAAGGCCTGACAAGGGAGGTAGGCCCTCAGAAAAGACGTAGGGCTTGAGGCCCCACCACACTCTGCTTGAACTAATTGTACTGTGCCATGAAACAGCTGATGAGTTAGCCAGTGGTTTCTGGTATTAGAAGGGGAAACTGGACACAAGTATAAAGATATTGTGACACACTCCCCCCCCAGCCCCAGGGAAGCAACATTTGTGAATAATAGAATTCACGAATGTCACACTAAGCTTGTATCCTGAAATGAGATTGGTATGCAACATAATTCCCTTTCTCCCACCTCCCAGTTTTCAATGTGGGAAATCTACCAAAGGGAAAATTTATTATGCCCTTTTAATTTCATATCCAGTTTGCCTGGCTCTGAATAAATATTTACTTGCAAATGTCTACTATTTGTCTCTAGATTAATTTTTGCCATGATTTATATTGTTGACTAACACTGCTTATCTACAATGCCTTCTGGGCACCCATTTTACCAAGCCAGCACACCAAATATCCATATCTGACAGTACTGGGAGGCAGCAGTGTACGGTAGGGATCAGTGAGGGAGAAGTTTGATAAAATTGCAACATGTAGCATACAGAAGCTGCAATAGTTGAAGATTTGTGCCTGTGGATGGCAGAGGGGAAACCATGTAATGGTATAGTCCTTAACTTTTTAATTTCTTTGCTTCTCAGTCTCTGGGAAGTATGTTTGTTGCATAACTCTTTCCAGTCTGTGTTTTAAAATGCATGTAAACTGAACCAAAAAGTAAATTTTACACATTTATAAAAAAAATATGTGGTTTTGTTCAACTTGTTTTGGTAGAAATTAAAAAAAAGCAAAAGATCCATGGCTCATTCAAAACAGTTAAGGTGTAATCCTGTAAGGCTACAGCACATAGGACATATTATTTTTACAGATGTAGACATCATGTAGTTAGCTTGTTTTATCCTTAATATTTGATTTATCTCAAACATTAGGAATAAGTAGAACTACAATGTATTAATGCAGTATAGGAGATATAACTGTATAAAACAGTTTCGCTAGTAGGATGACTTAAGTTTATTACAATATTAACAATCCTCTTATCTCACCAACCACAACATGCCTTGACTTATCATATATTTGACATTACTCTTTGCAAAACTGTTAGATAGTATTTTAATGTCTGAATGCAAGAGAGTACAAGCTTAGTACCAGTATTAGATACATATATACAAACCCTCCTCTACAAACTCAAATGTGAATTGGCTTCTTAAGTGTATTAATTTTTCTTACAAAATTAGATCTTACACATATTCCATTCTCAATTTTTTCCAATCAATCTTAACCCACAGTTCACAATGCACAGTTAAATTCAGCACATAACACAGCGATCTGCCATGGAATATTCATACTTCTGACGTTACTTTAAAAGTTGTATGATAAACGCTGAACTAATTTTTATATAATATTTTGCTAAATAGTAAAAATAAGTTGAATGCTAAAATGATATTCGACTGTGTACTACTGTAATGCATCATTTGTAGTGTAAGCTCCCTAACAGAAGCTATCAAGTGACACAAGACAAGGCATCTTGAAGCATGTCGTCATGCTTCAAGGTACCGGACAATTAAATGTAGGCCTCTGGCAATTAACTCAATTATGACTACAAGGATCACATACTAGCTGAAAGCAAACATGGCCAAAATTGTACGTAACAGAGAAAATAAGGCCAGATTGACAATTATGCAAAGGAATCAGCATAAAAGGCAGCTTTCTGTCTATGCATCCCAGAAGCCTGGTGGCAGTGCTTTCCTTATTTGCGTTTAATAATGTAATAAATGGAGGGCAGGAGCACTTGAAAACTATCACCTTTTCTCCAAAATCCTGAGGCCAACTGTGTATGTCTATCCCATACTGACAGTGTACAAGTGACAAGAAGCAACAGAGGGAAATGTATGAGAGAAAATAACATTGAACATTGAAATAAGAAAATAAGAATATATTTAACATGGTTCTAGTAGCACATGAAAGGATGAACTTCCTAAATCTCTATCTTCCGTCAAACAGGGGACATCAGCAACGAGGTATTCCAAAAAACTTCCTTGTTCTGAAATCCTTTTTTTCACTGAAATAGTCTATATTTTTCAGAACAAGTTTAAGAGCAGAGATTTTAGCCATAAACAAAACTACAAGAGTCACTTTATCTTAATTCCTGGAAGGCCTGTTTGGCTGTGTCTGCACTGACCCTCCTTTTTGGAAAAGGGCATGTAAATGTAGTGGATCAAAAATGCTAATGAGGTGTAGATATGAATATTCAGTGCCTCATTTGCATAACGAAAGACACTCACCATGTTGAAAGTACTGCTTTCGAAATGCAAAATAGCCATGTAGACGGGGTTCCTTCGAAAGAAAGCCCCACTTTCAAAAGTGCCCTTCTTCCTGAAAAAAATTAGGAAGAAGGGTGCTTTTGAAAGTGGGGCTTCCTTTCAAAGGAACCCCATATACACGGCTATTTAGCATTTTGAAAGCAGCACATTTGACACAGCAAGTGGTGGTCATTATGCAAATGAGGTGCTCAATATTCATATGAATGCATCATTAGCATTTTTGATCCACTGCATTTACATGTCCCTTCCAAAAGGGAGGGGCAGTGTAGACACAGCCTTTGAGTATGTTTATACTGCAAGAAACAACCACCGTCACACAATGCAGCAGCAGGTCCGAGAATACAGCTCAACTGACTCAGACTTACAGGGTTTGAGCTGCAGGGCTAAAAATAGCAGTGTAGACATTGAACTTTTGGCTAGAGCCCAGGCTCTGAAATCTCACAAGGGTGAGTCCAGGCTCCAGCCAGAGCCTGAATTACTACACTTCTATTTTCGTAGCCCTGCAGCTCAAGCCAGTTGACCAGAGTTCAGAGACTCACTGCCATGGGGTTTTTATTGGAGTGTACATGTATTCCTTGATCATAATGACTGCCTTGCGCTTCTTCATAATGAAGCGCAACCTCAAAGAAATTTTAAAGTCCCAGTTTTCATTTCTCTACCTGTTTATTGGGGGCTTTCAAGTTCCGTCATATGATTTAGACAGTTAATTTGATATAACATAAAATAATCATCTCTCGATCGTCTCAGCAGAATTTAGTTAAATTTGGTGGGTCTAACTTCTGGCTAAGACCTCAGTTTTCAGGTCTAGATCTAAAATATGATATATACATTTATTCATGAACATAAAAATAACTTACACTCAAACTCCATGTACAGTAACACCCCTCCTGAGGCACACGAAGGTTGCATTCCATGCAACCCTCACACACCTTGAATTTTGCATAAGTTGGGGAGGGCTTGGGGGGATGGGTTGGGGCCCTGAGAGGGGGCTGGGCGGGGGGTTAAGCCTGAGCCCCCACATGCGCTGGGGGTTGCAGGCCCCAGGTACAAGTTGAAGCCAGAGCCCCATGTGCCAGGGGGTGTCCGTTTGTGTGAGCTGGGACCGTGGGGGGTTGAACGGGGTGATGGGGGGGTTAGCTGGGGGGAGTAGAGCCTCATGTGCCTGCAGCAGCTGGCAGCTGGAGCCCCATGTGCACTCCTGGCTGACAGCCCAGTGGACTTGGAGGCTGGTGGGGGGGATACAATGGGGGGGAACCGGGATGGGTTAATCTGGCAGGGGGGGTTAGAGCCCCTGCGCATGCCAGTGGCAGCTGGAGCCCCACACATGGTGGGGATGAGCTGGGGCCATGGCGGGGGGAGGGGCTGAGCTGCGTAGGAGGTTGACTGGAGGGTGCACTAGGGCGGGGTGGTGCGGGGGAGTCAGAGACCCATGCAGCATGACAGGGGCTGGGAGCTGGAGCCCTGTGTGTGGGTTGAAGACAGAGCTCCACGCACCAGTGTGTGATCTGGGACTGCGGGAGGTGTGTGTGTGTGAGCTGGGGGGAGGGTTGAGCGGGGGAGGGTGCACCGGGGGTGGTTTGGAGCACCACATGTGCTGAGCTGGGGCCGCACAGGGGTTGGAGGAATTTGGTCTGGGTCCATGGCAGGAGGGGGTGGTTTGCTGGGGCCTAAGGGTTGGAGCCAGATCCACAGAGGTTGGAGGGGAGCCCCAGGTGTGCGGCTGGAGTCCCCCGCTGGGGGTGGGGGAGATACGCCAGGGCACATGGGGGGGGTGAGCTGCAGCCACAGGGGCAGGGAAGTTGGGGTGTTGAGCCAGTGGGGGGGTTTAATGGGGGGGGCAATGCTCTAGGAAGGGAGGAGGAAGGAGCTCTTAGTTTGCCTTGCCTATGGGGAGCTGCGAGAAGCTAGGCAGGCTGAGAGCCCAGCAGCTTCACATTGTGCAAAACTCACATTAAAGAGAGTTTTGCGCACCGTGAGGCCAAGAAAAGCAAGGGATTACTGTACGAATCGGGGTCAGCCGCATAAGAGCAGGGTTGCGTACTCTGGATTCGCGTACTCCGACACCCTACTGTATTAACATTCTTCACTCTCATTGTTTCCCCACCAAAGATATCAAATGGAATGTATGTGGCCATCTATCCCAGCAACAGAATTAGTTATAAGACCTTGTTTGCATTACATGTATGACAGCATCTCTAGAATTACATTATCTATGCAAACCTCAGAATGATTAACGATTTTTTAAAAATTAGGCTTTTTATTTTGCTAATTTGACTTTCATTGAAAGAAAGGGTGGGTTAAGTTTATTCTGATGTATAAATATCCAAAATATCCTGTTCATGCCAAACTTCCTGCTTATCTCTGAAACGTGGCATCTGAGGGGGATGGCACAACAATCATGAACTGCTTCAAGTCACTCTAAAGAAGCCTCACCCACCTAAAAAAGGCATAAAGCAAAATAAGAAAACAACAAACTTTCAGAGCTGGAAGAACACAGATGATATGAGACCAAGAGTTTTACTTGCACCATAGAAACACCAACAGAATTGTCCCCACCCAATTAGAGCAGAAAACTTTAAATCAGTGGTAAGTTTTCACTGTATGATTTCCATTTTTGGTCTCAACTAATCATTTAGGAACTAAACAAAATATTAGATATACAAAAACTAACTTGAAAGACAAGTTCTATGAGCTTCCCAAGAAAACATTCACAAATACATTTTTTAAAAAGTTCTGAGGCAAATTCCTCTTGGCTGTTCAATCCTGTTTATAAATCTGAAACCAGTCATCTTCAATTTTGAATGGGCATCCAGGACATATGAAACAGCAGGTACAATACTCTGGGGCTTGGGTATAATTCCTGAAGGTCCCCCAGAAGGTAGCTAAAGAACTATTGCAAATATTTCTGAGGACCATGCACATTTCTCTTGCTATTAGACTACCTAAAAATAATTCTGTGAATACCACAATGTCCTCAAAAAATCATTCATAGTTCCAGTCACTGGGAACACAATCCAGTTAAGATTCGTCAGTTTATTTGTTTAATTAACGAGAGCTTTGGTTTCTGTTCCCTCAAGTAGGAGGAGGATAACCAATATTTAAGGGAAGCAATCCAGAAAAAACAGCCATCACTGTAAGAGAAGACACAGAATCAATATCAAGTCCTCCCTGGAGCAGAGACATCCCCCCACCCAAAAAAAAAAAAAGCCTGGACCACCCTGTGGCAGGATTTGGAGCACACTGTCCCTTGGCAATTTCCTATTCATCTAACTGCTTTGTTCCTCTGGAATACCGTCAGATTCCATGCTTCACCTCAGCAGGAAGAAACAATCAAAAAGGGCCCACTGGCTTTCAGCTTTCGAAGCACAAGACTTTGGTGTGGAATTCCTGTCAAATAAGTTTAGGGCTTGCCTGGTGTGTCCCTTGCCATTGGAGCCACTTCTTACAGCTATGTTTCATCTCATACATAGAGAAACCAGGGACTACTGTCTTCAGGATCCTGCAAAGTCAGTTTCAGAGGTGGAATTTCTGCCCTAAAAAGTTTAGGGCTCAACAACCATGTTGTTACAATGTAGAGAGAAAGAAGCATAACTCTCAGAGCCAGACCAAGAGACCCTATGATCTTAACCTGACCTATTACACTCAAAGGCTTGTTTTCTGTGCCTCTTGTTCCCTTAAGGGTGATGAATGGTGGGGGGGAGGGACAGAAAACTAACTGATTTTTGAATATCTACACAATAAAACTGGGGAAAAATCATGACAAAACAGGTTTCAAAAAACAAGGAATAGAAAAAAATGTCAACCCCCCTTTTGAGGATAAAACATGAAGGCCAAGACTGATCTCAGCATGCCTTAAATCTTTATTTTGGTAAGTAACAGAAAGCAATACTCTCGATTTACAATCAATCCACTAAACCCTGAATTTCCAAAATGAAGTTACTGAATACAGTTACGTAAATTATTTTCAATTTTAGTTCAACTAAATGTACAATTTAATCAATTCAATTTTAATATCCAATTTATATTGCCACATAACAGAAAATAATTATTTTCATGTAGAATAAATGACATCACATTAATAATCTGTTTGCTTTTGATAAAGTATTAGGAATGAACAAAATGTTTCCATCTATTTGTATACTTAACTACAACAAAAGTATAAACAGAGACCAGCATTTTCCAAGTCACATGAAATATGTGACATGGCAAACTTCAGTTTCCACACAAATACAAGAAACAGCACCAAATCAGATTTAATAGTGTATTTCCTTCTTTGCTCTATATCTTGGTTTATTGGTATAACTAGTATTTAATGAATAAAACTATATTTAGGGTGGAATTCGAGTTTTATTCAAAGCTACAAGATTGCTAGAAAATGAAAAAAATAGCTTATTAAAATATTGTTAGAATCAAAATAGCAGTATCTCTCCTGCAATACCAAAAGACTAGAAATTAGATTCTAAACTTGCACAAAAAACTGAAGTCAATATCCAGTTCTATATTAGTTATCTGCATATATGCACAATATTTCTATATGCAAATATACCCAGTACACTGTCCATATTAAAAAGGCACTCATTGGCTATAGCTGGATATAAAGCTACTGCTTGTATTCCATTATATTTATAAAATAGCTCATAGGCAGAAGAACTGACCATGATTGTACTGATTATTCTTTAGCTAGTATTGATAATCACTCGGTTAACTTAGTTATTTCCATGCTCATTCCATCACTGAGTTAAACATCAACATTAAAAAACTTACCTTTCCTTTCGGTCCAGATTGCTTAAAAACATGAAAGAAGAGAAAAACATAAGATGCAATGCCCCACATTTGTTCCACATCACTCAAATTTTAATAATTATCAAATATATACTACTACTAATGGTCAGTTATGTTGCAATTCTTTTCTAATTAAAAGTTAAAAATGCTGTCAATATTTTTACACAGTAAACACAAATATAATTTACTCTTTAAACCAGCAATATGCAGTGGGCCAAATATTACACCAACATGTAACCTGTTCGATCTCCCAGGACTTGACTAATTCTGAGTTAAGACTGGTGATCTGCTTTAAGTCACTCCACTGTAGAAGATAACTTTGTATTCTGTCATGCCATGTATTAAGATAGAATCTTCTCCTTTATCCCCGCTGGACTACCATGAAAAACAAATGTGTACAAGTTTTCCATTTATTTGCATTATTACGCAACAACCCAATCCTAGTTACTCAAAATACAATTTTAAAAATATTTAGACTGCAAATGTAATATTCGCAAGCGAAAAATATTAAAATCACAAATATTCACGTTAAATCACATAAAACCAACTAAATAATCTAGTGTCCATAGGAGACCAGGTACTTGAGGAGGAAAGAAACAGAAGCAGCTCTCTCTACATCGACAAGCAGCACCTGGGAAGAAGTTCCAAATGTATCACACATTCAGAGTATGTCTACGCTGCAATTAAAATCCATGGTTGGCTTATACCAGCTGACTTTGGCTGGCGCAGCTAAGGCCAAGAGGCTATTTAACTGCAGTGTAGATGTTCTGGCTCATGGACTCTGCAAGGTGGGAAGGTACAAGAGCTCAGGTGGCAGAGCAAGCCAGAAAGTATACACCAAGCTAAAAGCCCCTTAGCCCAAGCCCTGTGAACCTTTACTAGCTGGTACAGACCACCCATGGGTCTCCTACTATCTTATGGTTTTATTTACAGCAAATAGGAGCGGCAGATGCTCACATTTTTGGAAGTCACTCTCTTTAGTACACAAGGTTGATATGCAAGGAAGGCAGTGGCCCCAAAAGCACAGTCTACGAACAGTCTTGAGAAAGTCTTTTTTCCTTGCAACCGCCACCCAATTTTTCAGATACTGTACCAGCAATAGGGAGTGAACAGAGTTTTTTTCTAGAGCTGCCTGTGAGCATACTCCCCTCCTCCCCCCACTCCATAATCCTTCATATTAACTCAGTACACCGCATATATAAGAACAGAAAAATCCTGAATGCATATTAAGGTCCACACGCCAATGCTTCACTTTTTATACAACGTTTTAGTGTAATCTGCCTAAAGAAAAATAAACTATAAAAGGAAACTTGTGATTTTTTTAAGCTTCAGAAGAATGAGAGAGAGATTCCAGAACACAAACCAGCATCAACACAATCACTGTCTTAAATTATTCCATTAAGATCATGCAACAAAGTCCAGTTGAGACATGAAGCATACTTGTGCTATTTCAATCTGGATCTGAGAAAAATCTGCGAAAAGGGTTCAAAATGCAGACTTGCACATTATTTGAAATAACAGAGCTAGAATGTACTACTAGAGCTGAAATGAACCACCACATTAATTTTGCTTATGATCCAATCTAGAATGAAAAATATAAGTCTTCAGAAATGACAAAAGAGGAAATTCCACACAGAATTTATACAACTCAGAGCTGTCAAAAGGTTTTTACTTTCATTCTCCCAATGCTGTTTTACTTAAATCACATTTTGTTGGGTGCATTAGTCACTGAGGGGCTTAAATCTGCCACACGCACAGACTATCTGACTACATTATGAGTAAAACTA
Organism: Carettochelys insculpta; assembly: GCF_033958435.1. Classification (NCBI taxonomy): domain Eukaryota; kingdom Metazoa; phylum Chordata; order Testudines; family Carettochelyidae; genus Carettochelys; species Carettochelys insculpta. The sequence continues at coordinate 147,022,733 of NC_134139.1, read as the reverse complement.
GAATAAGAGTGGATTCACAGATTCCAAGGTCAGAAGGAACCCTCAGGATAACCTAATCTGACTTCCTGCATAACACAGGACATAGATCTTTTATAAAGACATCCAATTCTGATCTAAAAATTGTTATTGATAGAGAAATACCAATAACTGTTGATCCCTGTAAGCCGTGCACTTGTGCCACCACTCAGAAAAGATTCAGCTGCTGCCCAGCTGATTAGCAGAGCACCCATAGCCAATTTTTTTGTTTCTACAGGTGGTATGTATTTACACATGCCTCAGTGCACATAATAAAATGTATTCTGCACGTGGATTTAAAAGTCCACACAAAGATGGAAAAGATTACAGGAAACACAGCTTATGACCCTGAGTAAATTGTTCAGAGACAATCACTTTCACTGTATATGATACACTCACTATTTCGAGCCTGAATTTGTCTAGTTTCAACTTCAGGCCAGCAGAGAAAGATATAAAACAATTCAGTGTCTGGAAGAATACACTGTTAAATATTTGTTCCTCATATAAAGACATACAGACCATAATCAAATCCCCCTTTAACATTTTTGTCAAGATGACAGACTCAAGAAGCTGACTCAATTAGGCACATTTTCTAACGTTTATTCCATCACTGAGTTCATCTGAGAACGCTCTCCAATTTATCAATATTATTCTTGAATTGGGGAACCATAAATGGACACAGTATACCAGTGGAAGTCCTATTACCACCAAACAGAGAGAGAGAGAGAGAGAGAGCGCAGCAAAAACTGCCCAGTGTTCCTCCAACAGCTACCAACATCTGTCCTTTCTCTGATTAGACCTCGTGGCTCCAGAATCAGGCATCAATGGACTCAAAAACAGGACGGTGACGTGAAGATGTCCTATAAGTTATCACGTGACTGCCAAGAAGAATAGAGACAGAATAACTTATCTTCTCCTATTAGCAAGTCCCCAGTTTATACGTTCCAGGATCTCATTAGCTCTTTTGGCCAAAGTAGCACCTTTGGAACCTCACATTCAGATGAGCACCTGCTACAATCCCCAAATCTTTTTCAGTCACTGCTTCCCAGAACACAACCCCATCCTGTAAGCATGATCTATATGCTTTTTTCCTCTCAGTGCAATAGCTCTATATTAAAGCATACCAAGATACATTATTTGCTTGTACCTGGTTTCCACGAAAGCCAGACCAAACTGGATCAATGACCTGTCCTCTTCATTGTTTACCACTTCTCAATGACTTTCATCTGTAAATTTTACCTGTGATCTTTTCGTTTTTTTCCAGGTCATTGATAAAACATTAAATATCATAAGGCCAATTACACTGAGGCCTATCAGTTTGTCAGTTTTTAAAATGAGTCATGTTACTTTTATACTATTCTACTTAAACCAGTTTTATGCAGTAGACAGTAAAATGCCTTCCAGAAAGGCAAGTTAATTTGGCAAAATATGTTTTCAGTAAACGATGTTTAATTGCATGAAATTACATTATCCTCATTTAGTTCTTCATTAAAGTCATTTGATATTAGCTACTCCATTGTCTTAGCCTGACATGAAATCTTGGGAGACAGCCGATTATCCATGTCATCCTGTTAGCCCTTTTAAAAAGCTGGCAGAAACCTAATATTGAGGTCTTCTCATTTTCTCCATGCTTCAAGATTTACTGAAAACAACCAGAACTATTCATTGAGCTCCTCAGTCTCTTTTGACACATCTGGATAAAAATTATCTAGATCTTCTGATTTAAAAATATTTATCCTTATTAACTTCTGCTTAATATCCTTCATAAATACTAGGAGACTGTACAGAGCATATGAGGAGACTGTCATCCCAAATTCAGAACAGAATTATGTACTGAACGCTTCTTCCTTTTCTGCATTATCATTAATAATTCTGCCATTTCCATTTAGGAATGGATCAATATCAGTCCCAATAGCTTTTTTCCTTGATGTTCTCGACTCTGTTGGCCATAGATTTCTGCCTGAGTCTCTTTATCACTTGTCTATATTTCATAACTTTTTTTGTCATATTCCTTACTGTCAGCATCCTGCTTCTTTCACTAGTTTATATATATATATATATATATATATATATATATATATATATATATATTTTTTTTTTTTTTTTGCTGTCTTCACTTCCCCTCTAAACCAGACTGGTTGTTTAATCAGCACAGCCTTCTTCCTTGATTGTGGCTTTTTGGACACCCATGTTCAAGTGATTCTCAATTATATGTATTTTTCTGATGAAATTCTTCCCAGGTGATTTGGGTCATGATTGCTTTCATAACTGTAAAACTGGCCTTGTTAAAGAAACAGATATAAATATATTACTGGTCTGGACTAGGGATGTAAAATCCCATTTAATTAGTTAACCAGTTAAATGTGAAGTTTAACCAGTTAACTGATTAAACAGGGAGGGGCAAGCCAGCAGTGTCCCTCACCCCACAAATGGGGGAAGCTCTGGCTGGGTTACACATCTCCAGCTCACTGTGGACCAGGGCAGTTCCAGCTAGGCTAGGGTGTCCCCACTTGCAGTGTGCCCTTGGCTGGACCCACCACAGATATGGGCTGCTACAAAGTGGGCTTGGATGCCCCCCACCTGTGGTAGCACAGGGGGGCTGGTCCAGTCCCCCTGAGTTAATTGTAACTGGTAAGCTTCATCCATTCAGAGTGAGGCTTACTGGTTAACCATTAACAATCCTAGTCTGGACTTTATTTTTCTTGCACACACTGGTAATTCTGATCAAGCCATGACCACTTGTGTCTGAGATGCTGTCTAGACTAGTCAGATTACCATAAAGTTGCCAATGTTGAACTAACTTTGCAAATATCTACAGTAAACCCTCCATTTAACGGACTAAGGGCTATCTGTTCTTCCAGACAGTCTGTTAAATGCGAGGGTTTACTCCCCTTCCTGGTGGACTCTCTCAGCCCCACTCTCACCCCAACAACACCCCCCACAAAAAAACCCCAAATCCCAGCCACTCCTTAGCTTTCGTGGAGGAACCACTGGAGCCCACTGGCTGGAGGCGCCTGGTCACAGGTGGCCACGAGTGCCTGCAGGGTGGGCAACTGTCCATGGGCACCTTGCCCCATGCAGCTGGAGCTGCTTGGCCACAGGGCATCTGAACTCCCACCAAGAGCCTCCTGCTCCCATGCGTCTGGAGCTATTTCGCTATGGGCCCCAGGCCGCGAAGCTGGAGCCACCTGGCCATGGGGTGCCTGGCCTTGTGGCAAGAGCCACCTGGCCTTGCATGGCATAAACCATCTGCCACCTGCAGCTAGAGCTGCCTCACCACAGGCAGCTACAGGCGCCACCACGCAACGCAGCCTGGAGGAGCTACCACAGGAGCATGTGGCAGCTCTGTCAGAGGAGGTGGTGGTGGCGGCAGAGGCTCCTCCAGGCTGCAGCAGGTAAGTCCCTTAATTCGGGGTGGGAAGGAGGGACTTTTAAGGTTTTACTGACCCCCATTTAGCAGACTTCAGGAATAACAGGGGACGTCTGTTGTTTCCAAAGTCTGCTAAATCAGGGCCTGTAAAAGCGAGGTTTTACTGTACTATAAAATATTACTCCAGCCAAGTAAGTTACCCACTACACTAATTTAATAACTTCTACAAGAGATGTAGATACTTATGCAGTCAGGAAAATGCAGTGTCACTGTAGACACAGTGTTGTTTACGTCTACTGTTACTGCCTTTTGGAAGTCATCTCATAATTCCCAGTCTACTAGTTATATAGGTACAAAGTGTTACTGGTAGTGATGCATGCTGCTTATGTAAGAAGCATACTGTGGGCATGCAAAGTAATTTAATTATTGTGCTGTCTGTACAAGGATATAATTTAGGTGAACAATCTTCTGGTGTAGGGGACAGGAACAATGTGTGAGACACAAATGTAGAGCCACAGAACACTTTCTATTGTATTGTGGATCCTTCGTGGCCCTGCACTACGATAAAAAAACTCCTGGATTACCTTAATTAATAACACCATTTAATCAGCAGTGTTACACATGTTGGGGGCGAAAGGAAAAACCCCAAGATACAATTAAGGGCCTACACTGGATGTGACAAAAACGCCCACCAGAAGTGACCTGAATTATTCACAGGCTAATAACAGAGGAATAAGGACAGGAAAGGAAGGACTGCTATGGAAAAAAGCACTCATGTAGCAGCATAGTACATCTATGAAACTCATAGATAAAAAGGTAGCATATGAACGTAGAAACCATGGACAGAAGAACAACAAAGGATCTCTAACTCATACTTACATAACATTCAGATATCAAAAGCACGTTGAGTTTTTTTGTAGGAGGGGATGTTTTTAATTATAAAACAAAGAGAAAATGGCTATATACACCAGGGCTGTGCCTTCACTGCTGAAATAACTTTGAAGTTGAGCATCTATACCTACCCTACTTCAAAGTTAAACTTCACAGTAGGGCACTACTTCATTCCTGGGAATAGAGTAAGGACGCTGAAGCTGGGCTCAAAGTAAGGGAAAGTGTGTGTAGATTCTCTTCTGGCTACTTCGAAGCAGTTCCTAACTTTGAGGTTAGTTCTTAGTGTAGATGCACCCCAAGTGTGTATATGAGATGCTCTGGATAAGGCCAGAAGGAAATAGTAATCCAGTTTGAATTATGTACTAAAATTTGTAGGATTTTCTTGAAACAATTCCTGTTTGAATAAGAGCACATCTTTAAGAAAACATACATGCTATCGTCATTTATCTATTTCCAGATATAAAGAATCCCTGGTGTTTGCCAGTACTGGAGGAAATAAGTACTGATGTCATTCACATTTGTCTGATATGACTTAGCTGGTACTCACATGCATCTCAATACATGATGAATGTAGAACACATTAAACCAACAATATCACCAGTGGAAGATGTCATAAAAAGAAATTTCCAACTTTAACTTTTTGAATTACTTACAGAATTTAGAGATGGACTACATAATCTAATAGGTTTCCTTCCATCTCTCAGCCAACACAAACTTGCACATTTACTACTGTTGCTTATTTTGGTCTAGTAGAGTTTGAAGTGTCCCAAGCAATGGGATTGCCACCATTTTGCCTTGAAGACTATTCCAATCAAACATATCTTGTTAAGAAGCTTTCCCCTACTATTCTCCTTAAGTGTCTTCCTTTAATTTCATCTCATTACACCTTGCTGTAGGCTCATCAATGTCAGTGTTCACATTCTATAAATTTTGCACTGTTATTCCCCACCATATGTTCCCTTAAGTGGCATACTCTATTATATAGCTTTTTCTACCTTTCCTCATAAGACAAAAGCCCTTCAAGGACTCTTACTTCTCACTGGGCTTTTTTAAAATATCCTTCTGTTACTCAATATGTCATATGGCCCTAAGCAGCCTAGCACTGAACATCCTGTTGCTGTTGCTCCTGGAGTTGGACAAAACACAGAGAAGCTATACGACCTACAATATGAAACCTCTACATATGCAGCCACAAGTTACATTTTTGTTTTGTACTGCTATCATTCTGTAAATTCATGTCTTACTTGCTGTCCACTGTACCAACTTTGCTATTGTTATCATTCCTTCCTAGATTTCTAACTTCTGGTGAAGGTCCATATGTTGTTTTTCTTCTAGATGCATTATCATCTTGCATTTTTTCAACAAGAGGTGCATTTATTTTCTGCTCATGTTTATAATTTAAGTCACTCTCTTGATTGTCACTTATGTTTATACATCTTCCTATTTTAATAACTACATTTGTCATTAACTTAATGTTTACAGCTATCCAGACCATTAAGATATCCATCAATATCAGACATAGAAGATCCTTCGAGATCCCTTATAGACACTTCCCTGCAACAAAATTATTTTGGTGGTTTGTGTAACCTTTAAAAAAAGAAAAGGAAAGGAAAGAGGAATGGGAAATAAAAGGAGAGGTTAAGTTACAGCATAGATGGATTGTTTTCCAAACAGTGTTCAATCCACACAAAGGGCACTACTACAATCACAGAATCATAGGGCTAGAAGGGACCTCAGGAGGTCATCTAGTCCAGGCCCCTGCTTCAAGCAGGATCAACCCCCACTAAGTCATCCCAGCCAGGACCTTGTCAAGCCAGAACTTAAAAACCTCGAGGGATGGAGAATCCACACCCCCCCCCAGGCAACGCATTCCAATACTTCACCACCCTTCTGGTGAAGTAGTTTTTCCTAATATCTAACCTACACCTCTCCCTCTTCAACTTTCGACCATTACTCCATGTTCTGCCATCTGACACCACTGAGAACAGTTTCTCACCCTCCTTTTTAGAGCCCCCGCCTCAGGAAGTTGAAGGCTGCTATTAAATCACCCATAAGTCTTCTCTTCTGTAAACTAAATAAGCCCAAATCCCTCAGCCTATCCTCAGAGGTGTTGGGCTCCAGACCCTTGATCATTTTTGTTGTCCTCCACTGAACCTGCTCCAGTACATCCACATCCTTTTTATACTGGGGGGTCCAAAACTGGATACAATATTCCAGATGTGGGCTCACCAGTGCTGAATAGAGGGGAACAACCACTTCTCTAGATCTGCTCAAAATGCTCCTCCTAATGCACTCTAGTATGCCGTTAGCCTTCTTGGCTACAAGGGCACACTGTTTACTCATATCCAGACTTTCATCCACCATAACCTCTAGGTCCCTTTTTGTCATACTGCTGCTGAGCCAGTCAGTCCCCAGCCTATAACAATGCTTGGGATTCTTCCACCCCAGGTCCAGGACTCAACACTTCTCCTTGTTGAACCGCATCAGATTTCTTCTGGTCCAGTCCTCCAATTTATCCAGGTCACTCTGGATTCTCTCTCTACCCTCCAACGTATCTACCTCTCCCCCTAGTTTTGTGTCATCCACAAACTTGCTGCACGTGCAATCCAGTCACTCATCCAGGTCATTAATGAAGATGTTGAACACCACCAGCCTCAGAACCAAGCCTTGCAGCACTCCACTTGAAACCGACCGCCATTCAGATATTGAGCCATTGACCACTACCCGTTGGGCCCGACTGTCAAGCCAGCTTTCTATCCACCTTATAGTCCAAAGATCCAATCCATATTTCCTTAATTTATGGGCAAGAATGTTGTGGGAGACCGTATTAAAGGCTTTGCTGAAGTCAAGGTATATCACATCCCTGACTTCTCCATGTTCACAGAGCCTGTTACCTCATCATAGAAGGTAATCAGATTGGTCAGGCAGGACTTGCCTCTGGTGAATCTATGTTGGCTACTTTTGATCACTTCCCCCTCTTCCAAGTGCTCCAAAATGGATTCCTTGAGGATCCCCTCCATTATTTCCCCAGGGATTGAGGTAAGGCTGACCAGTCTATAGTCCCCTGGATTATCCTTCTTTCCTTTTTTAAAGATGGGCACTACGTTTGACTTTTTCTAGTCACCCAGTATCTCCCCTGATCTACAAGAGTCTTCAAACATAATGGCCAAAGGTTTGGCAATGACATCTTACAAATAACAAAATGTTTAAGTTCAATTCAATATTTGTATTTTATGGTCAGAATTTTGCAGGATACTTAACCACATTTACTTATACTTCTCTTAAGACTTCACTTTTTAGAGAAAAATGTGCAAAACCTTGTTAATGAGTAGTCCAAATGAAGATACGTATTTCTCCAGTTATTTTGATAGCTGTTTAAGGTTTGTGTGTCATAGTAAACAATTATGTCTACTGTATTTTTTAAGCAATATGAGTACTGTATCTCAGTGCATTTGCTATTCAATCCTGGTCAACCGGTGGAAGAAACTGGAGGCTGTACTATTATGAAAGGAGAGCTCTCTGTCTGTCCATCCATCCCACTGTTTAATGTCACGTGGCAGGAGCTCAACCCCACCCGTCCTTCCCCCTCAGACAGCACAAGAGGGGGCTGGAGGGCAGGCCTGCAGCCGCAGCCCCTGCTGTAAAGACCCTCACAGCAGCATGGGTATGGGGTCCCCTGCCCCGTCCCTCCTCCCGGAGAGGCTGGAAGGTGGGACTGGGGCCAGAGCCAGGTTGTGAAGGCCCCCGTAGCAGTGCGGAGTCCTCCCTGGAGCTCCCCTCTGTGGTATGGAGAGAAGGTCTGGGCCCTAACATGGCAGGACCTGCAGCACAAGCCCCCACCATGAGGCTGGAGCCAGAATCACCCTGGAACTGCCTCCATGGTGCAGAGCTGGGGTGGGAGGCTGGGGTGGAAGCTGCAGTGCTAGACTGGAGCAGGAGCACCTCTGAAGCCCCACTCCGTGGCACATGACTGAGGCCGGAGACCTACTGCTGCGGCCCCTGCAGTACAAGCCCCCACCATGAGGCTGGGCTGGACTCCCATGGAAACCCCTCTGCAGGAAGGGGCTGGAGCCCCCGTAACCCGTGGTACAGGGCGGGGGCCAGAGACCCCCTGGAGGCCCCTCTGCAGTGCAGGGCTGGGACCAGAGCCCCTGTCAGAGAGCCCTGCAGAACCTGGCTCAAGCTGGTTTCTCTCCCCGTCCCCCATGGGCTGGGGTGGGTGCATGGGTTCTGTCTAGGAGGGAGGGTGCAGAGGCAAGCTGGGGATTGGGTGTTTGGGGTCTGAGGAAGGGTGCAGGAATGGGCTCGGGTTTGGGGACTTAGCAGGGAGGTAAGGTGGGGTTGGAAGTGGGTTTGGGGGTTCGGGAGTGGGCTAGAGGTAAGAGATCTGGGTGGAAGGGATGATGCAGGAAGGAACAGGCTGAGGGTGGGGGTCTGGGCAAGAGCAGAGCTAGGTGGTCTGAACAGGACAAGGGGCCCGAGCAGGAGCAGGCTGGGTGAAGTGGGGGGCGCTTATCTCCCTGCAGTGTTTTGCTGCCCCCTCCCTTAGCCAGTGGTGTCCCCTTGCCAGGGCCTGCAGCAGGTCCACGCTCCTGGCCAGTGGGGCTCCCTGAGCACGGCCATCAGCAGCTCCTTTGCAAATGAGTAATTTGGCTGCAGCCACCACAAAGGGGAAGCCCTGCTAGTTTTTAAATCCAAGTGTGATTACAGCAATGTTTACCAAGTGATTTCCTACTGTACCTGATTTTCAACTGTTCTGACACCTTTTCTAAAATAGTTTTGTGATTAACTACTGGTCAGTTGGAAGGTTAACTTCCACAAAATGCTAGCATATGAACTTTTTTTTTTGGGCAGGGGGGATATTCTAAGTGAAAGGTTACTTCAAAATGAAGAAGGTAAAGAATGCAGGCTTTTACAGAGACTTTCACAGCTCAGTGAAGGCAGATACTAAAAGGATCCAGGCAGCACTATCAAGTCACACTTCCCCATTTACTTCAAAATATCCTTGATACTAGGAAGACTGCCATGTTCAGAGCTCAACAGTGGGAAGACAGTATGAAAGTCCTTTTAAGAAAAAACATAGCACTCAACCACTGCAACAAATGAAATGAACACGTGGGAAAGCATGAGGGGAACAAGAATAACAACTCTATTTCTTCCATCTTACCTTTGGGCTGCTGTTTTTACTACTGGTATCTGTGCATGAGCATGGTGAAAACGTCTACCATGTACTATGGTTCCTGGACAAGTTATATTCTGGGCATTTTCACTGTAAATATTATAGAAAATAAGGTAAGCAAAAGTTACAAAATTAACAAAACTGCAGAAACTTAATAAAAAAACAAAGAATATTAATCTAAAAAGTAACTACAATAACACTCAAAATTATGTAATTAGATTGGTTTGCTAAAACAGTTGAAGTGAGGATTCATAGCCTCTCCTGACTTGCAGGCCCCAAAAACAGTTTCTTATTGTGACCCACTGCTTTACACCTTTTGCTAGGATATTCTATAATTGTGGTCACAAACATTAAATTTGAAGAAAGAAAGAAAACAAAAAACAAAGACAAAAACCTAAAAAGAGCCTAGACCTGGAAATCAATGTTTCTAGTTCCAACCCTGGCAATGCTGAGGGCCTACTTCCATGTGTACAGGAGCATAAATGCAATACCAAAACAGCTCAAAATCCTATTTCTCACATTGGCCAGTACCAGACTCTTTAAACAAGGGGCAAAAGACTACATAATGAACAATTATGGAATATCCTGCCAAATACGAACATTTCTTTCTAACCTGAGGCAACCTGTGGTTACAAAGGACACATATTTTATAACATGTAACAATAACGTAAGCCTTCGTTCAATGCTGGTAGATGCTTGGTCTCAAAAGTCTTTTGTAGCTGTGAACTCGCCAAGTTAATTTAAGCACTGTGTTTTAAAATTTTCTTTTATTTTTAATTTAGCTGTCTTCATTTTCATTCCTTTCCTTGGGGGGGGGGGGGGGGGGAGGGTGTTTAATCCTCTCTTCCTTGTCACAGCTTTAAAGCAGCCCTAATCTATTCATACTCTCATTTGGAAGATCTTTCATGATTAATCACTTGCACATCTCTAAAGACTTCCTATCTTTGGTATAATTTATATTGAGATGTGATTATCAAAATTTAGCATGCCATTCGTGATATGGGAAAATCATCAATTTTTATAATGGAATGTTTCCAATATTTTCTCCCTCAACTTCTATAAATCTTTGTACATTGTTTATTCATCATGCAGGTTAAGGGCTGAAAACTAGGCCTCCTGTTCTCGAGCTGGTATTATTATTGTTAAGGTGACCCTCATGGACTACTTTTTTTTTTTTTTTTTTTTAAAAAAAAGAACTTCAGTCAACTGAAGATGAGGATAGGCCACTAGTCTCCACTCTTCTTTGGTGTCAAAAAGCAATAGAAATAAAACCATTTTCCACTGTGTTCCACAGGGAAAGGTTCTACTCTCCCAGCTGGAAACACTCTACCTCTGAGCATCACAACCACTTATGATGGGATTCCCCAAAGTGGGACTGCAGGGTGCATCTACATAGCAAAAGCATAGTATAGTCCAAGCTGGTGATTTGTCAATGGCTGGGGGCGGTCAAACACATTCCAGTAGAATGGAAATAGACAATATATAAACAGCTGAGCAATGAAAATGCTAGAGCAATAGGATAGGTCTCTTTTGGACCCTCGACCAAGCCTTCAAATTTGCATGTTAGAGGGAAGTGCCAAAGTGCCAATGATGGTAGTAGGTGTCATTGTCATGGTCTGCAGCTCCAACATTCTTACTGCCTTTCGCATTGTTGAGTTTAAGTGGGGTATGTGCTCCTCTTATATGGTTAATAGTCAAAACTGTCTTCTTGTGGCACATGTATGAATTACAAGGGATCAGTGTGTGGCCCATGACTCATTCATCATATGCAGCACCTTGTTTTTTTATTTAGTTGCAAACAATTTCTTTACATTGAAAGGGAGACTCAACTGCCTCCTCTATCTGTCTAGGGAAAGATGCAGAGTTAAACCACGATGCTTGTTGCATGACAACAGCTGTAGCAGATCTGGCTCCAGAATCAGCTGCATTAAGGAACAACTCAAGTACAGCTTGTGTGACTGTTTTTCAGAGATCAGAGACTTAAATTCTTGTTTCCTTTCTTTAGGAATATCATCAATGAAGTTCACAAACTTCCCTTACCTTCTGTGGCCATATTTGGCAAGTAATGCTACCTAATTTGACACTCTAAATTGGAGTGTGTATGACAAGTATACTCTGTGGCCAAACAGAGCCAACCTTTTTCTGTCATCCGCTTGGGTGGATCAGAAATAATGCTATTTACCTATTTAGCTGGCTGCCTCAACCACCAGGAAGTTGGCTGCTTGGTATGGAAACAGAAATTCTGCACCTTTTAAGGGGACACACTATTTACATTTGTGGAATTCTGGATGAAAGGATCGTGACCTAACAAGTTTAATCAGTAACACTTTTGAAGGCATATGTTGGGGAAACCCTGCTTGATTCTAAATTAGGCACAGTAGCATTTTAACTTCATTTTCTTGAAACCATTTCTGACTTTTATGCCTCATTACGTATACTTATTTAAAATCTCTGTGTAGTTAATACATTTACTTTATTGTTTTATGTAGTCCAGTGTGCTTAAACTGAAGTGTTCAGGGAAAACACCATTTGAAGTACATAATATTTCTACTAAAGAAATAACAGGGTTTATATAAACTTGTGTGATAGAGTGACTTGCATGCTGCAGGCTGTTGATCTACAGTCTGGGCTGGTGGTTACAGCAGCAAAGTACTGTAAAGGACAATGTAATGTAGCGGGGCTGGGGAGGGAAGGGAACACAGCAACTGAGATGGGATTGTACCCTGATTTGTCACAACAGAGGAGTATTGCTGGCTTTGGATTTTTGTTCTGTCTTACCTATTAGCTCAGTGATATGAACGCCTTCAGGAAGAATTGTACTTCCTTTAAGTAGCTACTGTATCACGTCTAAGGATTTTAATTTCACTGTAATTTCAATGTATTTTTAATAAAAAGCAAAGAAAAGGTTAAAGACTCTCCTAAATTTCAATACAGTACTAACAACTGTCCCAATTACTCCCTCAAGGATACTGAATTTAATTATACTACATTCACTATTAAATACTGGCTCAATTTCTTACAGCCTGACTTACACTGTAACCCTCTACCCTAGCCCTAAGCTCCTACCCTTGACCCCAAACCCACCACATGATTTTTGTTATATGCACCAATCTGGACCTGATTAGAAGGAACATGAACCCCATCCTCAGAAATCATCAGATCTTCACTGGGCCATGAAGAACTGCCACCCAGCCACTTCACATCCCCGAAATCACTGCTTAAAACCAGTGACCTTCCCTGTTGCATACACATGCACCCTCAGAGCTGCACCTCAGCTGCGTACACACCAGGCTTCTAATTTAACACCTTTGAGGACAACATGGCAGAACGCAAGAGCACAGACTTAACAACAGAACTTCTCAATGACAGAAACTTTACTCAAAACGCTACAGAGTTACAGATCTTTCAAACCAACCAAACTCCTGAAAAACACCATCTCTTGGACTGGTCTTACCCTTTCTCAGAATCAGAAGTTCATACACATTTCAGGAAGGCAGAGTCTCTCCTGACTTCTCTCATATGCAAGTACACCTTGTATTTGGACACTTACTCCAAATCCTCTCCCCCTCTTACACAAAGAGGAATCCTGCTCTTAAAGTCTCTCCTTTGTGACATGAACACAACTGAAGCTCCAGCCGTAACTTTCTCTTGTTCGCCTGACTGTCAAACCCCTGTGTAGAAAAGCCATTGTTACATGGAGCTGGGCTAGCAGCTGAGAGCCAATCAAAGTCAACAGCTCTTGGTGTCAATACCTTTCCTAAGCAAGACAACTATCTGAATGCAGTAGGAGAGGTTATCCCTAGCGAAAGGACAGCATGTGAATGTGCATGCACCACTGAGTACACAGACTTCTTGCTTTCAGTTCCTGTGCCTAATGCTACAATGGCCCCAAGCTACAAAGCACAGCAACTGCAGGGAAACACCTGCCCAGCATTTGTAGCAGAAGGCGGGCACATACTCAGTACAAATGGAATTTTCAGACAGACAATTTAGCTGCCAAATTAACAAGTGTCCATTAAATTTATGTGAAGAGCAGTTTTAGGGAGGCTTTTAATTTGGCCAAACTTGGGCAGATTTTCATGGGAGTTATAAAAGGCATATGGCTGACACCAGGATGATACCCCTGCTAAATTTCAAGATCATACTCCAAAGCATGGACATGCTAAAACCTCCCAATGAAATCGAGGTAAGAATTTAATATGGGTAAAACAAAATATTCTCCACAGCTTGGTTCTGAGAAACAGCTGGACCATTATTCTGAAACATTAAAAAATTAAGCTCACAGAACACAATTGCAAATATGAAATTTCAGTGTGAATGGTTGTTATAAACAACCAAACAGGGTTTTGTAAAGGAAAGTGTTTGGCAACCTGAAGTATAGCTTTCTATCAGCTCCGCCTGTAATTCACGTGCATTACTGTAACCATAACACCTAGAGACCTTATTTTTTTTAAATAAAGGCCAAGACCTCATGTCAGTGAGCACATACCCTGAACAACCCACATTCCGAAAAGACTGCTTTACAACACTGCTGTATTAACTTAAAACGCTTTCCATCAGAAGATATAAAACATATTTTATATGGGTGGGTTATATTATACCCATTTTACAAATACGTGGAAGCAGAGGCTGGGAAGGAACGGAAGCCCAGTGATTTCCCCAAGTTTCACACCATCACTGACAAATTAAGGAATTTCATAAATTTCATCTGCTTACACGTAATTCTGTGATTTCATTGTAAGATTAACCTTTGGAAGCTACTGAGAATTAGATGTCCCAAAAATCAAAAGAACAATCACTGAATACCCTTCATATTGTACATCATTGGCAAATTAACACTCACTATAAAACTGCGGTTATACTGGGCACAATTGCAATATTTTGCCCTTCTTTGTGGTGCTTACAGTATATAAAAATTATGAGATGCTACACTTCAGTATTAAGCAAAAGATACCTGTTCGTAGGATGATAACCTCCTTGATCTGAACAGAGGTTAGAGGTAAGTGATCCTAGGACTAATTTCAAAATCACTAAAAACATTCATTGAAGGCAAGGTGGTGTTTTTCATTCATGCCTTTATTAACTGTTAAAAGAAATTTATCTGCAACTAAACACAGCATTACACTAAATTTGATGGCTCTTTTTACTAACCAAGAAGCTACTGTGTATCTACATATATTTAAACATCTATACAGGTTAACTTACTTTTGTTCAGTTTCTTAATTGTTACTTATTATGTTGGAAAATGGTCAATTATGCATATGATTTAGTAGAAAATGGTCAATGATGCATATTTAGTGGATGATCAATTTACTTGCAACTTGTATCCAGCTCTAGTGGGATGTAAATTCAAATTCATTCAAAAGAATGCAAAACAGCAGGGGTTTTTTTGGTTTTTTTTTTTTTTGGTTTTGTTTTTGTTTTGTTTGGAAGTTTAGTTCAACTACCTGAAATGTGCTATACACGTAAGATGGAAAAGTGTTTAAAATTGCATTCTGCAAGTAAACCCAATATTTCTTACACAAAGGAAGTGTTATCTCTAGTTAGTGAAAGGAACAGCTTATTTCTGGTCACCAAATGCTTCGATGTCTTAGTAGATGTCATCCTCTCAGACCTAATTTTTTATTCATAAATTGGAAGAAGTAATTTCCTACTTACAACACAAGACTACAGTTCAGGTCATACCTGGCTTGACTTTATATGGGATGGCTATTTACTGACTGGATGTAGCTATCTTGTGATCTTTTTCCTCATACAGGGTGGATGAGAACTGACTGCACTAACTTTATAATTAACTTCCTGTGGCTGGTGTTTCATATAGCTACTGCTTTCAGTTACAACATAAGCAAGACACGAGTAGGAGGACTGCCACCTTGAACACCAGCAGTGGTGATGACTAACTGAAACACCAAATTAAATTATATCAGCATTTGTGCTTCATTCTTTTGGAGACCAGGGCTCAAGCTGAATCTGAGAATAAATCTAATTGATGAAGCCTTATTCTAAACTAATTCAAAGTAGGTTCTCGTGTGAAATCATGTCCCATAGGAAGGAAAGTGAAGGAGCATCCCATCTAGTCCTGGAGATAGCCTGAAAGAGAGACAAGCCTATAACCAAGAACATGGACATAACATTCTGCACTTCTGAATTAATGGAAGATTGTGTAATGTTATCAGCCGTCTTGAATGGTACTTAGCCAAGATCTAATTGAATACCCAGGGTCAGCAGATTTTGTTCAGAAAGCATTTAGTACTAATAAGTCCCATGTAGCACTGTGACAGGCTGTACAAACCGTGCACTGAGTCAGAGAAGGCTAATCTGGTTCACTGGGACAAGGAGGCCCCACTCTACAGTCTTGCTGAACATGCTCCATCTGTGGGCCTGCAGAGCTAGTGAGTTGTGGCTGGCTGCTGCCAGGAAAGAAGATCCCCATGGAGCTCCAGAGAGGGAACTAACTGCAGAACACACCACAGAAGCTAGTCAGCTGAGGACAACTGGCAAAGTCCCCAAGCTAGTGAGGGATGCCACAAAGGAGGGTTAGGAAGGCAAGTAGGAAGCAGCCCAGGGAGAGAACGTTCCCTGTTAACTCGGTGTGTTTTGGTTGGAGCCCCTGTCAAGTTAGTGGTGGGCCAGACCACCACTGGTAGGGCCTTGGGCTGGGGCCGCAGTGGAGCGGGAAAGGCCCAGGTCCCCTGATCCCCATTCTAAACTCCAGCCCATGGGGCCTGCCATGCAAGAGGGGCCTCACTGTACAGACTCTGGCTGTTAGGCCACACTGCTTTGCAAGAAGGGCCTCATGGTACTGACTCTGACCACTAGACCACACCGCCCTGAAAAAAAGGGACTGATATCAACTGGCTGCTAGGCTGCACTGCCCTGCAAACAGGGCTTAGTATTGACTCTGGACACTAGCTTACATCGCCCTGTAAAAAAGCAGGGCTCTGAATAAATCAATCCAACACATGGTTTAGAATCAGTGGACAAGACACCAGCCAGAAGAGAGCACTCAAGAGGCTAGAACAGCTAACTCCCATGTGACCAGCAGGAGGTGCCAGGGTGGGGAGTCAAACCCCATTCATTATAAACACACTCTGTAAGAGTGTTTGTCAAGATCTCACTAAAGCAGTCTACTTTTAAATTCTACTTTTATTTGTAACGTGCCAGATTTATGGATTAGCAAGGGCAAACTGAGTCTTCACTGTAGTTTACTTAATTTCCCTGCAGTCTCTTAAAAAGTATCTAAAATGTTATTCATATATTGTACCACTTGTTTAAATAAAACTGATTGTTAACTAAGCAATTATTTAGTAACCTTGAAAATTACATACCTCAGTTTCTTGCTATTTCCCAGCATGTTGAGTCCAATTGAATTCCCTTTCAAAACTCTAAAACTTCCAGTTTTGCCTCGTCTTGCGTATGTTTTTATGCACTCACCACTGGTGCCAACAGTCCCTGGTCGACAGCGTAGTGACTGTAATGAGACAAATAATAAAACATTTGGCAGATTAGCGTACAAAATTATTAAGTTGGGAAAAGTTAATATGAACAATCACTGGGATCCATATTTACACTCTTTGTATAGAATATTGACTTTTAATATCTAAAACCTGTCCCTTAGTCTTCAAAACAGTTCTCCCCAAGACCTCATAACTAAAACTAAAATTACATTTCATATAATATAGTGTTCAGAACTTTTTTGTCTAATGGTTTGTCCTGCATATCAGAATTCTCAGAACCACAAAAAATGAAATGAGAATATGCCTCTTCTGCCAAGAAAATTTTACAATAAAAGCAATGCCCCATAACCGATAAATATGTCAACATTAGGAAATAAAACCACAGTACAAGCTTGATTATTCAGCATCCTTGGGAAACAGGTATTGCTAGATAATCAAATCTTCTGATTATTTGCTTGCAGGCCACACTGCTGCTGGCATGGCAGTCAGCTTCACTGCTACCAGCATGGCAGCCAGTCCCAGCCAGGATGCTGGCCCCAGCAGAGCAATTGGCTCTGGATGAGATGCTGGCCCCACTGCTGCTGGCAGGATGGCTACCATGCAGTGACCGGCCAAGCACCCCATGAGCTGTGGTACCAGATAACAGAACTTGCCGGTTACCCAAGTGCTGGTTAACAGGAGCTTTTACTGTATTCTGCATTGCCAAGATGACATATTTGAGATATTACCATTGCTACTATATTCGGTTAATTCCAGATAGCATTTCACGCACAGAGTTTTTGAACCTTGGAAGAGATCTTAGAGAATTATTTACTTTTGATTACTGTTAAATTTATTAAGCCTATATTAATATGGACATATCAATTGAAAAATATATTGGATGGCTGTTTTATACTACTATTTAAATGGCATTTCAATAGCCATATACAGCCTATTCTCTATCATCTGCAGACGTTTGTTTCATTTGGTCTGATTAACTGGGTTGCATCTTCCAAATATTTTGTTGCAGGGAAAGCCAGCCTTTCTTTGTTGTATCCAAAACACCGCAATTTTGAAGTACTGTAAAATGTCTAACAAAATAACTCAGCACTGCCATCAAAAACCCAGAAGAACACAACTATCCTTCATTGCTCACCTTCTCCTCCAACAGATGAACAATCATATTCAATATCCAAAATACCTCAGAATATGCGGTCAAGATAATATAGGAAGTACATTTTATTCTTTTTGACAAAAGAAAAAATAAAAAAAAGCCCAACAAATTTAGTCTATGACCGGTAATAGTGTAGAGTTAAAAATAAATGCCAATGCTGACAGCTTCAGAGTTCTGACAGAAAAAGAGTTCTGTGTAGTAAGCAAGTCCCATGGAATTCACAAATGACAAATAGTAAAGGAATGCAACTCAAGATATTTTTGCAGTGTGCATCATAGAAAAGCAACATGCAACGGTTTTCAAAATATATATTTTCATAAAATGGGATTACTATACTTTATTTTAAAATAAAACCTTAATATGTATTCTAATGGACAAATATATAAAATACTTACCTTCTTTTCTTCATTGGGACTGAAGGACCCATCACTCTCATCTAGGCTGAGCAGTTTTGCCTCACTAAGCAGTTGAAGATGAGAGAGAAGAAGACATATCTTATAATACAGAAAAATGGCAGCAAGACAGTCTTAAAATCATACTTAAAGTCAGCATACACAGATTACATTTTCTGTATTAAAATAGCGTTTAAAAGATACGTTTACCTATAAAAACAGAAATATTACAGTGATCAGTATAATAAGAAAGCAGTATTATGCCAAAGTTGTTTGGAGACTAACATTAAGTAAATGCACAAAAAACAAAGTATGAAAATGAGATTAAAGTTATCAGCAATTTAAAATATTATACTGTTAGCCTCATTTGAATATTTAAAAGGAGCCAGCCTTATGCCCTTGGTATAAATAAACGGTTTTACTATGTGAAAAGCTTTAGTACACAAGATATTTACTTAAAGAAAGAATCATGCAAACTTTTGGATAGCCCAGCATTTGTGAAGTTATAGTCCATAAAACATAAAATGGAGGCCAAGAGACAAAATCTTAAACTCAATCCTCCAAGCAGAATGTCAATTTGTCCATAGACAGAAAAGCATGATTAAATTCAGTCAAAATAAGTATGCAAGTTTCAAGATGCAAGAGTTTAATCACAAAAATGTAAACATATTTAAACTGCCACCAAAACACATCACCCTACCTTTAAGAGATATTCCATGTAACAGTAGTTTAATGGCAAATGTTAGAATATGACTAAGAATTCTTATGTCTGGAATTTTCATATAAAGAGGGAATAGAAACCTGTACCGCATACCTGAGCGACACCATAGAGAATTTTATAAATGCAGAGAAGTGGGGGGGTTGGAGGAGAACAGATAAAAAGTTCAGAGAATACTGATCTTCTAAGACCCTTCTGATAAATCTCTTATAATTAGATAGAAAGACCTTCAAGGAATTACAGCAGAATTTCACAATATGCCACTGACAATTTCTGTTCAAGATACAATTCTTCCTAGATAGAATAAAAAAGAAAGTACCTGCTCCTAAGGAGAGGACCAATACTTATGCAAACAAACATCTATAAACAGGAATTATTCACACTTCTCCATATTGAAAGCAATCTAGTTAGCTATCAATGTTAGTGTACTCTGACTTCAATTATGGAAACAAAACTCTTCCAGATTTATCATGGGGAAAAAAGTTGAAAAACTAGTTTTTAATTACACAGTCACAAGGGAAGAAATGAGTTCAATATTTCTGACAATTTCTGTGGATTTGAAAACCTTCACATACTGCATTTTTATTTGCTTTTCAAGGTTAGGTGTTCATTTTCTCAAAAGGAGCTCTGTTGCACTTTCCTATCTTGACAATAAAAAGAGGTACAGATTGAACCTCTCTAATGTGGAACACCCTCGTCCAGCAAACTCTGTAATCCAGCATGATTGCAGTTAGCCAGATGACCATTAATCAAGGGTGTGACCAAGTTTCATGTAGTCTCAAACAGTTAGTTTATAGCCAGCAGTCCTGGCTTTCAGTGTTCTGAGCTGTTGTTTAGCTCTAATTTACCCCTAAATGTCTTCTAAGAGCCCAGTAAGCAGTGGAAGTGTTAGTAATGTGGTAGAATATATTGACCTACTGTTGTACAGCAACTTCTCTCATCCAGCACCAGTCAGGTCCCAATGGTGCTGGACAAGAGAGGTTCAATATAGTTGATGAAAAACATACAAGAGTGGCGACACACAGAGCCTTTGTTATTAGAATATCAAAACCTAATGAAGAAATAAATGCAACATGGTCCAGTGAATGTGCACCTGGACGTAGATTCAGGACACAAATGTTATATCAAGTTTTGCCATTGGCCTCATGTGTAATCCTGGACATGTACCTTGGCATCATCCTTCTTCCCACCCTTTGGTGACTTCAAGCTGTTTAGGACAGGATTTGTCTCACTGTTTTTACTGTGCCTAAACACTACTTTATTACAAACACAACAGTAAGAGCAAAAACAAACAAAAAAAATCCAAATCAACAAGTCTCAGAGAGATAAATTGAACTGTGTAGGAATAAGTCTTCTGATACTCATAACTTTTTAGAAATAAGGAGTAACAACATGACCAATGTTCTCGCTAATATTTTTAGGTCCACGTGTGGAATAAATTGTTGTGTGTACCAAAAAAGTGGTGATGCGTGAAACATCACCTCCATACTGGTGCACACAACAAAACTCATTCCACACATGGAGAGTATACAGTGGGGTTGGGGCCGACGGCTCAGGACTGAAGCAGAGGGTTGGGCTGTATGTGTGAGCACTGGCAAGGTGTCTGACTGGGGATGCAGGCTCAGGGGTGGAGCCAAGGAGAGGGGTTTGGGATAGCAGTCTGATCACTGACTCCATGTGTGTGTGTGCACGCATTGAATACCTCAACTTTTTTCACATCATGTCACTAGGTTGAACTCCTCATTCAGTAAGGCTATGTTTAGAGGGCAGGTGCTATTTCGGGATAGCGTGGTATCCCAAAATAGCTGCCTGCATCTATGCAATGCACCCATTGTCCTGAAACAGTTTTTGAGATAACAAGCTTGCTATTCCAGCATCCCTGTACACCGCATCGCATGAGGAGTACAGGGATGCCTCAAAACACGGCTTTATTTTGACCTTATGGAACCACGTAGACATAGCCTAATAGTCCAAAGCTTTCACTGACCTCCTTGTTGATAACTTATCTGTAGAAACCCTTCTTCTTATGTTTTACATCTTTTGCCAATTGCAACTCCAACTGTACTTTGACCTTCCTGATCATGTGCCTCTCAAGCAATGTTTTTATATTCCTCTCTATTCATCTGTCCAAACTTCAACTACTTGTAAGCTTCCTTTTTGTGTTTAAACACACAGAAGATATTTCTGTTAAGCTACGCAGGTCGCCTGCCATATTTGATATTCATTCCACATGTTGGGATGCACTCTCCATAAGGCTTCTCTAAAGTAGGGGCAGGTCTCCCGGACTCTTCTGCCTCATATTAGCCTCCCAGGTACCCTGCCCATTAGTTCCCAGAACGTGGTTAACTCTGGCTTTCTGAGATCCATGGATCATATTCTGTTGCTCTTCTTTCTTCCTTTTGTTGGGATCCTAATTTCCATCACCTTATGGTCACTGCTGCCCAGGTTGCTACCTACTTCTGCTTCCCCTACCAATTCTTTCCTATTTGTGAGGAGCATGTCATGAGGAGCACATCCTCTAGTTGGAGCATCCAGCACTTGCACTGGGAGGTTATCCTCAACACTTTTCAAATCTTGTATTGAGCCCTTCAAAGAATTCCATTAGATAAGTAAGGCATGGTTTCCTTTTATAAAAGCCATACTGAGTCTTCCTCAACAATTCCGTTCTTTACTATAGTTTCAAACATTTTGCTCAACACTGAACTTAGATTTAGGCCTGTAATTGAAAAGATCACCTCTTTTTAAAACTGGCATCACATTAGCTATCCTCCAGTCATTCGGTACAGAAGGTGATTTAAAGGATAGGTTATAAACACCTCAGTCCGGGACAGCTCCTCAGATTTGTCACCCAAAAAAGAATACCTCAGGTTTGGGAATCTCCCTCACATCCTCAGCCATGAAGACCAATGCCAAAAAAATTAAGTTAGTTTTCCCCACAATGACCTTATCCTTGAGTGCTCCTTTAGCATCTTGATTGTATAGAGGCCCCACCAGCTGCTTAGCAGGCTTCCTGCTTCTAACATACTTTCAAAAATATTGAGGTTTTGGCATGTTTCTAGACTTCATTCACTAGCGTTTATGCTCCTTTTCATTTTCCTCAATAGAATTTAATTTTTTAAACAATGTCTTTATATGTCACTACCTCTTTCACTTGGTTGTTCAGGATGATGGCACTTTTTTTATTCTCTTACTGGTTTTTAATTTGAGGTACACGCTTAAAATACAAAACTAAACAGCCAGAATAACAAAAACAAAACATAGCCCAACCAACACTTTACACTAAAATAAATTAACTGAATTCATTTATTTTATTAAAATGAATTAAGGAAATTAGTTAAGAATGACTTGTATTCATGCAACCTAACAAAGCTCCATTTTGACAAGGGGTCTTAATGTTTGCCATTCAATGTACATATAATTTCTAACAATGTATTATTTTAGTTAAGCATGCATCTCATGGGACAGCATAGTGGGTTTTTTTGTGTTTGCTCCCCTAATGGCTTCTGCTGCCATGCAACACCTGCTTTGGACCTTCCACAGAATTTTGCCACTCTGTTTACAAACCCTTCTCATATTATTAGAACAGTATTCTTGGGTCTCTTCGTCCAAGAGACACTACATCACTTCTGAATGAGAATTTAAAATATCTTGCCTTTGCTTCACAATTACATCTCATTTTCTCTTCTTGTCTTTTTTTTTTTAAACTTTTCAACTTAACTATTCAACTTTAAAGCATTTTAGAATATTGTTTGAATTTTAAAAAGCAATAGTATAGTTAAATGGACTGTGAGTCTATAGCAGTGTACTCTGTAAGCTGTGCACTTGGGTGACTGCCCAGGAGATATTTAAATGCTGCCCAGCTAACTGGCAGAGTACCCACAGACACCCACAGCTGGCAGCATCTGCTTCTCCTCGGGGTGCACATCAGCACATGCCTTGGTATACATAAAATTTATTTCACACACAAATGAGGAAAAATAGAGGGAACATTGTTCTAGACTTTTGTTTCAAGAAAGAAACGCTTTGGACAAGTCTCTAGTAGAGCATACTATTGCATCCAAGGGTAGTATTAAACATCTCCCTTCTCCAATACCTTACTCTATGTGCTAGGGTTAATGGGTCATAACTTATTAAAAACTATTTCTCCTGAGTATACACAGTAAGGATACACTGGCTGACAATATTATGGAGGGACATTTGTGGTTCTATAGCAAAATTTGACACTTAAAACAAGAATTCAACCTCTTTGCTTGTTAGGTATAAAAATGCAATACCATCTTCAAAATTACAGCAATTAAAATTAGCTAAACATTAACAGTATTTCTCAACCAGGGGTATGTTTGTACCCTTAGTGGTACACTGAGGGGATACATCAACTCATCTACGTATTTGCCTAGTTTTACAACAGGCTACAGAAAAAAACACTAGTCAAGTTAGTACAATCTAAAAGTTCATTCAGACAATGACTTGTTTCTACTACCTCATATGCCTTACATTGAAATGTAAGTACAATATTTCTATTCCTATTCATTTAGTTGATAATAAGATGGGAGAAAGTCAGCAAGTTTTCAGTAGCAGTTTGTGATGGTTTTGTAAGCAGGTTGTTTTTAAGTGAGATGTAACTTGGTGGTGTGCAAAACAAATCTGACTCCTGAAAATGGTACAGTAATCTGGAAAGGCTGAATGGCACTTGTTTCAAGACCCCAGATCACCTTAAAACCATGTTTCCCAACTGGTGGTATGCTTACCTAGGAGAATGCAAGAAAAGGGGTTCTTTATACAAAAAGGTTGAGAAACACTGAACCCATAGATTTGCTTCTAAATCTCCTGAAATTGAGAGGGAGTACTTTAAAAAAAATTAGCAAGCAACTGTCAATACTTTAGATCCCACAGAATGATCATAAATAATAAGAAAACTCACTCAATTCTTAACATCTGAAAAAAAAGAAAAGGATGAATGGTCACATTCATTGAAGAACCCAATCTGCTGTTTGACTCATAAATGAAAACTTACTCATCAGCATAGTTGGCACAATCTCAAGAGATTGCTTGAAAATTAGCCACTGTCAAAGACTGCATTTACACTAAAAGATAAATTTGAATTTAAGGCCATTAGCTCGATATTACCAAACTGTCTTCACTGTAAAGACCATTAGCTCAATTTAAGGAGCACTAATATCGAGATTACAATATCACAGTTACCGGATGGGTATAGCATCAAGCTCCAATTCAGAAGTATGATTAAAGGTCAGTGTGGAAGCACCACGTCTTAAAAATCGAATTTATTAGCCTCCCGTGGTATCCCATATGTAATCCACAATGCCCCTCTCACTCCTATGCTCTGGCCGCTGCTCTCCAGTTAATTAGGTAACAGGGAGAGTGTGTATTTCAAAGCAGGAGCAGGAAGCCTCTGGCTGTGGGCTCATATTTGTATGAGAGCCTGAAAATGTCTCTTTCTTTCTTTGCTATTAGCGCTGTGGGCACATCCACCCATTGCAAACAGACCCTGAAAGGAGTTCTTGGTTCTGTCTCTACAGTTGGTATTTTTTTCTGTGCTGCCCAGTGCCAGCCACTGCCCCACCACACCATGTGACAGCTACTTCAATATTCCAAGTGGCTTTGCAGCTGCAGACCACAGCACCCCCCCATACCCCACCAACATATTTCTGGGGGCTTGCTGTCCATTGCAGACACCTGGTGGTTTTATATTTTGGTTACCAAACCTTTTTGCTAGCATCTCCTATCTGTATTCATGCTTTGACCCCCTCAGAAATGCTGGGGGGGAAGGGAGCTAGTTGAGATTCCTGTTTGGCTGTGTCTACACTAGCACCCCCCTTTTGAAAGGGGATGCTAATGAGACAGTTTGGGATATGCTAATGAGGCACTGCAATGAACAGGCAGCACCTCATTAGCGTAATGGCAGACGCAGTACTTCAAAAGTGCTGTTTTTGATCACGTGCAGCTTGTCTACATGGGGTCCTTTTCAAAAGGACCCCGCACACTTTGAAATCCCCTTATTCCTATAAACAAATAGGAATAAGGGGATTTCAATGTGTGAGGTCCTTTCGAAAAGAACCTCATGAAGATGAGCCACATGTGATGGAAAGCAGCACTTTTGAAGTGCTGCAGCCACCATTATGCTAATTAGGTGCTACATATTCATCAGAGTGCTTCATTAGTGTACCCCTAAGTGTCTCATTAGCATCTCCCTTTCAAAAAAGGGGTGCAAGTGTAGACACAGCCTTTGTATTACAAGTTCAGTGTACGATATTTCACTGCCATCACCTTTGTTGGCAATACCTGTGTAGCGAAGGGGAAAGTCCAAAATTCTTTCTTGAAAAACTTTTATATCCTCTTTCTCCCAACTTTGAAAATAAAGTCCAGGCCCCTGTATTATTTTCAAGGATCACATGAAAGAATGAGAGGTGGGGCACTCAGTGGATGGCCAGCTGAGAACACAGTCATTGCACAGAAGCCTTACAGTGTACCAGAAAAGAGAAGTTACTCACCGTAGTAACGGTGGTTCTTCGAGATGTGTCCCCGTGTGTGCTCCACAATAGGTGTCGGGCTCGCCCGGCGCCGCAGATCGGAAATCTTCCAGCAGTTTTTCCTGGATCGCGCATGCGCCGTCGCGCGCTGCCCCCGGCCGCGTGCGCGATCCGGTCCCTGCCAGTTCCTTGACCAACCGCCTCGGATGCTCCTGAAAAACACTAGACAGAGATCCGAAGCGGGGAGGATGGGCGGGTGGTGGAGCACCCACGGGGACACATCTCGAAGAATCACCGTTACTACAGTGAGTAACTTCTCTTTCTTCTTCTAGTGTCCCCGTGGGTGCTCCACAATAGGTGACTACCCAGCAGTAACCCAAGTAAGGAGGTGGGTAATCAGTTTATGTGCAGCTTGCCCCCGAGAGGACTGCTGTCGACAGACGGTATCCTCTTCGAATACCCGAGGCAGGGCATAATGCTCGGCGAAGGTGTTGTAGGATGACCAGGTCACTGCTCTACAGATGTCTTTTAATGCGATGCCCTTGAAGAAGGCTGTTGACGCCGCCACCGCCCTGGTGGAGTGAGCCCTGGGCGGGGCCAGCAAAGGAGCATTTTGAAGCTCGTAACACATTTTTATACACGACACAATGTGCTTAGAGATTCTCTGTGAAGAGAGACCTTCTCCTTTGGGCTGGGAGAGAGAGACTAAGAGCCTGTCCGTTTTCCGGAAGGACTTAGTTCTGTTTATGTAGAAGGCCAATGCCCTCCTCACATCCAGGAGATGCAGGCGTGCCTCCTTGCCAGAGCTGTGAGGCTTCCGGTAAAAGGAGGGTAAAACTATTGGCCCGTTAAGATTGGACTCCGAAGAGACTTTTGGAACAAAGGCTGGGTGCAGCCTTAAGGTTACCGCCTCCTTTGAGGATACTGTGCAGTGCGGCGTTGCCATCACTGCCACGAGCTCACTCACCCTGCGGGCTGACGTAGTTGCAAGAAGGAAGGTAGTTTTGTTTTGTTTTTTTTATCGTAAGGAGACGTATGGGAACTGTGGCTAGTGGTTCAAAAGGTGGACCTGATAGCGTGCTGAGCACCAAGTCCAAATTCCACGATGGTGGAAGCGGTTTCCGAGGGGGGTACAGGTTTACCAGCCCCTTCAAGAACCTGGTAACGATAGGATGGGCGAATACTGTGGGCCCTTCCTCTGTATGCCAAAAGGCTGATATAGCAGCAAGGTGGACCTTTAGCGAGGATAGAGAAAGCCCGCCTCTCGAGGTCCAGTAAGTATTCTAGTATTACAGGTATAGGAACGTCAAGGGGAGCTAACTGCTTGGCGGAACACCAGGCTGTGAATCGAGTCCGTTTCTGCTTGTAAGTCCTCCTGGTGGAGGTCCTTCGGCTACATTCCAGGACTTGTTGTACTCCCTCCGTACACGTGCTCTGTAAAGAGCTGAGCCATGGATTAGCCATGCTTGTAGGTGCAGACCCTGACGGTGCGGGTGCACTAAGGACCCCTGAGCCTGCGTGAGTAAGTCCAGCGCCACTGGTAGAGGGAGCGGTGGGCGGTCCGACATGCGCAAAAGCAAGGGAAGCCATTGCTGCCGATCCCAAGCGGGATTATGAGTATCATGCGAGCTCTCTCCCTTCTGGCTTTGTGCAAGACCTTGTGGCAAACAGATCGATCTGGGGAAACCCCCATGTACGAAAAATGCGCTGTAGCAGATCGGAGCGGATCTGCCATTCGTGCGTGATTGCGAAGCGCCTGCTCAGCTGATCTGCTGTCACGGTGCGAGAGCCCGGCAAGTACGAGGCTTTCAACGTTATGTTGTTGGTGATGCACCAATTCTACAATTGGACTGCTTCCGCACATAGGGCACGGGATCGTGCTCCTCCTTGTCGATTGATGTGAAACATAGTGGAGGTATTGTTGGTATTGAATCCCGACTACTTTGCCATGTAGGTAATCTCGAAAATGTTTGCAGGCGTTGAACACTGCTCTGAGCTCCAGCATGGTTATGTGCAGCGTCTGTTCCGCAGGGGACCATAGCCCGTGCGTTACCTTGTCACTGATGCGCGCTCCCCATCCTATGTGGGAGGCGTCGGTAGTAAGAAAAATAGAAATTTGTGGTTGGTGAAAAAGGCACCCCCACTAGCAGATTCTCAGGGTTTTCCCACCATGCCAGGGATCTGCGCACCTCTGTTGTGGGCGACACCACCCTGTGGACAGTGTGGGATGCCGGTTTGTAAACGCTCGCCAGCCAATGCTGCAGGCTTCACATGTGCAACCTGGCATTCTCTACCACAAACGTTGCGGCCGCCATGTGGCCCAGCAGCTGTAAGCACGTTAAGACCGGCACCGTGGGGCTGTATGCGATGACTTGCACCAGCGAACTGATGGCGCGGAAGCGGGCGTCGGGTAGGTACACCCTTGCTGTGATAGATTTTGTGTGCGCCCCTATGAACTCTATATGTTGTGTGGGTTCGGACTTTGACTTTGCGAGGTTGATGACTAGGCCCAGCGAAGAAAAACGTGTCCGTTGTGACGTGTATCATGCGTGAGACCTCTGCCTTCGAGGCCCCTTTTAGCAGGCAGTCACCCAGATATGAGAAAAATAAACACCCCCTGTCTGTGCAGGTAGGCTGACACCACTGCCAGGGTTTTGGTAAAGACTCTGGGGGCCGAGGAGAGGCCAAACGGAAGAACACTGTGCTGGAAGCGCTCCTGGCCGACCGTGAAGCGGAGGAAGTGTCTGTGTGCCGGGTGGATTGTTATATGAAAGTAAGCATCTCGTAAGTCGAGTGCTGCAACCCAGTCTCCATCGTCCAGTGCTGTGAGTATCAAGACAACTGTGATCATCCAAAAACGTTGCTTGCGCAAGTAACGGTTGAGGCCCCGAAGATCTAAGATGGGCCTCCAGTCTCCTGTTTTCTTCTCTGGTAGGAAGTAGCGTGAATAAAAACCTTCCCCTAGAATTATTCCGACGCTCTTTCCACCTCCCCTATGAACATAAGGTGATTCACCTTCTGCTTGAGCCTCGCCTCGTGGCAGCGTCCCTGAGGTGAGGCCTGGCGGGAGGCTTCGTCAGTGAAAGCGACTGGAAAGGGATCGCGTAACCCGTGGCTATGATCTCCAGCACCCATTTGTCTGTGGTGATCTTTTGCCACTGGGAGTGGAACGGTCTGAGGCGATGATGGAACATGAGATGAGAGTGGCATTGAGCGAGGGTATTGATAGTGCAGCCCCCGACGTACCTGTCAAACTTGTTGCCTTTGGGCCTGACCCGAGGGCGTACGGCTTTGTTGAGAACGTCGCCTAGGAGTTCTGTACTGTTGCTGCTGTTGATAGCGCCCTTGGCCGTAGCCCCGTTGATATTGACCACGCTGTGGTTGTAAGCGTAGCGTCTTTGCCGAGGATAAAATTTTTCCCTCCTGTATGGGGGAGTATAAATGCCCAAGGTTCTAAGTGTAGCACTCGAGTCCTTACTGCAGTGAGGGACCGAGTCAGTTGAGTCTGCAAACAGCTTTTATGTATCAAAGGGAAGGTCCACGATCTTCGCCTGTAGGTCCCTCGGGATACCCGACGTCTGGGGCCAGGATTCTCTACGCATGACCACTGCTGTAGCCATTGAACATGCCACCGTGTCCGCCACGTCCAGCGCAATCTGGACTCCCATCCGCGATGCTGCGTAGCCCTCTTGAATAATCGCGTTTAACACCAGCTTTTTGTCTTCCGGAAGTGAATCCATGAGGGGAGTAAGCCTGGAGTAATTATCAAAATTATGGTTTGCTAGGTGTGCCCATAATTTGCCACTCTCAATAGCAGGGTAGAAGAGGAGTATACCTTCCTGCCAAACAGCTCTAGCTTCTTAGCATCTTTGTCCGATCCCCCCAGTCTGTACTGAGAAGCCTTTGACCTCTGCTGGAACGACTCGACCACCAAAGAATTTGGTTGTGGGTGACTGAAGAGGAACTCCATGCCCTTTGCCAGGACAAAGTACTTCTTATCCGCTCTCTTGTTCGTAGGCGGAACAGAGGCCAGAGTCTGCCATATAGTAATGGCTGACTCCAGAATGGCTTCGTCCAGTGGAATAGCAATTTTGGACGAAGCTGGGGGTCTCAAATTTTCCAGGAGTTTGCGATGTTTCTCCTGCACCTCTGCCATTTGAATGTCTTGCATGAAAGCCACCCTTTCAAACAGCTCCTGAAACTGTTTAAGGTCATCCGGGTGAGAGACATCCCCAGGGGCCATGGCCTCATCTGGGGAGGATGAGGAGGAACCACTAGGGTAAACCTCCCTCGAACCCTCGGGCTCCTGCAGATGATGAGACACTTGCTTGCTGGAGGATTGTGAAGGAAAGTCTCAGGGTTCTAAAATTAACTCCCCTTGAGACAACTGTGTTTCCATCCCCGATCGGGAGTATTGAGCGGCTGGGGGGGGACTTGCCCCTGGGTGTAGGCCTGTGGTGTCTGTGTCCAGCATGATAAGGACGACCATGGCAGGATGGGCAAAGGTCCGGGGATGGAGACCTAGACCACTCACGGGGTGTGTACCCCCAACGTCTGGGAGAGCGAGACCTCTGTGGTGACACAGATAGAGATGAAACTGGCTTGTGATAGTACTCCAGGGGATCCAATCCCAGAAATGGTGAAGGTGGCCCAAGCCATGGTGACATTGGTTGGAGGAATGGAGAAGGAGGTTCCGGATGGGCCGGTGGAGACACAGGCCTTCGGTGCAGTGTGTGTATCACAGGGGGAGGGCTTGGTGCTAACAGCAGCGCAGCCCTGTCCGGAGATGGACTGCGGTGCTGGGCTTTTGATTTTGCCTTGCCCCTCCCCTGGAGGGCCGGCACCGCCCCCTTCCGTGCCGGGGATCTCGGCCCCGCTGTCAGCGCCGTGCTCGGCACCGTCAGCTGCGGTGCCGCGCGGGTATCCTCCTCCGGTGCCTGCAGGCTCCATGTCTGGCGTCCTTGCACCGTTGGTGCTGCGGGGGCTGGTGCCGCCTGTGGCGGTGCCGCTGGGTCCGGCGCTTGCGTCGCTGACGCTCTAGGCGCCGCACGTGCCGGCTGTTGTATAACCAGAGGCTCAGCCTCTGCCACTTGCGCTGCCGCTTGCCTGAGTATGCGGCTGGGGGCTGTGTGCTCCGCTCATCCTGCTCGCTGCAAACGCTGTCAAGGATTGAGCCAGGGAGAGTTTCCTCCATTTCTGCACTGAGGGGGTCAGAGAAAACTGCCCTCCTCTTATGCAACCCAGAGGGCCCTTCCGGGTGAGGCTTCTCCGGCAAGTCCAGCTGGAGAGCCTTATCAACAAGAGCATTTTACGCCTCATCCGCTCTGTCCTTCCTGGCCCTGGCTGTGAGCTTAGCACAGTGAGAACACTTCTGGGTAGCCTGTGATTCCCCCAGGCATCAGATGCATTCACTATGCCCCACGGAGGCCAGCATAGCTTCACAGCATGACTCACACTTTTTAAAACCTGAAGAGGCCATTAGGGTGAGTCCTTTACTGTTAATAGGGTACTTAGCACTTAATCCGTGCCTTTCCACCCCAAATAGTGATCACTGGCCTGCGGGGCAGTGGGCAGCCTAAATGGCCTTCACAGCCGCTCTTCTCTTCTCCGCTCCTCTCTCTTTTTTTTTTTTTTTTTTTGCTGATATTCTCTTTGTCTTTGCTTTCTCTCTTTTTTTCTTTTCTTAATAACCAAAAACAACAAATGACACGTAGAAAAAAGCCACTATTTAATCTGACTCTGGCCTTAGCCTGAGTAGATTCCGTCTGCAGCCGATGGCGGTTGAGAAGGAACTGGCGGGGACCGGATTGCGCACGCAGCCGGGGGCGCGCAGGGGGGCAGCGCGCGCTGGCGCATGTGCGATCCAGGAGAAACTGCTGGAAGATTTCTGATCTGCGGCGCCAGGCGAGCCCGACACCTATTGTGGAGCACCCACGGGGACACTCGAAGAAGCAGCCAAACACTCTCCCCTCAGCAACACTCTTTTTTCCAAAACACTTTCCTATCTTCTTTTTCTTCAAGCATTTCGGGGTCCCTGTACTATTTTCAATAAAAGTCAAAAATCTTTTCTCCTAGACTTTTCTATCTTTCTTCTAACTTTGAGAGTACAGTCAGCAGCCAATCCCAGGAGGGGGAACACTCAGTGGATGGCCACTTGAGAATTCAGCTACAGAAGAAAGACATTTCTGTAAACCTTTTTTGCCATTTGTGTGGATGCCCTACTTTTCCTTCCTTTCAATAGCAAAAATGGACATTTGCTTCGCACAGGAGGGGAATGAGGAAAATGCAATGTGGGAAGATGATGTCAAAGACCAGCAAGCACACCCAGAATGCTATGTGGATGAGGGAACTGTTGGTTAGGTTTCCACAATGCAACACTGCAACAGTCTATGTTTGCCAATTTGAGTATGACAGCAATGAGTCAACTTTGTGAGGAGCACATGGGAGATGAGGATGGTCAACTTCGAACTTAGTAATTCCAGAATTACAAAATCGATATTAATAAAGCCAAATTTATCTTGTAGTGTAGACACAGCCAAAATGGTTATCATCTCCTTTTTGCCTCAATGGCATGAAGAATACCTGCCTTTCCAAAAAATGGCTACTGCCTCCATTCACCTCAGCGTTCCTCATTCCATACAGCACAGAGTTGCAGCATCCAACACACTCCCTGTTTGCCACATGTGGAGAAAAGGGAAGCAGAGTGACGCGAAATGTGGACACATGGGACACCCCTCTCTTCGCTCTGCACACGCGCCCCACCACCTGGTGGGACAAGTGCATGTCAGCAGCAGCAGCAGAGGCTGCACCTCTGGTCCTGGCGGGCTCCAGACGCAGGATGGCTAGAGAGGCCCAGCTCACATGGTGTGACTTCAGCTCTCGGGGGGGGGGGGGGGGGGGGCGGTCCTGTGGCAATTGGTTAAATTTCTTCTGAACACCACTGGCTCATAGGTTTAACTATCTTGCAGAGGGCAGCTTGGTGTCAATCATTTGGGAACAACAGGAAGAGGGCCCAGTTTGAAAGAGGAATATTCTTCATGAGTTTCTTTAGAGAAGATTTTGTTGCTCAGCTTACGCATTAACTTTTATTTTTTTTAAAAAAATATCAAGAAAGGAATATGAATCCTAAATATTTCTTTTTAAAATCTACCCTATCTATCAAACATTCTCAAGCACAATTTAAAAGTCATGCTCTATATCTTGAGATTAGACACCTTATTAAAACATTATTTCATTTCTTTCTCAGTGAGTAGTCGTGTGCAAATGTTCAAATTACTTTTGGAAACTAAGAAATTTACCAGACAAAAAGCTACAGTAAGTTTGAGAAAATATATCAGTAATTTAAGGTAAAATGAGTGAAAAAGATGGGACTTTAAAAAAAAAAAAACGTAACAAACCAAACATGTTGAAGTGTGCTAGTGAACGGTTTAAGAACAAAAACAACCTCTCCTGGGGTTTGGGGTAGAATCCAGCTTTTTTACTTCAATTTAATCTAAACAGACTATAAACACTAAAATTCTCCCTCATAATCATATGGGTATCACAGAAAAGCATCTACGGCAGAGTTAGGGTTGTCTGTATATCCTGAGAGCATAGGTCTTTAGCTTAACACTGTTTGGAGTTCATTTAAATTTTAGCCTTTAATGCTGTATTTGCTGATCTGGTTTTCGGGATAAATTATAACATCTTTGCCCATTACATTTTTTTGGCTAGAAATAATTTAGAATGTTGAGTTCTTTTAAAATAGACTTTTCTTAAACTAGTATTTAACTTACCGAAGAAAAAAGTTGCGGACCTAATATTTTTACAGTGTTGTATACTATGGCTTATTAATTTACAAAATAATACTTCTCTACATATTTTTATGTTCAATAACTTAGATAAAAATAGTCTTACTCTTTCTCTGCATCGCCTTCACTTTCTTCAGCATGATCAAAGCTCCAACTATTTTTATAACCGCCATCTCTCTTGGATTGCGATCTATCCAACGCTGAAAAAAGAACAAGTTAAGTCTTGATTTCAAGCTAGGTCACAAACCAATATAAAACTAGAAGAGTGAAGTAGCATGGTACTCTCTACCTTGTATTTAGTTGATACAATCATTCAAGTATCATTTGACAAAATAAGGTTAGTGATTGCAGCACTGAGTTATTTTTAGAACACGTACAAAAACATACTGACATCTTTCAGCATGTTGATTGAATCTCACATTCCAGAATTAGTTTTAAAAAAGGCAGAAGCACTGTGCTTCTGTAACAAGCTGCACACAACACCATACATTGTTATTAAAAGATTGCTAATTGACACAGAAAAAGACAACTGCATACCTCTGACTAGACTAATCTGCCATTCTACTGCTAACATTCACACTTTCCAAGTTTCCTCCTTTGATATACACGGTATACCAAAGCTTGCGCCAGTCTCTCTGCAGGTTTACTCCTTGTCAGCCTATACCTCAACCGCACAAACATACCATAGGCTTTTTTACCTACATTGGCAAGTTTTTCCACTCAGGGGTGTGAAAAATCACCCCTAAGTGCAGCAAGTTTCAGCACATGAACATATCAGTGTAGACAGGCTCTCAATGCTAGGAGCCATGTTCCCAGCATTGGAACCCAGGCCTCTCATGGAGGTGGTTGTTCTTAAGCTCTGGAAACAACAAAAGGCATATGACTGACCCATGATGATAACCCTACTAAATTTTAAGACCTCTCCCTTAGCATTGGTGCCAGGACCATATTATCACAATAAAGTTGCAAGTGTAGACATCCTTCATTCACTTTTCCAGTTGGATTTTTCAAATCAACCACTGCTTTACTTAAATAATCTAGCAGGTGAAACCTTCTAGGTTCAATGCTCCATTAAGGCTTTCAACTTCCATCTCTAGCTAGAAACCTAACAGCCAAACAAAACTTCCATAGTAACCTCATATGCTTTTATATCAACTATTTCCACAGATCACTGCATCCGGTTGTCACACATTTCATGCATTTGGAAGGTTATTCTGCTTTAAATATTGCACTTGTCAGTTTGGGAATGTGATTCCTTATGAGTATTTGCTGGGGACGGAAATGAAAGTTTACCAAGTGTTATAAATAACTTGAAGGTGAAAAGGAATGAATAAGTCTTTCCCTTTACTTTGCTATTTCTCCGATTTTAATGTTTTGGGTAAATGGTCTGTGGGCTTCCATGATCTTGCCTGAGACTCAACCTATTTTACTTTGTCAATTTTCTGGGGAACAATTCAAGAATTTTGAAGCAATGATTGACACGACTGTCTTAATAAAGGTAGTCTCTACCATGTGTTTTTTATGCGCTTATGCAGCTGTTTCCCATACTTCCTATTTCATACTACCTCAGCCTATATACTTAGTTAAATAAGCATACGTTTGATTTCACAATAACCCACAGCACTTACATATTTTTAAAGGGAGCAGTTACCTGATGTCAAATCAGTAAGCTGAGGTGAACTGTTTCTTTGGAAGCAACAAATCTGTGATTACAGTACCACAGACCCCCACACTGACGTGGAGGTTGCATTCTTGGCAACCTCACACAAGCTGAATTTTCAGGTAACTCAGGCAGTTACCCTTGAGTGGTGGGGAGCCGGGAACCATGTGACAGCCTGGCTTCCAGCTGTCCTCTGCTGGCAGGACCCAACAAACTGACCAGCGATGTGCTCATCAGTGTCCCGAGTCCTGCCGGTGGAGGGAAGCCAGGAGCCAGGCTGCCGCTGCTGACAGCAGCAGCTGCCATTCCAGACAGGAGCAGGAAACCACTCCTGTCAGGGGTGGGAAGAGTCAGGCTGCCACCGCTGACAGAAACAATTTCCATGCTCTTGTCATGGACAGCAGTCATGTTAACCCAAGACAAGCGCAACTCAGTTGCATGTATCTCGGGGGTTTACTGTAAACTCTTTCATATCCAGCAGCCCTGGGACCAGGAAGTTGCTGGATATTCAAATATTTGGGATAACAGGGAGGTATACTTAGCAATGCATAACAATAAGAAAAACAAAAATGTATGCAGAGTACTTTATTTACCAACAACAGTAGTATTGTACACTGTAAACTTTACACTGTATTTGCTGTATTTATTTGTATTTACCTTCACTTTACTTTACTTACAGAAAACATAACTAAAATTTACTTATGGTTAAAATGCTGGTTATTTGGGAGTACCAGATAATAGAATGCCAGATATGGAAGAGTTTACTGTAGAACGAGTGTCCCCGTGGACCAAGGTATCAATACTCCAAGGAGATGCTCAGGGGTCTTGAAGGTTTGAAACATGCCAGTTACTAACTTGCAGAATGACTGAGAGGCCTCGGGGGAGTCTCTGTGGTGGCCCATGGCCAGTCACACTGGGAGGCTGACCTATAGAAGGCACAAAAGCTTCCTTCTACTAAGAACAGATGACAGTGAGGTGCTTCAAAACCTGGTGTGCTCCTGGAAAGCATAACAATAACAACTAGCAGGATTAGCTAACCAGCCTAACTCTTGTTTTCAGTGGGATGTCAGTACTTCAAAATCCCACTATATTAAAAAACACAGACCACGGTGACTAGAAAGTAAATGACTCAATTCAAACTAACCACAGTTAATGTTTCCTTTATTTACTAAATCAGTTGGTTTTAAATGCAAAATACATTTTGATAGACTTGATGTAATCAACATATTTAAGAAAGTTAATTGTGAACACTTTCATGAACACAACAAATCAGGCATGATATAAATAGTGGATAATAGCCCACAACTACGTATATGGACAATAGCCCACAAGTAAGCATATGGATGGTCAACAGGTGATTTTTAGGTATACTGATATTAGAAATTATTCCTCCAAATACATGCATTCAAAGTACTTTTCCTGAGTCTCTTGTTTTATGAAGGGCTGATCTTCTAGTCAGGGAAAAGAAATTGTAATAATGTTAGGAGCTGGGTGAAGCATTACAAGTGAATTAAAAATCTCACTGAGATTTATGGGAATACACCCCTTAAATCACTTGCAAGTTTAAAAAAAAGGGGGGGGAGGGGTCACAAGCCCCCACCTAAGATTACAGGCTTATGTGAACTCATCCAGGAGTTTGGAGTCTATGGGCAGAGAGTCTTTGCTGAGTATTGTTTCAGACAAGGCTTATTTTTCTGCCCCAACACTGCAGAATGGAATTCCGGCACCTTTTTACCCAGCACCACCATTTTGGCAGGTGGCCGAGCTATGCTCCCCATAAGGGGTAGCGAGGGGGGCGGGGGGGGGTAGCAAAATGCAGCTAAGAGCTGCACATGTGGCGCGCCCCTCCCCCCTCACATGTGGGGGTCCAGCTGGGATCTGTGCGACTTGTCAGGTCCTAGAGTGGCTACTGTGCTCCATCTGGGAGCCATGCAGCTACTGCCATTTGCTGCTGCCCCAGCAGTGGTGGCCTGGTGCCATGTGTGCTGCTTCAGCATCCGTGGCTGGGTGCTGATTCAGAACCTTGCAAAGCCTTGAGGCACGGTATAGCACCTGCAGCTCAGCCCAGGAGGCCTGGCGTGGCCCTGGAGGGCTGGTGCAACACTTCATCCCCAGCTCCACGGGCGACTCTGGTGAGTCAGGTTGAATTACAGGGGTGGGCTGGGCTGGGGTTGCCTGGTTCAGGGGGTCCTGGTTCTGGGGCAAGGCAGTGATGCAGAGCGGGGGTGGGGGGGTGGGTGACCCTGGTTCTCAGGGAGAAGGAGGAGGAGGAGGAGGGCATTGATTGAGAGCTGAGAAGGGGTTCGGGGTGACTGGTTCTGCCTGCTTTTGAGGGTTTCTGGTTCTGAGGGAGGGGAGGGGCATTGGTTTAGAGTTGGGAGGGACTCTGGAGGTAGGGAGCATTCATTTAAAGCGGAGGGGGGTTGAAGCCTGGAGGCAGTCTGGGGCTGGGGGGGGGGGGGGGGGGTTAAACTACCTGGGGTTGAGGGGGGAGGTTTGGGGCTTGAGTTCCGCCACCTTTTTTTTCTAGAAAAAAGCACTGGTTTTAGATAAGGGATCCTGGTCGGGAACACTGAACTAGAGAGCACCAGAGACTACCTGAATAAACTTCAAGCAGAAGTTTAAGTATAGCATGAATCTGAGTGAAGCCTAAGAAGAAATTTTTGGACAGAGTGGTTGGTGGCTGACAGGAGGACATGGAGAAGTTTGGCCTATTTAAAAAAAAAAATCTTACTTTTGTGTTTCTTCCCTGCATTCAGAGAAACAGAACTTTGCACACTGTAAATAAACCTGGTTGCAAAGAAAATGTTAGAATCCTTCCATTTCTGCTTCCAACTACATTAACCTACAGTACCCAAACTTTAACTACCATACAGATCGACAAGGGGTAACATGCTGCTTACATACAAAATGCACACTATAAAAAGGAAATAAAAAATGACCAGTTTGAAAATCACTCATTGGTTGATAGCCTTTTACATAACTATCCTCCAAAAATTTAAAAATATATTCTTAGAAATCAGGATTCAAGCATGGACAGAAAAGAGTTAAATGTGCATCTCTAGAAATCTAATATTATGCAATTCCCTGCTCCTACAGGGAGAAAGAAAGTTTATGGGGTTTCATAAGACAACCTATGCATTTTCTTCCCCTCCTCCTTCTCTTTCAATGTGTGCCAAAAATGGAACAGTATGAAAATAATGTAGAGAGAAGTAGAGTTAAGAAGTCATTTTAAACAAGAGGCTATGTAACTACCATCTTTAGTATGGATTTTGGGAGCAACAATCAGCAGGTAATGTTAATCTTATCAGGTCTGAAATTATGAGAACCACAGGAAGTATAAAGGTTTTAGACTCTAAGCAAAGGTTGTCTTTGTAACAAGAGAGTCACAGCGAATTTTTGCATCTGAATTGCAGACTTCTGATTGCAGACCCACTTATGAACTGCAGGATCCATCACAGCCTTCATCAAAAAAGCCAAGCTTGTGCAATTACATACACAGTAACAGCAATAATCAAACTGCACATCTATTTTTAGAAACTGCAGAAAAGCAGTTAGGTACAAAACAGGATTTAAAAACCTAGCTTAAGTACCAGCAAAAGCAGCAACTACAAGTGTACCATAGTTTTCCAGCAGAGCATATCAAAATCAACTATTTAAAAATATTTTTCTTTATTTTTAAATCACTAAAATACCGGATGCCTCATTAAAAATAACAATTGCAATTAAATCTTATTACAAATATGCTATACATACACTTAGTTTCATAAAAATGTATTAATGGCTCTCATCTGTCCAGCCTGACTACCAGATCTTGCTTCTTGAAAGCTCTGGATTTTCAATTTATTTCTCAGCAGACTAAAAAGTAACACATGCCACAGGCTGGACAGAATGTTTTTCATTTTGTGCTTATGTGGCGGTGGACCCTGGCCATGCGCAGCTGAGCAATTAGTTAAAACACTATATAGGAAAGGACAGAGGCAGCATAGAAAGGAATAGTGGATTGGTCTATAAAGAAAACGGGAAGACTTTATTCATCAGAGACAAAATTTCCTATATTCCTCCACACTGTTGCCATAAAAAAACCTGCCATGGCTTCTGGGTATAGGAGACCCCCATCCAGGAATATTTTGAAAAAATTTGCTCCTTGGTTTAAAAAAAAAAAAAAAAAAAGAGGAAAAAAAATAGTGTGTAAGCAGTGCAAGATGACAATGCAGGGTCTGGTTGCAAGAATGAAGCATCATGAGAAAAACTGCTTATTGTGAGAAAATGATGTGAATATGGAAGAGTGGATCAACTAGTTAGTATCTTAAATAATTCACTTTGTAATGCATCATTCTTTAAGACTATCTCCAACCTTTAGTGTAAGTGTGATTTAACAAGAAAATTCCCAAGCTGTTTGCTGCGTTGGATGTTGCTGAGTGGGGGAAGCTTATCCAATCCTTACAGCTTATTTATTTAGTTAACTAGGTTTAGAATCTATCACTCAAGTGTGCACTACAGAAAGTTGCAGGAGGGAAACAGAGTTGCCAGTTACCACGATCATTTTCTTATTCATAATACTTGCCCCTGATTTTGGAACACTGTGGCCACAGACCATAATGATGATGCCGTAAGTCTATTTCCTCTTTTACTTCAACATAACTCAGCTTTGTCAAGAGACCCCTTCTCTGTACTTGTTTTCTTTAAAAACAAACAAAAAAACACAGAAGTGCCAGTGATTTGAATGGGGCTCACTCCAAAATTAAGGGCACTATAAGCGCAGCCAGTCTTAGCTTTTTTTGGTAACTTTCTTTATATCAATTTTGCGGCTTTCTTCCCCTGATTTAAATCAATTCACCATTTGTCCCCAAAAGTTTTATATTTTTAATGGTGTTGCACAGTGATGTCCATTGCTGCCTCATTCATTACTGCAATAAAAGTGGTGGTTACGGTTTCCATGTCTTCCTTTAGAGAAAGCAGCGGAGCAAATTTTCCACTGATTATGGAAAGGAATGACTTTGCAAAGCTTCTAAGTCAGGGTGTCCAACTTGAGGCCCACAGGCCAGAAATTGACCTGCTGGACTGGCAATGGATCCATTTTTACATGTCGGCTGTGAGGCTTCAAAATTAGAGACAGCAAACAGTGGGAGCTGTGGCAGTTGCCTTTTGTTGCTAGTGGCAGGTGGACACATAGCACAAGGAAGCCTGCAGGGGGCATAACAGCAGGAGGTGGGAGACTGGGACATGACAGCTTCTACCTCGGCCTGGACTCCACTCCTCCCGCCATCACAGGAGCCCGGGTCTTGCGGTGAGTCACACACCCAGTCCCAGCTCATCTACTTTGCTGTTGTTCCCCACTTGTGGGTGGAGGGGGATTGAACGGCTCCAGCCCCACATGTTGGAGTGCCGGCCGAGGGGTAACAAAGCCCCATGGACTACAGCGGACAGTGCTGTCTGTCCCTGCCCTCCATGGGGCTCCTCCCCACTTAACAACCAGGAGGGATTTACCTCCAGCTCTGAAGAGCTGCTCCCTGCGTCTCCCCTTTGCACTGCTGGGGCCACGCCATGCCAGGTCACAGCACAGGTGGTTTAAAGCTGCACGGGGGTAGGGCTGGGGCTGCAGGGATTTAAGGCTGAAGGGTGTTTGAGGCTGAGGACAGCTTAATGCTGAGAGTGGTCTGGGACTGCAGGGGTTGTGGTGGTGGTTGTTCGGCACTATTTTGTGTTCGGCCCCCAGAACATGTAAAAAATTGCTGTGTGGTCCCCCAAGAAAAAGGGTTGGACAACCTTGTTCTAAATCAAAACTTGATTCTGGTGAATTTTGGCCTGATGACTTTCCTTACCCTTCGCCAAAAGCTTAGCAATACAGTATCAGCAACAGGGAGACAGACAGTGTAATAGTTATAATGTATGGAAAATACTGCATAATTCATCAAATCACTAAGACAGTAATATTAATAAATGTACACTAAGCAATATATAATTTCTATCAGCACCAAAACTTCAAGTTCAGCAAAAGCAGGGTCTAGTATATCACACTATTGTGCCTGACAGTTAACATGCTCAACCAAGACTTTCATCAGCTGCATAGCTCTTATATCTAGCTGTTGAAAATGTCAGCAGACAGCTGCTCCACTGCCACAGAAACTTTCCTCTTACAAATGTGGAGGACATGACAGCCTGCTACAACTATGGGGATATTTTCTCACTGAAATCCAGCCTTACAGCATCCCTTCAATCTATCAAAAGCATATCACTGATCCATTGTGCTAATCACTATGCACAAGTGGGCCACATTCACATAGTATATAATATCAGTGCTCACATATAATAGCTTGGGCAGTTCTATGTTGATGATTACTGCAAGACAATTGTAAATCCCGGAGCTCAGTGCTTAAAGTAGCTTGAAAAAAGCACTGAGGGAGTGAGCAGGGAAAAATCTACGATTATTCCAACTGAAATAAATAAATGTTCATGAACTTGCTAAAAGTGCACAGTGACTCAATTCCATTGTAATTCTTTTTTGTCAGGACTGTGACTCCTTGTGATGCTGCCCACTTTAAGTCTTGCCTGAGCTGGACCACTGAACAACTGCAGCAACTGCAATGTGTCCTTCTGCAGGCTATCATGACGTAATACAGGGCACATGGCATATAGAACACGAGCGCTGTACTCTCAGCACCTCAACATTGGAGGCCATTGGCAGCATAGGCAGAGCACAACTAGAGACTACCCAGCTGCTGTCTTTATGTACAGGTGAGTTGGCACTGACCTCTGGTTGATGGTAGTGACTATGGAGGGAGTGCAGTGGTATAGAGGAGGGTTGCTCTGAGCCCAGTTCAGAACAGTGGGCACCAGGAACATTCACTCAGCCCCACATGGAGCTCAACATTGGGGCACTGTCCAGACCAAAGAGGGTCACCTCTGTGGAAGGCATTAGAACCCTGAAGCAGAGATTGCACGGGTCCCTCCATGTCTGCTCCCAGCCAGGGGCAAGAGTGATTCCATCCACCAAACCATGGGCGGGGGTACCCTAACTGGGAAGCTGTCTATGGGAGAAATTTCCACCAAGCCCTGCCTGTTTACAGATAAAGGTACAAAATGCAATGCAATGATTTACAGGGCAGCCTGCTGCTTTGGCCTGCTGCTTTGACTATGAGCTCGAGGTCCAGATGCGGCCAGCTGGGGATAGGCAGGCAGGCAATGTCTGCTGCAGGAAGCCCAGAGTAACCTCATCCCCTCACCCCTGAGGTAACACAGATGTGATTAGCTGGGGACCACATGCACCACCCCCACGCAGGTGCACTCTCGGTGCATCTCTGCAGCAAGTGGAAGGAGAATAAAGCAGACTGCCATGAGAACTCACTTTCCTGCATTGCACCTGTGCACTAACTGAACGGCAGGCAACCTGCGGGTTGAGAACCACTGCCACACAGTTATAAGCATTTGGACAGTAAAGACTTGGAAGTCTATTTCTAATACAGGTTGAACCTCTCTACTCTGGCACCCACAGGACCTGACTGGGGCCAAATGAGAACATTTGCCCAACCAAAGGAAGTCAATATTGCCCATCAGCATTACCAACAGTTGCACTGTTTACTGGGCCCTTAGAAAACATTTAGGGGACCTCCTTCATCTCAGTGGGCCGTAAGATAAACATAAACGAGACAGGTTCCCGGAATACAGTAACTTTGCTAACTGCTTGCATACTCAGATTTTGCAGGCTGTGCCAACT
Source organism: Carettochelys insculpta (assembly GCF_033958435.1). Classification (NCBI taxonomy): domain Eukaryota; kingdom Metazoa; phylum Chordata; order Testudines; family Carettochelyidae; genus Carettochelys; species Carettochelys insculpta. Next base: position 146,979,903 of record NC_134139.1, on the reverse strand, counting down.
GAATAGTAGAAGCACTTTGACTGGATACAGAGGGAGCGCAAGGTTCTCACAGTCAACTTTGTGCACAATCAACAAGCACCTCACTTCACATGTCCCTATTTACATTCAGGTCATTTGAGTAATACCAGTGTGAGAGAATATATGGACATAATCAAACAGAATCTGGCAATCCTGCACATGGACAATGATAAACAAAAAGCATATACAGTAAGGTACTGTATGTGGCTCACAGGCTGAAGGTTGCCCACTGATCTAGAAACATGCAACAGAAATTATAAATGCAATTGCAGCAATGAGATTCAGCATGGGTGCCATCACCTATGCATATATTTTCTGCCTGACACAGTCTTGGAGCAACATATTTATGTTTTGCTAAATTAACATTAAAATGGATCTGACATAGCATTTAGAATTACTTTATTAACAAGAGAAATAGTAATAGTCAGGAATCTCAAAACATCTTGCACAAAGGAGTAATAGTTTCATGACATCAGACATCATCCCCACCCCACAATCCTTTTAATATTGCTGGTACACTCTTCAACCACTGCATTTCATTTTTTTTCTGCAGTACTTGCATGCCCCTAGTTACTGCAGTTTAACTGTAAGACACCAACTTTCCATTTTACCATAAAACACTCAAATTTAGTTTTATGTATAATTAATTCAATTTAACAATGAAATAGTCTTACATGCCACAGGAACAGTCACCAAAGTTCCACTTTTGACATCTCTAGAATAAATATTGCTACAAACCAACAACTGGGTTCATCAACACTCTAATTTTCTTTTAGCTCTCAACAGCCATGATCCAAAAACCTCCTGAAAAGAATTATCCTCACATACTCCCACTATAGTAATCAAGTACCCACTAACCTCTCTATATTCTGTTTTGTATTAGGGTTTAGCTCTCAAAGAATAGATCAGGTTGGGGAAAAAAAAATAATGCCAGGGGGCCAGAGCCACCCCACCAAGCATTTCTTTCTGGCCTGCCCAGCTGATTACCAGAGTGTGCACACTTGCAGCCAGCAGCATATTTTCAGCTGCCCTTCCCCCCACATTGTTGCCTCTGCATGAATGGTACACAACTCCAACTCTGGAGTTGGGGGGCAGGGAGGGAGAGACAACAGAGCAGGACAGACTTCCCTTAAAAAGAGACAGAAGTGGCTTCTCTCAGTGTGCCCCACACACTAAGGCTATCTCCACACTAGCCTGGAAGATTGGCCCACTCTGGGTCAATCTTCTGAGGTTCGATTTTGCTTGTCTGGTAGGGATGTACGAAACTGTCCTCTCAAGCATCACGGTCAACCTCTGCACTCCTCCTTCAGTAAGGACAGCCAAGTAGGCAGGGCACAGATACATCAATTATAGCTATACAACTGCCATAGCTAGAATTGCCTATTTGCAGTTGACTTACTTTGCCCAGTGTAGACGTAGCCACAGTCACTGTCATATATACACTGCAGCACACAATCTGTGTCACAAACTCTGTCTCTCACACAAAATATTTCTCTTTCATACACTCTAACTCCCAACCCCACCCTTCTGTCCCTGGTCCTGTGCTCTCCGGGGTCCCAAACCAGTAACAAATTTCATGGGGTGGCCCCACTGCAAAAATTACTGCCCATCCCTGGAGTACATTCTCCAACATCATGTAGACATACTGCACAACACAAATAACATTTACACAACAGGAACTGTTGTAACAAGGTAAATCTATCTCCTTCCATGGCAAGGGGATTTATATTGGTGCAAAGATCACTTACCAACTTCACTAGATTGCTATTAAATTAAATCCAGGTGCTTGGATATCAATAATGTAGAAGACTACACCTTATCAAGAAGGGGGAAATTAAATGAATAGTGAGTTGTTACTTTTGGTACCCTACTACAAGAGGGAAGAAAACAAGAACCTAGCATAATTATAGACAAAGGAATACCTCATACGCTGTCTTCTGACTTGTCTGGTTTGCCGGGGACAGGGGAGCAAAGCCCGCAGGTAAGTGGAGAACATGGAAACCTGGGAGATGGGTCGGAAGTAGGAGGGAGCATGGGCAACAATGTCAGAGTAAAAAGAGGGCCAGGAAAACACTGGGGGGAAGTTCAAATCAATATCTAAGATGCCTATATACCAATGCAAGAAGTATGGGTAATAAGCAGGAAGAACTGGAAGTGCTAATAAATAAATACAACTATGATATCATTGGCATCACAGAAACTTGGTGGGATAATACACATGATTGGAATGTTGGTATTGAAGGCTACAGCCTGGTTAGGAAAGACAGACAGGGAAAAAAGTGGGGAGGTGTTGCCTTATATATAAAAAATGTACACGCTTGGACTGAGGTGGAGATGGACATAGGAGATGGACGTGTTGAGAGTCTGTGGGTTAGTTAAAGAGGGGTAAAAAACAAGGGTGATGTCCTGTTAGGAGTCTACTACAGGCCACCTAACCAGGTGGAAGAGGTGGATGATGCTTTTTTTAAACAACTAACAAAATCATCCAGAGCCCAGGATTTGGTGGTGATGGGGGACTTGCTGGGACACTAATACAGCAGGGCACAGACTATCCAATAAGTTCTTAGACTGCACTGGAGACAATTTTTTATTCCAAAAAGTTGAAAAAGCCACCGGGGAGAAACTGTTCTGGATTTGATTTTAACAGATAAGGAGGACTTGGTCGAGAATTTGAATGTGGGAGGCTGCTTGGGTGAAAGTGACCATGAAATCATATAATTCACAATTCTAAGGACTGGTAGAGCTGTCTCGACCAATAGAGATGATGAATTTCAGGAAGGCAGATTTTGGTAAACTCAGAGAGCTGGTAGGTAAGATCCCATAGGAGGAAAAACAACTGAGGAGAGTTGGCAGTTTTTCAAAGAGACATTATTAAGGGCCCAAAAACAAGCTATTCCCCTATGTAGGAAAGATAGTAAATATGGGCAAAGCCTTGGCTTAACAAGGAGATCCTGCATGATCTCAAACTAAAAAAGGAATCCTATAAAAAATGGAAACTAGGACAAATTACAAAGAATGAACATAGGCAAATAACACAGGAATGCAGGAGTAAAATTAGAAAGGCTAAGGCACAAAATGAGCTCCAACTAGCTACAGGCATAAAGGGTAACAAGAAGGTCTTTTACAAATATATTAGAAACAAGAGGAAGACCAAGGACAGGGTAGGGCCATTGCTCAGTGAGGAGGGAGAAACAGTAATGGGGAACTTGGAAATGGCAGAGATGCTTAATGACTTCTTTGTTTTGGTCTTCACAGAGAAGTCTGAAGGAATGCCTGACATAGTGAATGCTGGTGGAAAAGTAGTAGAGTTAGTTTCTGAAATAAAAAAAGAACAAGTTAAAAACCATTTGGAAAAATTAGATGTCTGCAAGTCACCAGGGCCTGATGAAATGCACCCTAGAATCCTCAAGGAGCTGATAGAAGAGGTAGCTGAGCTGTTAGCTCTCATTTTTGGAAAGTCATGGGAGACAGGAGAGATTCCAGAAGACTGGAAGAGGGCAAATATAGTGCCCATCTACAAAAAGGGGAATAAGAACAACCCAGGAAATTACAGGCCAGTCAGCTTAACTTCTGTGCCAGGAAAGGTAATGGAGCAGGTAGTTAAGGAAGTCATCTGCAAGCACTTGGAAGGTAGTAAAGGGATAGGGAACAGCCAGCATGGTTTTGTAAAAAAACAAATCATGTCAAACCAACCTGATAGCTTTTTTGACACGATAACGAGACTCGTAGATAAGGGAGAAGCAGTGGATGTGGTGTACCTAGACTTTAGTAAAGCATTTGATACGGTCTCGCATAATATTCTTATCGACAAACTAGGCAAGTCCAACTTAAATGGGGCTGCAATAACGTGGGTGCATAACTGGCTGGCTAATCGTACCCAGAGAGTAGTTGTTAATGGTGCTCAATACTGCTGGAAAAGCATAACAAGTGGGGTTCCGCAGGGGTCTGTTTTGGGACCAGTTCTGTTCAATATCTTCATTAATGATTTGGATATTGGCATAGAAAGTACGCTTATTAAGTTTGCAGATGATACCAAGCTGGGAGGGGTTGCAACTACCTTGGAGGATAGGGTCATAATTCAGAATGATCTAGATAAATTGGAGAAATGGTCTGAAGTAAACAGGATGAAGTTTAATAAAGACAAATGTAAGGTGCTGCACTTAGGAAGGAATAATCTGTTTTACACATACAGAATGGGAAAAGACTGTCTAGGAAGGAGTACAGCAGAAAGGGATCTAGGGGTTCTAGTAGATCACAAGTTAAATATGAGTCAACAGTGTGATGCTGTTGCAAAAAAAGCAAACAGGATTCTGGGATGCATTAGCAGGTGTGTTGTGCACAAAACACGAGAAATCATTCTCCTGCTCTACTCTGTGCTGGTTAGGCCTCAGCTGGAATATTGTGTCCAGTTCTGGGCACCCAAATTCAAGAAAGATGTGGAGAAATTAGAGAAGGTCCAGAGAAGAGCAACTAGAATGATAAAAGGTCTGGAGAACATGACTTATGAAGAAAGGCTGAAAGAACTGGGCTTGTTTAGCTTGGAAAAAAGAAGATTGAGGGGGGACATGATAGCTGTTTTCAGATATCTTAAAGGGTGTCATAAGGAGGAGGGAGAAAACTTGTTCTTCTTGGCCTCTGAGGAGAGAACAAGAGGCAATGGACTTAAGCTGCAGCAAGGGAAGTTTAGGTTGGATGTTAGGAAAAAGTTCCTAACTGTCAGGGTGGTCAAGTACTGGAGTAAGTTGCCAACGGAGGTTGTGGAATCTCCCTCGCTGGAGATATTTAAGAACAGATTGGATACATGTCTATCAGGGATGGTGTAGATGGTGGTCGGTCCTGCCATCGGGGCAGGGGACTGGACTCGATGGCCTCTCGAGGCCCCTTCCAGTCCTAGTGTTCTATGATTCTAAGTAAATTTATCCTGTTTACCCATCTGATATACAAACCATAACAAATAATTGATCATCAAACAAAGTACTTCCAGATAAAATTAAAACAGCAAAAAGAAACCTCCAAAGGCCTTACTTCCCCTATTCAGGCAGTTTCAAATGTTACTCCTGGAATAATTCTGTGTGACTGAACACCTGCAGAAAACACCCTTCTCCACCAACACCAGCAGATTTGCCATGGTTCCCCGCAGAGAAGCAAAGGGAAGCTGCACAGGGTAGAGTGAGGTGGACAAGGAAAAGGCAGAAGGGAAGGAAGAGGGGGTGGAATAAGGCAGTGGAGGGGAATGTGGGAGTGAGAAGAGAGGGATAAAGAAGGAGATGGAGAAATTGCAGTGGAAAAACAGGAGCCCGGTATGCAGTGCCACCTCAGCAGCAGCTAGAACACCCCTGTTAATTAGGCCCATCAAAGCCCTCACCCCTACACCTGCGTCCCCTCTGAGCTGCCCCCAGACCTCCATGTCACTGATCCCTAACCAGCTGCACCTGGACCCCCAACCTTATCAAGCACCACACCCCCCAGTAACCCTACCCCTCGCTGAGTGTCCTCTCACTTTTGCCAAGCCCCTCCCCCCCAGTTGAGTGCCAGGATCCCTTGCAGAGTCCCATTATCCCTGTACTTGAAACTCCCTGCCCTCCACCCAGACTGCCTCACAAAAACCTCTCACCCCACACCTGCATCCCCCACAGTATACTCCTCTATGCTTGGATCCTTCTCTTATAAGCCTGGCCAGCCACACTTGATACACCTAGCACAGAGGGCTAGGACAGGCCCAGCCTATGCATTGTGAGAGAGTCAGGTGCAGCGTCACTGCTCACTCCCTGCACTGGAAAGGTTGGGTGTCTCAGAGTGATCTCCCACCTCAATACAGCCAGAAGCCCGTACTCACCACTCCCATGCTGAGCCATGTTCTTTTTATTGAAAAATTGTACAGAATTTCAAAATATTGTGCTCACAATCTTTATTTTTGATCACATTTTCCCTCAGAAGCAGTACATAGACAATTTGGTAATCTTCTTTGTCTTACTATAAGGCAGAAACCAGTCCCAAAACATAATATCTTTAAAAAAAAAAAACCCCAATACATCAATTTATTTCTAAGATAGTAACTATTACTCAAAGTTTGAGGTCAGCCTTTACAGTATCCTAGAGCCATTGTCTCTTATTAGCTCAGCTGCAGTCACTAAGACTACATCTACACTGCATTTAAAAACCACACAGATGGCTTGTACCAGTTGATTTGGGCTAAGGGCCATTTAACTGTGGTTTAGACATTCAGACTCAGGCTACTGCCTGAGCTCTGGGAACCTTTCACCTCACAGGATCCTAGAGCCCGTGCTCAAACATAGTAGTAGGCATCCTTCAGTCTGCATACACTATGGCTCGCGCCCTTCATAACTCCATTTAAGATCATCATTTGCAGCGTTGACTGCAACTGTGGAGGCCCACACGAGAGTGACAGTCCTTGCTACACCTGCTGCATATGTAGTGGGTGTCTGGCAGGTCCTTGCTGTCCTTTCTACGGGCTTGCTTCTCCTCTGCCAGCTGTCTCATCTTCATCTCACCCTTCTGAAGGCCCTTGTGCAGTTCCTGCTTCCAGCTGCTGCGGTCGTCTGCCAGCTCTTCCCAACTATCTGGGTCGATGTCTACCTCCTTGAGGTCCCTCTTACAGATGTTTTTGTGGCGCAATTGGGGGCATCTGGGAGGTCTTTTGCCAGAGGCTAGCTCGCCGTACAGGATGCCTTTTGGGATCCTTCCATCATTCATCCTGTGCACGTGGCCAAGCCAGCGAAGCCACCGCTGCCTGAGGAGCGTATGCATGGCTGGAATTCCAGCTTGCTCGAGGACACCGTTGTTGGGCACTCTGTCCTTACGTGATATACCAAGAATGGGCCAGAGGCAGTGCAAGTGGAAGACATTCAGCCTCTTTTCCTGGTGGGTGTACAAGGTCCAAGACTCGCTGCCATTGAGGAGGGTGCTGAGGACGCAGGCTCTGTAGACTTGCATTTTGGTGTGAGTGTACAGCTCATTGTTGTTCCACACTCTCTTGCTAAGTCTGAACAGAGTTATGGCTGCTTTTCCAATCCTCCTGTTTAGCTCAGTCTCCAGCAACAGGGTGTCCGTGATGGTAGACCAAAGGTAAATAAACTCGTGGACGACCTCTAACGTGTAGTTTTCAATGCTGATTGATGGAGGTTCAGCAACGTCCTGACCAAGTACATGTGTCTTCTCTAGGCTGATGGTAAGCCCAAAGTCCTTGCATGCTTTGGAGAACTGATCCAGCATTTTTGAAGCTGGCCTTCTGTGTGTGTCACTACAGCAGTGTCATCTGTGAATGGCATGTCTCTAATGAGCACTTCCCACACCTCAGACTTAGCCTTTAGCCTTACAAGTTTAAACAGTTTCCCATCAGATCTTGGGTGCAAAAAAACGCCCTCTGTTGAGGATCCAAAGGCACGCTTCAGGAGGAGTGCGAAGATGATCCCAAAAAATGTTGAAGCAAGGACACATCCTGGTTTGACGCCACTCCTGATGCTGAAGGCATCCGATGATGTGCCGTCATGTTGGATGGTTCCTCTCGTGTCTTCGTGGAAAGACTGGATCATCTTGAGTAGCTGTGGTGGACAGCCTATCTTGTGGAGCAATTTACACAGTCCATCCCTACTGACCGAGTCGAAAGCCTTGGTCAGGTCGATGAAGGTGACAGAGTGGCTTCCTCTGTTTCCTGCATTTCTCCTGCAGCTGCCTCAGGGAGAAGATCATGTCAATGGCAGATCTCTCGGTGCGGACTCCACAATGGGATTCAGGATACACCCTCTCAGCGAGCTTCTGGAGTCTTCTGAGGATGACACGAGTGAACAATTTACCACTGATACTTAGGATGGAGATTCCACGGTAATTGTTGCAGTCACTTGTCTCCTTTGTTCTTATACAAGGTTACAATATTGGTGTCCCACATATCCTGTGGAACCTCACCCTCTCTCCAACACAGGCAGAGCAGCTCATGTAGGGGTTCCAGGAGTGTGTCCAAGGCACACTTGATTACCTCTGGTGGTATACCATCCTGGCCTGGGGCCTTTCCTACTGCAGTGCTGTCAACAGCTTTCTTCAATTCGACTACAGTTGGTTCCTAGTCCAGCTCGTCCATGACTGACAGGAGCTCAACGGCGTTGAGGGCTGTATCAACCACAATGTTCTCACCTGAGTACAGCTCGGAGTAGTGCTCGACCCAGCTCTCCATCTGTTTGGCTTTGTCAGTGATGACTTCACCAGATTTGGATTTCAGAGGTGCCGTCGTGTTCTGGATGGGTCCCATTGCCAAACATAAGCACGTCAATTCAACACCCCGTAAGCCTGAACCAATTGGTATGGGACAGCTGCAGACTTTAATTGTGATGTGGACATACCCTCACCTAGGGTTGTAAACTTAGATGCAGTTGGCTTTACAGGGGGGAAAAAAGTCTGAGTGAATGGCTTAAATTCCTCCTTCCCCACATCCCCCTTTTTGCACTGATTGGAGTTTCTAGCAATTCCTTCTTAAATCAATTTGTTTTAAGTTCTTTATCCCAAAGTTTTAAGATCTAAGTTTGGCTTTGAACTTTGTAAGTATTAATGTTCTGGCTGGGCCAGTACAGTCTAAGCCAGGGATGGGCAACAAGCAGCCTGTGGGCCAAACACTGTTCGCCAGGGTTAATCCCGTACAGGCTCCAGATGTTTTGTTTACCTGAGCATCTCCAGGCACTACCACTCACACTACTCACTGGCCTCGGTTCACTGTTCACAGCCAGCAGGAACTGTGGGAAGTGTTGGTCTGGCCCATACCATTCCCAATGGCCAAGAGCAGCAAACGTGACCAGTCCAAGCTGTAAGCAATCATGCCTGTGGAGGCTCAGGTAAACAAAGCATGTGGAGGCCCATCACCACTAACTCTGATGACTTTTTTTGGCTCACAGGCTCTCCTTTGATGTAAGCAAGTCAAAACAATTTAAAACAACCTCCACCTCTTTTGAAAAATATCAACAAGTCTAAATTAGAATCAAGATATTGCTCCTACAATAATGCCCTGAATTCAAAAGTTACTTAACCCATAAACACTTCAGTGCCCCGAATTTTGTGAAAGGGGAGTTAATTTTACAAATATGCTGAGGTGACAGATTTTAAAGCTGAAATCTAACAAATCAGATCTGCCAACTGGATAAGAGTCACAGAAAATATTAGGATGGAATCTAATGAGGGAAAAAACAACCTTTTTTCGTCCATGGATCATTAGCTTACTAGTTTAACATTAACATTTTTTTCAGGTCAACTTTTAACTTACATGGTATTCTTTTTAAAACAGGATGGATGACAATTATCAACCAGTCAACAGTTCACTAGTTCATGCAGAATCACACCAACATACAATCAGTTTATCGATCTAGTGCAGACACAATCAATATCCCGGTTACGCATTGAACATAGCAATAGAAATTTGCACGAAATTGTCAAAGACTAAGGTTGAGGATCAGTTGTTACACCAAGAACCAAAACACATTTATATATGACCACCACTGTCCCAATATTTCCCCAAGGAATAAGGATGTACTTCCCTTTAATCCATTTAAGAATGGTGGTCCCTGGTATTGGAATGGACTGGTTCAAAACTATTAGGTTAGAATATACAGTATTAAATAGGACTTCAGTTTTTCCTTACCAGAAACTCAAAAATCACAATACAAAATATGCAAATCAGAACTAAACAAAAATAACATGAGGGTGGTTTGGTTTAAATTTTCCCATATTAACATTTAACAAAAATATATTGCTTTTAAAAATCATAAATCTGTGGTGTTCAACATGCTAGCCACGTGTGGCGATTTGGCTGGCTGTGCGTGGCTAGCTGGCTTAAACAATAGATATATTTGCAGAATAGCATGGCTAGTTCAATATAGCAGTAGCCACTACAGTGACAACAGGCGTCCAGAACTGACTGCACACCATGGTATAACACAGTACTGATTTATCACATGAACAACTATGGTATAAAAATAATTATTGTATGTAAACAGTGCTGGATTCAGAAAAGCAGAGAAGGTACTCAAAAAGTTTTTGCAGGGCATATAAAGGGCTGTGAGTATTATATAAAAGAATTCAAATTTAATAAAGATATTTCCACTTTAAAATAAACACATACAAATGAAAATATCCTTTTTTAAAAAAAAAGAAAAAAAAAAGGAACGCAATTCACCTGGTTAGCCCCATGTTTTGTTCTAAAAAAAAAAAAAATTGGTTTAATAAAGACCTTTGAAGAGAAAAAAAAACAAAAAAACAGACAAAAAAACAGAAACAGAAGATGGCTTTTAGTGTCAAGTAATTAATTTCACATTGTAGGATCCACCACAAAAAGTATGATCATCAGCTGACTCCAGCATAACACTGGAAATTTTGAACAGCAAGTACTGTCCACAGGTATCGCCACGGATCAGTACAAAGCTGTGGAAATACTCACAGCAACAGCCAACACAGAGAAAGCTATGGCTGTCAACAAGCAATCCATGGTGTGTTTCATACTTATATATGAAACAAGAGAAAATAATATATTCAGAATATTTAAACTGGCTGACTACAACGCTCTCTCACGTTTTCTATTCAGAACATCTGCATAATGTTCATGTTGTTTCATCCTTACCAAGACTACACTGCTGTTTAAATATTTGGCATATCATGCTAACAAGTATAAGAACTTCATTGAAATACTCAAATACAGGATGGGGAGAAGGGGTTTGCTAACGAGAAATAGTTGGATTTCAGGACCATTCCTCCTTATAGAAAAGCTAGTGTGTAACTGCCAACACCAAATATTCAAAAATCTAAGTCGAGACACCTTCCCCCCACCAAAATCATAGAACAGCGTATTTTGCTATTGTGGAACAGGAGAAGCCACTCCATACTTAAGGGTCAATTTTGAACACCTTTCATAGCTTCCTAAAATGAAACCCTGAGGTCGTCTTCTGGGCCACACCTTCACCCAATCCATATACGTGGATGCCTAGTATGTTGTGGATTCAGTCAATCAGGATCCACCTCCTTAATAGACATTGGTCTTTCTTACAAAAAAAGACCTTTGGTTTCAGAAATCCCACACAGAACACAATTTCAGTGCCAAGGGGGTTGTGGACAGGGTCCCAGAATGCTGTGCCTCGTTAGCCATAATACCTGTTGTGCTACTGGAGGTAATGCGGAAGACATTTTTTTGCTTAAAATTACTGAATTCTAGAGAATACCTCCAATTATTTCATTGTCCACCATCATGGAACACCACCAGCCACTCCCACAGTTAAGGGTGCAGATAGCTCCTTTTCAACACCTCCGATAACAGCATACAATAAACCATCATCCTGAAGTTTTGCATGTCACATTTCATCCAAGGGAAAACTGGAAAATAAGGCTGTTTGAAACATTACCCAAATTTGTTTTCTTCTGAGAGGTGGCTTTCAGGTTTGTTCATGTTGATTTTGGCTTTTTTTTTTTTAACATTGTATGAAAAGCAGTCTTTATGAATAGAAACTGGCATACTTTGGAAATGATTCCAGAAATAGATGGAATGCATAAACTGAACAGCAATCAGGAAAAGTGCAGTGGAACAGAGGTCCCTAAAAAGACATGGACTAGCAGGCTATGTCTTGAACAAAATAGTGAATGGGGCTGAGGACCAAGAAGCATATGAAATTTTGGAAGGGAGCCAGGCTCCTGATTCTCAGAATGGGAGACTGATGCTGAAGGAAGCAAGAGGAGGGGACAGAACATTTTTGGATATGGAGGAGATATGACAGAGCATTAATTAATGACAAAATAGGGCAGTGTGGAAAAAGACACAGAAAAAAGTGCACGAGTGCACCTGAAACCTGAGAAAACACAGGTGTTGCCAAGATTTTAAGCCTATTCCTCTACCAATCCAAAAATCCTATTAGATACCCAAGCTGACGCTGCATATATACGAGGTCATACGGAGTGTTTAAAATGGAATGAACTATTTAAAGTAAAACCAGACTTTTATTTGCTTGCTTAGCAAAAGTCAGAGGGGAGCTGCGGAAAGTAGAGTACTTAAAGTCTTCCATAGAAAGAAAAGTTTCACTCTCTTTTCCTTCTGTCTATCATCCACTATTCACGTATTTCACTCAAGTAAAACTCCCACTACCATCAATTCCCATACCTCCAATGGGGAAAGTCTGGGGAAAAACAAACAACCCTCCCCCCAAAGCAAGAAGGGTACTTTTCCACACAAGTATCACCAGCTACAGAATCTAAATTTTCATTGTAAAAATACTTTTCTACAGCCCTTGCATTTGTGAAGAATTCTCCGAAGGATGCTGTCTCCGAGTCTTCATGCAAAACTCTAAAGGCTCTGCTCTTGTTAAGAACCAGCCTTGTCAGATTTTACTGTTATTCAGAAATGTGATCAGCACAATAGTAATAAGAATCTAATCTATTTCACTTTGCTGCTGCTGTTGCTTATAAAGCGCTGAGCAGCTGAGAGATCAGCTTTGAACAAATTTCTGTGAGGAGGCCCTAAAACAGCAGCTTGTAAAGGGACAGAAACCACCAACACATTCTTGTGGTAGCCAGGAGACTGAGATAAAAAAGAAACACAAAAACAAACACCACCCCCCTCCAAGTTAATTAATCAGTATGTATTTTAGAGTGCTTCAAACATATGTGTTGCGTATTACTGCAATATTATGAAAGTGAATGCTTCAACTTGAGACTGGAGGAGACATACAAGCATTGACCTTGTAGCTAAACAAAATATAAGGGGGTGAATCATATCCATTGTCCCTACCATGTTTTCAGCAAGAACAAACAGTGTGATTTGCCCCATTTCTATCGTAGCACCAGGCTTTGGGGTGGGCAGTATGGACAGTGGCCAGGGCAGCCCAGCAAAGATGGTGCCATGTACTAGAGTTGTCCTGATTTCTACCCGATCTGCCAAGAGCAAACAGAGCTGACAGAGGCAGCAGACAAGCAGATAAGCAGCAGACTCTGGAGAGGGCAGGGGGCAGTTGGATGATCAGTCAGGTGATTCCTCAGGAGCAGGGTTATCCCTCCTCCACTGCCTTGTGCTGGTGCGGCTGCTTTTGTTCCACCCCCCCGACTCCACACCTCTTGGACCTGCTGCCGACTGGGAGCATCCTATGGTGTTTTGCAGAGGACTGATGTTGGAGTGTTCCCCTCTCCTTGCTGGTGTATCCTGTCTCCACCCAACTGCAGTGGCGAGACAGAAGCAATCTGTGTGCTGCTGCCTCTCTGGGTCCTGGAGCTGTGCTCCGAACACGCCTTCAGGGTCCTGATTGTAAGCACTTCCTTAAAAAAAACAGTGCATTCATTCATTCAGGCACACCACACACACCTCTTTCACACATCATCCAGTCTCCCTCACACTAGCCACCCACCACATGTAATAGCATTGCCTGCATTCAAGTCACTTTTCCACTTGAGCTGGGCTGTGAGACACCAGCAGCTGCTATTCACCTGTCCTCTTCTTACACAGCCCAGTAAGGGAAAGTGACAGGGATGGAGAGAGCCCTGATATCACTCCCCCCATCACAGCCACAGAGGGGAAGAGGAGCAGAAGTCAGTGAGGGAGTAAGCAGTAATGCCCAGGTGCTGCATCCATACATCCAGGTCAGTTTCTTCAGGTGGGCGCAGGAGGGGAATTAAGAAGTTGCAGTGAGGGTGACATACTGCAGAAGTTGGGATGGAGAGAGGGCACGGAGCCCTTGAGACCCAGGGCAATGAGGGGGCATGCAATCCATATAAAGGCTGGGGACACCAAAATGCAAATTCTCCCAGAATACTATTTTCCTTAAGGATGGCCCTGGTGGAGAGGAGGGACTGAGAATCATAATCCCTATCCTAACTCTGAATAAACCATTCCATATCATCTCTCCATACTATGGCTCTACTGGTTACTGCTGGAGAATGGCCACTCACAGCTACAAATAACAAGTATCCCAATCAGATGGGATTTTCCATGCAACACAGTATTATTATTTGCAAGATTATGTGCAGACTCCCCCTGCAACTTAACTTCTGACCTCTCACTAAAGACAAGTGATTTGGGACAGCCATCAGTAGGTAACTGTGCTGCCACTGGAAACAGAATTCAGAGACACTCACCCTCTGTGAATTCTTTGTTCTTCTGTAATCTTACTAGGAGCATTCCCCCTTGCCTCTCAGGATTCTCAGAGTTTGGTGCTCAGAGTTCTTTTTAAATGTGAAAATATGGCAAAAACGCCAGCCCCTGTCCCCCTAGACTATGGCTTCACTAGAAACATCTGTTGACAGACATTTCTGTCTGAAGTGATCTTCTGACAAAACATCTGTCGACAGAGTGCAGCCATTCACTAGAGCACAGTTTCCCAAACAGTGGGTGGGTGTGAGAGAGAGAGAGAGAATGAATACCGGCAGGGGAGGGGTGGGACAGGTGTTGCCTCGATTTAAGAAGCCTTTTCCTCTACCAGTCCAAAAATCCTATTAGATACTCAAGTTTAAATTACATATATACTAGGTCATAAGGCATGTTTAGAATGGAATGGACTATTTAAAATAAAATCAAGCTGTTATTTGCTTGCTTAGCAAAAGTCAGAGGGGAGCTGCGGAAAGTAGAGTACTTGAAGTCTTCCATGGAGAGAAAAACTTCACCCTCTTCCCCTTCTCTCTATCATCCACTACTCACATATTTCACTCAAGTAAAACTCCTCCTACCACCAATTCCCACACCCCAAATGAGGAACGTTTGGAAAAACAAAAACAAACTAAAACCTCCCAAGGCGAGAAGGGTACTTTTTCACACAAGTATCACCAGCTACAGAACCTAAACTTTCTTTGTAAAAATACTATTCTACAGCCCTTGCACTTGCAAAGAATTCCCATTTTATGTGGGCGACCCGTCACAGCCGCTACAAAAAGCAGGCAGCCAGAAAAAACCCGTGTGGAGCTAGCTGCCTCCTACAAAGGTGAGTGAGAGTGGGTTGGGGAGGGGAGGGGGAGGAGCAGGATGGGGTTAGATGGGGGCTAGGAGTGCCTGGCTCGGGGGAGGAGGTGGGATTGGGGGGCTGGTCTTCCCTAGTTTTGGGGGAGGAAAGAAGCTTGGGTGGTGGGGCTCACAGGGCTTGGGTAGCTGGCCCGAGCATCGCGGGGCTCGAATGACTTGGATTGGCAGGCGAGCAGCTGGGCCCAGCAGCACGGGGCTTAAGCAGCTCGGGCTGGCATGTGGGCAGCTGGCCCCGGCAGTGTGGGGCTCAGGTGGGCAGCCGGGGCAGCTTGCCTCAGCAGCATGGGGTTGTGGCAGCTGTTGGGCAGGTGGGCGACGGGCAGGTGAGCAGCTGACCCCAGCAGCATGGGGCTCATTCAGGTGGCTCCAGCAACACAGGGCTCAGGCAGGTGCTTGGCTAGCGCAAGCAACTGTGGCAGCTGGCAAAGGGTTCAGGCAGCTGGCCAGCTAAGGCTGCACTAGGCACCCGCAAGGGGCCACGAAAAACTATTTGTACTTATTTTTAATTTTAAATAACAGTTTCTCTCAGTTTTTTTTGTGCTTATGTTAAATTATTAATCGACGTTTCTGTTAAAAGGGGGTTGGACGATGGTAAAGGTGAAGGGGTTGTGAGAGTTTCTCAAAAATCAAAAGGGGGGGTGTGATGACAAAAAGTTTGGGAACCACTGCACTACAGTGAATAGAAAGAGTGATCCGCTCTGTCACCAGAGTGGCTGGACTGCCCAGCTGCTCTCTCAACAAAAAACAGCCAACTGCAAGCATGGCAGACAGGGCTTCCCAGTGTCCTGGAAGTCCTATCTGTTGTCAGAAGCCCCCCCGAGCATCCACACAGCTTTTTTAATCAACCAATCTGTCCACAAAGGAACTCTTCATCATCTGGGGGAGGCAGAAGGTTGTCGGCAGAAGTGCCAAGTTTTGTCAACAAAATGCATTTGGTGGACACGTCAACAAAACTTGCTGCAAAACTCTGGTTTTGCCAAAAAAAAACCCACACATCTCACTCGTGTTGCCATAGCCCTAGTGATAAGATGTAAGGAAATTACATAAATCGGAACTGTTCCTTGTCCTTTTGCAACATTTTATCCTGAAAGTTATAATTTAACCCAGAATTTTTAGTTAATAATTTTGAAAGCTTTCCCTACTCTAATTAGAACCCTGCATTCTGCACAAATTAACGATATTAAAAGAAAAAGGTCTTAATTCTACTTACAAATTACCTTTAAAAGTAAAAGCTTACTAGATTCCAACACCAGAAGGGACCAACGTCATCATCTAATCTGATGTCCTGAGTAACATGAGACTTCCCTGAATTATGTGGTCTTTAAACTACAGTATATCTTTTAGAAGAACATCAAATTTGGATTTAAAAATTTTCAGTGACTCAGACTCCACCACAATCCTTGTTCATATTTTTCCAACTGTTAACTCCTCATTGCAAAAAATATGCACCTTATTTCCAGTCTGAATTTGTCTAATTTCACTAACACCCACTGAAATTTGTTGTAGCTTTTTCTGCTACATTGAAGAGCAAGTGATCAAATTTGAAATTTGTTGTAGCTTTCTCTTGCTAGATTGAAGAGCAAGTGATCAAATTTCTATTCTCCATGTAAATTCTTTTAAACTGTGATCAAGTCACTCCTTAAAACTTCTCTTTGGCTGTGTCTACACTAGCCAAAAACTTCGAAATGGCAATGCAAATTGCCATTTTGAAGTTTGCTAATGAAGCGCTGAAATACATATTCAGCGCCTCATTAGCATGAGGGCGGCCGCAGCACTTTGAAATTGACATGGCTTGCCACCGTGCGGCTCGTCCAGACGGGGCTCCTTTTCGAAAGGATCCTGCCTACTTCTAAGTGCCGCGGTCGCCCGCATGCTAATGAGTCGCTGAATATGTATTTCAGCGCTTCATTAGAAAACTTCGAAATGGCCATTTGCATGGCCATTTCGAAGTTTTTGGCTAATGTAGACATAGCCTTTGAAATTTAAATGGATGCAAGGATTTCAATTCACTGTAAGGCATGTTTTCTAATCCTTTAATCATTCTCATAGCTCTTTTCTGAACTGCCTCCAATTTATCAGCCTTTTTCTATATTTTGGTCACTGAAATGGAATACAGAATTCCAATAGCAGTTGCACCAATGTCAAATACAGAGATAACATATCTTCCCTATTTTTACTCTAGATTTTCCCATTTATATGTTCAAGGATCACATTGGCCCTTTTGCCACTCGCATCACAAAAATAAATACCTTTCCCATACCACCAGTACTTTTTCGTAGCCACAAACCTAAAGTTTAACAGGGAAAGCTCAGCCCTGAGCCAGGTTAATCAATGTTCTACACCATCTACATTACTATACCAAACAAACTCAAGTATCAGCGGGTTAGTTGGGTTAGTCTGCATCTGCAAAAACAAGAAGAACTCCTGTGGCACTTACAGACTAACAGATATATTGGAGCATAAGCTTTCATGGGCAAAGATCCACTCCATCAGATGCACACATGTAGGTATGTATCTGACAAAGTGGTTTTCTTACGGTGACCATCTGTCCCATATTGGGCGGGACGGTCCCGTATTTGGGATGCCTTGGCATCCCAACTTGTTTTTTTTTTTAAAAAGGGATTCATAGCCCCGTATTTGCCCCCTTCCTTCCCACAGGCCTCCAGAAAGTGGGGGCGGGGGCGGCCAGCAGCCACAGGCAGCTGTGGCTTCCCCAGGGCATGCTGTCTGGCTTTTGCAGGGCTTCTGGGAAGCACTGGCAGCTGCCATCTCCCCAGGGAGTGCTGACTGGCTTCCCCAGGGCTCCCGGGGAGTGCCGGCAGTTCTCGCATTCTTTCTGGCTCCCCAGGGTTTGGAGGAGCCACCCGTCCTGCCAATATCTGCCTGTCCCATATTTGGAATGGGGAGATATGGTCACTCTAGTCTTTGCCCACAAAAACTTATGCTCCAATATATCTGTTAGTCTATAAAGTACCAAACAAACTCAAAAAAGTCAAAATTGAATTTCTAAGGCTCATTCTTGCATTTCCAAAATGGAAATTTACATATTAGACACTATGGCATGTAGGTGAAAATGGACAAAAACTGAATGCCCATATGAATCACCCCATTGCACAAAAGACAAGTAACATTCAGAACAGTCAGGGAATGTTTTTTGCATAGATCAACCATTCTATTTTGATAGGAAAATTTCAGTTTTAAAAGAGGAATGTTTACCATTAAGACAATGACAGATATTTTAACTGAAACTTTATTACATCAAATGAAAGAAAACTGACGCTTTCAGAAGATCCCCTAAAATACTACTAAGTCTCTGAACTGTCATGCTTACAATTTGATCTTTTTCCTTCTGTACTGTAAAGCTCATCTTTTTATAGTCTAAGTTCATAACACCAGCCATACTTGGTCAGATAAAAGATCTATCTAGCCCGATATCCTGTCTTCCAACAGGTCTCATTAGAAATGAACAGAAAAGGAAATCAGGTGATTCATCCTCACCCGCTATTCCCAACTTCTGTCTGCCAGAAACTAAAAAATATGATTTCTGCCCATTCTGGCTAAAAGCCATTGAGGGACCTATCCTTCACGAACTTATCTAGTTCTTTTTTGGAAGCCTGTTGTGGTCTTGGGCTTCACAATGTCATATGAAAAGGAGTTCCACAAGTTGATTACGCATTGTGTGAAGAAATATTTCCTTTTGTTTTAAATCTGCTTCCTGTTAGTTTTATTTGATAACATTTAGTTCTCATGTTATGAGGAGTAAATAAACTTTTTTGTTCACTTTCATGATTTTATAGACTTCTGTCATATCCCCCTTAGTCATCAAATTTCCAAGGTCAAAAATCCCAGTCCTAATAATCTTTCCTCATGAGAAAGCTATTCCATACCACTAATCTTTTTTTCTCCCCATCTTTTCTGAAGCTGTTCTAATTCCAATACATCTTTTAAAAAAAAAAAAAAAAAATAAGGGCCACATCTGCATGCAGAATTCAATATGTGGACATACCATGGATTTATTTAGAGGAATGATATTTTCTGTCTTAGTATGTATCCCTTTATTAATGATTCCCAAAATCCTGTTTGCTTTTTTGACTACCGCTGCACACTGCATCCATGTTTTCAGAGAACTATCTTCAACAACTTCAAGATCTCTCTGTTGAATGATAATTTGGACCCAATCATTTTGTATATAAAATTAAGATTATATTTCCAATGTGCACGATGATCTTACTACTATAAGCCAAACAGAACTATTTACTATGCATATTAACTTAAAAAATTACTATCCACCTTTGATCTCATTATAGCAATTTAATTATGAGACCAGACTTGACAGACAGGCAATCACTACACCTACACAGACTTCCTACCTCATTTTTTCCTCAAAGACTGACGCAGGACAGGGTCACAGCAAACAATTTTGAAAGTTCTGCCCACTCATTTTTTTTAAGTAACTTAAGAAAAATGAAATCTTTAATCGTTTGTTTTAGGATTCACACACACACACACAGAGACACACACACACACTCTCTCGAGCTCCTGAAGATATTATGTCTTGAAATATTTTATGGTCTCTGCTCAGCTTAGTTACAAATTTCACAAATCTACACTGAAAGTCATCTCATGGTTCAGGACAAGCTATTTCACTTCTTTGTAGTTTTAGCCCTCACTCCTGTTTTTGTTTGTTTATACTTTTTTCTTTTAAACCATGTTTTCTCAACCCTGCTTCCATTACTGTCCAAAGTTATAACTTTAGCCAATGACAATTCTAATGCTACAGGATGATTTTAATTGCTCAACCATCCCATATTACTAGCTGCTAAAAACAAACATATGCATCCTCTCTGTTTTTCACTTTCATATATAATAATCATGGCATCTTATTTGCAAAATGTAATTTCTGTTTTTGTTTCATATTAAAACTCAACATAATCCAGTCACAGGCCTATCCTGCAATTTTAATATCTTGCAACTCTGTCAGGGGGCACTCAGAAGAATGAGTTCCAATTTTCCTAGCATCACTGCCCGAGTAAGCTTCCCTTCACACAGAGCTCTATTAAAATATGTTACAGTACCTTATATCTTCTCCGTCACTGGACACTAGGTTAATGGGCCTCCTCAAAAATCTGGACTACAATATAAATGTAACTATACTAATGCTCCATTTTGTCCACCAATCACAGGAATATTAGGTTACTCTTAAATGCACATTATAGCACCAACCTGCCACTGCTGTTATCAAGAGAGCTCTCAGGGATTTATAATATTTTAAATATTGTGCACGCTACTTATTTTTGTTCACTGTCTGCATAACGTACAGGAGAAGCATACCACCCACTGAACATACACAAAACTGATGATCATCATATGGCTGTCTCCACAAATGTTATTGTTAAAGTAGTATCAGGGAATGCCATGATCGGATTTGGGGAGAGAAGGGAGGAACAGGTGCTAGTATTTCACCACCATATGCTGAAAAGAAATTCTGATGCTCTTGGATAAGAAATAGGTCTTTAAGACATCAACTTTTCAGGTGAATTATTCAAATTTGTATTTATTCACACAGAAAAGCAACGTATCCGCTCTGTACACACCTCTAAAATACAACAATCTATCAATTAAGAAGCAAAAAGAAGCCCTGTAGCGCCTTATAGACTAACATAATTTGGAGCATAAGCTTCCAGGAGCAAAGATCTGCTTTGTGAGATGCATGCATCTGCATCTCATGCATCTGATGAAGTGAGTCTTTGCCCACGAAAGCTTATGCTCCAAATATCTGTTAGTCTATAAGGCGCCACAGGACTTGTTGCTTTGGAAGGTGCAGACTAACTCAGCTACCCCTCTGACATACAAACTAAGAGAAATCCCACAGAAAGCATGTACTGTACAGTACACATGCTGCAAAACTTACTGTGACAAAAGGGAAAAAAAATCATCATCACACACTTTCCAAACTGTATTCATGTAGCATATCCTCACGTCTATGATTTTTTCTCTACCATAGTGATAAAAGGACAGGTAAATACACTGTCCCTAGTCTAGGAATTTTGGATGGCAACTTTGTAAGGCTCCATTAACAGACTATAATATGTAACTACTACGAAGGCCCGCGGTTAAATAGGTCTAAATCGTATTAACTGGGCGTAAGTGGCTTTCTGCACTGGTTGGTAGAGCCCTTGTGCAGCTGCAACCCCCCAAACAGCGGCCAAGAGGAACCTGAAGCGTTCAACGCAGCACCAACGGCGCCTGCTTCCCGGTGCCACCAACAGCGGCGAGAAACCCCAGCAGAAGAGAAGTCGGATCCTGTCACCAGCCTCCCCTTCCCCAACGCCGAGGAGCAGAAGAAAGCAGCCTAGGCCGGGGGCCCGAGCGCGGCTGAGAGCACCCCCACGCCCAGCGAAGGCGGCACGGCAGGCACCAGACCCCTCTCCGCACCAGACCTCACCTGGCCCCTCAGCCAGCCCTGCGCCACTAGCCCAGCCCGGGAGAAGTCTCGCCCCCCGCCCCCCCCAGCACTCGCCCTTCCCCCAACGCCCCCCTCCGGTGCGGGCACGTTGCCCCCTCCCTCAGCCCACACGCACCTTCCAGAAACAAGCTGTCCCTGCAGCCGCCGCCGCCGCCGGCCATCTTCCTCCCGCCGCTGCTCCCCTCACTCCATGGCCGCGCGGCTCGCCCAGGCCCCACCGGCCCGCGCGCTGCCTCCCTCACAGCCACGCAGCAGCGGCAGCGCCGAGCCCCTTCCCCCGGCTCCCCCAGTGCTCAGCGGCGGAGCAACGCCCCCCAGCTCCCTGCCTTCCGGCCCGCGTGCGGGAGGAAGCGGCGGCGCGTCGGCTCGCTCCCTTATTGTGTCCGCCGTCGGCAGCCGCCGCTGGTTCCAGCCCAGCGCGGGCCTGGCTGCTGCTTGCGGCCCCTCGGCGGGGGAGTGACCGGGCCGGCCCCAGGCTCGTTCTGCCAGCCGCGCGCTGCCTCCCTGCAGGAGCGAGGGACGCTACTGCAGCCCCTGTCTACTCCCTGGGCCGTAACTAGTCCTCCCTCAGCCCCAGGGCGGCAGCCCCCGGAGAAGCTGGTTCCAATTTCCCTAGCCCCTGGATGATAAAATGGCCGCACTGGGGCTGTGTTGCCCTTATCAGTTCAGGAGGCTGCGGCTTGCTACGGGGTAGGGGGGAAGCTGCGTGGGGGGTAGTTAAACAGTTTAAAATTAATAAACTTTAAAAAGTGAGGGGCCCCTAAAGAATCCTGAGCTGAGGGGCCTTGTAGGTCCCAGTGAAATATGCACCAACCCCAGGCCCAGCTCATTTGTTTTAGCTTCTAAAATGTCACCATAGCTCTGATAGTCACGGAGAGGTGGCCGTGTTAGGCTGTATGGTCACAAAACAAGAAAGGACTCCTGCCGCACTTTGAAGGCTAGCAAAATTATTAGGTGATGAGCTTTTGTGGGGCAGACCGACTTCATCAGATCTGGAGAAGTAGCTCTGCCCCATGAAAGCTCATCATCTAGTAAATTGTTTTGTTCGTCTCCAGAGTAGGACAGGGCTGCTTTTTTGTTTTGTGAATAGCTGCGGTGAAACTATTCATACGCAAGTGCTTAAGGTGCTGTGTTTGTAAATACTGATGCATGAGTTTGTCAACAACTAACATTCAGAAACTGAGTCAAACCCAAATCATGAGATATTAAGGGTTAAAAAATAACTTTGGGGTTTGAGCCTTCAAGGTTCACCAAAGCATGAGGGTTAGAAATGGAAGTCTCAAGACCCACTGCTTTAAAAACAAACCTATGAGACTAGACTTTAGTGAGGAAGATTTCAACAGCAAAAACTCATGGCAGAACTAGGGTCTTTGTACCTAAATCGAAGCACACAAATTTTAAAAGGTAGATGTGGTCCATCTGCAAAGGTAAGTTTAAGTACCCCGCATTTTTTGCATACCCAAAACTGCTTTTAATAGGAGTTTGCAGAATCAGTCACTATATTACACCAGTTTAAGTACAAACACAGCAATATATACACTCACTCTCTCACTCTCTCTCTGCTTGCTAAATTATCTTTGAAAGAATTTGGGAAACAAGCATGTCTTAAGGAAACATTTTAAAAAAGAACACCTAGTGTCCATGTAAGTAGAGTGAAGTTCCAAGCAGAAGGGATAGCATATAAGAAGACAAAGACTATCTCTCAATGCATAAACTAATGGATTTCTGAAAGGATGATCTGTAAGTCTTAGTGTACTGAAAAACCTAAATCATTAGTCTTCAAAATGTCCATCTCAGAAAAACAGATTTGAATTCAAAGTTCAAGCTTAAAAAGTAAGATTTGTTAAAAATGAGAGAATTTAAATGTCTCAAATAAACACATTCCTTTTTCTTAAGCGTGAGATGCTAAGACCCTGATTATCCAGTGGGATTGATGCAGATAGACCTCCCTGCCTCAGTGTGGTCCCATGAGAGCAGAATGGCCTACTTGTGTCCAGTTGCCGGGGGGGGGGGGGGGGGGGGGGGGGGGGGGGGGGGGTGAATCATCATAATGATAGTTCAAAATTAGGAAATCTCCCTTGCATGAGACCAGACTTTTGATTCAAGTCTAACAACCTGTTTTCCAAAACTAGGAGGTTGTTTTGTTGTTTTTGTTTTTGTTTGTTTCTATTTTTTAAAGCATGCCATTCTAGTGTTTTCCCATAGACCAAACCATTGGCAGCAAATATTTGCTTCTGTTTTTAATTAATGAACAAAAAAGTTTGAAGTAAAATGGACCATTTAAGAGGTAACCCCCTTCTGCTGTGGCAGACATCCTGTTTATGGAGATTTATTTGTTTAATGTATACTGTTTTCCTGGGGAAGAACTAAATTACATACTACAGGTTGAACCTCTGTAGTCCAGCACCTTCTTAACCTGACTGGCTCCAAACAGAAGAATTTGCAAAACCGTGGAAAATCAATATTGTCTAGCAGCATTACCAACACTTCCACGGCATACTGGGCTGTTCAAAGACATTTAGGGGTGAATTAGAGGTTCTCTGCATAACATCAGAGAACACTGGCAATCCAGGACTGGTGACTTGAAACAAACTTTATGGGATCACGATAAACTTGGCCAGACCCATGATAAGTAAGTGGACGTGCGGCTAACCAAAATCATTTCAGACCATGGCTGCTGCCGGAGGAAAGAATGCCGAATTAGAGAGGTTCAACCTGTAAAGAACAGAGATTTCTTTTCTGCAAGGTCATGTATTGGTTTAGAGCATTGGTTTCCAACCTTTTCCAGATGGGGACCCATTTTGACAATTCAGGAAGACTTGGTGACCCAAGGCAACTCAAAAATGGAGTGGGGAAAGAACAGCAGTGCTGTAACTAGCTAATTTTGTATGTGAGGCAAGAATATAAAATTGTGTCCTTCATGTTTATGTATTCATAGTAGTTATTTCACAGAAAAAAGGAAAATACAGTAATAATAAATAACAAGAAGTCCTGTGGCACCTTATAGACTAACAGATATTATGGAGCATAAGCTTTCATGGGCAAAGATCCGCTTCATCAGATGCATTAATAATAAAATAATAACACTATGTTTATTATAGTTAAATTTTATTTTATAATTATAGTTGATCTGAGTTGTGGTGGCAGAAAGACCCTCATCCCCAAACTACTCCCTGCCAGCCTAAACCCCACATTCAGAGGTTGGAGGGGCTGAGGGAGTTGGGGCGCTGGGGGGCCACACTCAGGGGCTAAGGGAAGTCACACAAGGGCTGGGAGTCTGGGGGGGTTGGGGGGAGTCACACTCAAGAGCTGGGGGGGCTACACTGGCTGTGGGAGTCACACTTGGGCTGGGAGGCTGGTGCTGGGAAAGTCAAACTCAGGGATCAGAGTGTCACCCTAAGGGGCTGAAGGGGGTCACAATCAAAGGCTGGGGGGTCACAATTGGGTGGGGGGCTGGGAGCTGAGGGAAGTCAAACTCAGGGGCTGGGGGGAGTCACTCAGAGGTTGAGGGTCACACTCAGGTTGGGGTAGCTGGAGGAGTCACACTCAGGGAGGGAGGTCACACTCAGGCTGGGGGAGATATAAACAAAAATGAAAACAGACAAATCAGCTACATGGAACTGGGGGGGGGGTAAAAGGTGGGGGAGGATGGGAGGCAAAAATTACTTACTGCAAGAATCTAGTAAGTGGCTTGCCTGGGATGGCTACGAATATCAAAGGTGGAGAAGCTGTCTCAGTAATATGTAATTGCTTCTCTTGATAGAGCTTCTGGATGTGGCAGCATCAAGGAGCTGCAAATGGCTCCTTTAAGAACCACATGCAGCTCCACACTGCTGGCAACCCTTAACAAATCTAATTGCAACCCATGTTTGGGTCCAGACCCACAGGTTTGGAATCTCTGGTTTAGAGAGCCCTAAAAGGGAGGTATCTGTTCAAGTCCTATTCCTACCAGCAGTAACAACCTGCAGTTTTCCTTAGCAAACTTGCACACCATGGCTGTGTCTACACGTGCACAGTTCTTCGAAGTAGCGGCGCCAACTTCGAAATAGCGCCCGTCACGGCTACACGTGTTGGGTGCTATTTCAAAGTTGAAATCGACGTTAGGCGGTGAGACGTCGAAGTCGCTAACCCCATGAGGGGATGGGAATAGCGCCCTGCTTCGAAGTTGAATGTTGAAGTAGGGCATGTGTAGACGATCCGCATCCCACAACATCGAAATAGCGGGGTCCGCCATGGCGGCCATCAGCTGAGGGGTTGAGAGACGCTCTCTCTCCAGCCCCTGCGGGGCTCTATGGTCACTGTGTGCAGCAGCCCTTAGCCCAGGGCTTCTGGCTGCTGCTGCTGCAGCTGGGGATCCATGCTGCATGCACAGGGTCTGCAACTAGTTGTCGGCTCTGTGGATCTTGTGTTGTTTAGTGCAACTGTGTCTGGGAGGGGCCCTTTAAGGGAGCGACTTGCTGTTGAGTCCGCCCTGTGACCCTGTCTGCAGCTGTTCCTGGAACCCTTATTTCGATGTGTGCTACTTTGGCGTGTAGACGTTCCCTCGCAGTACCTATTTCGATGTGGTGCTGCCCAACGTCGAAGTTGAACATCGACGTTGCCAGCCCTAGAGGACGTGTAGACGTTATTCATCGAAATAGACTATTTCGATGTCGCTACATCGAAATAAGCTATTTCGATGTAGCATGCACGTGTAGACGTAGCCCACATGGGCTATTTTATTTTATATTTTTGGTATATGTTAACACATTTACATATGTTTTCTTGGAGCTAACCTAGCTTCTTCACCAGTAACAAAACACCACATTTTAGTTTTTTTATGTATTTGATGGAGTGGAGCTGGTGCTATGCAGACAGTAAGTTCAATGACTTAATGGTTTCCTCTTAACAAAAAAAAAACCAAGAGATCCCACTTTCTGACACTCTCAGTGACACCTTTATAGTTTGAAAAACTGATGGCTTCATTAGTCATGTGTTAGGCAATTTTTCTGCTGAGCCATTCCATTTTTCCTGTCTCTTTCCCCAATGAATACATTGTTTTGTGACATGGTAGTCCTGTGGGCTAAACACAAAACTATTAGAACTGTGAATTCTAAAAATTATATTGGATGCAATCATTAGCACAAATTGAAAAAAATATTCTTTCCTGCTTTCCTTTGTGGCATCTCTGACCTTTTATACTCTACCTCCTGCTCACATCATTTATATATATAATATCTTTATCTTCTGTTAAGTTTAGTTCAAAACCTACAGAAGGAAAAGAAGCTTTGTTACATTGGCTAGAGACAAAACAATTTGATTAGGATCAGGTAACCCTAGCTACAGTAAATTTGCAGCCAATATTCTGGTGGTGATGTTCTATGTTATTTCTTGCCTTCTGCAGCAGCAAAAAAGTCCGTTGAGGAGTTTTATGCAATTTAAAGAAGCCTTGATAAAAATAGTTGCTTTATCCACAATACTATCAAAATTCTATATACAAATCAGCCCAGAATTCTTTGCTGGAGATTTTCTTTTACGATTATTAGCTCTCAGAACATAGAAAGCAAGTTGTATTTGACTTTTTTCTATGGGTTTTCTTCGGAAAAAAAACCTTTCCTCTACTTTATTTGTACTGTAGTTCTTCCTTTTCTTACAGTGTTCTTTTTCAACCAGCCTCATATGAGCTAGCTTTAACTGATGCATATTGTTTTGTGTTTTTGAAAGCAATATCAAACTTAATTATTATTTCTATGACACAAGTGACTTAAGATAACATTTTTCTGTATTATTACAAAAAACAATTGGTAATATCATTTGGACCTCTCTAATCTGTCACCCTTGGGACCTGAGGAGCTGAGTGAGAGAATTTGCTGGACCACAGATGGTCAGTATTGTCTAGCAACATTACCAACACTTCCACTGCTCACTGGGCTCTTCTTAGACATTTAGAGGTGAATTACAACAAGGGTGACCACCCATCCCATACTGGGTGGGACAGTCCCGTATTTGGGATGTCAAAAAGGCATCCCACCTTATTTTTTAAAAAGGACTCATTGCCCCATATTTGGGCCCTTCTGTCCTCTTCCCCATCACAGACCTTTTCTGCCAGCAGGGAGCCACTTCCCTGAGCCTCAGGGAAGCAGTGGAGTGTGGGCAGCTGCTGCTTCCCCAGGGCTTCGGAAGCACTGGGGGCTGCTGCTTCCCTGGGGCTCGAAGGGAGCACTGGGAGCTGTGGCTTCCCTGGGGCTCCCGGGGAGCGCTGGCATCTGCCACCTCCTTCCCTGCTCCCCTGGGCTTGGTGGAGCTGGGAGAAGCCATCCCTTCCCCCATATCTCCCTGTCCTGTATTTGGGACAGGGTGATATGGTCACCCTAATTACAACTAAATAACAACACCAAATACAGAGTCAGGACTGGTGGTAATAAACAAAACTAATGGGACCACAGGAAACTTAACCACACCCATGATAAGTGGACATCTTGCTACCTGACATCATGACAGATTATGGATGTTGCTGGATGAAAGAATGCTAGACTAGAGGTTTCACGTGTATACAGTAGGGAACATTCTTGCATAGGTCTCCAGAGACCCCCTGAGCTGGAAAACATGACCTAAGAGGTCCTATTCTTCTCTGTTACTACACAAGTTAGGATTTATAAGGACACTTAACTGGTATTAGACCTAAAATCTAGATGAGGAAAAAATAAGTATATGACAAAGCCTGATGTCAGAGGTGATTTGACTTAAGTAAAATCTGGAAGATGGTTCAATGTTTCCTTGGTTTTTTTGCCCCCCCCCCTAAAAAAAGCTGTTATTTCTCACAATCTTCCTCTAAAGAAGGACTTGTTAGGGGGTTGTCCACTAAGGTTATGGTTTAAGATTTCTTAGATTTTTTCTGAATGTTTATGACAGAGGAAACTGTTGTCTGCTACAAAGGTTGTTGCATACCCGAGCAAGTAAGGTTAGTGTATCCATGTGAACCCCAGAATATGAAAGAGACAAGAGGGGCAAAGTAAGCCTTTACTGGACAAACTTCTGTTGGTAGAAGGGAGATGTTTTTGAGCTTCCCTGAATTTTTCCTCAAGGCTTCTGTACTCTGGGGATGTGTCTATACTAGTCCCATGTTTCAAAATTAATTTAAAAAGGCAGCCCAATTTCAAAAGAGGCCATGGAGCGTCCACACACTTAATGGTCTCTCTTGAACTTGTTTTCAGTGAAAAGGGGCACTAATTTTGAAACCACTCTTCCCATTCAATTTAGGAAGAGCGGCTTGACTCAAAATCAAATTTCAAAATAGGACATGTGTAGACGGTCCGGGACTTAGCAGGTCTGCCATGGCGGCTTCCTCAGGGAGCAAGCCCCAGCAGGGCTCTATGGTCTCTGGGGCCAGCCCCTTAAGGCTGCACAGCCCCGGAACCCCTATGCAGGAAGCTGATAGCATGGCCAGAGCATCAGGAGCATGAGCTCTGTCTGGCACACGCTGCAGCAGCCCTGAGCCCACAGACACACTGTCCAGCAGCTACATCGCAAGCTCCCCACACCCCAGCTACCCCCAGGAGGCCCCCTTCTCCCAGCCGCAGGGGTCCCCAGAGGCCAGCCAGGGCCAGAAGCAGAGGGTCCCCTCCTGTACAGAGGCCAAGCTAAAAGATCTGCTTGGCCTCTGGGCAGAGGAGGACATGCTGCTGCACAGTACCGGGTGGCCCAGCAATACAACAGCCTTTGAGCACCTGTCACAGGGGCTGCAGAAGCAAGGCCACTCGCACTGAACAGCCGACCAGGTCTGCTTCAAGGTTAAGGAGATGAGGCAAGCATACTGCTGGGACGGGGCACCAGCAGGTGGTTGGTGGCAGAGGCCACCCTGAGGTGCCCACATTATCAGGAGCTACACTGGTTCCTCAGGCCCAGGAATGCTCCAGAACCACTTTCCATGGTCAACACGGCCAGCCCGGAATAAGACCCTGGCAGCAAGCTGCAGCAACAGCCAGGACCCTTACGCTGGATGGGACGGTGGAGCCAGGGAGCAGCTCTGATGAGGAAGGCCACCTCATCATAGCCATCAGTTCCGGCACCTCCCACCAGGCCCCCTCAAGGCTGGTGTCCCCAGACCTGTTCTCTGGAGCCCCAGGTAGGTAGCGGGTGGCTTGGGTGGGCCCAGGGTGTCACCCTGTCCCGCATTCCCCCACCATGTCCCAGACCCAGGCCTGGTGCCATCCAGCACCTGTGCCTGTGGACAGCACCTCGACCTTCCCGACTGGAAAGGGATACGGGGGCTGGACTGCAGCCAGAAGTCGCGCCATGGATGTGGCCTCAGGGGGCACATGGGAGCCTCAAGGGCGGGGTCGGCAGAGGAGACACCGTATCAGGGGATGGTCAGGAGATGGTGGAGGGGTGTGGGCAGAGCCCCCAGACCCAAGCAGCAGCACTGACAGGTGGCCCCTCTCCTCTTTGTGTCTCCACAGCATCATCCTCCGAGGGCCGGACCAGTTCCGTGCTAGCCACCAGCACACCTTCCCTGTCATCTGACGGAGCCAAGGAACCCTCCTCCCCACCACCAAGGCTGCTGTCCACCCAAGCCTGGAGGGCCCAACAGCGCCAGCATTATGAGCCCCCAGGAGGCAGTGGAGGCCCATAGTGCAGCCATTCGGGAGCAGATGGCTGTGCTCTGGGAGTGGCTGCAAATGGAGCAGGAGGACAGGGCCTGGTGGAGGGAGGTTGGGGGTGAGGCAGCCACGGCCCTCAGATGTCTGTCCCCCCTGTCTGTCCCCCCGCTGCTCCCCCTGCTGCCCCTCCTGCCGCCCCTGCCACCCCCATCCCCACTCCTGCTGCCCCCAAACTCACCGCCCTTATCCCGCCCACCCTCTTCCCAACTGCCTGGCTTGCCCTGGGTCACAGCCTGATCGCCAGTGCAGGCCAGGGGGAGGTTTTCCCCCCAGCCCCTCCAGCACCCCATCCCCGCCATCTCACCCAGGCCACCCGTTCCCCTAGCCCCTGCCCAAGCCTACCTCCCTGTTCTGCCAGCTCCCTTCCAGTCCTGACGGGGCCCCTGCACCCGGGGTGGCAGGGGCCCCTGTTCCCGCTGAGAGTCTTGCCCCTTCACCCCTGTGGTGGACTAGGCCCACCCATGCCTGTGGCCCCATCTACAGGGGAGCGCCCGAACCCCTTTTTATATAGTTCTCCCCTGGTTCTCGCCCATATTTACCTCCTAGTTAAGAGGACCCCACATCATT
This sequence comes from Carettochelys insculpta, assembly GCF_033958435.1. Classification (NCBI taxonomy): domain Eukaryota; kingdom Metazoa; phylum Chordata; order Testudines; family Carettochelyidae; genus Carettochelys; species Carettochelys insculpta. Next base: position 146,949,233 of record NC_134139.1, on the reverse strand, counting down.
ATGTTTTCAGGTGCAGTTTATTGAGATGTTTATCATTAGATCCCATTTATTAAACCCTTCTGTTGTGCACCCCAGTGTCCCCTGTGTGAGGGGCTGTGCTGCAGGGCAGGTGTGGGCTGGAGGGTGCCAGGTGGAGGTCAGTGTGGCTCCCACTTGAAGGCCTCCTGGACCCTAACCCCGTCGTGATGTGCTTGGCGGCACAGAGCCATGGGCAGCTGCTCGTAGCCGGGGCCACAGTCCACAGCCCACCCCAGCACGCAGCACTCGTGCTTGCCCTCCACTATGTTGTGCAGAGCACAACAGGCTTCGACCACCGCAGGGACATTGGGCAGGCTGATGTCCAGCCGTGCGTTGAGGCATTGGAAATGCCCTTGAGGCATGCGAAGGCCTGCTCCACAGTATTGCGGGAGTGGTTCAGGTGGTAGTGTAGCCAGACAAAGTCTCCCCCTTACAAGCCAGCTTGTTTGCTGTCCCCCCCACCCACTGAGGAGCACACAGGGCACGGAAACGGCTGCTGACAGCACAGTCTTTGATGCCCCTCATTGAGGCCCAGATGTGCTAGCTCATCGTGACCCTGAGAAACAGAAAGTACAGATAGAAGACTAACAGGCCAAACTGTCAACAAGGGTGGGGGGAACCTCAGGAAATCACCCCAGCTGGCATTGATGAATTTGATGCACACACACATACCATCCCCGAAGAGGAAATCTCCGTCCCCCGCAAAAAGAATGTCCTGTACTTCTAAATTGCTTATCTCTTGTGTTACAAGTGCAAATTAAGTAAGAAATGCCCTTGTAACAAACTGGCGTCACAAAAGACAGACCAGTACGATCTGGCACCATAGATAAGAAAGAGAATACGTAACCTAAGGGGGGTATAAAAGGTGGGCCCAGCAGAACTCTAACTCTGAGTGCATTCCACCAACTACCTGCTGGTTGGGTCAGGTGATTGCCTCCCGAGGTCCGCAACTGGGGACGCCCAACCTCGTATCCGTCTTTCCGCGGAATTGAGTGACCGATCCGGCTTGGCTACACTGGTATCGAGAGACACAGAGAGGGTAAGATACACCCATGCTAGGTCTCCTTTCTTCTTGTGCACAGCTAAAGAATTAGAGCTCTGTAACTAGATGTTGTATCAAGATATCATTGTGTTAGATGGTAACATATCTTTGTATTGGATTGTAACGTAACTTGTTAACACCTGTACTTTGCTAGCATATAAGAAGTAGACAATAGCCTTTTGTAACCACATGCTTATAACTGTAGCTTAATAAACTTGTAACCAGTTAAGCTCTGAGCCTGACTGCTGTTACCCTTTTGTCACTACAACACAGCTGACACAACAAAAGAACTTTAACCATTTGGATACTACAGCCTGGCCATAGGTGAGAGTGCTAGCAGCTCCCTGCTCTAATAGTAAAAAACTGGGTTGCTTAGGACCCAGGGGGATCCATCAGCCTGTCTTGGCTGCTTGCAGCCACAAGCTCCCCGCTCTCGCAGTTTTAAACTCGGATGGTAACAATGGCATAGTTGGTACCTCACGGCACACTACCTGGCCACCGGCTAACAGGTAGTTAAAAGTGTCTTGAGTGGTAGTGGTGTGCCCTTTGTAGGGGTGTATCAGCCACAGCTGCACAGGGTATGCCCCGTTGGCCGCTATACATGGTGGCATCGTTGTGTCCCCCACAGGGAGCTCCTGGGCAGCGATGTAGGTGCCCTCCTCCATGTGCCGCCCCAGCCAGGAGTTACATAGTACTCAGGCGTTGTGGACTCACCCGGACCAGCCCACACAAATGTTACAGAACCTGCCCTGTACAACAATGAGGGCTGGGAGCACCACTGAGTGGTACCCCTTGCAGTGTATGTAGTGTCCCCTACTGTGGTCCGGGGTGCGGATTGCTTTGTGGGTACCATCAAGTGCACCGAAGCAGTTTAGGAAACCGATGGCTGCAAATCCTGAGATGGCGTTGTCCAAGTCACTGAGGCACACTGTGGAAGGAGGGCACTGACATGTGGGCCTGCATATCGGGGAGCTCCCTTCCCCTGCAGGGCCCCCCAGGGGTCCCCCTGCCCCCTTCCCCTGCAGGGCCCCCCACCCAGGGGCCTGCTCCCTCCTTCCCAGTGTGGGTGTGCGGCCCTGGTCTGACTCCCCTCCAGGAGGATGGCTCCGACAGTGGTCTTGCCCACCCCAAATTGGTGCCCCACTGAACGGTGACTGTCTGGGGTGGCCAGCTTCCAGAGGGCGATCTCCACACACTTCTCAACTGGAAGTGCAGGCCACATGCAGGTGCCCACATGCTGCAGGGCAGGTGAGAGCCACTGACACAGCTCCATGAATGTCTTCCTCAACATTTGTAAGTTCTGGAGCCACCTTTCGTCGTCCCACTGGCCCAGTACCAGCCTCTCCCACCAGTCCCCGCTGCTGGGGTGGCTCTAGAGGCACCGTGGGGGACAGGGAAAGGGGAGCGGTGGTTGCCCTGTTGCCAGGGCCTTCAAGACCCCAGTGGGGGGACTGGTGGGCCCCAGGGCTTCCACCATGCCCAGGATGGCAATCACCACCTGGGTCCTGGTGTGGATGGAGACATCGGCCTCGGGCAGCTGCTGTTGCTCCATTCTTGCCTACTGTTCTCAGAGCACGGTCCACACAGTCCTGTGTGCTGCTCTGCAGTGCTCTGTGTGTACAGGGTGAGTGTGCTTGGGAGGGGCCCTTTAAAGGAGCCGCTGGCTGTGGAACCTGAAAGGGCTTGTCGGCCAGGTGACCCCTGTGTGTGGTGTTTCCTGGCTTGTTATTTCGAAAGTGCTTGAGTTCCTGTGTGGGTGCTCCCTTTCGAAACACAGGGGAGGGTTCTTTGGAAATAGCAGACCAGTATGGTGATCTGCTTTGTGTGTGTAGCCGTGCTATTTCGAAATCCCTTATTTCGATTTTGATTTTCGATGCTGCCCCTTTTGAAATTTCTTTGTAGTGTAGACATGGCCTGGGAAGGCTTGTCCCTTCCACCAACAGAAGGCAGTCCAAAAAAGGCATTACCACACCTACCTCGTCTTTCTTATGTTTATGTTGTTCTATTTTGTTGTGCCTTTTTCTTCATTACTCTCATGCAAAAAACACCCCCTTTCCTTTGTGGTTTGTGAACTCAAATAAAACTGGACTCTTGAAACATTATGTTCAAATGAGATTAATGGATGAGATAAGAGTTGATTGAGAAATAAGATATCAGGCTGAATGTATTCCAACACCTGACCCCTACCTCCACGAACTAGAAAACCTATTTAAGCAGAGGAGGAAAACCAATAAGATTTGTGTATGGCCCAGAATTCCGAAGCCAGTGACAGCTAAGTAACACCACCTCTAGATAATAAAAATAAAAAGGAATTAAAGTCATGAGGAAAGGTGAAAATGTTTTTAAAAGGACATTTTAATTAAGTCCACAGAGACCTGGTAAGGAAAAATGGCAATTTACAAACCTGAATGATAAGAAAACACGTTAGGCGATTTTAGCTATGTGAATAGGAAAAGTAAAGAAGCAATGAGAGATGAAAAGGCCTGGTTTAAAAACTGGAAGTTAAATCCTAGTCGGGAAAATAGGAACATAAACTCTATTAAATGAAGAACAGATAACCAAAACCACAAAAAGTAATAGCAAAAATATTTCTGCTAAGTTCATCAGAAGTAGGAAACATGCTAAATAAACAGTGAGGCCTTTATACATAGAGATCTTAAAGGAGCACTCAAGGACGATAAAGCCATTGCAGAGAAACTAAATTAATACTTTATATTCTCCACCCCGAAGACCAATGCAAGGGTGATTTCCAAACCTAAGCCATTCTTTTGAGGTGACAAATCTGATGAACTGTCCCAGATTGAGATGTCATTAGAGCAGATGCATCCTTAGGATTTAGGGGGCCCTTCACATTACTGTTGGCAGCCCCAGCAGAGGTGATAACCGGGAGTCAGCAAATGAAATTAAATAGGCTGCAGGTTTAAAACCAACAAAAGGAAGTATTTCTTTACCACTCATTCCACTTGTGGAACTACTTGCCAGAGGATGTTTTAGAGGCCAAGACTATAACAGGGTTCAAAAGAAAACTAGGTAAGTTTACAGAAGATAGGACCATCAATGTCTATTAGCAAGACTGGCAGGGATAGTATCCCTAGCCTCTGTTTTTCAGGGCTAGGATTTGGTGACAAGGGATAGATCATTTGATAACTTGTTTTGTTAATTCCTTCTGGGGAACCTGGCATTGGCCATTGCTGGAAGACAAGAGTCTAAGCTAGATGAACCTTTGATCTGACCCAATATGGATGTTTTTATGTTCTTAATAATTTGAGAGAAATTGTGAAAAACCCGAGGTATTTATTATAACGTATAATACCTCCTGTCACGGATCATATACTTCTAAAATTAAGATGAAGTTTTAAGATGAAGCTTGCAGAGAATAATATGGTGAGCTCAGTTAATGTTATTTTGTGTATGGGGTTGCGGGAGGACATGAGGTCTCAAGAAACATTATGTGATAGGACATTAGCTAATGATTTAACATCTGCAGACTCTGTAAAAGCTGATTTGGTTGCTAGGAGTCACCATGCAATGTTCATTTAAATGTCAGCAGGGCTGCTCAGACTATTAGAAGAGAGTTACACATGCGGTGGGGTTTTTTTGTTTGTTTGTTTGGTTTGCCCCCGCCCTTTGGCTTTTTTCCCCCAGAATTTCAAGGAATGTGCCAGAGACCAGACCCAGGGACTGTATGGGTCCAGCTACTGAAAAGACAGCACTGAAGTCTAGGTTGGAAGATTTAGTATCCCACAGTTTGAGAAGGAAATCTGAAGTGGGACCTGTAAGCAGGCTTTCCTGTGGAGGAGATAAAGAAGGCTCTGCTAGATGAACAATAGTGAATTCATCCAAGATTTTATCTGTAAGACAGTAGTAAGAGTTTGCTAACCATGTCTGGACTGGAGCAATAGCTAGTGGATATTACTGAGGTGGCCACTGAAAAGCCCCTGTCTTATACATCAGCATGCACCCTACTCCAGCGAACAGAGTCCTTGGAAAAAGATAGCAGAGTGAGGGATGATATGGCATATAGTTTAAACGTTTAGAGCTTGGTAACGGTAACAGTTAGAAGAGCCTGTGGCTGAGGAGACCAGGGGTAATGACAGAGCTTGATAAGTTTTATGAATGAGATTATATGATTATGACTGAACTGGATGAATCAGGAAGTTCCTTCTAGTCCTATATTCACAGGAAGAAAATTATTTAGTTGGCATTGGTCCTGTTTTAATGGGGGTAGACTAGATGACATGCTGAGGTCTCTTCCAATCTTACTCTTCTATGATCATATCCTTACCTAACTATTAAAGGAAAGGGAGCAAATAAAAAAGAGTTAAGACTTCATAGAATATTCATTTCTATAGGTATTCATGTTGGTTTATATTTTTAATAAAATAAAATATATCCCTTATTGTCCATCTTTCCTCAAATGAATCAGTTATCAATCTCATACAGACATTTCCATTTTTCCTATGTTTTTATTATGGTTCTATAGCAGGTATTATAACTTTGAATGCAAAATATATACATATTATTGCCCACAATTATAAATATTCCAAATAGGTGTCTGTGTATAACTACTGAAATAAATATGAACAGATTTTCTAATATCTGACCACAAAATATCTGATTTTAATGTCATAAATGTAAAAAGAAAGTGCTTGGATTGTCAAAGCATATTTTGATATATTTATTATAATGACCTTTGTAATAATAGAGAAAGAACTTGTGATAAATATATTTACAGCTCCACATATTAAAAATTAAAAGCTATACAGGCAGGAAATTTACTCTTGCCTGTCCTCAAGAGGGATAACTAGGAGATTTAACAATGTGAAGAATGCAAGAACACATTTTAATTATATTCTGCACATTTGCTCTCCCAGCTACAATCTAGCTAACCTTTGAAGCTGATTAATACAATAGTGCCTTTCTTAGCATGAGAAAAAATGCGGTCCTTCCTTCCTTCCTTAAACTACTCTGCCTTAAGGAGTAGATACGTTTCCTTTGTTATTCTTTCCACAGACTCTGCTCATTTAACCTAAATGCTGTAACTAATTCAGGATATGAAATACCATGTACCAATGTTTTCTTTTATTGTGCTTTTAAATAATGAAACATAGTTTTATGAAAGAGGTGAAATTTGGATTTCACAACAATAAAAATAGCCTTGAAATATTAGAAGCTACATTTTAGTATTTGTAAGCCAGAAAAATTGAAAAAAAAAGTTCTCAGCTTATTTGAAATGCTTTAGCACAAGCTGTTCTGCACTATTAATTTTGCTTTAGCAAAACAAAACAAATGAACATCTCAGCTGCAGAGACAAACACAGGCATCTCCCTTTCATCCCTTCTGAAATAAAAATTTTCATCAGTGGCTCAGAACAAAAGTTTATGAAAGGAAACGTGCAAAACACCAGGAGTCCTAACTGCCCAATCAAAATCCCTTCAGAAAACTGGATTTTCCTTCTGACAGTTTTGGTACTTTTAGAGGCTGCATCTAGCCAGAGGCCTGGTCTACACAAGGAGATTAAGTCCAATTTAAAGATCTAGCTTGAGTTTATAAACTATTCATCTACACCCCAGAGCTCAACAGGTCGCTTGCAAGGATCTGTTAACGTTGACTTCTGTACTGCTCACTTCCCTCTGCAGTAACTCTAGAGGTCCAGTTTGCAAAGTCCAACTATACAGGTGGAGACTGCAACATTATTATCAATTTTATTAGCCTTTAAACTAACCCACAGTGCCCTTCCAGGTGACCTTTCCGGTCATAGCTCCACCCCCACTTCTCCCCAGGTGAGCAGGAAGTAGGAAACAGGAACCCAACATTTTGAATTAATTTTTTTGTAATCAGTGTGTCAATTGCATCTAGTCACTTTAGGCAGCCCAAGCATGGAACCCTCAGGAGAGCCCAGGTCTCATTTCAGCTGGCAGAATAGCCTCTGCCTCACCAAACCACACGGCAGCTTGGCTGTGAGGACCAGACAGTGGCACATGAGGCAGCGGGGTGGCATGTCCTGCATGGTGTGAAAGCTTCTGCCTTGCACAGGATTTAGCAGGAAAGGCAGCGGTATTTTTTTTCTCTGCTTCACATTTGTATGTGGCAGCCCCCCTCCCTCACAGATGCCATGCAGTCAGGGGTCTAGCCCCCCCACCCAACCACACCGTGTGGCTAGCCTCTTCCCCTCCACACCACATGCTGGTGGTGTAGTGCAGACCGTGTTTTCCAGACAGCAGCATCTCCTGGCCAACATGGGGGGGGAAGGCTCCCCCCACAGCAAAGATTTTTGGGGGGCTGTACCTGAGGGGAAAGGCTACCACCACAACAAACACTTTCAAGGGCTGTTGCTGACGGGGAAGACTCCCCACCAGTGGCGCAGATTTTGGGGGGGCTGGCTGGCCCCTGTCAGGCAACATGTGATGGGGAGAAGGCTCTCCCTGTAGGTCCGCATCTCTATTGTGTTGACTGCACCATGTTAACAGGTGCCTCAGCTGGCCCTGTCAGCTGAGCTTTGGGGAGCTGGCCCTGGCAGCAACTATCTGGGCTGCCTCCCTGCCCTCTCTCTAGAGAGCAGACAGACAGCTCCATGTTAACAGGGGCCTCAGATGGCCCCTGGGTGCCAGCTGAGCTTTGGGGCGGGTAGCCCTGTCAGCATCTATGTGGGCGCCCCCCCTCCATTTAGGCACACTGCTACGGTACTCTCCCTTCCCAAAGCACGTGGCTTGGGGGACCTGAAAATTCTTTTATCTGATGACGTTTTTCCAGGGAGAAAGAGCTCCATGACCTGCTGCCCAGCTCCATGAAAGGTGTTCTTTCACCAGGGGAAAACTGGGTTAGGGTTAACATGTTAACATGGTGCAGTCAGCTGCAGTGCAGGTGCCCTGATATGACTGACAACACAGTAAAGGGTTCAACTTTCTTATCTTCTGCTACTTCCTTAACTTTGATAGACATCTACTTCTAATGGGCTGCACCGAAAGCAAGTACATTTCCAGGTTTTCTGAAATACTCATACATTATTGTAGTCTGAGCATGTTTCCCGATCTTTTGGGCAACTGTACAGGTTTTTCACCTGGGCAAAACTGAGGTACCTGTTAACATGTCACAGTTAACTGGAGCACAGACACCATAATATGTGGAACTGACAACATTCTCAGGGGTTTCACCTTTCTCAACTTTATTATCCTCTACTACTTCCTCAACTTTGCACATAAATAGCCAGGACTGATGATGGCAATCATCAAAGGGTCCTGATTCAGGGGCAGGTTGAATAAACATTTGTTTTCAATGGCGGGGGGAATGAGGGAAATGCACTATTGGATGATGACATCACACAACCACTTATTTCCCATAAGACACTGCAAAGAAACCCAAAGTATAATGGAGCTACAGGAAGCAGGGAATAGGTGCCCACAATGCAGTGCTGCAACAGTCAAACTTAAGCAATGTAGAGGGGACATGCTACATTGACTTTGCGAGGCAGTATGGACACGCTACCTCAGCTTTATAAAATCTAGTGGTGTAAAGTAGACTTTAATAAATAAATTTGACTTTATTTCCTAGTGTAGACGTACCCAAAGACTTCTTGTCTTCAGGCTATGAGTCAGAGATAAGGATATGTGTTCAAAGCATGAAAGCCAGTACATGAGTTTATAGACCACTTCTTCCCCATATACCTTTTCTCTCTGTAGAACGCTCTCGCAGAGGTGAGAACTTGAGAAGAGTTGGGAAGTTGGTTTAGAATGAGTAGAGGTATGCGTCAAGGAGATACGATATTGAGTACCTTCATCATGCATCTAGAGAGAGTGATGGACAAGATCAAGGAAGAGGTAGAAGGGATATCTGCGCACAGGATAAGAATTAACAACTGGAGGTTTGCAGATGAGATGGTTGTCATTGAGGAAGATGAGGAGAACCTACCGAAAATGGTGCAGATGCTAAACAAGGAAGAGAAGCAGTACAGACTGATTATGAACATCGATAAAATAATGGTACCTGGAGACAGGGGAATGAGAAGGAAGCCCAGTGTAGATGATGTATGATCTAAACTGTAGGAAGGAAAGAGTGACTAGAATAGCAAAAGCAAGAGTGAGTTTGAAGGTGATGGATAAGATCTGGAAAAGTAAACCAATTAGATTAGGAATGAAGCTGAGTGTTTTGAAAATGTGTGTATTCTGCAGCATGTTGTACCAATGTGATACATGGATGATAATGAAAGATTCAAAGAGAAGAATATTGGCATTCAACAGGAATTGTTATAGAAAGATCTTGAGAATAGGATGGATGCAGAAGATCACCAACAATGAATTATATAGGAAGATACAGCCAAAACAGAATCTACTGCAGAAGGTAATACAATGCAAGTTACAGCTATTTAGGCAGAAAGAACAATGAATGAAAAATCAAGACCCTGGTATTTGACATAGTTGATGGTTTGAATAAGACAGGCAGACCCCACAGAGAATGAGTAGATAGTTTCTGTAGACTAGCTCTGCACCAAAGCCACTCCAAACTTCACAGGGAAAGATGGAAGGAAATAGTGAGAGAGGCATCAATTGAGGCGCCGAATGTGTATGTCAGCACTTTATTAGTGCATTGGCATTTGCATGGCCATTTCGAAGTTTTTGGCTCGTGTAGACATGGCCAGTGCGTGTAGACACTCTGCAGGCTACTTCAAAGTAGCAGCTTATTTCAAAGTTAACTTCAAAGTTATTTTGTAGTGTAGATGCAGCCAACTTGTACCATTCAAGAATTGTTTGACCCCCCCCATGTGGTATCTGACCCTCCCATAATTTTCAGCTTTCATGAAAATTTAAATAGATAAACAGCTGAACATGTTTACAATCAAATAAAGTAAAAATTGTATTCTTCCATGCCTATGTCATAGGCAATACACAGAGCAAACATACAACTTCACTTACAGTTAATATTCATTTAGTCATATGTAAGGCTGACAGACCTGGGTTGCTGGCATTAGGGACAGAACCTGTAAGCATAGGGTCTGTAGTTCTGCATTCTACCACTTGAGCTAAAGGCCAGGTGGTTCTCAGCTAAGGCTATAGAGCAGAGTCTTCACTCACCCCAGATGAGGTCTCAGTGCTTCTGGGTACTACACATGTAAGCTAAATGAAGAAGAAAACCTCCTTCCCAAGCATCGTTCAAGTGGTTCAAGGAAACTGGTTTTCCTCCACAAAATTAAGAGTAATATTATTTTCTTAACACAGTTTTGTAGGTGCTTATCAACTGTCACCATGATTGTGAAAATTTAAATATCAAGAAGTTTAATACAAATAACATTTATTGGGGGAGTTCAAGACCTCCAGAAGCACTCGGTGCTTTCACAGTGAAATGCATGCAATAACAAAGAAATCTCACCTGTCCGTGAGCAAGTAGCTAGTATTTTCTTATTGCAGCAGTTTAAAATTATGTCTACATGGCCCCACAGTGAGGAGCGTGTGATGTGAGTGCACATCAAAGTACTACACTGTGTCTCTCCCATGTGGATGATGCAGGTGAAAACCAAAACGTTTCTAGTTCAGGCTGACGTAGTTCTTTAAGGAACACTAATGTGCTCAAAGGCACGCAGCATGAGATTTCAGAACTAAGAATAGAACTCAGAAGTTTGTAGACACCCAATTTGTATTTAGGACTCAAATCATTCAGTTAATTAAAACAGCTTGAGATGGTGATAAGCATATTTATGGGTCGTCAGAAGTGAGAAAAAAGGGCACATTTTCATCGTGTTCTTCATCTGCTTTGCATTTTTATTTCAGCAACTTAACTTCATGTTAAATGTTACAGAAAAGGAAAATCCTGATGGCTAGAGGCACATATAAAATAACATATGTGCCCCTAAACTCACTATAGTTGAAAGGAAGAGGACAGTCATTTGAAAACTCAAAGCCTATTGTTGGACTTCCTTAAAATTCCAGACATTGGAGAGTAGGTGGTTTTCTGTTTATATGACCTTCTCTAAGGCTATGCCTAGATTGCCAAGAACTGTTGACGAAAGATACTCAAATTGTGCAACACATTTGTGTATCTCCTGCTGACAGTTCTGTCAGGAGAGGCTTTTCTGACATTTGGCCCATCCACACAGGGCCAAATGTTGGAAAAACGTCCTCTGCAGAAACATCCTTTCTTCCTTGTGGAATGAGGGGTGGAGCGATGCTGACAGAAAGCTCCTGACTGACAGATCTCTTCCAACAGATCTACAGTCTGGACACGCACTCTGTCCACAGAAATTTTGTCAACAGAGGCCTGCAGTCTAGACATAGCCTAACTGAACAACTTATGGGGTCCTCTGCAAGACACCTGCCTTAAACCAAGTATACCTTACACAGCTTCATTCCTTTCACACCTGCACTCTTCTCTCAACTACTCTTGAGGATGAAGCAACATGATTTTGCTCAAAGAAATAATTGAGTACTGTACAAAGGTAACATCACAGCCTTGTCAATTATGAAAATCAATGGCCATATTTTAGGTATCCTTTGACCCAACTCATCTATTGTAAGATTTAATATTGTAGTATCAGGAAAAGTTACTGTTCCTCTTTTCATTTAATACAAAGGTTTTATAATTTATAATTTCTGTACCAACATTCACAGAGGTTATAATTTATGATTTGTACTGCAGTAGCACCTAGAAATCCCAAAAAATTACACTAATCATTGTAGAAGACACTTTTATTATATATGCATACAGCTTTTTAAATTAAAATATCTACTTTAATTTGTTCAGAATAAATTGTACAACTTGCATTTAATAATTAGCCTGTGAGGCCTTTGTATACTTTATTCGATCACAATGGCTATTTGCTGTCAAGTGCAAATATCAAGACTTTGACATTTCCTAAAGGAAGACATTTTGGCTACATTGTTAAGTTTGTTGAATACTCCAAAATTTCTATTAAAAAATCAGTTGCCTCAACCTAGAAATCTCACTTGCACCCTATCTTCATAAAACGTAGTCTTTAAATCTTCAGGTATCAAACTTAAGTCACTTCCATCTATGATGACAGTGGTACCAGGTAAAGAGCTAGCTCTCTTTGTCTCAGCCAATATTTATAAAACATACTGTGTGACTGCATGTTTAAATGAAGATGTTTAAGATGTAAAATAGAATTTTTTATTCTGTATTTTTATGCAAAGTTGCTTCAGGTAAATTGGTGGATCTCCTCACCACCCAAGGAAAAATTAAAATTCCTCAGAATCAAGGTTATTAATTCAAACAAACAAACAAACAAACAAAGAAACCCATAAACACACCCACCCACACACAGAAGCTATGACCAACACATATCATAGTGACCCACAGTCAATCCTTCTCTGTAAATCACAGATTCTGATCTCCCTCATGCCAAACTCTAAGGCTATTCTACACTGCAGGTGCTATTTCGGGGTATGGTGGTATCCTGAAATAGCTGCCTGCCCACATCATGAAACATTCCTGTTGTCTTGAAACAGTTTGAAATAATGGGCATGCTATTCTGGCATCCCTGTAAACCTCATCTCATGTGGAGTACAAGGATGCCTCAAACTGGGGCTTTATTTTGGCGTTTGACACCGTTTAGATGGCTCCACATGCCAAAATAGCCTATTTCAAAATCTACATGAAATAAGCTATGTAATTTGAGAATCTGATTTCGAGGTTAGGGCACTGTCTTGGAATAGCCTAACTGAGCACCATCAACAGTTTGTAGGAAACATTTGATTCTTTCCCAGCTTGGTGTGATAATCAAAAAGGGCTGGTCGGCCCCAGACTCCTTGACCTTTAAAGAGGCACACCGCCCTGTTTCACTGTAGTATATCTTCAATCCACTGCTTTTCAACAAGCTTCTCAAATCCAATCATGTAAGGATCCAACCATAACAATTTTCACTGTGCATGACTGCTATTCTCATTTTTTTTTCTGATGGGTGGGTGGTTAGAATATAGACTTAAAAGACAAATGTCTGAATGAACAAATTATACTTCTTCAAATCCTACTTCTTTCTACAAAACTTTGAGAGCTTTCTTTACTATTTAGAGGGGATTAGAAACCGAGTAACTAAGCAGTTAGTGTTATCTAAAATTAAGCCAATAATGCATACCTCCAACATAGAGTATGTGAAGAGACTTGCACAGGAGTAAACAAAGTGAGTTTTAACTCAGTTTCCCAGGAAATCTTCTGAATGGAAGATGGAGATAGGGTTTGCCTCTCCACATCACATTCCTTAATCCTCAGGTGACACAGGGAGTATCAGAAATTTGCAGTAAGTACAGATGCTCCTTGCCTCTGCTCTACTGACTGGCTTCTACCAGTCCCTAGATAACACAACTCCTGCAGTACCCAGGCTACCAAAGTCTTCTTTCTCATATAAATGCCACAGCATAAAGTAAACCAGATTATTATTCATGCACTCTATTTCCCCTGTGGTTTTTAAGGCTGTCTACACTTGCAGTCAGAGAGGCAGTGGTGTTAGTCCATATCCTCACAAAACAAAACAGCGGTCCTGTAGCACTTTAAAGTCTGTCCCACGAAAGCTCATCACCTAATAAATTATTTTGTTATTCTTTAAAGTGCTACAGGACTGATTTTTTGTTTTGCTGAGGCAAGTGCAAGTGTGAATTTTTTACTGGCAGGAGCATGCTCCTGCACACAAAGCAAAAGCCACTCATCAGGAGTAAAAGTATTCTGTCAGCAAAAGTGCAGACAGACAGCATTCACAAACACCAACATAGCGACAAGGCTGTGTCGTCCCAGCCTTGTCACTAAAAGCTGCACAGTGTTGAAACACGCTTTTATAGAAAAAGGAATAATTGATTTTTATTGTCCAAACTGACAGAAATGGAAAATTTAAAAACACAGCAAAAACAATGGCAAATAAATAATATTTAGTATACCAGTTTGCACTTGAGAACAACAGGTAAGTATCAGTTAAATGATGGTATAACAGCATTAGGAAGATGAGAGCATTTGAAAAGATAATAATTTGCTGGCGACTACCTGAGTCTATGCAAGAAAAATATATATTATATTTCTTCATTCCTGCAGTAGTTAATATGATGGCATCAGTCTTTGTTTCTGTGAAAGAGAAATGAGGTAGACATTCCCAGATTCCTTCCATCCCTGGGGTTTTCAGTAGATCCTCACACTCAAACTATAAAGAAATTATCTCACTGCTATTCATCCAGGTTTCTTATAGACATTTCCTGTTGTTGGATAAGTATGCTGCCAATACATAAAAGTTTCCCGAAGTCTGATACTATCACTGGATTGCTCTGAAGTCAGTTAGCGACTTGTTGCACTTTTTCAGCCTGTTGCTATAAAAAGCATTTTTGTATAATCTAATAGTTATCATATCCCATTTCATGAAAATCTTGCTAACATTCACATTTAAAAGGACACCAGTGTAAATTTTTGCTAATATGGTGCACGTAATTCCTTCAAACATGACGTAAAACTTACAGAGTGCTAGCAGGAATCCCTTGGAAACTATATTCATAGTTTGAGAATGTCTCCTCAGAGTTCTCTGATTTTTTTTCACCATCTCCTTATAGTGTTGGAACAATATAATTACTAAAATGAAAACAAAACCAGATATTTGTTTAGAAACCTAGTGACTGAAGGCAATACAGTAAATCTTTGATTTAACAGACTTCAGAAATAATGGGTACTGTGTGCCAGCCCCTACGCTCCCGCACTAAATAAATACCAGAGACTCACCAGAGCCGCCGCCAGGGGTGGAGGAGCTGCTGGAGTGGCTGGAGCTGCTGTGGCATGTGTGGCCACCTTGTCGGCTGGGGCCACTGGGGCCAGAGGGACTGGGGACTGCGGCGGGGTGCAGGAGCTCTCCTCCCCCAGCCCCATGTGTGTGGAGGCTCCATTGTACCGGAGGCTGTTGCCCCGCTGGCAGGTGGAGGGCGGGGGGGACTGTCCTCTACCTTCACTGGAGCAGCTCGAAGCTGGGGGCTGGAGGAGCCTCAGCACAGAGAGCTGCAGGAGGTGGAACAAACCAGGACAGCATTCAGCTCCTCTCCTGGTAATTGGCAAGGGGAGATGGAGGTGTGAGGGGAAGAATGAGGCAGCATAGGGGGAGCGGAAGCGGGGGTAGAGGACAGGAGTGAGTGATGGGCTGGGAAAGTCTGTGCATCATTATACAGTATAACCATTCAGATACAATGGACTTTTGGCATTAATGGACACCCCTCCCCTGCATTAGTCCGTTAAATCCAGGGTTTACTCTACATGTATTTAATCGCCATAGTGGTATCCAATCTACCACAGTAACTAGGTCACAAAAGCAGGTAGATAATATAATTGATTGCTAACTGTATCAAAAGCTGTAGAGAGGTTGAGCGTCACAAGCACTGAGATGGCACCTCCATTGGCTCAGAAAGTTATATTTAGTGCAATGAGGGCTGCTTCTGTACCGTGACTGGGCCTGAAGCATGACTGAAGCTTCTAGGATGTTAGCAGATGTCATTGTTCTGCCCCAGACCTTAATGGGAGTAGATTCCTCTCTTGTGTGTGACTCCATTCCTTTCTGCCGGAGAAATCTCAGGGTTAGCTTTGTAATTATTCTTCTCTGAGTAATCTCTGGGGTTCTACAGGGCTCCCCACTCTTTTTCAATGCAGTTAGGAGGCAGTGAGGAAAAGTAGGCTATGGTGCCTTGGATATTTTGTTAATACCCAACTCAATGACCTTTCTCCAGAAAGACACTTAAACATGTGCTTAGGTCATATTGATTTGTACTACAGTATGTGAATTTCTGTAAAAGGCACCGACATCACAAAAAGCATTTTCATTTTCAATTATAATCTCAATAAACGAAATCAGTTCCACACCCAATCATTCTGAATCATATATATTGCTTCCTGTCAACTACTCAGTTTCCTACTACCTCTGCCACATCCCTCTATCTGTTCCGTCCATCTGGGTTCCTTTCCTTCAGCTTCTGTCCTCAGCAGTCCTCCCATCCTCTCTTTGGCCAGCTCCCAGACGCTGTCTGAATGTTTTCCCCAAAACATCCCTCCCCCAGCTATCAACTCATTCCTGGTTCCAGATTCTCCTCTCCTGACTACCTCCTACTGCAGCTCATCCAATAATAGCGCCACCAAATGCTGAATATGGATCTTGGATACTGCTAGAAACTGATAGCCAATACTTTTCTACATGACTAAAAATAAATAAATAAAAAGATTAAGCGTTCTTCCCATCACTATTTATAAAGCATAAATCTTATTCACCATTCTCAAAGAATTTTGGTAATTAAATATATTGTTGGTGTTTTTGTATATAAAAGAGCATGCCATTTTGTTTTTTACAAATTCTACTTTCATACATAACCTTATAAAAGAATAAAAAAGAGCAAATCCAACATAATTATATATTCAGTGCAACCCCTGACCCAACAAAAACATAATTAATGCACTGTAATGTTTGAAATTTTAAGTCAACAAAAGCCAGACCATTTAGAGGTAAGGTTCCCATGGCAACCTTAACTATGTCTCCTTCTGTGTCTGCATGATAGGGTCTTTTTTACATGACCACATATTGCTAGAAAAGAGAATGTGACATGCTATCCAGTAAACAGAGTATTGGTTTTACATGCAAGATACCAGTAGAGAGTTATAGAAAAGAAATATCCCTCCAATTATTTCAAAGGCAGTTGTGGCTCGTTGCAATACTGCAACAGCGCTGAAAACAGCAGATAGTTTACGATTAAAGATTTACATGAAAATACATAACATTATCAGTGTAACAAATCTTAATGGTAAGTGAGTGTTTGAAGTGTTTATAATGCTTCTAATTTTTTACCTCACTAACTTGATAGAAAGTATGATGAAATGGAGGAGGAAAGTATAGGTTTCTTGATGTTTCCTCACAAATTCTAACACTGCAGTTGTATCTAATTACAAAAGCAGTCCTAATGATTCAGCCTTAGATACTACGGGGTGTGAGAGAAGGTGGTAGAGGTGGGCTCTTTAGTGGTTACCCTCCAACAACTTCTTGCTGTTACAGAAACAGAAATACTAATTATAATTAATAATAATAATACCTTATGTTCAGTTTGGCACTGGAAAGAATTGTGATACAACTACTTCTGGGAAACTGAATGAAAGATTGCTCATAAATAGGTGACAAAACTGAGGAATACAGTATGTACAGGCATGCTACTCCTAAAAGAAATAAATGTAACCATTCTGCCAGGTAAAGGCAGCAGCAGCCAGGGCCATATTCAATTTGTAGGATTTCCTCTTCATCCACCTGTCCAACACAGAACAGGCTTGAGCCCCCACCCAATAATCTGGGAAATTCACATACCACGCCTGGGTGCCTCTGAGGGACAGTGCTTCCCCACTTGTATGTGCAGAGTCTGAGTGTAGAAAGGAAACTCTGAGTTGCTGCTGCTGCCAGCGGTAGTTAGGCCTTGCCTTTGCAGCTGGCCAACTGTTGCTGCTCTCCAGACGCCCAACTCTGAAGGCAGCACAGAAGTAAGTGTGGCAATACCATGACTCTCCCTAAACACTTTGCTTCTCTTCTGCAATTCTCTTTTGGGTCAGAACCCCAATTTTTATGAATCCCTCTCTGGGTCAGACCACCCCCTTCTAATTTTTATGTCCATGTGCAGCATCAGTTTTGTTATGTGCACCACTATGGAGACACTGTGTGACATATCACCTTTGTATCAGTGCATGTAACAACATTCATTCTGCACATGGATATGTGTTGAAGTGTAGCTGAGAGGTTCGGCGTGTGGTAGGCCATCAGGGTTGAGGTTTAGGGGGACCGAGGGTTCTGGCTGGGGGTGCAGGTTCCTTTGTGGGGCTGGTGATGAGGGGTTTGGTGTGCCAGGAGGGGGATCAAGGCTGGGGCAAAGGGTTGGATGTGGGGGCATGATGGCTGCATATGAGGGTTTTACAGTGCAGGACGGGGTTCAGGGCTGATGTGCAGGGGGTGAGGTCTGTGGATGCAGGGGTTTGAGTGCAGGCTCCACCAGGAAGGGGGGCTGGCTTCAAACCTCTCCTACCACTGCAGCTGCTGGCCAGGTGAAATGTGCCTTTCTTCTGGTGATGGCAGCTCTGGTGGGGGGTGGGCTGGACTAAGAGAGGGGCTCCTCCTTCCTGGCTGTGGCAGGTCTGTGCTGGGCCAGCAGGGGTAAAAAGTGCTTCTCCTCCAGCTGTGGCAGCTCCATGTGTGGGCTGGTGAGGAGGACCAACATTCTGTGTGGCAGCCCTGAGCAGGGCTTACTAGGCAGCTGCATGGCTGTGCAGCTTAGAGGGAATGCAGTTGTGAAATATGGGTCTCCCCTGTGAAACCCGCCTAGTATAGAGTAAAAGCTCACAAAAGGCCAGGTTTCACATGGGAAGACCAGATTTTACAGTCCATGATGCATTTTTCATGCTCAAGGATTTGACAGGACCCTACACATAGTATATAGGCCCCAGCTAGTCAGTCCCACCAGATCAGAGAGTTAACCATGCATCCATGATGTTCCCTTCTGGGGAACAGGGAACTAGTAGTAGCTTCTTCCTCATCTACCTCATGAATACATCACTCAACTTGTGGAGGTAGCATCCAAGTCACTCTCTTACAGTTGTATCTGCCCATCCCCTCAGAAATGGGAAAATATTTTAATTATGACTTTATGTACCTTATTTATCTGGTGCAAATTACATAGCTGGTGACTGCTTATTACTGGTGACCTGGGCATCTGTTGGAGCTAATGCCAATGTTTTAAAGCTAAAGTATCTTAGAGCATTTATAGACCAGCCATCGATGCATGTAAATAAATTGGGTCACTGCTTTTTTTTTCACCATTTTACTCTTGCTTTTTTATTTAAACTCACTTGTGAAGCTGAAACTGGAGCTTTCTTAACTTTGAGTGATTGCTTGAATTATTCAGCTGTAGAAGTGCCATCAGCTATCAAGAGCAGTTTACATGTGAATGGTATGTTTTTCTTTTTATACTTTTATATCTATTTTTTTCAGAGGCTGGCACCTAAATTGAAACTGCAAATCCTGCATTTGTATAATGTTGTGTCATGTACACACTGTTCATGATATTTTGTAATTTAAAGCAAATAGCTAGTATATGTAGAGAAACACTTCTTAAAATTTTAGGAACATTCACAAAGCTCACAAAAATGGCTTCTTCGTTTGATTTCACCGTACTTTGTGACATACACAGTCTGTAAAGAGCCAGTAACATTAGGATGAAATAAATCCAGCAGCCATTTCTCAGTCAATCTGGGCAGTCAACAGTTGCATTGAAGGGTGTAAGGAACCCATCTCTGATTGAATTTTAATGCATACTCCTATAATCATAGCAAAAGAGTTCCTGCTGATGGAAGTATGGTTTGAATCTCATCTTTAATTCCAATCTCCCTTCTGAGGACGTTTCATTTCTTGATAGTCTTTTTCAAAATTGCAGGATGTTTTCTGGGCTCACGCTAGGGGGCAGATTTGTACCATAGTGAATCCAGCAATCAACATTTTTTTCCTCAAGCATTTTTCATGTTGAAATTAAACTGTTTTTGAATTAAAAAGTCTAATCAGAGAATGAATCCCACTTAGGATAGTAACAGAGAGGTAGTCGTGCTAGTCTGTATTCTAACAAAACAAAACAGCAGTCATGTAGCACTTTAAAGACTAACAAAATGATTTATTAGGTGATAAGCTTTGGTGGGACAGATCCACTTCTTCAGATCTATGGAATTCTGATGAGTATTTCTGAACAGGCTGGCTATTTTAACAGTCAATTAAATGATAGCACAATACCAAGGTTAATGTGAGTGACTGACATTGGGTTTCCCTCCACCTTTTTCATTGTTTATGAAACGTGCAGCCCAACTATGGCAAAACTACTCGATGCTGACAACTTTACAATTTCCTTACAAAAAATGCAAACATATATGCTGCGTCTACACTAGCAAGTTCTTTAGAAAGAGTTTTTGAAAGAAAGGTTTTTTCTCGAAAGATCCTGCCTAGTGTTTACATACAAAAGGGCTTCTTTTGAAAGTAAATTGAAAGAATGTGGCAGTCCTTTCAAAATCACTCTTCCTTTCCTGTTTCAGGAAGAGTGACCCCTTTTGAAAGCTTCTTTCAAAAGAAAATGTGTGTAGACACTCCACAGGCCCTTTTTTTCAAAAGAGCAGTCCTCACAGAGTCTGATGTTTCTATCCCTGGCCCATTCTTTCGAAAGAGTAGTAGACTGTATGGATGCTCTCTTTTGAAAGAGCAGATCACTCTTTCAATCTGCTTTTTTGTTTATGGATGCACTCACTCGAAAGAACCGCTTCTGGAAAAGATCTTGTGGAAGGGATTCTTTTGAAAGATTTCTGTAGTGTAGACATAGCCTTCAGTTTCATTGAGGCTTGTTTTCTTAGGCTACGTCTACACGTGCACCCAACTTCGAAATAGCTTATTTCGATGAATAACGTCTACACGTCCTCCAGGGCTGGCAACGTCGATGTTCAACTTCGACGTTGCTCAGCCCAACATCGAAATAGGCACAGCGAGGGAACGTCTACACGGCAAAGTAGCACACATCGAAATAAGGGAGCCAGGCACAGCTGCAGACAGGGTCACGGGGCGGACTCAACAGCAAGTCGCTCCCTTAAAGGGCCCCTCCCAGACACACTTTCATTAAACAGTGCAAGATACACAGAGCCAACAACTAGTTGCAGACCCTGTATATGCAGCACGGACCCCCAGCTGCAGCAGCAGCAGCCAGAAGCCCTGGGCTAAGGGCTGCTGCCCACGGTGACCACAGAGCCCCGCAAGGGCTGGAGAGAGAGTATCTCTCAACCCCCCAGCTGATGGCCGCCATGGAGGACCCCGCTATTTCGATGTTGCGGGACGCGGATCGTCTACACGTCCCTACTTCGATGTTGAACGTCGAAGTAGGGCGCTATTCCCATCCCCTCATGGGGTTAGCGACTTCGACGTCTCGCCGCCTAACGTCGATTTCAACTTCGAAATAGCGCCCAACACGTGTAGACGTGACGGGCGCTATTTCGAAGTTACTGCCGCTACTTCGAAGTAGCGTGCACGTGTAGACGCAGCCTTAGTGTCTCAGCTGTTTATGCTCAGCTGCTAGCATTCACATTGCAGCCTTGCAGAGTCTTTTCAAATAAATAAGTTGTCATTAATGAATCTTTCCTTCCATTAAAATAAACATACTGTTAACTTTATTCTTTTTTATATTGTAATCTATAAACTATATGTTTTGTTTAAATTGCATTCCATTTTTATATTCATTCACGGCCTGTACAGCTCACTAGAATACTCAGACCAATAATATAACCTGATTTACTTTTAACACTACATTTTTATTGTGCCCTCTTTTTATTGTTTATAACTTTTAAATGTGTGCCAGCATTAGTAAAAATAACAGCCTAATTTTCCTGTAAGACTCACAGAATTAATAAAAAATGCATTATTTGTACTGTGGTAGGGCTCTACCGTGTTTAGTCTGTGCACAGACCTAGTAAAACAGACCCCACCAAAACATTTTACAACGTAAAGTCCTGATTTAGTAAACCACGGAAGCCTATACTGATATTTCATTGAAGCCAATGGGATGTAATAATATGTTTAATGTTCACCTGAGTTGGAATTTAAAAACAGAGTTTAATTGTGTTTACTGACTGTAAAGAAAATCTAGAACAGTGTGATTGAACTGAGTACCTTATGGTAGCAAAGGAGAATCTGGCCTCTAATTAAAATTTTCCCTTACTTTTCTGCTAGCATGAAAATACACGGTCTTTAAAGAGGGGTCTTCAGGCCTACCCTAAAAGACTATGTAAGATAGTAGTCCCAGAAGTCTCATGAACTGAAGAACTTTTAATGGTAATGCTATTTAAACAAATACAGGAGTTTTCAGTTTCAGAGTTCTCTTTCTGGCTCTCTGGGCTGTTTTGTTTTATTTTGCTTTTGTTTGTTTATGTCTTGTCAATATGGGAGAGTTGCTGATAAGGATGACCAAAATGAGGAAGGAAGGATTGCAGAGGTTTCAAGGAGAGGCTTAATCAGCTTCCATTGATTAAAACTAATCAGACTCTTATTTTCTTTTCATCTTTCTGCATGTTCTTTTGAATGGTATTTGTCTCCAAAATTGTGGATGCAGTCTGAAGATGGTGGCTATTTTTAAAAAAAATGAGAATGATCTTACTGGATTTTTTTATTTTAGGTTATTTAGAAGTCTAGGAAGTTGCATTGGATTCTTCATGAACCAGGTTAGAGAGTTTATTAAAGTTGAAAAGCAAGCACTGAAAAGTTAGGAATTCCATGTTACGAACACATGGAAACCTTAATTTGCCCCCTCTCTCCCAACTGCCTGCATGATAAAAGTCTTTAATTTACTGATCATATTCTATATCTTCCAAAGGACTCTCAACAGTCAGGGCCACACTCAGGCTCTGTGTCCCCAGGTTCACTACTCAAACCCATGGCCCGCTTTCCTCTTCCAGTCTCCTTGTCCAAATCCCAGTGTCCCTCCTTGGAGTCCTCATCTCAATCTCTCCCCTGATTTCTTCCCCAACCAGACCTTATCTTCCTACTCCTCTCCATGGCTTCTCATTCACGGTGTCTCAACCAGTTTCCTCTTTCACCTCCTATTGTACTCCATCTGGCTGTTCCCTCAGCATTTGAGTTTGGCTGCTTCCTGTTCCATGCTTCCTGGGTGTCAGTAAAGCAAAACACTGAGAAAACAAAGGAACACGACTTCCTGTTCTCAGTTCTGTTGCCGGATTTCACAGCAACAATTACAGTGAATATTCACGCTCCACCTAAACACCACCCCCGTCTCTCCCAGATGGTGTATGCTTGGTAAATGTGCAATCTTCAGAGAATTTAGCTGCCAAACAATGTGCTACTGAGTATGTACAAACTCCAATTCTTCAAAGAGTATAATTTGGTCAAATTTCAGTGTCCCTCCCCTCAGAACAGCAAAAGGTACATTCTTGTAAATTTTTATCCCCTTTCCCCTAAGCCTGGAGGATTAGAGTTTTTCAAAGGAAAGATTGCTAGACTCTTGTGTTGCACTTTTGTGCTTGGTCACACCTGAGTTAGTTTTGCTGAAACTTTCTTTATAAATAATGCAACCTGAGGCAGACACCACACACTGAAAATTTCAGTCCAACTGATTAGTTTCTTCTGGATTTGCCAGTCTTTAAACAAGGCTTTATAATGGGAAATATCTGGCAATCTTAACTTAGCTACAGTACTGCATATTATAATCAAGAATATATGGTGATCTTTTTGTTCCATGAAGGGAACTGAAATCTGAATCTTGTAACACCAGCAAATGTTGGTCCCACTACAATCTGGGGAATAATATAAAAGCCAAATTCTACCCTTATACAATTTTATTTGCTTTAAAAGGGAGATTAGCTATATTTGGCATACATAGAGCGTTCCCCTAGAATGTGTATAAATAGCAGTGTAGACAGAAAGGTGCTGCTTACATGAGTAGCAATCTACTTAAACCCTGCGGATGGGTACTCTATGGGCCAAAGCAGTGCCTCCCCTGTCTACACTGCTCTTTTTAGCTGTGTAGTGTCCCCTGCCCAGAACCTTTCCCTGCAGAGACCAGGAGCTGCTGGAGCCTTTTCTTGCTTCTTCCCCAACAAAGAGACTTTCACTATTGGGTATAGAAAAAGGTAACTGGTGAGGGGAGACATGGGCAACCATCAAGCACATGACTCCTCCCCTCAGATCAGGGAAGGGCCAGGACAACCCCTCTCTGCCCCAGGTCTTTCCTTTCCCTGGCCCTGCTCAGCCTCTGCCCTCCTGCCTGCTCTTATTCCATCCTGCATCACTTCTTTCACCAACTGAGGTGGCCCAGGGGAATAGTGGAGCCGGGGACTGGGCAGCAGGAGGCAGTGGAGAGGGAATTGGAGCAATGCAGCCCCAGCTTGCTCTACTCCCCTGGTTAGGTCGCTCCACTTCCCACCAGTGAGTGCAGGAGCAATTCCATCCTCTCCCCACAAAAGTGGTGCACTGGGAAAGCAAGACACCATTGTGAACAACTTGGCATGTTGAGGGTTCATACGCTGAATAGATCAGGTTAATAATTTTGGATGGGATGCCACAGTGTTGCAGCATTTTCCACAAAGTGTCTATATCAACGCTGTTGAAGGCTTTTTCAAAGTCTATGAAGGTTATGTACAGGGTGAGTTCCACTCAAGTGACTGTTCTCTGATTACTTTGAGAGTTGCTATTTGGTCAGTGCAGGATCTCTCACTTCGGAAGTTGGCTTGTTCTTCTCTGAGTTGTCTGTCAATTTCTGTCTTCATTCTCTTCAAGAGAATCCTACTGAACACTTTCCCTGCAATAGACAGTAATGTCATGCCCCTCCGGTCCTTGAATTCTTTCAGGTTGCATTTCTTTGGAAGCTTGATAAGGTAGCCATGTTTCCAGTTTTGTAGGATCTCTTCAGTGTCCCAAATTTTCCCAAATAGATTATACATCATGTTGACTGATGTCTCTCTACTGACCTTGATTGCTTCTGTGGGGATGTTGCCAGGACCAGTGCTTTTCTGATTTCTTCTTTTGTAGGTCTGTTGCTGTTAATTTGCAGAGGTATATTTGCAGGTAGTAAATCTGGCAGTTCCTTGTGGGTAGGGCAGTTCAGTAGGTCTTCAGCATGTTCCTTCCATCTACTCAGCTGCGGACTTGGGTTTGTTAGCACATGCCCCTCCTTGTCCTGTACTGACTGATCCACTGTGCACCATGATCCAGCTAGCTTCCATGTGATGTTATACAGCTCTTTCAAGTTTCTCTGTCCTGCAGTTTTTTCTGCTTGTTGCGCAAGGTTTTGTGGCAGGGCCAGGGTGCAGGGCCCCACAGAGGGAGCCCAAACAAGCAGAAGGGTCTTATATTGGGAAACTGGGGAGTGGGCAGGGGCCCCTCTCACAGCGAGGGGGGACCTACTAAAAGCAACCGGTCCCAAATGAATTCGGGGGACAACAAAGGAAAAAAACAGGGGTGGGAGTGAGGGTCAGAGGTTTAAAATAAGGGAGCCAGAGGGGGATACCAAGCAGAGGACCCTGGACAGCGCCCACCGCTCCTCGAAGGTGTCCAGGGAGTTGATGGACGTCGCCCAGAGGAACTCTGCTCGGATTCGTGAACGGAGGGAGGAACGGAAGTAGGTCCCACAGTCGCAGGTCGCCCCCTCTGCCAGCCTCCTCTCCCTGGTTTTGTAGATGGCCATTTTGGCCATGGCCAGGAGGAGGCTGACAAGGTGGTCTCGCAACTTTGTGGGGCTGCGGATAGGGTGTGCCAAGATGAGGAGGTGTGGGGAAAAGTGCAGCCAGAACCTCAAGAGGAGGTTCTGGAGGAGCCAGAAAAGGGGCTGCAGCCTGGCGCACTCAACGTAGATGTGTGCCAGGTTTTCCTTCATGCTGCAGAAGGTGCAGGTGTCTGGGATAGGGGTGAACTGCGCCAGGTACACGCCTGTGCTCACCGCTTCGTGGAGGATTCTCCAGCTGATGTCCCTGGGGGGCCGCAGAACCAAAGTGGAATAAAGGCTGGCCCACCAGGGCTCCCCACCCTCCGACGGTGGTAAGAGGTCCCACCATTTGTGGTCGGGGCGGGACACGAGGATGGGGAAGTGGAGCGTGTGAAGCACGAGCGTGTACAGAAGATGTCTGGGTGCGGTTTGGCAGGGGACCGGCTGCAAGGTATGCAGCCGGCTGAGGTGGTGAGGGGGAGGGGGGCGGACAGGATCATGGAGCCGGGGGCCCACGGAGAGGTCCGGAGGGCTAGGAGTGAGAGGGGGGCGGGGAGCACCCTCTCGCAGGACCCGACCGAGATAGATATGAGCAGTGGGTGGCAGGGCGGCCTTCACCTCCTCGAGTACGCGTCGGGGGGAGCGTAGGGTGGAGAGCCCCATGTGCCGGGCGAGCGCTGGGGCCTCCATCCAGTCCCCCCAGTCATAGTCCAGGAGGTCTCCGACCCTGGTAATTCCACCTAGGACCAGCCTCTGGCGCACCACGGGAGACTCTGCCGCTTGCACACAAAGGTGGGGGTTGTGTAGCAGGGGCTCTGCAAGGAGATCTTCTCCCGCTGCGGCCCCTAAGGACCTGGAGGCTGCAAGCAGCCGCCAAGTGCGGAGGAGGTCCTGGTAGAAGGCCAGCAGCTCCGAGAGGCCTCGCGGACGGTCTCTCCGGGATAAGTAAAGGAGCTGCCGGTCGTATTGGAGTCCTCGGTAACGGCAGAGGAAAGCGTGTGCCAGCGTGCTCCATGCTGGACTATCTGCACGGTTGGTGTTGATGTTGAGGAGTCCCTGCAGGGCCTGGAGGTGGAAGACATGGACCTGAGTGCACATGCAAGTCAGGCCCTGTCCCCACTCCTCTGGGGGAAGATGGAGTACCCCTAGACTACAACCAGGGGGACTGGATGGAGGCCCCGGCGCTCGCCTGGTGCATGGGGCTCTCCACCCTACGTTCCCCCCGACACGTACTCGAGGAGGTGAAGGCCGCCCTGCCCCCCACTGCTCATATCTACCTCGGTCGGGTCCTGCGAGAGGGTGCGCCCCGCCCCCCTCTCACTCCTAGCCCTCCAGACCTCTCCGTGGGCCCCCAGCTCCGTGACCCCATCCACCCCCCTCCCCCTCAGCTGGCTGCATACCTTGCAGCCGGTCCCCTTCCGAGCCGCGCCCAGACATCTTCTGTACACGCTCATGCTTCATCAGCCAAGCAGAAGGGCCTGCAGGGCAATCACAGGCAGTTGGGTGGGAGATGGCTCAGCCTAATTAAGGCCAGCTGGTCCCAATGACTGGACTGATAAGAGGCCTTTAAAACCCTTCACAGTGGAGAGGGTAGGAAAAGAGTGTAAGAGATGAGCAGAGAGATGTAAGGAGACAGGAGTAGTGACAAAGAACAGGTTTGAGAGGAGCAGTAGGAACACCAGAGATCACAGAGTGAGAGTAGAAGCATCTACAGATCAAGAGTGGGGACCTAGGACTGCTACAGCCTAGAGCAGGTGCTGGGGGAAATCATCCAGGAAAGTGGCCCAGGGAGGAGAGCTGCTGTGCCAAGGCTTAAGGGAGTCTGCTCCTCCTAGGGGCAGCTGCACAGGGTCCCTGGACTGTAACCTGGCATGAGTGGGGTAGGGCTGGGTTCCCCCCAGACCTCCCCTTGTCCCAGTGAGGGCAACAGGGCCCTTAAGTGGTCTTAATGGACTGAACAGAGGCCCAGGAATAGGACTGACCTTGTCACAGTTTTCCACAAAGTTCTTCTTGTCCTGTTTTACAACTTCTTTGAGTTCTCCTTGGCTTCTGAATACAGTCTCTAAGCCTCTACCTTGGCTACTCTTGTTTAGCTCTTCTTGACTGTTGCTTTTCTGTCCTTTCATTCCCTGACTTTTCTCAGTTCTGCTGCAATCTGTTTGTTGTGACGTCTTGTCCTCTTTCTCAACTTTTTATCACAGGTGTCTTTGCAAGCTGTTTCTGTTTGTTCCCAAATTTGTTCCATGAGAGCATCTTTTGGGATGAGGGTTGTCAGAAGTGCATATCTGTTGGATGCCTCCACTTGGAAGTGGGCTCTTGTCTCTCTCTATCGTTCAGGTGCTCAGTGTTGAATCTGAATTCTGACTTGGTTGCTTTTGTGGTATACCTTTGGAGCTTGCACTTGAGTTTTATTGTGATCAAATGGTGGTCTGAACACGTGGAGCTATAGCTCCTGGAATGGTCACCCAAACTGGACAGGTCAAAGGGTAGAGACCAGACAAATTTAGATCACCTCTCCCCAGGGTCAAAAGACTTGGCTTAGGGTTAACAACCCTATCTGTAAAACCAAAAGTTACAGAAACACTTACAACTACACGAGTTGTGTGAGGGGCTGAAAGCGAAAAGGAAGCTGCATTACAGATGACCCTTTTCTCATCTAGGATAACATCCAGTTTTGCATGAGGAATACTTGGACCATGTATCAAGTGGGGAAAACAGTGCAGGTATCAGTGGAAATGAAACAGTACAAGACTGCAGTTTTGGGCTTGTGAGCCAAGAAGTACACAATATGGGCAGCTACACCTAGCAAGTGATGAAACCCTTATCTACTCAGGACATGAAGAAGGGGGCATACTTCACACAAGTAATGGGCTTGATGTTATCAGGAGAGGTATCTGGCGCTTTGATGATACTGCTGTCTGCTCCATTAGAGTCAGATTCCACACCAAAGTGTGGAAGATACTAATTGTGCAATGTTATGCAGCAACCAAGCAGATGAGGAATGGAAGATAGATTTCTATCAAACTATAAAGTGTGGTGAACCAGAAAGCAAAAAAAATCTTGATTTTTGAGGGGTGACTTCAATGCAAAAATTGGAAGCATAAATACAGGAAGAGACAAGACCAGGAATACAGGAAAAGAAGGCCTGGGCACATGAATGAAAATAGAGAGCATTTAGTGACTTTTGTTCCTTCACCTGATAGCTGGTAGTGTTTTTCAACACAAAAGGATCCATAAGATCATGTGTTTCATTGTACTGCCAGTCAGAAACGAGACTGATCACATCTGTATCAGCAGTTCTTTCAGGAGATTGATGCAAGAAGTCTGTGCTAGAAGAGGAGCAGGTGTTGTGGGGGTGTGTGTGTGGGTTTTTTTTTAACGTAGGGTTACCATCTTTGACCTGTCAAAAAAAGGACACCCCTGAGATGGAGTGCATCTGTATCACTATCTACCAACTCCCCTTGTATGACACACACCCCATAATACATTAATAAAAGGTGAATTGGTACATACATTCCATTTCAGGGTTGTCCTCTACTTTGACAGGTGAAACATGATAATGCTATCAAAAGCACTCTGAAGGTAATCCAGGGCGTCAATTACAGACCAGCAACCCTGACTTCAGTACTCAGCAAACTAGCTGAAACTATAGTACAGAACAATTTTGTTGGAAGAGTCAAGATGGTTTTTTTGTAAGGAAAATCGTGCCTCACCAATCTACCAGAATTCTTTGGGGGGGTGGGTCAAGAAACATGCGGACAAGGGGATATAGTGTACTTAAATTTTAGAAAAGCCTTTGGCAAGGTCCCTGACCAAAGTCTCTCAAGCAAAGGAGAGGACCTTCCATTTTGTCCATGGCATCTTCATGGACTGGAAATTCTTTAAAAGACAGAAGACAAAGGGTAGGTATAAATGGTCAGTTTTCAGAATGCAGAGAGGTAAATACTGGTGTCTCCTGTGGGTCCATTTGGGGATCAGTCCTATTCAAGTTTAGGAACTGCTGGTTCAAGGTGACAAATTGGGTGCAAACAACTGTCAGCGTAGGAGCTAACCTTCTCTCGAAATAGGTGAGCTTGAAACCCTCCTCTAGGCCGGGCCTGCCTTCACTCCAGCCCTTCCCCTAAGATCACATTGACAACTTACCCTGCTGTATACGGCCCATACCCACTGTGACAGGGTGCAGTTACAGCAGACCCTTTAGGATATTCTCCCGTCTGCTGATCATGCCCCTGAAACCCACCTTCTTGCTCTCTGGGGCTCCTCTCATCACCCAGTCCTGCTGAGCCAGATCCTCTGGTCTCCCCCAGTCAAGACACAGAATTGGGGTTACTGCTCTCCTGCAGAGCAGTGCACACACTGATTAAACACAGCTCTGGGCAGGTGCAGTTCTAGGCCACAGCATCCAGGAAATCTACCTCCCCCAGAAGGGATCAAAGTGCCAAATAAATCTCCCTCTGTGCAAAAGATTAAGGAGGGCTGATTAGTTAAGCCCCTTCCCTTAATGAAAGGGGGATATGCACTGTGGTTGCCCTCCCCAGATGATAACATATAATAATGGCAAGTATAAAACAAAACCGTTTTAATTAAGCTAAACAGTAGGAGTTTATTAAGAAAACAGGAAGATTAAAATAAAACACATAGCTGGTTCTATCCCCCTAAGAATCTATTTACCTGTGAGTTCTTACTCTAAACAGTTGCCTTTATATCAGGTGAAAACTTGGGTCCCTTGGGTAAACTGAAGCACTTTCTGTTTCTTCTTAGGGGTGTGACAGGAAATTTCCAAAGCAAGCTGAAGATTAAAGATGGAGGAACTCCTGGGCCTACATACTTGTCCCCTGTGGAGAGAATTCCATTGTTCTCATTGTGTAAAAGTATTCTCCAAGAGGGAGACTGTCACATGAATGAAATTACCTGTCCCTGTCTGTTTTAGGCAATCAGCCATGGTTTACTGCTTCTCTGAATGTGACAGTAAAGTTCTTCAGATGTGGATTGGCATCCATTCAAGACCCTTTGTTGGCTACATACTATCATCACTGGACAAGCTATAATATCACTTAGTCTTCAAGATGCTACAGGACTGCTTGTTTGTTTTGTTAGAATACAGACTAACACAGCTACCTTGCTCTTACTATCTCATGTGGAAGTATGTACAGCTGCTGCTTCCCCCTTCCTGTGTTCTCCCAGTTTGAGCATGGTCAGCTCTGTCCCACCCCCCCCCGCTGCCTTGCTCCTGACCCCTTGACAACTGCACCCAATTGCTGTTCACCAGGCAGTGAGGAGCAGGGTTAGCACTGGTTGAAGGACTCAGGAGGAGGAAGGGCAGCTGCACAGTTTCCCCTTGAAAGTGCCACTTTTCTCTGGACAGTGGCATGACTCTCTCTGCTCCTCCACACTGTGCTTGCACTGCCCATGCCTCCTGCCTGTGCCCCTAAGGCACCAGGTGAATCTCCCTCTTTCTCTACCCTACTCAGGGTTGTCTTTTCTCTGAGACTGCACCTCATTGCAGCAAATGGGGGCCAGGACAGTGATAGTGATGCTGAAATGCTAAGGGAGATTAGAGAGGCTATCAAAATAAAAAAGATCAGTAATAAAAGGGGATTTTAATTATCCCCATATAGACTGGGTATATGTCACCTCAGGAAGGGATTCAGAGAGAAAATTTCTTGATGCCTTAAATGACTGCTTCTTGGAGCAGCTGGTACAGGAACCCACAAGGGGAGAGGCAATTCTTGATTTAGTACTGAGTGGAACACAGGATCTGGTCCATGAGGTAACTATTACAGGACCACTTGGAAATAGTGACCATAACATTTAATATTCCTGTGTTGGGAAGAACATTGCAACAGTCCAACACTCTGGTATTTAATTTCAAAAAGGGGAATTACACAAAAATGAGGAGGTTAGTTAAGCAGAAATTAAAAGGTAGAGTAACTAGAGTAAAATCCGTGCAAGTTGCATGGAAACTTTTCAAAGATACCATATTAGTGGCCCAACTTAAATGTACACCCCAAATTGAAAAACACAGTAAGAAACCTAAAAAAGAGCCACCATGGCTTAACAACCATGTAAAAGAGGCAGTGAGAGATAAAAAGGCATATTTTAAAAAGTGGAAGTCAAATCCTGTGATCAAAATAGAAAGGAACATAAATACTGCCAAATTAAATGTAAAAATGCAATAAGAAAAGCCAAAAAAGATTTTGAGGAACAGTTAGCCATAAATTCAAAAAACAATAGTAAAATGTTTTTTAAGTACATTAGAAGCAGGAAGCCTGCTGAAAAAGCAGTGAGGCCTCTGGACAATAGAGACATAAAAGGAGCAATCAAGGAAGATAATGCCATTGCGGAAAAACTAAATGATTTCTTTGCTTCAGTCTTCACGGCTGAGGATGTTAGAGACATTCCCAACTCTGAGCCGTCCTTTATAGGTGACAGATCTGAGGAACTGTCCCAGACTGAAGTGTCATTAGAGGCGGTTTTGGAACTAATTGATCAGCTAAACAGTCACAAGGCTCCGGGACCAGATGGTGTTCACCCAAGGGTTCTGAAAGAACTCAAATATGAAATTGCGGAACTATGAGCGGTGGTTTGTAACCTATCCTTTAAATCAGCTTCGGTACCCAGTGATTGGAAGACAGCTAATATAACACCAATATTTAAAAAGGGCTCTAAAGGAGACCGTAGCAATTATAGATCGGTAAGTCTAACGTCAGTACTGGGCAAATTAGTAGAAACAATAGTAAAGAGTAAAATTGTCAGACACGTAGAAGAACATGATTTGTTGAGCAAAAGTCAACATGGTTTCTGTAAAGGGAAGTCGTGACTTACTAATCTAGTAGAGTTCTTTGAAGGGGTTAACAAGCATGCGGACGGGGGGATCCAGTAGACATAGTATATTTAGATTTCCAGGAAGCCTTTGACACGGTCCGGTCCGTCACCAAAGGCTCTTATGTAAATTAGGTGGTCATGGGATAGGAGGAAAGATCCTTTCATGGATTGGGAACTAGTTAGAAGACCGGAAACAAAGGGTAGGAATAAATGGTGAATTGTCACAATGGAAGGGGGTAACTAGTGGCGTTCCCCAAGGGTCAGTCCTCGGACCAATCTTGTTCAACTTATTCGTCAATGATCTAGAGAAAGGGTTAAGCAGTGAGGTGGCAAAGTTTGCAGATGACACCAAACTGTTCAAGATAGTCAAAACCAAAGCAGACTGTAAAGAACTCCAAAAGATCTCAGCAAAGTGAATGATTGGGCAGCAAAATGGCAAATGAAATTTAATATAGGTAAGTGTAAGGTAATGCACATTGGGAAAAATAACCCCAATTACACATACAATATGATGGGGCAAATTTAGCTACAACAGATCAGGAAAGGGATCTTGGAATTATAGTGGATAGTTCTCTGAAAACATCCACGCAGTGTGCAGCGGCAGTCAGTAAAGCAAATGGGATGTTAGGAATAATTAAAAAAGGGATAGAAAATAAGACAAAGAATATCTTACTTCCCCTATATAAAACTATGGTACACCCACATCTTGAGTACTGCATGCAGATGTGGTCTGCTCACCTCAAAAAAGATATATTGGCATTAGAAAAGGTTCAGAAAAGGGCAACTAAAATGATTAAGGGTTTGGAATGGATCCCATATGAGGAGAGGCTAGAGAGACTGAGACTTTTGAGTCTAGAAAAGAGGAGACTGAGGGGTGATATGATAGAGGTATATAAAATCATGAATGGTATGGATAAAGTGAATACAGAAAAGTTATTTACTTGTTCCCATAATATAAGAACTAAAGGACACCAAGGCTGGGTCTACACGTGCCCCTCCCTTTTGAAAGAGCCATGTTAATGAGCAGGTTTGAAATATGCTAATGAAGCTGCTTTTGAAAACTGAGGGGGGTCCTTTCGGAAGGTCCCATCTCCATGGGCGGCGTGTGATTCGAAAAGCTGCACTTTCGAATCGCCGTGGCTGCCATTATGCTAATAAAGCATTGCATATTCATTGCAGTGCCTCATTAACATATTTCAAACCTGCTCATTAACATGCCCCTTTTGAAAGGAAGGGGCACATGTAGACCCAGCCCAAGGGTGTGTCTACATGTAGACCCAGCCCAAGGGTGTGTCTACACTTGCACTCCTCTTTCAAAAGAGGTAGGCAAATGAGGTAAATCAAAAATGCAAATGAGGTATAAATTTGCATATTTGGCATTCATTTGCATATTCTAATTTTAATGTTCGAAAGAAAAAAGCCAGTGTAGACGCTGCTCTTTCGAAAGTAAACCCATCATCGAAAGAGTCCTTCTTCCCTTTATTTAATAGAAAGAAGGATTCTTTTGAAGATGGGTTTACTTTCGAAAGAGCAGCATCTACCCTGGCTTTCTTCTTTCGAAAGAAGCTCTTTTGAAATTAGAATATGCAAATGAGGTGCTGAGTATGCAAATTTATACCTTTCATTTTTGATTTACCTCATTTGCATACCTCTTTTGAAAGAGGAATGCAAGTGTAGACATCCCACAAATGAAATTAATGGGTAGCAGGTTCAAAACTAATAAAAGAAAGTTGTTCACACAGCGCACAGTCAGCCTGTGGAACTCCTTGCCAGAGGACGCTGTGAAGGCCAGGACTCTAACAGAGTTTAAAAACGAGCTCGATAAATATTTGGAGGTTAGGTCCATAGATGGCTATTAGCAAGGGGTAAGGTATGGTGCCTAGCCTTTTGTCAAGAGGCAGGATTTGGATGTCAGGAGACAAATCGCTTGATCTTTCTTTTTGGTTCACCTCTTCTGGGACACCTGGCATTGGCTACTGCCAGCAGACAGGATAGTGGGCTAGATGGACCTTTGGTCTGACTCAGTGTGGCTGTTCTTATGTTCAGTCTGAGAGCACGGGCAACTCCCAGTAGCTTCCCTGCCCCCCAGGGAATGGGTGCCAAGGCTGGGGAATAGAGAGTAGAACTGTCCTGTCCATTTCCTGCTCCTCTAGCAGCGCCTCTAACCTCACAGCCTCCTTAGCCGGACCCTTTCCTTTCCTCCCCTCTCCTCCCCTCCCCTCTCTGGGGCCCGCCCCGCGCCTCCCGACGTATTCCCATCTCGGCATAGCCACGCCCTATTCAGGCTAGCTCTGTCCCCCCCAGTAACTGCGCCCCTCCCACTTTCCTCCTCCCTTGCCCCGCCTAGCCTAGCCCGCCTTGCTTGTAGGCGTGCGCAAGAGACTCCTCGCCTCCGCCTCCAGCACCGCGGGATCTGATTGGTGCGCCCTCCCTCTCCCTGCTAGCCAATAGGCAAGCGCCATTCCTACCCCGCCTCTTTACAACGTGAGGTTGCTGTCACACCTGCTTCCTGCTGGAGATGGCGGCGGCTGGGCTCCGGATACGCCAGGCTGCGGGGCTCGCCCCCGGACTGGGGCAGCTGCAGGCCAGTGTGTGGGGCCGGCTGCTCCCTGTGGCGGCCGGGTCGCAGCGACGCGCGGCGCATTTCACGTTCCAGCCCGACGCGGAGCCCGTCGCGCACGGTGAGAGCCGGGTCGCGCCGGGCTGAGCCCGCCGCAGCGCCCGCAGGCTGGTCGGCCCTGCCTCGCAGCCGCTGGTGGAGAGCGCTGGGCTCGCGGCGCAGCGCAGCGCTTGCTGCTCGGTGTCCGCTTGCCCTGCGGGGAGCCGCTCGCCGGCCCCCTTTCCGCCCCCCACCGCCAGGAGGCTGCGCTCGCTGCTGCTGCTGCTGCCCTCTTCCCCCGGGGCTGCGGTCAGGCGCCCGATTCCCCGGGTCCCTGCTCGCCCCACCCGAGGCGGCCTTTAAGCTGCGCCTGGTGACTGCTGCACGGGACGGGTCATCACCCCGAGGCTGCTGCCCCAGCAGCAAGCGGCCCGCAAGTCATTGCAGTTCCCGACAAGCGCTGAACGCCGGCGGGCGGCTGCCAGCCTTCGGGGCCCGGGGCTGCTCGGGTGGCTGGTGCTACTTGGTCGGGCCTCTGCAGTCAGGGTGGGAATTGCCCTTGTGCTGGGGATGGAGAATTGAGCGTTTTCCTGTTTCTCCTTTCCAGCCTCCGGGCTGCTTCCGAGCCCTGCTTTATAACGCCAAAGTTGCACCAGTTCGTGAGGCTGGAACAGTCACACACTCGCCTGAAGTGATCCAAAACAAAAAAAGCTCTCAAATAGCACTTCAAAGACTAACAAAATAACTTACTAGGCGTTGAGGTTTGGTGGGACAGACCCACTTCTTCAGATCATAGCCATACCACAACAGACCCAGAGCTGAAAGCAGGTGGCATGAGTTGATTTTTGGTTAGGATGAGGTCACAAGGTAGCAGCATTAAAACTTTAGATAAGTTTCACAGCTTATTTTTATGTGCATCTCACACTGTAATTAGTATATTTGCACAGAACAATGTAAGAAAAGCATTTGTGAAACAAAAAAATTCTCTCTGTGGAGCTTAATTTTGTTCTCATGTGATCATTTTTATTGAGGGTAGGGGCTTCAAAACCTGGAAGTGGTCTGGGCCTTACTGTTGGTTCCACTATAAATAGGCTTGGTAAAATTGGTGTTGAGGGTTGTGGATTTTTTTTTATTTTTTATTTTTTTTTAGTGGGATGTGATTTTGACTATTGGTGATACTTATTTTTAACAATTATGGAATGTTTAGGGTTTAGTGGAGTTACAGCTGGGGTAATGCTGATGGCAGGACTAATGGCAGGGGCCTTGCTGTAAGGTAGAAGGGCCCAAGATACCTGAAGGGAAGAAGCAGGCTCTAGGCCAGTGGAGTAGAGATCGCTGCACTGGATGATAAGAAGGAAAGCAAGCCCCTTGCCTTGGGGGTCTTTGCAGAACATTTCAGGAATTGCCCCTGCTCACCTGGACGGTAAGTAAGTGAGCTGGGCTCAAGAGGGCTTTCTGTGCTGCTGTAGGTCCAGTGACACAATCAGGGGAAGTCTGCATTGAGTGTTCACTGTTAGGATTGTGTGTGGTGTGTGTGTGTGTGTTGTTGATTTCAGTGTGTCAGCTGACATAGATGTTTACCATCATATGCTAATTTCAAATTAAGTCCTGCCAAGTTTAGCTACAAAATAATCTGTGCTGGCAAGTTCTGCATTATGTTGCTGCAAGCTAGAAATTCTGTGGCAAGATTCAGTTCCATTCACAATTGGCCATTTGCTTAGAATTAATGGTGAGCACACCAAATGTAATCTGTTAGTGTTTCTTTAATTGAACAGTATATGAAAATAATTAATCTTGCATTACCCTCAGATTTCCAATATGCCACAATTTTAAAATATCGCTGCAACTTCCAGTGTAGGTTGGAGGAACTTTGCTCTGGCATTTGACCATCTGCCACTTGGCCCTTCATTTTCATGTTGTGAAGTTTCTACCAAATACTGGTAAAGTTGGCTAAAAATCTCTCCAACAGCAGACAGACAACCAGTCATGGCTCTGCTCAGCGGAGTTAATTAATTACAGTCCTTTCAAAACAAATACAAAATTCTGATGCGATCATTATGGCAAATGCATGTTTCTGCTATGTCACCTTTCTTCGAGCCTTATTGTTTCTGAGGCCTCCACCACAAAGAATAGTTTCTGGCTCTCCTTCCCACTTTCCCAGGCAGACAGAGTGAAAATTGACGTGTATAAGGTTCTGCACCATTGCCTATAAAATGGACCAATGTGTTCAGTTTCACTCTGCCCTTTCCACCTCCCTTATGCTAACACTTCTGGAATACTACTTAAACGTTGTACTCCAAGTGGAACATGGGTCATCTATAAGTCTCCTCCACTTCACTCTGTCTTGAGACAAAAGTTCTACCTGACTCCAGGAGTACCCCAGTTGTTGTCCCTTCAATCTCAGT
This sequence comes from Carettochelys insculpta, assembly GCF_033958435.1. Classification (NCBI taxonomy): domain Eukaryota; kingdom Metazoa; phylum Chordata; order Testudines; family Carettochelyidae; genus Carettochelys; species Carettochelys insculpta. Next base: position 146,912,132 of record NC_134139.1, on the reverse strand, counting down.
AGACCTTCTCCATGTTGTCCAAGGTTTTTGTCTTTGTTTCCCTTATGGATTCCATTTGAGAGCTTGATGGGCTATGCTGGCTTTCTGAGAAGCTAGCCACCCCTGCTTTCTTCTCTTGTCCTGCTCTGTTCCAAAGCTCCTTATTTGTTAGTCTTCCCATTTGATGCAAAGGATGTACTGCAGGCATCTGTTTATGAATGTCTCTAGCTTGTGATTTTTGAAGACTTTTTAGTACAAGAGTAGAGTCTTCACATTTGTGTTGAAGAGCTGCAGTTTTGTCTTCACAGATTTTTTTTTTTTTTGTGAACTTCATAGGCAATGGAGAGTCTTGAATGAAGCTGTTGCTTTCCCTTTCTATATATTGATATCCTTATCTGTTCTTCCGTCTCTGCCCGTAATACTCCAAGTAGGTGAACTGCTCCACATCTTCCAGGTCATCCTTTCCCAGTGTGATGGTATTGTGGTTGGACTGGTTGAGCCTCATGGTCTCGGTCTTTTCCTTGTTAATGATCAGTCCATTCATTGAGGCTACGTCTACACTACAGAGATCTTCTGGAAGATCTCCTCTGAAAGAGGCTTTTTTCAAAAGCGTGCATCCACACACAAAAGTGGATCGAAAGAGTGATCTGCTTTTTTGAACGAACAGGTCAGGGATCAAAAATGAAGACTGTCCTGTCAAAAGAAGGGCCCTGCAGAGTGTCTGCACGTTACTTTCAAAAGGGGGCACTCTTCCTGAAATGGGCAAGGAAGAGTGGTTTTGAAAGGCGCATCGCATTCTTTTGATTTACTTTCAAAAACACTTCTTGTGCATAGACGCTCCAGGGGCTTTTTTGAAAGAGCCCCCATCTTTAGGGGGAAAAAAAATCTTTCAAAAGAACTTGCTTGTGTAGACACAGCCTGAGGCAGTTTTGTCTGATATTGCGGAGGGCAACATCCATCAGCAAAGTCTATGTCCTCTAGCTGTTTGAAAATTGTCTTCTGGATGCCTTGTTGATGGCCATCTGTTATCCTGCTCATAATGCAGTCCATTGGGTTCAAGAACACGAAAAGTGACTATGCACCCTTGTCACACTCCTGAGTATACTGAAGGATTCTGTCAAGACACCATTGTGAGCAACTTGGCATGTTGAAGGTTCATACATTGAACGGATCAGGTTAATAATTCTGGATGGGATGCCACAGTGTCCCAGCAGTTTCCACAAAGTGTGTCTATCAGTGTTGTTGAGGCTTTTCCCAAGTCTATGAGGGTTATGTACGGAGGGGGTGAGGAGAAAGAACACTCACTTGAGTGGCAGTGATCACTTGGAGAGTTGCTATTTGGTCAGTACAAGATCCCTCACTTTGGAAACTGACCTGTTCTTCCCTGAGCTGTCTGTCAGTTTGTCTTCATTCACTCCAAGAGAATCCTATACAGCTCTTTCAAGTTTCTCTGTCCTGCAGCTTGTTCTGCTTTTTGTGCAAGGCTTCCTTTCTGCACTTTGGTGTAGAATCTGGCTGTGATGACAGTGCTGCCCACTACATTAATGCCCCAGGTGCTTTTCTTGATAATATCAAACTCACACCTTCTGTGTGTGGTGCACCTCATCTATTCAGGACATGGATGGGGTCTCCCCAGTTGCTAAGCATAGCTGCCCAGATTGTGTCCATCTTGTCTCACACAAGACCAAAACTGCAATCTTGTACTGTTTCATTTTCACTGATATCTGCACTGTTTTCCCTGCTTGATACATGGGCTGAACTTTCCTTGTGCCAAACTGGGTGGTTGTCTAGGGTGAGAGAAGGATCATCTCTGGGGCAGCTTCCTTTTGGCTTTCCTTACCATGCTTCATACTCAGTCTGAGTGGATTACTAATTCTTCCCAAGACTTGTTTGTTGTAGGGTTCTTTGTAGATGTTTCTGTAACTTTTACTGTGCAGAAGAAAAATGCTGCTGCTTTTTTTTTTTTTTTTTAGTAGTTTTGTTTAACACTACCATACTGGTGTTTGTGTGGCTTTTTTGGTTTAGACTGTTGCTGCCTGCTTGTGTATTTCTAGTTCTAAATGATGTGTGGGGGGATGGGTCAATTTGTAACTCTGTTGCTCATAAGGCTGAGGTTCTGCTGCATACAGTAAAACCCCAAGTTATGCAGGGGCTGCATTCCTGCAGTCCCTGTGTAACTCAAATTTTCGCTCAAGTTGGGGTGTAGAGCTGGGAAGGACCTGCGGAACTGAACAGCCCACCAGGGCTGGTCAGTTTCCTGGCTACTTCTCTGTGCCTTCCCTCGGCTGCACTGCTGTCAGGCGGACAGTGGCACCACTGGGGCAAGGTGGGGAAAAGGAGCTCTTTGGCTGCTTAGCTGCCTACAGCTGTGGGCAGTTAGGCAGGCTGACAGTCGCAGAGCAGCTTCAAGTTGCACGTACTCACTTTAGTGTGAGTTATGTGCAATTGTGAAGCTGTGTATTTTCAGGGTTTACTATATTTGTGTATATACCTCACCCTTCCCATCTTGGTAACCTTCCTGAGGAGCCCCACAAAAATCAACTTCTGTAAGATCTTCAACGATTGTTGGTCTTAGCCACAATATGGATTTATCTGTGTTTTTCCACGTATTTGGCACAGATCACATTGCAGGCATAAATGTTTCCTTCTGTGGCGTCTCCTGTTGAGTAAAATTTTGCAGGTACCCCGTATAGCTTTCAGTACTTGTGCATATCCTTAAAATGAATACCATGGATGTAGTTCAGTGTCTTGGTATAGTAGTGCTAATATGTTCCTATGCTTCTAATGTTCAGATGTCCTGTGAGGTACCTGTCTTCTGTAGGATAATCCCTTCTTCCACATAACATATTTTGCTCCTCTGAAAAAGGGTCTCTTGGTTGGTTAACCTTGGTTCTAGCTCTTTCTTCCCTCAACTTTCACTGAAGTGAGTAGGTGGTAAGGGCACTCAGGATACAGCAAGCTCAGGCTATAGGTTTGTTTATTCACAGATCTAACTACCTAAGGCTGAAGCGCAGGAGGGTATAATGGAGGGGTGGTTGTGCTGTGCACTGAACCAGTTAATTAGATGAAGAATAGAAAACTTTTGGTTCCTTGATTTAAATCATAGCAGATATGCAGTATGACTTTAATATTAGCATACAAGATGGTAAAAGTGAAATATATGATTATGACTATGCCATCATGCAGTGATTTTTAAACAAATCTCTACTACGTTCACTTCATGTAGTTTGAGTTCAGTTACAAAGGTTGCGATTAGTTCCCCCCTAATTGAAGGGAGCCTTTCAGATAGGGTAAGTCGCAGAAGGTCAAAACAGTCACTATTAAGTCACTAATAGATTGGAAGTCATTCAGGAGCTAGCTAAATAACAGATTTATTTGTCCCCAACCTTCTAGAAAGCTTGGGTTGTCAGGGTGTGAAACAATTTAGTACATGGAGTGGTAGAGAGCAGTTTATGTTACGGCCATATTATTCTATCTATCCTTTCTGCTTGAGCTTCCATGGCATTTCTCCTTCCCCACCTCTCTCCCTAGCATCAAAGTATATTACAAATGACAACTAATGAATACTGTCCGTGTCTACACGTGCCTCAAACTTTGAAATGGCCATGCAAATGGCCATTTCGAAGTTTACTAATGAAGTGCTGAAATGCATATTCAGCGCTTCATTAGAATGCGGGCTGCCGCGGCACTTCAAAATTGACACGGCTTGCCACATCTCATCCAGACGGGGCTCCTTTTTGAAAGGACTCCAGCTACTTCGAAGTCCCCTTATTCCTATGAGCTCATGGGAATAAGGGAACTTCGAAGGAGTCCCGTCAGGACAAGCCACGCGGCGGCGAGGCATGTCAATTTTGAAGTGCTGTGGCAGCCCGCATTCTAATAAAGCCATTTGCGTGGCCATTTCGAATTTTGGGGCACGTGTAGACATAGTCACTGAGGCTATACAGAGATGTCTAGAATGATACAGGTCTTCAGCCTTGTACAGCAGTTTGAGAGGAAGTGAAAAGCTGTGTCTGTACCACATTTAACCTGATGGGTTATTTAGAGCTTAAAAGTGTGTGGTTGTTTTTTAACATTAAAATTCCAACTCCACTATTGTGAAAGACTTGGAACTACATCTGTCTCATTAAGAACACAGGTCCACCTACAGCTGGGTGTAGATTCAGTGATGATTTAGGGCTTGTCCACACTATATGGTGCTGTTGAGCTGTGTTATTTGCACAGCTGAAGTAGCTCAAGCCTACAGGGTCACTGGAGTCCTGTGCGTTAGGGGAGTGGTGCAGGGTAAGGTCTGCAAAGGCTTCTGTCCTGTTAGTGGGGTACATTCGACTCTGGCACTTCACTTTAAGGGCAATTTATTGCATTTAAGCACAGGTAATAAATGGATGGCTGGTGGATCAGTCACTGTTGTGCCGATCCTCTGCATAGTCTAGAAAAGGCCTTAGAGGAGATTTTACCAACCAAAGAATTACTGCTGTTACCCCTTCCTGTAGTTCCTTTATGAGTCTTCTAGTCAGTTACCTGCCCAGACCCACTTCTGCTTGGCCTGTAAAAATCTGACCGGCTTATATTTGAAGATGGAGTATCTGCAAGCTATCCATTCTTATACAGCATCTGAAAATCTTGTTCTCTTTATAATATATTTTGAAGCCGTATGGGAAACAAGTAGAGCAGAAGCTAAGATTTGTAGCTTTAAAAAACTCCTATATGGGAGACATCAGTAATAGCATCTCTATCATTTTGCTTTCTGTGTCCTTGTAGGTATACTTATTCAGCACTACTGTCTATCTCTGCTCTGTTTTTTCCTATCTGTATTGAGTTTTCTGATAGTCATTCTACTTGTACTGAAAGACACCATGGACGTGATTCCTGAAGCGGAGGAAATGTACACTTGCATCCTTTCAGAAATGTCTAAAATCAATGAGGAACCTTGGCTGAGTGAGTGAGTGTGTGTGTGTGTGTGTGTGTGTAAAGGAAATGTAGGTGAAGTTTGTTTGACTTTAACAGAGTGGGTAACAGTATTTTAATTTATTTTTCTCAAACAATCTACCTAAAACTTATTGCCTTAAAACCTGTAAGTGCTACCTTTTAAAAATGCTATGCAAAGCTACATTTTTGCTTTTGCACCCAAAAACCAGAAGAAAATTAGAATACTTGCTACCATGATTGCATAACTTTTGGAAGATACCTGAAATGGCGGGCTGCCAGTATTGCCGTTAGTGAGATTATAACCTGCCCCAAACTGCTTTTCGTCCTTTTAAACTGTACATAGCAAAACAGTCCTTTATCTCTCCATTAACACTTTCTTCTCAGGGGTTCATTGGCTGCTGACCCATTTACGGTCTGTTTTTTTTGTTTTTATTCTTTTAACAGATAAGTGGCTAAATACTGTCTCTTTCATTCAGGGCAAACACAGAAAATGAATCTGTTCCAGGCTATAACAAGTGCCTTGGATAATGCCATGTCCAAAGATCCAACTGCAGGTATGCTGTAACTAATTGTTTTGTGTACTCCTTCTCATAATACAGGAACTGGGGTCGCCAAATGAAATTAATAAGCAGCAAGTTTAAAACAAGGGAGACATTTCTTTACACAATGCATAGAACATCTTAACAGAGGATGCTGTGAAGTACTAGACTATAGCAGAGTTCAGAAAATGGAGCTATTGTCCATGAATTTATCTTGTTCTTCAATGGCAATTAGCCAGGATAGAAATGGGTATTGTTCTTGGCCTCAGTATTGCCAAAAGCTGGGAATGGGTGACAGGAGATGGATGACGCGATTGATGGTTTTGATGTGCTGTGAAATTACTCATTAAGATAATCTGAAACATTTTTCATAACATTTAGACGTAACCTGATTCAGGTGCCAATTCAGTAACATAACTGTAAGATGAAACAATTGAATAAACAGCATAGTGACAGACTGTCAGGCTGTTAACCACACTGGACCTGTGGTTCTAAAGCTGCAGGTCTTTCTCCTACTGCAGCAGATGACTGCACAGTTAACATCTAGGCTAGAGTGCTACTTCAAAGTAGCATATTTTGAAGTAGTGACATTGAAATACATTACTTCAAAGTAGCGTTTACACACCCTCCGGGCCCGGCGCTGTCGCTGGTCAATGTAGAAATAGCGATGCAGTACAGTGAAAGGGGCCGCCCTGGATGCAGAAAGGGAGTATCCACACACAAGCAGCCCCTTTTGAAATAAGGGGCCAAGAAAGCCTGTGGGTGGGGTCACAGGGTGGACTAGCCCTTCCGGGGCCACAGCAAACCACTCCTTTAAAGGGCCCCTCCCAAACACACTCGGCCTGCACAGCAAGAGTCCTGCGTTGGTGCCACTAGCCTCACAGACATAGTGCCCGCAGATATGGATGCCCAGCAGCAACAGCAGCTGGAAGCCCTGCAAGCCATCACTCGCAGGGCAGGTGCCTTGCTAGACGTGACATTGGCGACTCCCCAGCAGCTCCTGGCAGGGGAGCTGTCCCTAGGGGTAGAAGGGAATGCCCCAGACCTTCGGGCTCTCCTGGTCCTTCCCCCACCAGGTGCTCTGCTGGCTCTGGAGCCACCCCAACAACCCCGAGTGGTGGGAGCACCTGGTCATGGGGGAGTGGGACAATGACCAGTGGCTGTGGAACTTCTGCATGTGACAGCAGACCTTCATGGAGCTCTGCCAGTGGCTCACCCCCAACCTGAGGCACCAGAACATACGGATGCGGTGCGCCCTCACCGTTGAGAAGAGGGTTGTGATTTGTGATTGGCTGGAAGCTGGCCAGTCCAGACAGCTACTGCTACGTGGGTCACCAATTTGGTGTAGGCAAGGCCACAGTTGGGGCTGTCGTGATGGAGGTAAGGTGGCCTAGGTGTGCACCCGGTGGGGGGCCTGGGTGGGGTGGGCCGGGCTCACCCTGCACACACTTACGGGTGCCCATGTCCCATCCCTGCAGGTGGTCTGTGCGCTGAAAGCTCTGCTGCTCCAGAGGGCCGTCCGAGTTGGGGACCTGGAGTCTGCCATCATGGGCTTCGTGGCCATGGGATTCCCAAATTGCTTCAGGGACCTCGCTGGGACCCACATCCCCATCTGTGCCCCAGAGCACAGTGGCAGATGCTTTATAAACAGGAACGGCTACGGCTTGGTGGTCCTGCAGGCCATGGTGGACAGCTGGGGCCAGTTCCAGGATGTGTATGTGGGCTGGCCCTGCTGCACCCATGATGCCTGCATGTTCCACAACTTGGGCCTGTGCCGCTGGCTGGAGGCAGGGACCTATGTCTCCTGGAGGGAGATCGTGGTGGGGGACACCTCTGTGCCCCTCTGACTTGTGGCAGATGTGGCATACCTGCTCCAGCCCTAGTTCATGCACTCCTACATGGGCCACCTCAATGCCAGCCAGGAGTGCTACAACGCCTGGCTGAACCACACCTGGCAACTGGTTGAGTGGGATTTTGGGTGCCTCAAGGGCTGGTGGTGCTGCCGCCTCACCTGCCTGCAAATGGGCCTTCTGAACATCCCCCCCCTAGGCTGTGGGGGTCTGCTAGATGTTCCACAACCTGGTGGAAAGCAAGGGGGAGGCCTTCTTGCAGGGGCAGGCAGTTGAGGCTGGAACAGGCTACCCCCAGCCAGCTGCCACCCCTAACCGCCAGGTCCTGTGGGAATATTTTGATCAGGGGGCCCAGTGAGCACTCCCTTGGCCATCCCTAGCAGGCTTCCCACACACTGCCCCTACAACCTGCACACATCACACGGGTTTGGGAAAAATAAAACTTGGAATTATTTGATAACTGTTTGCGTATGATTTCTGCACAACAGTTATCGCAGCCATATACACGGTGGCCAGCTGTTGGCCCACCTCTGTGGGGTGGGGGTGGATGGGCGTGACCTCTGGGTCGGGATTGCTGCCCCCCTCCCTTGTCTGGGGTTCCTGGTGAGTCTGACTGGGATTCGGGAGGATGGGGAGGTACAGTCGCGGAAAGTCCTCAGCCTGGCTGTTGGCCCCAGCAAGCTCCTGCCCTGGGGGGTGAGCAGGTGGGGCAGTTGGAGGGACACCAGGGAGGGTGGTCGGGGGCTAGCAGCCAGGCCACCAACTCCTCCTCAAAGGAGGTGGCCACCTGCTTAAAGGTGGCCATAAAATCCCAGCAGGCCTCCTGGTGCCAGGTGGACTCCTGCTTCTCAAACCATAGCCTCTGCTCCATGATGTCTGCCTGATGCCGGAGGGCGGTGGTCACCTTTGGGTCCATGGTGGTACGCTCCTGGTACTGGTAGGGGCAGGCCTATCCCAGCACCAAAGGTGCCCCAGGTGGTTGCGATTGGTGGGGCGGCACTGTCCAGGACAGTGGATGGTGCTATGCTGTTCTGGCCCTTGGATGGCGCGGCTGTGGAAATGGGGGAGAGGGAGGCCATGATTACCAAGCCCTGGCCCATGCTCTCCATCCCCCCGTGGTCGTCTGGTCCCTGTCCCCTGTCAACATGTGCAGTGTTCCTGTGGGCAGCCCTTTCAAGTGGTCTGCCCTTCCCCCACCCCTCCTCCTGTGGGCTGGGTGCAGCGCTGTCTGTAGGTGCAGGTGCTGCTGGACACTGGCGGCCGTGCTGGTGTGCCTGGGCCGTGGCAAGCCGGGGTCGGGGGGTGGGCCAGGTCATGTATGGTGCCCCTGCCCCATGCTCCGGGGGTCTGTGCCTGTGTGGTATGTACCTGACAGTCCACCACCGTGGTTGGAGGAGGCCTGTTGAACGCATGTCTGGCTGGAGCTGTGGGAGGGGCGGTACATCACGAGCTCCCCCTCATTGCTGGACTACTCAGATGGTAGGGTTGGCCTCTGGTCCTGACTCTGGCTCAATGCCCTGGTAGGGCTCCTCAGCTGCAGTGTCAAGGATGGCTGAGGGGGTGGGGAGGAGGTGTCCTGGGGGCCCAGCATGGCCCTGAGCTCCTGGTAATAGGGGCAAGCAGCAGGGACAGCCCCCAACCAGCTGGCTGAGTCCTGCACCTGGGTGTAACCCTGCTGCAGCTCCTTGACCTTGCTGTGGATGTGGTCAGGAGTGCGTGGAGGGTGGCCTTGGAGGGTCAGGCCCTCTGTGAGCTGAGTGAATGCATCTGTCTTCCGCTGCTTGTTCCCCAGTATGTAGAGCACCTTCTCACTCCAGAGCCTCAGCAGGTCATGGAGCTTAGCATCAGTCTAGGAGAGGCCTCGCTTCCTGCCCGGCTGGCTGGAGGCCTGGGAGCCCTGAGATGGCCCAGGAGGGAGCCCTGGGGGTGTTCAGGGGGCTGGCAGTTTGCTGTCGGCTCTCTGGGCTGTGCAAGAGCACTGTGTGACACAGCGGCTGCCTGCACAGCCTCAGCTTCCTGCTGTAGGGTTTCCGGGTTTGTGCGTCTTTAAGAGCCTCTGGGCGCAGCAATGGTAGAGCCCTGCAGGGGCTGAATGGCATGTCTCCACCTAACAGCTGATTGCTGCTAGGGTGGACCCTGCTATTTTGAAGTAGTGGGATGTATATCGTTTACACATGTCCTATTTCAACGTTAGACGTCGGACTAGGGTGCTACTCTCATCTCCTCATAGGAATAGTGGTTTTGACATCTCCAAGCCTAACATCGTTTTCAACCTCAAAGTTGCACGTGGCATGTGTAGGCGCAGCACGTGCTATTTTGAAGTTGTGCCTGCTACTTCGCCATTGCATTCTAGTTTAGATGCACCTCTAATGGAGGAGGCAGAGAGCTGCATTGCTTAAGGCCTGGCCTACACTAGGAGATGAAGTTACATTTAAGGCTCTATGGTCAATTTTAAAACTGTGTACAACCCAACACTTAATAAGTCAATTCTAAGCAGCTGTCATGCTGACTTCCCAATAAAGTTACTCAAAAAATCGAATTGCAATGTTGAGCTAAAACAGTGTAGACTGACAAGGGTTGAAGTCTGTTTCATTTGCCTTGGAAACTGTCCCACAATGCCCCTTGAGGTGTCCTTTCAGGTCATTGCTGCAGGTGAGCAGGAAGTACGAAATCAGAAGCATGGCATTTTGAGCTCACCTCTTTATTATGAGCATGGCAATCTCATCTAGCCACTTCAGGGAGCGTTAGCATGGAGCCATCAGGAGAGCCAGGGTCTGTTTGGTCCTCACAGCCAAGCCACCACACTGTGTTGTGGTGGGGGCTAGCCCACCCGACAAACAGTGGCACATGAGACAGCAGGGCATAAGGTCCTGTGTGGGGTAAAAATAAGTATTGTATTTTTTCAATGAGAAATCATAAAATTGCAATGCCCTTAGAATACTAAAATTATAAAAATTATTGTACAAAAATCGATTACCTTATGGGAAATAAGAATATTTTAAAAATTTTGATCCTGTTACTGCCTAATGACTATCTGATGGTTTTGTCTAGTTCCTTTTGAATCACACACATGGCAAAGAGCAGAATAATGGTGGTATTCAAGCTGGAAACTTTTGACAGTCACTCAATACTTTCTTTTCCTGAAGGTTGGTTCCTCCAGATCAGGGTTGTAGCAGATAAGTGGGACATCTGGAGAGACTTGTTAGTTCATTGGTGGATTAACACCTGTGGAGAACATTTTTTTTTTTTTTTTTTTTTTCCTTCTTTTTAGGAACACTAAAATCACTCAGTGTGTATGGAAAGGTGGGGCATGGGAGGGAAGACTGAAACCAGTTGAAGCTTAAACTTTTAACGCAAAAATAAAAAATGTCAAGTAAAGATTGCATCTGATCTTAAACTTTTAAAAATTCAGTGGCTAGTTAGTGTCATGCACTAAATTTTCTTGGAGATTTTTATAACTTAAATGCTGTGGGGTGTTGCTTAAATATTTCTCTGAAATATTTGTGAAACTGTAGATAGTACAGCGAACTTTCTGGTCCAAAATGAAATGATTAAACTATTCTAACTCCTCCCCTTTCCCTTCCTCTGGCTTTTTTTTTTTTAAATGTACTGTTTTTAAAATAAGTAATGCTGGCCTTGGATGGGAAGGCAGGGGATGGATGGGATCTTGATTACTCATCTGTGTGCTATATTTAAAACCCTTTGAACTCTTTTTAAAAATGAAACCACAGTGTTCTAGGGTCAAATTGACCCTCTGTTTGGGCATGCTGAAACATTGGAAATTCAAGGCCTTTTATCAATAGTATTTTGTAGTAGGATAGATTTAGTAAATTCTTTGAGCAAGCACAAGTTTTAATAGGTTTTTTTTTTTTTTTTTTTAATCATGAATGTTCAAACTTAAGAATGTAAATGGAAACTGAGAGCTTCAGGTGAGAGCTTCATTAACAGTTTATATATGGTCGATTAGCATAAATACAATTATCCTAGTTTTCATACTAGAGGAGTGTTTGCACTCAGAAATTAAAAGAGAACTTATTTATTTTACAGTAATATTTGGTGAAGATGTAGCCTTTGGTGGAGTCTTCAGGTGCACTGTTGGGTTGCAAGACAAATATGGTGAGTTAACTGCTTCTATGCAAACAATTTAAAATATTTCCTTCTCCATTCATTGATGATCCTACATGTGAGTCTCCTATGGAAAATCATGTAAGTGGGTTTCTTTTTGTGTTTTGTTCTGATGTAGCTGCAGAGCAATGCTTTTTTGAGTAGGGTTTATGATTTTTGTATATTAACTTCCAAATTAAGCATTTAACTCAGTCTCCTGATTTATATCAAACTTCCAGCCAGTAAACTTGCAAAACATATATTTTTTTTGGCTTTTACAAGAATTCCAGGTTGTGGTCTCTTGACCAGAGAAGTATTTTTCGCAACCAGCAACCCATGGTCTCTCTTGTCTAGTGTATTGCTTCTACAGAGAAGGTGAAATAACGTCTGTTTCTGCATCCTGTTTATTACTGACCAGGAACTGAGTTCAGGTCCCATATTAAATTATAACATTTTCTCATGTGCTTTAGTGAGTGTTTATAACCATATTTGAGCTGTCCGTAAAACTTGATTTTTTTCACACATTTTCTGGCCTGTGTACAAAGTAACCAGAACAGTCACTTTTTGTAACTTATCAGCTATGAAAAGCATAACTTGAAAAACTATGAAGATATTGCCTTAGTAATGATGGAAGAAGGGACGAAGCTTATCTAAAATAATTAGTAATCTTAACTTATTTCTTAGAATCTCTTTGGCCATTTCTACACACGCCACTTTTTCCAAAAGTGGTATGCTAATAAAAAAGCCTGAAATGCTAATGATGCATGGGTGTAAATTTCTGGTGCCTCATTAGCATAGGGTCACGTGATTTGGAGTCCGGAAGCTCTTCCGGACTCCAAAACAACGTGAAGAGGTGTGGCCCCAAGGATTTTCTCCTGAGATCCCCTTTCCGGAAGCACCTTCTTCCTGAAAATTTTGAGCGGCACAAGGACTTCTACAGATAATGGTGCTGGGTCCTTTTGTGTCTATGGAGGACAGGCGACATAGCACTGAAACAGAGTGATCAGGGCTCATGGACGTGACACTGGTGCCAATCTCTGCACTCGCATCGATGCCGGCACCAGATTTGGAGTCGAGTGCTCCGGTGCCAACCCAGCAGGCTGTGGGCTGGTTTCAGGTGCCCTATACTCTGGCAGCGTTCTTGGTGTGCGTAACAATGGTGCCGACTCTGATGGCCCCGCCATGGTCATTGGCTTTTCAGTTGGAGTTGGACTCCTTCTGCTTGAGCTCCAGATGAAGCAGAAGCTTGAGAGGGTCACACCTTAGCCATTGCAGGCAATGTAGTCACCGCTTGAAGGATGTGGGTTGGCTGCCAGCTTTGCAGCCAACTGAGCAGTGGCCCTTCTGGGCCTCATGGGCATTTGACAAGGCCAGGCCATTGGAGTGCATTGGAGTGTCGGGGGCTCCACTGATCCTGCACTCAGCACAGTTGGTGTCCATTGGGCACCCCACCACCAGAACAAAGACAGGAAGCAGTGGTCATCATGGAGCTGCCTGCTCCTACTTGTTGGCATCGACCTCTGCAGCGTTGTTGGTGCTCTCGCAGTGGACTGGACCCCTTCCATACCGGCGCCATCTGTAATTGTACCTCCAGTGCCGAAGGGGCAGGCACCAGCCCAGACACTGGCACCAACTCAAGCGCAGGGAGCGGTAACAGTGCTGTCTGCACCTCCTGTAGTGGGGTTTTCAGGCCAGCAAGTGTCTGTACCAGCTCTGTCTACAGTGCCCCTGGGTTTGCCCATAATTTCCTTGGGGTGGGGGGTACCAAGTGCCCGAACAGGTCGCTACTGCCCTTCCCCTCCAAATGGAGGTGCAAAGGCTATCGTCTTCTTCCTCCCTGGATGAGACTGTGGCAGGTTCATCTGTCTTGCCTGTATTGGAGGATGGCAGGGCCTTTCAGCCACTCCTTAGAGTGGCCCAAAACTTGGGGGTGCGAGTGGAGATGGTCTGTGATGAAGTGGACCCTGTCACAGACACATGGTCCTCCACAGGACCCACCAGGTTGAGTCTGCCCATGATCAAAACAATTGCCGCTACGGCTAAAATGGTTTGGCAGACCCCGGCTTTCACCCTTCCTATGGCCCATAGGAATGAGGGACGGTACTTAATCCCATCCCAGGGCAATGAACATTAGTTCACACCCCACCCCCCCACCTAAATTCCCGGTAGTGGACAGTGCTAACCATAGACAGCGCCAAGGGTTCCAGGATCCCTCCCTGAAAAATAGAGAAGCTAAATGCTTGGACCTCTATGGGAGGAAGGTCTAGTCAACGGTAGGGTTGCAATTAAGAATTGCTAATTGGCAGTCTCTGGGCAGCAGATATGCCTATAATACAGTCAGCACCCTATCTAGGTTCTCTGAAATGGTGCTACCCGAAGCCAAGCAGGACTTTACAGCTGTGGCGGAGGAGAACCAACCGATTTCAAGGGTGGCCCTGCAGGCAGCATTGGATGCTGCGGACAGTGCCATGAGGGTTATGGCCTTTGGAGTGGCAAAGCGCAGTGGGGCTTGGTTGCAGGTTTCTGGCCTGCCTCATCAGGTCTGGCAGATGATCCAGGACCTCCCCTTTGGCTCTACCCTATTTTCAGATAAGACAGATAAAAGACTGCATAGTCTGAGACTCTAGGGCCACCCTCCGCTCCTTGGGCCTGCATACACCTGCCAACCAATGCAGGCATTTTAACCCCCGTCCTCAGCAAAGACCATTTCTGCAGCCACAAAGGCACAGCAGTAGAAGGTGTAATGGGATGGGCAGACGCTGTTTAGGCCAGCAACCTCAGGGCCACCAGAAGGGCCCACAGGTACCCAAGCTGCAGTTTCGATGGCATGGTTGGGAGCGTCAAATTGATCTCTCTCACTCCAACATCCCCACTTCTTTTTGTTCCACCTACCCGCCTTTTACCATATGTGGTGCAGCATCACCACAGACTGGTGAGTCCAGTGTATGGTAGAGAGAGGATACACCATTCTGTTCTCTTCCTAACTCTCTTCCCTGTCCCTTTTCAGGGACCCCCTCATGAGATCCTGTTATGGCAGGACTTGCCATCCCTCCTGGGTTCTGGGACCACAGAAGAAGTTCTTCCCAGATTCAGGGGATGGGGGTTTTATTCCCATTATTTGCTAATTCTGCAACCAAAGCGGGGCTTGAGACCCATCCTGGATGTAAGATGTCTCAATGAGTTCATGAAAAAGATAAAATTTCGTATAATATCTCTGGGTCTCATTCCTGATGCTGGAGCAGGGGGATTAGTTTGTGGCTCTCGACTTCCAGGACACACACTTTCATATTTCAGTCTGTCCTCACAGGTTTATGCAGATGGCAACCCTTATCAGTTCACAGTCCTGCCTTTTGGTTTGTCTGTGGCCCTAAGGGTCTTCACCAAATGCATGGCGGTAATAGCAGCCTGCCTACTCAGGCAAGGGGCATAGCTGTTCCCATAACTGGATGACTGGCTGTTCAAGGGTGGTTCCAGGGAGCAGGTGAGTCAGCATGTACAGCTGGTCATCAAACCTTTGTAAGCCTTGATCTCTTGATCAATGAGGCAAAGTCGGTGTTGGTCCCATCTCAATCAGTAGTTTGTAGAGGCACGCCTGGACGTTAGGTGTGCCAGGGAGTTCCTGCCGGACGACAGGTTCAGGTCCGTGGGCGCCATCATCCGAGATATCCTGGCATTTCCCACCATGATGGCCAGGTGCTGCCTGCATTTGCTGGGTCACATGGCAGCGTGCACCTCCATGGTACAGCATGCCAGGTTAAGGATGCACCCTCTATAGCTATGGCTGTCATTGGTGTATCGCCCTGTAAGGGACCGTTTAGACTTGGTGGCTAGGGTGCTGACATGGACTTGGTCAACCCTGCACTGGTGGTTAGATAAGGGGTTCACCCTCAGGAGTCCCCTTTGCCCCTCAGCAGCCCTCACTTTCCCTAGTAATGGATGCTTCAGACCGAGGGTGGGGAGTGCACCTGGGTCAGCTACGAACCCAGGCTCTTTGGAGTGTGTTGGACCTTCGGCTCCACACAAACTTGAGGGAGCTCAGAGCCATCAGACTAGCATGTGTGACTTTCAAGGCCAATCTGGCAGGACATGGTGTGTCAGTCAGTACAGACAACATGACAGCAATATACTATATCAACAAATGGGAGCATGATCCTCTCTTCTGTTTTACGAGGCCATGATGCTCTGGGACTTCTCCATACAGCGCAGCATCATGCTGCAGGCCCTTTACCTGCCAGGTGTGCACAATTCACTGGTGGACAGACTCAGCAGGTCCCTTTACAGATCATGAGTGGTCTCTCCACCCGGAGGTCGTTCATTCTATTTTCCAGATGTGGGGGGTATCCCTAGGTGGACCTGTGTGCCTCCCACCTCAATGTGAAATGCAGGACATTTTGCACCTACCACAATCGGAGCTCGGGGTCCTGGGCAGACACCTTCAGTGTCCCCTGGTTGGGCAGGCTGATGTATGCATTCCCTTCAATCCCGCTAGTTCACAAGGTCCTCTTCAAGATTTGCTCAGAAGGGGCATTGATCATCTTGGTGGCACTAGCGTGGGCCCATCAGCACTGGTACTCAACCTTCTGTACCTGTCCCTCTGCAAACAGCTGATGCTGCCAATCCGACTGGACCTGCTGACTAAACAAGAGGGGAAACTGCAACACCCTGCTCTCCTGTTGCCGTATCTCACAGCATGGCTGTTCTGTGTCTGAGGGAATGGGAGCTGGCCTGTTTGGATCCCAGAAAGGAAATGTTGTTAAATAATAGAAAACCCTCCACAAGGGTAATTTACTTGGCTAAGTGGAAAAGGTTTTTGGTGTAGGTGTCTCAGGGCTATCTCCCTTGCAAGCCCCTGTCCTGTTGATTTTTGGATTACCTTTGGGGTCTGGTATAGGAGGGCTTATCCCTCTCATTGGTTAGGTGCATTTAGTTGCTATCTCAGTCTTTCACTTGTCTTCAGTGTTCTCACACCCCATAGTCAAAAAGTTTCTAAAGGTTTAGAAAGAATCAAGCCCCAGGTTTGGGCACCACTGCCCCCATGGGATCTCAATTTGGTGTTAGTGAAGCTTATGGGGGCCCCTTTTGAACCTCTGGCTCCCTGCTGTTTCTGTATTACAAAAGTGTTTGTGGTTTGTGTTTAATCACCTCAGCCAGGAGGGTGTCTGAGTTGAGGACACTTTTTCAGTGGACCCCTTGTATGCAATGTTTCACAAGGATAAGGTTAGGCTGAGACCTCA
Source organism: Carettochelys insculpta (assembly GCF_033958435.1). Lineage (NCBI taxonomy): Eukaryota > Metazoa > Chordata > Testudines > Carettochelyidae > Carettochelys > Carettochelys insculpta. Next base: position 146,895,497 of record NC_134139.1, on the reverse strand, counting down.
GCCTGCATTTTTACCTAAGGTATTCTCCTCATTTCATGTTAACTAACATTTCCCTACCGGTATTTTACCAAAAGCCCCATGCCTTCCCAAGTGAGCACTGTTTGCATACCTTGGATGTTAGGACTAGGCCCTTTAGAAGAATGCAGCAACTGTTTGTGGCAGTTGCTGATGGGATGAAGGGCCTTCCAGTCTCCTCCCAGTGGATTTCCTCCTGGACAGTGACATGTATCAAGGACTGTTGCAAGATCAGAGGGGTTCCTCCCCCACCAGTTAGGGTACACTCCGCCAGGGCGCAGGCGTTGTCTGTGGCATACTTGGCACAGGTGCCTATCCAGGACAGCTGTAGGGTGGCCACCTCATCCTCAGTTCATACATTTACAGCACATTACGCAGTATGCATGGGAAGATGCTGTGGTGGGCTGGGCTGTCTTGCAGTCCATTTGCGGCTCTGACCCCACCGCCTAGGCATTGGCTTGTGTTCACCCAACTTGGAACTCACATGAGTAATCACTCAAAGAAAACAGTTACCTATTCTGTAACTGGTGTTCTTTGAGATATGTTGCTAATTTCCTTTCCAAAACCTTTCCACACCACACAGATCCTATGGCTACTGGCTAGGGCAAAAGGCTTCCAGCGATTGGAATGGACATGAGCAACACATCTTGAAGAACACCAGTTACAGAACAGGTAGCTGTCTTTTGTAAGTCCTTTAGTATCTTAAAATCTAAAAGGCTTATAAAAGGAGGAGAGGTGAGAGTTGAATTTGGTTATAGGAATCAAAATACAGACTGATATAAGCACAGTGGTGAAACTGATAGTTTATAGTTAGATCTTTCAGCATCAGTACAGAGTTAAGTCAGTGTCTCTTATAGGGAGGCACCAGGGTATCCTGGGATCTCATTCCTGATGGCTTGCAGATTTCTCCAGGAGCATTGAAGCAGGTATGAACTGGAAAAAAGTCATATCCAAAGCACCTTCTGCTTAATTTCCAGTAATGTCTTAGTTTGGGAGAACAGTAGGTTTTTAGTGCAACCTTGTCTCCCAAACATCAGGACAATTAGCATAAGGTAACTTGTTCATTAAATACTTGTGATGTGAACAGACACCTACCATTCTAAAGCTCTAACCATGCATGTATACATTTCAAAGTTCTTCTCTACCTTCATGTAAATTCTCAACTGTCATGCTTCCTAACATGTCTTTAGAGGTCACCATTGGGTCATTTAATCTATGAGCTGGGTAACCCTTTTCGGCCATGTGCCATATTTTGATCTGATGCTTAACTTTAAATCAGGTAACTTCACACGTCTATTTTTTAATCTGTAATTTTGTTCATTCATGTAGGCAAATGTAAAAATCCTAGTTACAGAAATCTCTAACAAACTATGTTTTGAATACTAATATTTTCATCAGAATAAGGTCCCTATAACCTTTAATTACATGCAGTTCCTGTGTGAACAAACACAAGATTTCAACTGGGAAATAAGCAGCAGGAGCAGATGGGTTCTCAAGCAAACTTCTTGTTTCTGTGTAAATGTCCCTAGTTGTGTTTGCTTTCTCTTGTTTTTTATAAGTTAAATTATCAGGAGACTGATAAGGTAGTATATTGTGTATGCACACACAAAGTGGTGGTGGGGGGTTGTTCATATTTTTGGTGGGCTTGTATCTCACATCTGCTGAAGACTGTCACCTGGGCTATGTTTATGCTAGAGATCTTTCAATAGGAGCCCTTCTGGAAGATCTCCTCTCTTGGAAGAACCTCTTTTGAAAGAGTGCATCCACACTCAAAAGTGGATCAGAAGAGTCATTTGCTCTTTTGAAAGTGTGTCCACCCAGCCCCTGGTTCTTTCAAAAGAACAGGCCAGGGATCAAAAAATTAGGCCCCATGAGAACTCCTCTTTTTTTTTTTTTTTGGGGGGGGGGGGGATGGGAGGGCCTGTGGAGCATCTACATAGGCTTTCTTTCGAAAGAAGCTTCAAAAGGGGATGCTCTTCTTGAAATGGGAAAGTAAGAACAAGTTCTAAAAGAGGGCCACTTTCTTTTGATTTACTTTCGAAAATGCTGTGTAGTTGGTCCACAGGATCTTTCGGAAAACAATCTTTCAAAAGAACTTGCTAGCCACAGCCTTGGTGTGCTGATCATATCACTAAGCCCTTCTGCCTATCCTCAGGTGCACCCCACCACCCTGTCCCACTGGGCCAGATTCTCTTGTCTCCTTTAGCAAAGGCACAGAATTGGGTTAACAACCCCCCCAGCAGAGTAACACAGATGATGACTGCAGCTCAGCCCTGGGAAGGCTCCGCTACGGGCACCTGTCAGCACCCATTACCACAGCCCCAAAAAGGACCAAAATCCCAAATAATTTAATCTTACTCTGTATAAATGTTTCACAGAGAGGCAGCACTTAAGGTTCATCCCTTTTATCAATGAAAGATTCCCAGCTCATCCTTTATTTGAGGTAAAATCCTTCAAGTCAGAGCTGATTTTCACCCTGACCTGGGTCTAACAGCTTCTTGCCTATCTTCTTAGAGTGCAGAGGCAGCTTCAAAAGCCTGTTGAAAATAATCAGCAATTGCTTCTTGTCCCTTAAAGAATTTCCTCAGAGTGGGAAGTCTTTGTTCCATTATCCTCATTCAAATGAAAAAAAAAAAAAACAAATTCAAGATGGATTCCAGCACCAGGCAGTATGATTACGTGTCTTTGTAAGAACCACCGCTGTTTAGGCTTACAGGAAAAACAAAACCATTTACTGATCGTTGTCTTGTGCACTGGGCCATTAAGTTCTTTAAGTACAACTGATGGCTTTCACTGGCCATTCTAGTTATTAAGCAGGTTCACACATCACATTTCTAACTTCACATACAAGAATGATACTTGCACACAGAATATATACATTTGGGGATTACAGACTCTTGAATGATAGGCTACTTGATCTGTTTTGCACAAAGCATATTTGAGTTATGAAGATCCATATTCAAAACACATTTTCATAAAAGTATGGGGATGAAAAATCAGTCACATCGTTGAGGGCCAAAAGGCCCTCAAGCGTTTTGTTTGAGGTTTTTAGATCACTAGATGGCAGTCTGTATCTGAAATATTACTAAGAGCAAGTTAGTAACTTTTTAAAACTATTTGGGGAGCAAGATCTGCAAACCAGTTTATATTGTTGCAGGCAGAATTTTAGTTTATTGTGACTTATACAAAACTGAAGCTACTCATCAAGGAAATGGTGCAGAGAAGATGGGGAGAATGTATTTTAAAATGGGGATTTTCTTTTCTGTCAGTGAATCTAAATTGACAGTATGACAAGAATGCATTTAAATTCTGCATGCAGCCCAAAGATGGGCAACCTGTGCTAGTGTCTGGGCCACATGAGTGGCCTTCCATCTCGGGGGGGGGGGGGGGGCAGCTAAAAGATTGTCTTAATCAAGGTGATCTCCCAGAACAGGATACTTTTGCTAACTGTGCTTGCATACCTAGAATTTGTAGGGTGTGCTGATTGTATCCAATTGAAACATTGCCATGGTTCAGAGGGAGCATATATCTCTCATAATCAGTGTTGTGTGCATTCAGCCTGTTGCACCTTCACGTGCCCTTGCTTCGTATGTCACTTTAGTAGTACTTGGGGGTGGGGGTGGGGGTGGGGGACTATGCAGATGGAAACCAGTGGAATCTGGTAACACAGCGGCAAACAGTCTCACAGGCCATGCACAGAACCCGAATGGGTGATATGTGGATTGTGGGCTGTAGATCGCCCATCACTGGTGTTGCCAATGCTTGTCTCAGAAAGAAGGTGGTAAGTAAAGAATAGTGCTGGTAATGCACATACAATACTTGAATAGAAAGATAATAGTAAAACAACCCAGCAGTTGCCTTCAAACATGCTGATTGCTGCTATAAGAGTTAAAAATAAAATCCTAATTTTAAATCAGCTCAACTCTTAAAATGTCTTGGTATGAGACTACAAATAATTACTTCAGTTGATAATGTAAATGTCCAGAAATTAATAAGTAGAAGTTTTCCTTACAGCAGCTGTAGCTTGTTACCTTCATAGTACTGTACTTGGTATTGTGGTACATGGTAGTGGTTGAATAAACTAACCCTTCAAAGTCCTTTTGTAACAGGCTGTGTGTATTTTTATTAGCGTGTCAATCCCCAATGCATTTTTTCCACAATTCAGCAGTGGAGGTGTTGCTATGGGACTTTGAGGTACAGGTTGAACCTCTCCGATCTGGCTACAGGACCATGGATGATGCTGGACCAGAAACCACCCCCACCCCCACACCAGTGGCAGAGGTTGCTGGCAGCCTGGGAGTAGAACCCCTGTGGCAGGGAGACTGCAAGAGTTGGATGCCTGACCTCCTCTGGTCCAGCACTCTACCCTGTTTAGGACCTGTGAGGACCTGAGAGTTCCAGACCAGGAAGATTCAACTTGTATATGTAGGGAAGCTCTTATAGTTATAAAACTAGGTGATGTCCATGCTCTTTCCCTCTCTACACTCAAGACTTTTATGGGCTTCCTTTCTGTTTTCCTGGAGTGAAACATATGGCCCATAGCTAATGTCAGGCCAGTCACGTGTATTTGTGGTCTGTGTGACATGTTCAGACTGCAGAATCTTGATTTCTTTTTTGTTTGTTTTCGTTATATAAAATGTTATAAAAACTTACATGTTCAGCATGGTCTCAAAAATAAGTGATTAGTTACATTTTTGTAATAAGTGCATGGTACATTTCAGTGTTTCCAGATGGATGGGTATACAGATTTGCTGTTTGTGTCTAAGCAGATAAATATAGGCAGCTGTTTTTCAAAATGCAGGCATGGCTGTGTCTGTATTTGGATCATGTGGTGCAATAAAGCTATATCACTGTGGAAAGTGGTGCATTTTGCACCATTTTCATTTCTTTTAATTCTCAGTTTTTATCAATTGGCAAAGCATGTAATCTTTATTGGTTAACTGTACTCTGGGCAGAGGGATGATCTGGTGCAGCAGTGCTCAAACTGAGTTGGGAATCCCAAACAGGGTCATGAACCTGGGCTGATTTACACTTGCTGGGTCTGAAGCCAAAGCCCATGGCTCACTTCCTGGCCCTGATGCCAAAGCCTGGGGGTGTCAGTCCTTGGTGGCAGGGCTCAAGGTTATAACCCCTGGGGCCCATGATGCAATGAAGTTTAAAAACCCCTGGTCAAGTGGATGTATTGCAGTGGTACACTGGAGTCCTTAATTCAACTTCTGTCTCTTCTACTGCTTTAGTCTGGACGAATCATTCACATATCCTGTATTTTCTTTATCTGTGTATTGGAAATGATAATCCTTCTCACATGAATTTGGGTCGTAAGATGTCTGCAGAGATTTTTACTATTCTAGGCTCTTTGCATATAGTTGGGGACCTGGACTACAGTGTGGTTCTTGGTCTCTACTTAAAATGTAAAAATTTACAAATTGAACTCTTATTTTCTTTTGAATACACACATCTGAACAATATTCATGAATGGTGTAATGATGCTTCCTGGGGAAATTCAGGGCAGTGAAGCATCTCACTACATCGGTCATTAGTACGCAGAAGTTTTTTCTATGTGCACCTAGGATTAATGCTTCAAGTCCACCAGCCAGACAACACAAGCACGCTGCCCATCCTCCTAAGGAACTACTTTTTTTCTGCAGGCTAGCTCCAGACCCTAAACTGTTCAGGCATTGCCCTGTAATGTTCAGCTGTTTTATGGAATATTCACAGATGGCTGTTCTCAAAGGAATAGTACACCTCAACTTACTTGTATCACTGCTCTGCTTATCTCCCAGTACTCCCAGTTTTTCACTATAACCAAATCTAGTATAAACTTAAAGAACAAAATTCAATGATGACAAGTAGGTAGAAGGATTGGAAAAGGTTGCATCTAAACCAAAATTATAATGCTTATTGTAGAGCTTAGCTATAATTAACACGTCATTCTTCTGTCTCAAAGATTTGCACATCCAGAGTCTTTCTTCCAGTTTATAGCTGTCCAGGTGTGTTGTGACCTTATGTTAATATGACAAGTATTCTGGCTGCTGGTCCCTTAGGTGAAGGATATCCAGGTATTCTTCTGATGTGCCAGACTAATATTTTTATCTTTAGTCTTAAACAAGACACCCTCCTGCTTTGGTGTTCCTTTCTGTAGATTTTTGATCTCTTGTTGACCTCTGTTTTGATTATATGGTAGCACTATGCGTATAGAATACCCTTGTAAGACATGTTCTGGTCAGCCAGGGAGACAAGTGTCTCCTACCTTAGAAGTATGTCTTTATCACCTTTTGGTGAGCTGTCTTGGCCTTGCATACCTTATGAACAGAGTTTCCTTTTAAAATGACTGACGACCAGTAGGCTATGGGATCGCAACAGACACCTGACATGCTGCCCTCTGGCTAACAATTATACAAGCATCAGATACAGGGGATTCCTATTGGAGTGGATAACATTTTATTTTAAAAACATTAATCAATAAAATGCTAAATATTGCATTTGAAATAAGTTATAATTAAATCTCATCACAAACATGCTACACATACACTTAATGTAATAAAAAATAGATAGCTGTAGTCTTCTCAGCCTAATTACTAGCTGCTCTTGAAAATTCTGAGCTTTTAATTTGTTTCTCAGCAGACTAAAAAGTAACTTAAAGGAAAGAAACAAGCTGGATAGGACTTTCTTTTTGTTCTTTGCTTATGTGGTGGTGGACCTTGATCAAGCATGGTGAAGGAGTTAAGACATTGGCTTAAGATAGAGACAATATATAGGAAAGGACAGACAGCACAGAAAACTGGGGAGTGTACTAGAAAGAAAAAGGGAAGAAATTATTCAGCATGTGCAGAGCTTGCTATAGTCCCCCACATGTTTGCCATAGAAATGCTCGTGGCTTCTTGGCGTGAAAGAATATCTGGAAGTACTTTGCAGAAATTTGTTCCCTGGGTACATACGGAAAACGTTTCAAGTGTAAGCATCGCCAGAAGATGATGCAGGGCCTCGTTGCAAGAGTGAAACATAAGGGAAATTGCCTATTGGGAGAAGATGATGTGGATGAAGATGTGGCTATGGCTCAGTGGGTCATCTTGTTAATTCACTTTGCAATCTATCATTCTTCAAGATTGCGCTCTGTGCCTGCTCATAGGTGTGATTTGTAGCAGTAAATTTCCAAGCTGTTTGCCGTGTTGCTGAACAGTTTAGCTAATCCTTATGGCTCGTTTAATTAGTTAACTCGGTTTAGAGTCTATCCCTCAGGTATGCGATACAGAAAGCTGCAGTAAGAGAATCTAGAGTTGCCAGTTCACACTATCATTTTTCTTATTTTATATGATCTAATATATGCCCCTTATTTTGGAACATTATGGCCACAGATCATATGAAGATGCCATAAGTCTATTCCCTCTTTTACTTCAGCATAACTCAGCTTTTCCAAGGAAACCCCATTCTGTTCTTTTTTTCCCCAAACAGAAGTGCCAGTGACTTCAGTGGGGCTTACTTTAAAATTAAATGCGCTCTAGGCACAGTCCTAACTTTTTTTGATAACTTGATTTCTCAGTTTTTTGGTGGGTGTTTTTTTTTTTAAATCACTTTGATTTTTAAATCAATCCACCCTGATCCCTAGGCACCTTCTGGGCCCTTTACTAGCTGTCATCCGTGTGCCCCTGGGTCTCAGTATACACTGGCTTTTCTTGGATTATATTTTCTATAAATAGTAAACCGAAGAGCTCAGTGACACTGACCTACCTCACTAGACGTGACATTTTGAGTGAGAAGCATGGGGTTTTCCCGTACATGTTACCATACTTTCTCTTTGAAACAAATTCTTTTTAAAAGCTGCCTCTGTTGTGTTGCCTAGTCATAGTGAAGATGTAAACAGAAAACAAATGGTAGGCAAGATCAGGACTGCACTTTAGATGTAGCTAAAAAGGAAATTGTTTTTTGTTGACCGGGAGTTTTAAAGCTGAGAAATACTAACTTTGAATTCATATGAGCCTCTGCATGGAAAAGTCTGTTTTTTTTTGTTGCTGGACAATTTGCCCCAAAAATCTCCCTTGTGAAAGCAACTTGTTTCTCTGTGTGATAGTGCAAACAATCATTTCCACCAGAAACTTCTTTATGTGGATGGTCTCCATTCCATGCACACTGACATTGCTGCTGTGAATGTGCCTATGTGTGTTGTGTTTAAAAGATGTAAGACTTGAACAATTGCCATCTCCACAGATAGCTGACGTTTCTAGAAGTATTATTTGACGAAAGAAAATGTGGAAGTGTCCCTAAGGAAGCTGTGCATTTGACCTCTTTCTAGTAATTGAACTTCTCCAAAAGTATCATAGTTTTTGCACTGGATTATTGTAAGCTAATGGTTAACTGTGGAAGAAATGTTTGAGTATTTCCCTGTTTAAACTTTGTGCATCAATACAGTGTATGCATAATTGCATTGCTGAGTATCAATCATTTAGTTTAAACCACTAATGAATTGTGCTTAGATTCTGCAATGAGGAGAAGGCATTATTGGAACCTGCGTAGACTAGAACTGAATTCATTCTGGTGCCTAAATATTTTTTTTTTTTACATATTACAGAATTTTGCTAGCTAATAAAAGTACCAAAAATACTAGAGTGCAGTAAGTCACTCTTAGTGCTCATTAAGTGTCCAAAAGGAAGCTGCATGTGGTGTTGCCTGTAAACTGGGTGCTTGGGCTGCCAGACAGGGAAAAATTCAAATGCTGCTCACCTGACTTAGCAGAGTGCCCTCAGCCAGCAGCATGTGTTTCTACTGGTGGAGCACATCCTCACATGCATTGGTATACATAGATGGAAAAATTAGAGGGAATACTGGGTGCATCACCACTTAATTGGCATATTTTTTTTTCTTTTGCTGTAAATAAGAAGCTAGAGGAAAACACATTTTTCAGGAATCTGTGATACCTTTTCTTGTTCCAGGTACTTTATGCTTAGCTGTATGGTGCACATCACACCTTTCAGAGGCCATAACCATACTGAAGTGCTTTGTTTACAGAAAACTGGATTTTTAATCTCTTCAGTATCCTCTTATTTTCCATCGTATCAAGGATTGGGAAGACAAATATGTTTAAACTGCAACCCACACGTTAACATTCTCAGGTGGGTCAGTTTTTAGGTCCACCAGTATCTTTAGTGAGAAGATGGGTTTTATTGTGAAGGTAAAGCTGTAACAAAAACATTGGGTGCTTGTTTTCTATGCAGGAAAACAAAGAATGTGTTGGACAGAGTGAGGGAAGCATGCAGAGCTCTTCTGAGAGTGGAAAAGAGACAAAATGGCAAGACGAAAAAAATCTTTCATCACTTGTCATTCTAACTTTTTCAGCTAGTGGTAGCTGTTGATGGGAGGGTCTTCCAATGTGAAGACCAATCCAAGACAGTCTGCTTGAAATTTGAATCGTAGGTGTCTGTTGCAAGTTGTGCCTTTTTTTCCTCTTCCTCCAAGGCCGTAAGCTAACTTCTGAAGATCAAGAACAGGAATAAACGGCTAGCTGTGTATGAAATCAACCCTTTTGAGAGTGATTGAATAGTAGGGATGAAGGAAACATGGAGAAATGTAAGTGAACTGCTGCAGTCTTCGAGCTCTGTCCCCTGCACTGAGGCAAGACCATGTAAACCTAAACCATCTGTCCCTGACTAGTATTTTTTCCCTAACCTACTACTAAAATTTTCTAATGATGTGGATTCCGTAATCTGCTTTGGCAGCCTATTCCAGAATTCAACTACCCTTGTGCTGAGAAAGCTCTTCCTAATAACTAACCCACTTCTTTGTTGCAGATTAAATTCCTTATTTCTTGTCCTGCCTTCAGTGAAGATGGAGAACAACTGGTTACCATCCTCTTAATAAGTCTTCAAATATATTGAGGGAAGTGATCACATTCCTTCCCCTATGCCTCAGTTCTTTTCTCCAAACTAAGCATGAATCTTTTTTCTTACTCTTGCCTCAAGTCAGATTTAGTAAACCTTTAATTAATTTTAATACATCTTTGGACTGCCTCCAGTTTGTCCATATCTTCAAGTGTGGTACTGAGAAGTGGCCACTATTCAAGTGGCAGGCAACCTGGGGCTAGCAGGCTGCATATGGCCTGTTAAGACAATCCACCAGTGAGTTGTGAGACAGTTGGCTTACATTTTGAGCCTTTACAGGCACACTCTTTCCTCTCCTCACCCCCCTCCCCCCCAACCCCGGCAGTTCTCTTTGGCTGCAGATTGCTGTTCCTGTCCAATGAGAACTATGGGAAGTGGCATCCAGCACATCCCTGTGTCTTGCACCACTTTCCCTAGCTGGCTCAGAGGTTGGTTTGATATGCATATAAATAGTGCATGCTCTTTTTCAGGGGAAAAGACAATATGCTGTGTTTGATTGAGAATACAACATGAAAGTGGCATGTGTCCAGCCAAAGTTGCAGGTAACACCCCCTTTTTTCATCCACCCCCCTCCCCATATAAATCCTGGAATCGTATTTCTGCTCCAACTCTGAAGCGGGTCTTACCCACAAAGGCTCACTACTTGATAAAAACAATTTAGGCTTTAAGGGGCTACAGGACTGCTTGTTTTTGTGATGCTACAGACTAGACTAGCACAGCTACCCCTCTGAGCCTAGCATCAGAGTCAAGGAAGCCTGAACTCAGGTGTCTGTCAAATTTAAAATGTCCAAAGAAGGCAGAACTGACTATTTTAAAGACAGGGTTTATCCTTCAGTGAGCCAAACCAGCTGCAGTTGCTCCCAGGGCATTATTCGAAGTACTGATGGAGCATGACAGTGGAAGCAGCATTGTGGTAAAACAATTAAATGACTTCAGCATGATGCTGCAAAAACCCGTAGGCTAAAGTTGGGACTTACAGCTGTAAAAGTTGAGTTTGTAGGCATAAAGCTTTGGGTTAATCTTGTGAGGGCAACTTTGGTTCTGTTAGCCATGGTCTGATTCTCCAGTGTTTTTTCCTTATGCAAAGCCTAATTAGTCGTTTGGCTGGCATGAGCACTATTACAACTGGTAACTATGATGTCAGCTGCATGATGTGTTTGTGCACGTATGAAAGCATATATTGTATTCGTAATAAACATGGCATATTGCCCTTTTTCCCCCGGAAAAAGATCCTGTGTGCTGCTTATAAGAATAACTTTGTTCATTTACACTGTCCTGTTAAAATCTAAATTGACCAAAGATAAAGGATCTTCCTTTTGAATTCATTTGTTATGGTATCTTCATATAGAAACCAAGCTGACCATGTCTAACTGCATAGGCTTTTCCCTTGATGATGAGTGAGAACTGCACTTAGACTTTTAACCTGATCTGCAGCTGTATACATGATGGCCACTTCCTTTGAAATGTATCGGAGGAGTAGCCAAGTTAGCGTGTATCTTCAAAAACAAAAGTCCTGTGGCACTTTATAGACTAACAGATATTTTGGAGCATAAGCTTTTGTGGGCAAAGATCTGCTTTGCCTACGGTGCTACAGGACTACTTGTTTCCTTTTGAAATGAGCATTTGCTGTTAAATACAGTAGATGTTTAGGCACCTGCCACCCCTGACAGGAGCAGGGAAAACAATTCTGTCAGGGGCAGCAGCCTGACTCTTTCCCTCTTGTCCGGCGGCAGCTGAGAGTCAGGCTGCTGTTTCTGACAGGAACAGTTTTCTGAGCCCTGGGAACCAGGCAGGAGCAGAGAAAACTGACCAGGGCTGTGCTGGTCAGTTTCCTGGCTCACTCAAGTGGAGAGAAGCCAGGCTGCAGTTTGGTTGCCATTTCCCCACCTCACTGTGGGAGCCAGGAAACTGACTGACTAGTGCTTGTGCTGGTCAGGTTCCTGGCTCCCCTCTGCTTGTGGGATCGGTGAAACTGACCAGCACCAGTGCTGGTCATTTTACTGGCTTCTATGAGCGGTGAGGAGCTGGAGCCTGGCTTGCAGCTCTCTGCTGCTCATGGGAGACAGGAAGCTGGTCAGTTTTCTGGCTTCCTGTGTTACACAAAAATTCAACTTGTGTGGGGCTGCCAAGAATGCAACCTTCATAAGTTGGGGGTCTACAGTACTTAGGTCTTTCATTAGCATTTCACAAGATTTCTTTAAGTTACAAAGGTATTTACAATGCAAATGGTAAATGAAAATATACAAGTCACTCTACTTGTTTATCTGCAGTTGAAATAATTAAATACACATCTCTAACCAGAGAGGTAGCTGTGTTCATCTTTATGGTACTACAGGCATACTTTTTTTTGTTTTGTGACAGACTATAGTAATAAATCATAATTATATATTAATGAGGTGATGACAGACCCACTCCTTCACCACCTAATAAATATTGTTAGTCTTTCAGGTGCTACAGGAATGCCTTTTTTTTTTTTTTTTTTTTTTGGGGGGGCGGGGGGGAGGGTATACATTGAACCATAACTTTGATCTGCACTACTGAATTTTGTTAAATATACTATAGCATGACCTGGTCATGATTGCAGTCTGCCAAAATCCACACTCTCTTCCCCCAACAATCTCTTTCCACCATAATGTAGAAAATGATGCATGAAGGTGAGTCAATCACAAACCTCAATACACTTCAGCGTTTCCACGTGGTGTGGATGAGGTGAGGGGTTTGAGGCTCAGGTTGCCCTAGAGCTATGGCCTGGAGGACTTCATCCTTCTTCCCCAAGTGTACTCTGTCCCTATAGCAGCACCTTGGCTGAGGGGAGAGAGATGTGTCCCTGCTGTGGCAGTTGTGGAGCTTAGTTAGGGCTGGGGAAGAAGGGTGTAGAAGGGAAGGAGGTGCCTTCCTGCCAGAGATCAGGGCAGGTGCTCTCTGGGTATGTTAATTGAGAATCTGTAGAGCACTGAGGAGGTTACTTACAGAGCCAAGCAGCTTGCAGAGAACTCTGGCCATGATTTGTTTAAAAGGTCATTTATTAGCCAATTTACCCCTTTTTTGCATAAGAACCCAGACAATAGCAACACAAAACAAAAAAGCAGTCTTCTAGCACCTTAAAGAGTAACAATATTTATTAGGTGATGAGGTTTCATGGGCCAGCCCCACTTGTCTTGCAGGCTCTAGAGAATTCTGAGCTGAAAAAGTGTGGGATACATTCTTTGTTTCTGAAATTGCCCAAGTGCATAGCAGAGAATAGCCATTGAAAAAAGAGTGTGAAAGGATTTTGGAAGCCCCTAAATAAAGCAGCTCTTGATCATTTTTCACAGTCCCAGAATGCTCTGTGTTCTGTTTTTATGGTCCCACAATCCCTAATGGCTGATGTTAGGTGACAGTATTTAATGATATCAATATCTAATAACAGGTGGGAGCTAAAGCTGTAGAAACAACCTGTTGACAGAGGGAGCAAGTGTACACCTAGTTGGGTGACTTCTGTGTATTTACCTTGGTTTCCTCAATAAAACTTAGTGTAAACCAGTGGTTTTCAACTGGGGTTCTGCGACAGCATGGTGTCTGTGAGAATGGTCCAAGTGGGCTGTGACATTTTAACTTCCTCTGCAGCAGTTCTTTGCAGAGCCAGAGCAGAAGGAAATTAACACCCTTCCAGATGGGGCTCAAGCTGCAAGGCTGCTTGCTCTGTGCTGGGGCAAGGAGGGAGAGAGTGAACCTGTTGGAGCTGGGACACAATTTATGTCACATCCCAGGTTCAGAACGCTGGTGGGGAGGTGTAATGTTTAGAAACAATTGATTCAACTGAAAAAAGTGGGTGTGCCATTGAATTGTTTGTCTCATTCCAATGTGCCATGTTACTGAAAAGGTTTGGAATCAGTGGTATGCACACCCCCTTAGTGACTCGTTTCCTTTCCCTTTAGCTCAGTGGTTCCTAAACTTTTCATCATGTCCCACTTTAGATTTCTGAGAAACCCTCACACCCCCCTCACCTCTTCCTTACTTTAATAAAAAATTCAAGTCATAATTTAAAATGAACACAAATTTGATATAAAATAAGTACACTTTTTTTCTTGGCCCCTTGCAACTGCCTGGTGCAGCCCCAGTTAGCTAGCTGCCTGAGCTCCATTCCAGCCACCCAGACTGCCCACCTACCAAGCCCAGGGCTGCCAGAACTGCCCATCAGAGCTGAATGAGCCCCGTGCTGCCAGGGCCAACTGCCTACACAGCTGCCCGGGCTGGGCACTGCTGGGGCAGCTGCTCTTCCACAAGTCTGAACCACCCAAGCCTTGCAATGCTGGGGCCTGTTGCCCAAGCCCTGTAAGCTGGCCACCTCAGCCCCACAAGCCCCTCTTCCCAACCCTTCCCCTCCCCCAGAGCCAGGTACCCCCAATCCCTCACTCACTCCATCTCCCTCCCCCAAGCCAGGCCTCCCAGCCCCCATTCTTCTCCTCCCACTTCCCTCCCCAACCCACATTGACTCTCCTGTGCAGGTGGCAGCTAGCTCCATGCAGGTCGTCTATGGCTGCCTGCTTTTAACAGTGGCTGCGCTAGGTTGCCTGTGTAAAAGGGGAGAGGCTGAGAGCCACAAGCAAAGGCTGTTTTTTAATTCTGGTGGGGAGAATAATGAGGCACAGGCTGGGTTGCCTTGGGCCCCCCTGGAATTTCTTCACACCCCCCCGGGGGGGCATTCCCCCTAGTTTGGGAAATCATGCTTTAGCTCTTCATCAACAGTTACCTTAAAATTCCCACTGGAGACTGCCTAGGGTTACACTTGTATGGATTTCTTGATTGAGGAATTATACTCCACTAATATGCACTATATGGTTAAAGTAAAGAGGACAGAGCTGCCACTAAAGGCTTAACCTAAAGAGGGAACCAGCTATCTCAAGCGCGCACACACCTTCATTCATTGACACGCATTCATTCCTGCCCTTAGGCACTCACACACTTAACAGGCATATGGGTTGCAGAAGGAGCTAAGGCATCTTGGTTTTGGAGGGTGTCTGTCTTTCTGATCATGGCTGGGGGGAAAATAAACTGACAGCAGGAAGAGCAGCTTCTCAGAAAGAAAGCTACTACCATGTGTGCACTCTCTAGGTGTTGCCTTTGTACAACACTTCTGACTCTTCCATCTACGTCACTACGGAGCATCCCCAGAGTTCCCTTAGTCCAGCAGAGCAGCAGCCTCCTTTGCTCAGCCTTGATTAGTTTGATGACTGTCACCAGGCTCTAGATGCTCAGCCTTGAATTTTCTAATCCCAAACGCTCAATAGTCTCCACTCTCTCTCTCTCTCTCTCTCTCTCTCTCACACGCACAAATTCATGTCTGAGGGGAGAATGCGGTTTAGAGCAAGTTACAAATGTGGATGGAAGTTACAACAGAGATTACAGAGTTGTAAGGCTAAACATTCACCAAGCTTGCAGTAAATTTCTAAGTTTGTAAAGCCAAGTTGCTGAGACTCGCCAAGTTTTACAAAGATTACAGCGTTGGAAGGTCAAAAATTATGAGTTGCGGAGTTTAAAAGGCAATGCAGCACAAACAGTTACAAAGCTTCATAGAATTGTTTACAAATCATCACTAATGAAGTGATTTAGAAGACAACTCTGTCCACCTCCCCCCCCAGCAATGCAGTCAGCAGGAGGTTTTTGCCAGTCTCTAAGTTGTGTTGGCAGGATCTTACCGTTCAGTGTATTTCCAGAAAATGCACGTGTAAAATTAAGTAATAGCTCGTGCAGAGGCTTTCATGCAACAAACACCCTTGAAAATCTATTGAGGTGCAGGCTTCTCACAGTATGACAAACGTTGTACCAGCAAAATTCAGTTTTCATAGAATCTCAGAATACTAGGACTGGAAGGGACCTTGAAAAGTCATTGAGTCCAGCCCCCTGCCCTCATGGCAAGGCCAAGTACTGTGTAGACCATCCCTGATAGACATTTATCCAACCTGTTCTTAAATATCTCCAGAGATGGAGAGTCCACAACTTCCTTAGGCAATTTATTCCACTGTTTTCTATCTGTTGCTTTATGGAAAGATGGCTTTGCTAGGTAATCAGTAATTATGAATGGAAAACAAAAGGCTGATGCATATATATTAAGTAAATATTTAATAGAATGCTTAACAACCTCAAAGTGGTAAATATAATTCTCAAATGCACATTTCTCTCCTGTGTATAACAAAACCAAAAACAAACAAAACCAAAAAACCAACAAACAAAAAATCCCACCTGTATTTGTGAACAATAATACAGAAAAGAATGAATGATGCATTTGTCTCGCTTTGAGACATTTTTCTAAACTAATGATGAGTCGTCTTTTTCTAAGGGAATGGAAAGTAGTAACTGAAATTATGCAAAGTCTACTACTTCAATATTTGAATTGATTTATATGAAAATTAAGTAATCATGCTTTCTTCCTGAGGGAGGGAGGGGGAAAAGATGGAAGAACAACTTTACCATGTGTAGAAAGGGAGTCAGGTCCCTGTAATAAATACAGAAGAAAAATATAGGTACACTTTAATAAGGGAATGTACCATGTTAAACAGTACTACTTTTAATTTTAATGGTCTCTTCAAATCTATTTTCATGACTGATTAGAGGGGAAAACTCCAAACAACTCGGGAAATGAAGTTAACACCTTAGTTTTTGCTAGAATATATTTATTCACATTAGACAGTTCCCAAGAATGCTGTTCCTATCAGTGGTCCAAGTGAAGTCCGGGCTGATTGTAATCATGATTGTCTCACCAGGGGCACCATTTCAGATTTTGGGCGGTGTGTGTGTGTGTGTGTGTGTGTGTGTTCGAAGAAGGGGAGCAGCTTTAACCATGATTCCATTTCATGGAGCTACTGCGGCACCTGAAAATATTTTTTTGCTGGTAACATTAATAACTTAGATATTAGCTGTCAGGAACACTGTTTCTAATTCCTATATAAAAAAAGAAAAATATAGCAAACACCAATTAAAGCCATATTTTATGCTTATTTGTAAATTTAGAATAAGCATTGGCAAGATATTTCTGATCCCAAATCTGTTGGTGTCAGTTTTGGAGCCATAATACAGATAGCAGAAAGACAAGTTTGATACTTTGTGCACTCTTGAGCCCTGCAAGTCCACTGATACCTGCTTTATATGTGCGGGTATCCAAATCCATGGATGTGTATGTGGATGTCCCCAGATCATTTTTTGCAGATGCGTATGCGGATACCAATTTTATAAGCACGCAGGGCTCAAACCATCTTTATTAGAGATGTATAAAATCTGCTTGTTGTTGTTTGTTTTTAAAAAAAAAGTCTTGTTCCAAATCATGAAAGAGGCTTATGAGAGAGTAATTTCTTCCACAAATGCTTAAAATTTAATAAATTACTGAAGAACAGAAACATTGACAACTCTATCTTTGCTAAACTTTTAGTGAATCAATATGATAATCCATGGTCCCATAAACAAAAACATTAGTCTCCAAATGTCTCAAACTGCTTATTAAGACAACTCTTATTACCATGCTAGTCTACACCTTTTAAAATCACTATCTAGAGCAGCAATTACCAACCTTTTCAGTAAATGAGGAAAACAATTTCATGGCACACTTGCTTTTTTCAACTGAATCAATTGCTCATAAACATCACATTTACTTACCTTTACTATGGCTACAATTTTGCTAGACAGGTTTGCAACATAGTAGTCCATACAGTGAGCTGAATGAGGATCAAATGCATTAATGTTTGAAATCCACCACAGAATATGCCATCTTAGGCCGCTTCTACACAGGCTACTTTCTTCGAAAGTAGCATGGTAATACATGGCCCGAAATATGCTAATGAGGCACAGATGCAAATTCCCCACACCTCATTAGCATGCGGTCATCTCATTTGGAGGCCGGAAGACCCTTCTTCCGGACTCCACAATGCAGTGTAGAAGCGTGGCCCCGGGGGGTCTTCTGGAAGGAAGTCCTTCTTCTGGAGGCCCCTTTTTCCCGAAAATTTTTGGGAAGAAGGGGCCTCTGGAAGAAGGACTTCCTTCTGGAAGACCTCCCGGGAGCCGCGCTTCTAAACGGCGTTTTGGAGTCCGGAAGAACGGTCTTCTGGACTCCAAATCATGTGATTGTATGCTAATGAGGCGGGGGAGTTTGCATCCACCCCTTGTTAGCATATTTCAGGCCATGTATTACCATGCTACTTTCGAAGAAAGTGGCCTGTGTAGAAACGGCCTTAGTATGCACTGACACACTGTGATAATCTGCTCAACACCATGGTAGGCATGTTGAGTAAACCAGTAATCACTGAAAACATTTCCCCTCATGTTGTCTCTGCAAAGAGCCACCTTGGGTGAGAAACTGACAAATTTTCACAGCACACTTGGACAGGTCTCACAGCACAGCAGAGTATAATTAAATTATGACCTAGAGTGGGTAATTAAACGTTGGATCTTAGTAGCATAAACCTATAACAAAGAAATTTTGTCAGACAGATCTTGGCTTGGGTTTATGTGCACTGAATGGTTTATGCAAATAATTATGAATAATTACCAAGATTTGGAAGGCTGTTCCTAGTATCTTGCTGCGAGTGTTTGAAAAAAGTAAACATGACCTCCATGAAATTTACTGAAGGGTCTCAAAATTGTGATATTCTGCCACCCTCAGAAATATAAGTGAATAAACAGGAGCTAAGATTACTTTCCATTTGGAAGAGAAGGACATCCATCATAGCAGACATATAACTTTCAAATGGTGCTTACGGCACATACACATGAAAACAGCCAGCAACTCCTCGAAAGGTGTTGTGGGAAAAAATTCCTAGAGTTGAAAAGTGCAACTGCAACCTTGCTGTACATTTGTATTTGAGTGTTATGGCTCTGCCTGGTAACGTGACCAAAAGCCCATGTAATCAAAGGAAAGACTCTCCCAGACAAGTGGTAGTGAATGGTAGAATAGATGGCCACCCTGTGGTATTGCCATTCTCCCAAATATTGGAGAGTTGTTTAAAAACAGGAAAGTTTTAAGTGTAATTTAAGCAATGTTTGTGGTGTGACTCCTTATGTTTGTTTCTTGACAGCAGGGAAAGATCACAGGTAGGCATTTTTTAGGTTTGCTATTCTTTTCAGTGAAACACTGAAACATCCAAAGCTGAGCTAACCTGAATGTGCATGGAGTGGTTACCTCCTCCCTGGCTTGAGTAGCCCTGTTTCTACTGGTGTTATAAAGGTCCCAGGTTTTTTAACTTGTCAGCATGCAAAGATGGGGGCAGATCAGGATGGAATCTGCAGCAACTGTCTTCTGATCTAAGCACAGGATGACCATCCACCCCGTATTGGGCAGGATGGTCCCATATTTGGGATGCCAAAAAGGGGTAGTGACTTACTTTTTAAAAGGGATTAATTGTCTCATATTTGGACTCTCCCCTGGCTGACCTTTTCCTCTAGCAGCTGCTGGCAGGAGTTCTCAGCTGTGGCTTTCCTGGGGCTGCGGCAGTGGATGGGAGGTGCTGGTGGCTGCGGCTTCCCGGGGCTCTGGGTTCCCCGGGGCTGCAGGTGGCGGTGGCTGTTGCTTTCCCGGGGCTCAGGGAGCACCAGCTGCTGTGGCTTCCCCAGGGCTGGTGGGGACGGGGAAGTGATGGTGGCTGCTGCTGCTGCTGCTTTCCTAGCCTTGGGGAGTACTGGCAGCTGTGGCTTCCCCGGGGCTGGGGGGATGGCTGCTGCTTTCCCAGGGCTTGTGGATTGCCGGCAGCTGTGGCTTCCTTGGGGCAGGAAGGGGGTGCTGCAGCTGCTGCTTCTGCAGGGCTCCCATGGAGTGCTAGGGGCTGCTGCTTCCCCGGACTGCTGGGGAGCGCCGGCAGCTGCCGCCTCCTTCCCCTCCCCCCATATCTTCCTGTCCTCTATTTGGGATAGGGAGATATGGCCACCCTTTCTAAGCACAGAGCTTTCTTCTCCGCCACATCCTGTGCTTGCTTGTTCCATTACATTTGGAAAAAATCCTACAGAAGCTTCCAACCATGCTATTGGATGTGCCAGATATACCTTTGCATTCTTACTGGTAGACCAAAGACTAGCCAGCCTGGCAGGAGGGGAGAGAGCTTTGGGGAGAAGAGGGAGCTACCCTTCCAAGCAGTGAGGTGGAATTGTAACATAGGTAACCTTTGGCTAGCTGGGGAGGAGAGACGGGAAAGCCAATGGAGGCAAGCAAGCAGTGCGACTGCTGCTGTCACCTTTGTGTTTTGCATTTGCTGCAGCAGTTTTGTTCCTGCCAATCAGAAGCTGTAACCAATGCCTAAGGAGCTCTGATTCTATCCCAGCTGCTACTGATTCAGCCAGCAGCCAAACAGAAATTTGCACAGGTTGGGCTTTTTTGTTCTACCTGATGAACCTCTTTTCCTTTCACTGGGGTGAAAGGAGGGAGGGAGAGGAGTAAAGCTAATGAGGGGTAGGCAGGAGACAGCATCCTGGTATGGTAGGAAATTTAGATGGGGGTTGCACCTCCAGGCTCCCTAAATGGCACCCTTGCTGGAAGCTGTTGAGGCAAGTGCCTTTTTGATCGTGTTTCTGGGGAGTAGGTGCTATAAAGATTAAAACCTGCTAGGCTCTTATTTGTCATTTTGGGGGTTAATTCATGCCCTATATACATTAGCGAAAATGATTAAGCAACCTAATCTGTCAGCTGTAATATTCAGTGTGTCTTTTCTGAACAAGAAGAAACAAAAAGTTTCCTTTTGTTATTGGATATACCACAATAAAAACATGCAGCAGTGAGGCAGGTGAACTGTGGCGGGATAGTACCCTGCTGGCTGGGGGCTGCCCAGCTTGAGGCGGGCGGTGACTGTCCAGTGGGATGCGACGATCTCTCCCACCATCGAAGGCAACCCCGGCGCTCGTTCTCTACGCCAATTGAGCAAGAGCCTATAACCGGTATCTGTTACTTCCTGTGTTGGTTCAACTCTGTTAAGCAATGCTGGAGTACCTCTCCAGGCGCGAACCTGGGCTATTTTTTGGGACCCTGGGCTGCCCAGATGCCAGTGTCCCCCTCTCGGCTTTACTGATATAGTCCAAAGGAGAGGATAACCTCTGCATCTGGTACCAGCTCAGCTGTAGGAGTTGCCGGGTCAATGCCAGAAGTTGGCACAGAACCGCCTTAGGACTCCCCTCTGGATTTTCTGACAGGGTTTACTCCCTTAGCCTTGCTCCTTCCCAGGATAACCCAAAAGGCAGTGGGGCAACTGCAGCAGCAGCATATAGTTCAAGATGCATAACGGTTTCCCTTCAGACACTGCCTTCCCATCTCTTGTCTTTTGTCATTCATGTTTTGCAAAAGTACTTTTTTAAAAACTGAAATATTCAAGTCTTTGATTCTGTCTAGTGGTGGCAAAAGACTGTGCTTATATTTTCCTTTGGCCGGGGGGAGGGGGGCATGCTAATCGTTTATGAACTTGGAGATATAGTTTACTGCTGTACTCTTTTAAATAGTGCAAGGAAATTTCTGTCAGGATGAGCCTTCTGTGGCTCAGGTATATGTTGTGGTGAGAAATATAGTAATTGAATTAAAAATAATGGCATTTAATCAACCAGTGTGCTTTTCTGTAATTTTTTCTAGCTCTTGGAACTTACTTTATTAAATACTCCTTCCAGATGAACCTGTTCACTTGTTGGACATATATACATAGCCCTGTTTACAAATGATTGGGGAGGAGGAATTACCAATTTTCATTCAGCTTTGGGTCATATTATGTCTTTCACTTCTTGGAAAAGGGCCACCAACTTGTTCAGAAGGCTGAAGCTAGGGCATTTTATAAAGCTGGGCAGGTAAATTGAAACTGACAGCACCATAATGCTTTCCTCAGAGGGTGATGCACATGGTTTTAGATAATGTAGGGATACAGTTTTCATCTATAGCCAAGAGTCAGCCTGAGGAATCTGTATGCCCTTGTTTTAGGTTTGGCTGATGTTCTGTAGGAAACATCTCATTTCCATATAAATTAACAAAGATATGAAAAACAGAGTGTCTGTAGCTTTTTGGTCTACTTGACTTTAAATGTCAGCAATTGAGTAAATGGCTCACAAGGGGAAATGAAGATAACTATCTCTTGCCAAAATGACAATCCCCCTTTTTCGTTTCAAACATTTATAAATTAAAGAATCTGTATGTTGAATAAATTTTAATACTGGCATGCCCCTTCTGGATATTTCTCATGTAGATAGATGCAAATGGAAAATTACAACCATGTGTGTCTGAGGATTAGCTTTGCTATTGTGGGTGTTTAAATCAAAATCCTGTTTTACTGTAAATTTAAATTTTTTCTTAAAATATGCTTAGTGAAATGAATATTTCTTTCACCATTTAAAGAATAATTTTCATCATAGTTCATGTGTTTATGATCCCACACAGTGTACTGGCATGTGAATTATTTTAGACTATACCTTCTCCTCCATCCCCCCAAATAATAATTGAAGATATTAAAGCATCTAATTGACAGTGGAGCCTAGTGAGACCCCACATGGAAACCAATTGAAACTTGATACTGAGCTACTGTTAATTATTCTTGATTGTTTTTTTGCTTTGATAGGCTTGAGTGCTAATTCGTCTCCCTTCAGTTCATATTTCTGAGTATAGTAGGTGAACTACATCAACTCAACATCTGATATGGTATACCAAAGTGACAACACCTCCTTTCCTTTCCTCTCTCCCTTGACATTATCTATGAATGAATGTAAGCTATGAATGAATGTAAGTAGGTTAGTTTGGTATGATTTGTTTGATTGCACCTGTAGTTTTTTTTATCCCAAGATTCATTTAGTTCTGGTGAACCAACTATTGTTCTATGTGTTATGTTTAAATGGAGCAATGGTTAATAAGTCTTTGGATAACTCCCTTTTCTTTCTTAATATTAATTACTACATTAGATTAATTACTACCTTTTCACAGCCCTTCAGGACTTCACCCGTTCATCATAAATGCCCCAAAATACATATAGGCTACATCTACAGTAGCCCAAAACTTCAAAATGGCCATGCAAATGGCCATTTCGAAGTTTACTGATGAAGTGCTGAAATACATATTCAGTGCCTCATTAGCATGCCAGCAGCCGTGGCGCTTCGAAATTGACACAGCGAGCTGCCGCGGGGCTCATCCGGATGGGGGTCCTTTTTGAAAGGACCCCGGCAACTTCGAAATCCCCTTATTCCTAACACCAGATAGGAATAAGGGGATTTCGAAGTTGCCAGGGTCCTTTAGAAAAGGACCCCCATGTGGACAAACCGCGTGGCGGTGAGCTGCATAAATTTCGAAGCGCCAGGGCTGCCGGCATTCTAATGAGGCGCTGAATATGTATTTCAGCGCTTCATTAGTAGACTTCGAAATGGCCATTTGCATGGCCATTTTGAAGTTTTGGGCTACTGTAGACACGGCCATAGTGTGGCTTTAAATCTGCATTATATATGCATTTCATTATAATAATGAACTTCAAAATGGCATAAAATTCAACAATACCATGCTCTGAGTGGCTGTAGCCTCTACCAGAAGCTGAGGCTGGACAACTGAATGTATCACTTGGTCATTGCCTTTCTTCCTCAACCAGCTGGCACTGGCAACTGTTGGAAGACAGGATATTTGACTAGATGGACTGTGGTGTGGCTCAGTATGACCATTTTTATGTAAATTGTGATGAAAAGTACCTGGTGATGACTGCTACGACGGGGCACATCATCCTTTGATAGTATAGCTGTGTCTACACGTGCATGCTACTTCGAAGTAGCGGCACTAACTTCGAAATAGCGCCCGTCGTGGCTACATGCGTCGGGCGCTATTTCGAAGTTAACTTCGACGTTAGGCGGCGAGACGTTGAAGTCGCTAACCTCATGAGGGGATCGGAATAGCGCCCTACTTCGACGTTCAATGTCAAAGTAGGGACCGTGTAGACGATCCGCATCCCGCAACGTCGAAATTGTGGGGTCCTCCATGGCAGCCATCAGCTGGGGGGTTGAGAGACGCTGTCTCTCCAGCCCGTGCGGGGCTCTATGGTCACCGTGTGCAGCAGCCCTTAGCCCAGAGCTTCTGGCTGCTGCTGCTGCAGCGGGGGATTCATGCTGCATGCACAGGGTCTGCAACTCGTTGTCGGCTCTGTGGATCTTGTGGTGTTTAGTGCAAGTGTGTCTGGGAGGGGCCCTTTAAGGGAGCAGCTGGCTGTTGAGTCCGCCCTGTGACCCTGTCTGCAGCTGTGCCTGGCACCCTTATTTCGATGTGTGCTACTGTGGCGTGTAGACGTTCCCTTGCTGCGCCTATTTCGATGTGGTGCTGCGCAACGTCGATGTTGAACATCGACGTTGCCAGCCCTGGAGGACGTGTAGACGTTATTAATCAAAATAGCCTATTTCGATGTCGCCACATCGAAATAGGCTACTTTGATGTAGGCTTCACGTGTAGACGTAGCCTATATGTGCAAGTCACGCAAAAGAACTTTGTCTTAGAAGGAAAGGCTCTCAGAGTCAAGAATTTGGAAATAGACTGATATGTGGTTATTGCAGTCGACAGTGCAAATCCAATATTGGACAGATAAGCCATGAGAGAAGCTGCAGACTCAAACACTGCCCATAGATCCTCACCGCTGCTGTTAACCACCGTGTCTCAAGATGAAAATGGGCCATATATATGATAACTGTAATGTTCAGTACAGAAATTCCCCAAGATAATGACCCCTCAATATAGCAACTGTGTGAGCTAATTGTCGTGGCAAATAATTAATTTTAATAATCTTGTCTTACTAAGGAAACATATATTTATGTAAGTTTTCCTGTCACATAGCTAGCAATATGGAGCAAAATCACTAAAATATAGTCGAACAAACAAAGAAATATTCCTTTAACATTCTCCTTGCTTTTCGCTCCACCATACCCCATGCACTGTTGTTGGTGAATGGAGACTGAGAGTTCCGAGGTGCTTTCACATGAATTCACCTCCCAGAAGGAGTTGGAGGGAGGAGGCACCTTGCTTGTTTCCCTAGCTGCTCACCACTCACTCTGTCTGCTGCTGTTCATGGTGCCACTGTTCATGCCAGCACTCTGTTGCTAATGGCCCTTCTGCCACCACCTGTGACCTCTCCAAGTTGGTCTCTTGAGGTTCCAACTCCCAGTGAGAGAACCTCCCTGCTAAGACAGGCTAGGTTGTCTTTTCCACAGAAACACTGTCCTTTTAACAGGCCTAAGTCCTTAGATCTCATTATCAGTGATTTCAGCTCCAGTGGTTACTTAACAAAGGACTCTCTATAAAGCCTAATCACCTCTGAGTTTAAACAGTGGAGCAGGGCCAGTCAAACAGGGTTTGTGATTCTTAGGCAGACCATCAAGCAAAACACCTGTCCCTACCGTCTTTCTCCATTGGGATCTGGCACTAGAACCCCATGCTTAGCCACTGCCCCCTAGTCAGGAAAGGTGTAGTACAGTTTTGCTGCCCTGTGCTCTCAGACAGTAAGGGATAACATTTAATTACCTTGGCATTTAAATGATTTGTAATCCAAAAGGAGACAAAATTGATCACTTATGCAACACAGTGATGTAACTGTTTGACAGCTGGGGAAGTGTTCGCAAAATTCAGGGGACGTATACATCCCTGCCCCAGGGGGCTCTGGAGAAATCCCTGCCCTTTTCCTACTCTCAGTGATTTCGCGTAAAGTGTCTTCTTACTGTTATCTGTTGTGTTCCTTACATTTTGCTCTTTCTTCCCTTTACTGCAAGCCCAAGACGTACATTTACACTCGTAAGAGTAGTAACAGAGAGAGAGCCATGCTGGTCTATATGCTATCAAAACAAAAAAGCAGTCCAGTAGCACTTCAAAGACTAACAAAATAATTAGGTGATGAGCTTTCATGGGACAGACCCACTTCTTCAGACCATAGCCGTACCAGAACAGACTCAATATTTAAGGCACAGAGAACCAAAAATAGTAATCAAGGTTGACTCCTAAGAATGTGTATATAAGAATATAACCTTAATGTTAAGGCCAAATTGTAACTGGGTCAGGAAAAAATTAGATTAGTTTATGAAGAACAGGTTCGTTAATGGCCATTTGCCAAGATGGACAGAGAGCCAACCCCATGCTTTGGGTTTCTTGTTGTTTCTTACTATCAGAAGCTGGGAGTGGCAGCAAGGGCTTTATCACCTGAAGTTACCATGTCCTGTACATTCCTTTTGAAGCATCTGCACTGGCCACTGTTCGAAGACCAGATGTGAGGTTAGATGGACCATTGTTTTGAACTTCTATAGGTGGTCTTATATTGACATTACAAACAAGTGTTATCCAACCACCTACCATCTCTTTGGTATGTCAGTTAGGTTGTTCTATTCGTGCATTATGATTTCTAGATCTTCCTAATTTGACACATTTCTTGTGCTCATCTGTCAGAGAAACATCTCATCTGTTTTACTGCTACTCCTACCTCTTGCATCCTGTATAATCTTATTATTTATGGTGTTGGTGCTTATTGTATGTCTACATTTAGTTGTGAATTTTTTGCTGTCTAAGCCTAAATTGGTGGTAATATATTCAGTGTTTGAGATGGAGGAATCAGACTCAAATGGAATAGCACACTGGGGACATGAAGCATGAGGTTAGAATAAAGATACCCTTCTTTTAATAATATTTTTCTTATTGTAATGTCCTTGTGTATAATAAGTAAGAATAAATTAGAAGCAAGCTGATTTTTCTGTTAAATAGATTATTAATCAACTGGCTGTCTTTATGATGTGCTGTGATTACTAGTAAAAAGAGTACAAATTTGACTAAAATAAGCGAATCAATACTATGTACATAAGTCAACAAATAAACTTGTAAGAAATAAGAAAAGTGTAGTGGCTTGAAGATGTTACATTTTAAAACTTTTAGGAATTGCTCAGTGAAAGAAGTAGAAAATGACAATCACCTCGTGATGGTCTGAAATCATCTGGGCTACGTCGACACTAGCACAGATAGGAATAAGGGGATTTTGAAGTTGGCAGGGTCCTTTCAGAAAGGACCCCCGTCTGGATGAGCCATGCAGGAGCGAAATGCAGCTGGCGGCATGCTAATGAGGAGCTGAATATGCATTTAAGCACCTCATTTGTAATCTTCGAAAAGGCCATTTGCATGGTCATTTCGAAGATTTGTGCTAGTGTAGACACGGCCCTGAAGTTATAGGTATCTAAATCCTTTTAGGATTCTGTTTTGCAAGGCAAGTAATCTCTGTGTTTTAATCTCATGGCAGGAACTTTTCTAAAAAAAAAAAAAAAAAAAAAAACAACCAAACAAAAACCAAAAAAACAAAATATATTGTGAGGAAAGCCTGAATAGTAGAAAGATGCTCCCTTCAAACCCCGGAATCTGAACAGCCTCCTAATTCTGAAGTTCTGATGTGGCTGGTGTTTATATGAGGTGGTAGTAGAGGCAGTGTAAATGTTTCAGGATGAGCCCTTCTCTGTTTAATTGATTCCTGAAAATGAAAACGTCAGATTGTCACAGTTAGGAGAATCTGATTCCTTTTAAAAAATAGATTAAAATTACTTACCTTTAAAATATATCTCATGTTGCTTTGAGATTTATGAAATTCTGTAAACTGCTAGTAAAATCATGAATTTTAATAGAAGCAAACATTTTGTCACTGGTTTCTGGCAGATATGTAGCTGCCATGTAATTTTATGAATGTTGTACGTGATCTGTTCAGTGAGATAGTAACTGTGAAGCTGTGCGTGGTTAATGGGCTTTGTGGTGTGAATGCGCATCAAACTTGAACCCTGGATTATTTTTACAGATAAATACATCATGTTGAGGACCTTGCACTGTATTATAATACTACCTCTTGCACCTCTGTTGAATAGGACCTTTTTAGGTGTTTAAATGAAGAAGGGGTCATGATTTGAGTCACAGAACCCCTAAGTTAGGAGTAGGGCAGTACTTCCCAAAGTGTGTGCCACAGAGCGGGTTTAAGCATGCTGGGAAAATTTTGCCATTGTTAAGAGAATTTTTATTTAGTAAAATAAATTTTTTATCAGTTGATTAGATTTTTGGGATTAAATATTTTTCGTTGTATTTTACTCATGGCATACTAATTTCTGCTTTTTTTCAGTCAAAGCACACTCATACTGAGCCTCACCTTTGACCAGTCAAAATTTTGATGTCTTATTCACATGCAGTTGATGGTGGCTTGACTTGATTTCTCAGCACTTCCCTTGATAAGAAAAGTTGATTTCACAGCATTTGGTTTGAAAAGTTTATTCCACAGCAAGAGCAGAGGGTTACTTCTCCTCTTAAAAGAAAGGCATTTTAATAACCTATGCAACAGCAGCTACAATCTGTGTAGTATTGGCAGCGTATATACAATTTGCCCAAGAAATAGGGTTCTGTGTGTCTGGATGTGTGGACACCACTGTTCCCAAATGGCGCACACAGTCAGTGTATTGTCAGGAGCGGTACATGTATATCTGCAAGCGCAGGGAAAATATTGGCTTTTATGGCACTTCAAAGTGGTCACAATTATATCTGGTGACTGTACTACATTGTATTTAATTGGCATGTGTGACAACTCAATTTTTTTTTACGCTGTTCAATCTTATTCCTTCTCTTAGATTCATACACTTTTTACCACATTTAAACACTAAAATTTCAGTTTGTTTACATTTTGTCTGTTTAAATGTTTGAATCCTGTTTTCTTGCAGAAATTGAACTATGATAGTGGACAAATTTTGAAAAGAGATATTCCATCAGAGGATGTGGTGGATTTGCAAAATAGCAAATCTGCAAAAAGGAAGACAAAAATACAAAACAGACAGTATCATGATAATTATTTGGCACTTGAATTCACTTGGTTTTGTGATCTTGCTGCTTCTCTACCTAAAAGTCTTATTTGATGGGTCAACTCATCAAATGAAATCATGGTTCCAAGCAAGCTGAAACATCATCCTTCCACAAAGTACCCAACTTACCTCCAAAAGGGCATCAATTACTTTAAATGGTTGCAAGAACAAAATGCAAAAAAAGGCTGTCTCTCAAAAACATCAGTGAAGGTATAAGAACGTGTGCAAGAGACCAGCTTCAGTGTTGCCAGATTGATTGCTAAAGCCAAAAAGTCTCATACTATTGCTGAAACTCTTATTCTGCCAGCCTGCCAAGAAATTAACTGCACTGTGATAGGTCTGGAAGTTGCAAAGGTCCGTGCAAAATAAATAATGCTCTCTCAAGATGTCCTTCTCTGCAAGCCAAAGAACTGCAACTGCAATTAGCTGTGCACAGTCAATGTCTGTAGATTCATCAATTTGCAAGGAAAACTCTTTTATTCTGCCAGCATGACAAGAAATTATTCATGCTGTGATAGGTCTGGAAGAAAGAAAGGTGGTAGTGAGAGGTCCCCTTTCCAATAATGCCATCAGCAGATGCATTGAAGATAGGTCAAAGGATATAAAAACAACATTGATTGAGAAAATCAAAGAGGCAGGAAATTTTTTCCTGCAAATTGATGAATTTACAGACATTGACTGTGCTCAGCCAGCTGCAGTTGTTCAGCTTGCTGAGAAGGACAGCTTGAGAGAGCATTATTTATTCTGCAAGGACCTTGCACAGAAAACAATGGGAAAAGAAATATTCAGAGTGACGGGAGTATTTCAGAATAAATGGAATTTCATGGAAGAATTGCATGAGCATATGTGTCAATGGTGCTGCAGCAATGATGAGGAGTGTAAAAGGCTTTGTGTCCAAAGTACAACATGAAAATCCAGAGGTCCAAATCACTCACTGCTTTCTACATAGGAAGGCTCTCATATCAAATAGCTTGCTAGCTATCTGAGATCCACACTAAATGAAGTTGTGAAAATGGTCAGTTTCATCAAATCCAGATGTCAGTCAGGTCTTTTTTTCTATTTTGTGTGGAAAAAATGGTAGTAGAACATCAATCCCTTCTCCTTGGGACTGAAGTTTGCTTTGTTTCAAGAGTCAAAGCTTTTCCAAGAGTTTCATGAACTGAGGGAAGAACTGAAGCAATTTATGTACAGTGAGATCCAGCAACCAAATCTTTTGCAAGATAAATACTGGCTGGGAAAACTGGCCAGCTTGGCTGATGTATTTGAGAACCTAAATTGGAAGCTGCAGGGATGCAATGAGAACATATTGACATGAACAGACAAGTTAAATGGACTCCAATCAAAAATTAAACTTTGGAGAGAAGTAGAAGGTCATAGTTCACTCAAGTTGTTCAAGCGAGCGTCTAGCTCTGACTGAGATGGAAAGGCTACTCCCACTTGTGGAGCAATATTTGAATTCACTTCAGTACAAGCTCGGGCATTATTTCAGGTCATCTGGAATGGAGCAGTTTGATTGGATTCAAAATTCTTTTGCACCATCTTCAGAAAAATCAACAATGAGTTCATCTTTGAGGGAAAAAGAAGAATTTTTGGATGTCAGGAATGATTGCACCCTGGAGCTCAAATTCAGAGAGATTGCATTGGATCAATTTTGGCTACAAGTGAGAAATGAATATCCATTGACTTCAAATCAAGCAGTAATTGTTCTATTGCCATGTTCAACCACCTATCTTTGTGAACTTTGTTTCTCTTCATTCTCACTTATAAAAAAAAATGAGAAGAGATCATATTTAAAAAATATGATTCAGGAGCTCTTAAGGGGGCTTTCTGGGCACAGCTGAGTGACCCAACCCTGGGCAAATTGCTTAAAACCAGGCCACTTACAGCCCAGACTGGAGTTTCCTTCTCAATAAGGCAAATTAAGACAGTCACAAAAGTACTTCTGTTAGCCCTCTGACCAGTCAGAAGTTACATGAGCAAATCACACGGATTCTCCAGCTGCTCCTAATGCCCAAACCAATAACCCTCCTTGCTCAGGTGAGAGGTTAGGAAAACCTATTTCACTAAATCTGCACAGATTCTTCCACCCCCCCAAAGGGACCAGCCACATTCCCAGGACAGTATATACTTGGATCTTACCCAAACAGCACACTGTGCCAGTCTTTAGGATCTAAAATGTAAAGGTTTATTAATAACAAAAGAAAGAATATGTAGAGAGAGAAAAATTGTTGAAGGGGTTAAATTACATACATCAATCAAATTTCATAATTGTACAAGCTGCTATCTTGAAAGTCTCTGAAAATAGATCCTCTGTGGAACGGATCCCCAGTCCATACAGGCTTACTTCATAAGGACTGAAAGACCAAGATGGTGATAGCCAGGGTCATCTTTATAGTCTTGCCATGTGGAGGGAAGTTCTTTCCTCCTCAGCACGTACTCAGTGAAGGATCACTTGATCAGGTTATATGTTGAGGCATTCTGCCGTTGACCGCATTGTTAGACTGCATGTCTCAACCAATTTCATAAAGTGGATTTGACGTCCAAGTCTCCTTTACTTTGTTCAGCCCATGTCACCTGACTGGGAGGTGACCGCACCTTCCATTGTAAATCCTAGCACTAAAACACTTCTAATGCAGATATCGAGCCAATATCTATAACTTCATATACAACAATGGTACAGATATATAATTGCATGAACAGATTCAGTGAGTTACCAGCTTTCATTAGACACCTAACTTAGCCTACTTAGCACAAGATTTGGTGCAAACCTAACACATTGGTCACTGAAACGGTTTTCATATTTAATTTAAAAATCCAGTAACGTCACAGCCCTTCTCTTGTGTAAAGTTCATTTGATGGCCTGGTGGTTTAATCCAGATAGTTGTTGGGGGCAGTTAGGGCATTGTTTGAGAGACACCACAGCTGTGTCTACACGTGCACGCTACTTCGAAGTAGCAGCACCAGCTTCGAAATAGCGCCCGTCGCGGCTACACGCGTCGGGCGCTATTTCGAAGTTAACTTTGACGTTAGGCGGCGAGACGTCGAAGTCGCTAACCCCATGAGGGGATAGGAATAGCGCCCTACTTCGACGTTCAACGTCGAAGTAGGGTCAGCGTAGACGATCCGCGTCACGCAACGTCGAAATTGCCGGGTCCTCCATGGCGGCCATCAGCTGGGGGGTTGAGAGACGCTCTCTCCAGCCCCTCAGCTCACTGGTGGCCACGTGGAGCGGCCCCTTAAAGGTCCCCTCCCCCTCCCTGCCTCTGCAGGAAGCTGAGGGAACGTGCAGACTGCAGCCTGCACACGCGGCCAGCCTGCACCACCCTCAGCCCCACAGAGCTGAGATGGCCGCCCGGCAGCCCCCCCAGCGCCCCCAGGGGACCCCCCCCAAGGGGAGCTAGGGCAGCCAGCCCAGCCAGAGGGGCAGCCAGGCTGGGAAGCGGCAGCGGGGGCCCTCCTGGGCGGAGGCCGAGCTGCGGGACCTGCTGGGGCTCTGGAGAGAGGAGGAGGTGCTCCAGGTAATGGGGAGCAAGAGGCGGAACGCAGATGCGTTTGCTCGGCTGGCCAACGGCCAGGCTGCCCGTGGTCACCCTGCCCGCACTCATGACCACGTTAGGAGTAAGGTGAAGGAGCTGCGGCAGGGTTACTCCCGGGCCCGGGATGCGGCCAGCCGATCTGGGGCCACCCCCGTCACTTGCCCCTTTTACAGGGAGCTCAGGGACATCCTGGGCTCCCGGCACACCTCCTCCCCTCCGGCCACCCTTGACACCTCGGCTGACGAGCCCCAGCAGGCCCTGCACCCGGAGTCCGCCCCGGAGGCAAGCCCCGCACCCCGGGGGCCCCACCCGGAGGCCACCCCCGGGACATCGCGGCAGGAGGAGGAGGAGGAGGAGGAGGAGGGGTCTCCTCCTCCGCAGAATCCAGCCTGCAGATCCTTCTACTGCCATCCCGGAGCAGCAGCAGGGCCTCCGACCCCCGGGGATCTCCGGACCGTGGGAGCGGACCGGCAGGTAGGTACCCCTCTCTGGTGGACACCCCTGGGCTTGAGGGGTGGGGATAAGAGATATGTGTCCAGGGCCCCCCACATGCTCACATGGCCATGGCCCCAAGGACACCAGGGCCATGGCCCTCACAGCACTGCAGCCATCAGCCCGTGCCCCCCCCCACCCCGCATGACAGTGCCATGCCCCATCCCCGGCCCAGGGGGGAGCGGAACCTCGAGGGGCCCCCGGGAGGAGGGGGTGGGACACCCCGCAGCAGCAGCAGCATGTGATGGAGTGGGGGAAGTGCCAAAGGGAGACTCAGGCTACATATGAGCCACAAGAGCCGAATAGCTCCCAGGGCCAAAGGAGGATCCTGGCGCTACAGCTGGCAGGTGACACCTCTGCCCTGAACAAACAGGAGGGAGGAGCCGAGCTGGCTTGGAATTGGGGGGCGAGGGCGGGGGCCACAGGTAGAGGCTAGGGGAAGGGAGAGCTGGTAGGCAGCCAGCCTGAGGAGGGGGAAAGCTGCATCCCAGAGGGGCCCCCCTTGGGGTCTTCTCCCCATGACGGGTTGGAAGGACTGTCTCTTCCGACAGCTGGTGCTGTCACTCCTGGCAGAAACTGGGCATCTGTGGCCTAAGAAACCTCTCCTGCTGTCAGACCCTGCGGGGTGAAGTGAGAGTCGTTCCCACCAGGGGACGGGGTGCAGGGCAGGGGGACCCCTGAACCCCATCCATCACAGCAGCATCTCCCGGGGACGGGGATGGGGAACCTGCAGCACAGGGCTGGGGGGACAAAGGCCACGGCTCGGGGCCCACACTAACGCCTGTCTCCATTCTTCTTCCCCCCCTCTTCTCCTGTGTCCTGCACCTGCACCATCAGAAGGACCGGAAGAGAGCGCCGGCGAGGCGTCAGTCGTCCCGGAGAGCCCTCCGGGACCATCGCTCCAGGGCAGCCCCTCGGCCGAGGACCGACCGGCCCCGCGGCGGGCTAGACGGTGGACCCTGCGCCTACAACCGCCGCCGGCGACGGACCCCCAGCTGCTGGCCATCCTCCGTCGGCAGCTGGAGGTCGCGGAGCAGCACCTCCAGCTGCAGGAGCGGGCGCTGGCCTGGCGCCAGGAGGCATGGGGGGCCTACATGCAGACATTTAACCGCCTGGTGGACTACCTGGCCCCCCATGCCGCGCCGGCCGAACCATCGCCCGCTCTGCCCGCTCCTGCAGCCCCACCACCAGCTGCTCCGCCCATCGCCGGCCCGTCCGCCGTCGCCCCGCCACCCACCCGCGAGGGCCAGAGCGCCGAGGGACCCCTGGAGCCACCTGACGCTCGCCGGCCCCCATACCTTCCGGTCCAGCCCGCTCCCACCCAGCCACGGACCAGGCTGCAAGCGCGGCGGAGCTCCCGGCCGGCCACGCCCAGTGCCGGGCTATAGGGGCGAGGGGCCCGGGACGTGGCCCCCCCCCTTGTATATAGTTGGACCCTGTTTTTTTGGTCCCCCCGTTTGCCCCGTCCCCCCCATGTAAATAGTTCTCCCCTTTATCCTCCCTGGTTTTCTTTTTATTATTTATGGCACACAGTTGTTTCTTTGGATTGTTTTATTTGTGTACATATTGCTTTTGTTGAACGTTTGTACCTAGTTTTCTGTTTGTGGTTCACATATTTATTTGCATCCAAAAAAAAAAAAAGGTTCGGAAAGAAAAAAAAAATTTACATTCAGCCACAAGTGCGTGCTGTCATTTGTCCAGGACAAGTGGGGGGGGGCGGTGGGGTGCTCCATGGTGTGGGCATTGGGGCAGGAGTGTGGGGGAGGAAGGGGCGGGCAGTAGGGGGCCTGGGCAGAGTTCACCCCGCGGCCTGTTCGTCGAAGTGGGCCCGCAGGGCCTCCCGGACCCGGGTCCCCTCGGGGTCCACCTGCTGACTGGGGGCAGCAGGTGGCTGGACATGTGCGCTGCCGGCCTCCGCAGCCCAGCCCTGGAGAAGGGTCTCCCCCTTGCTCTTGACCAAATTGTGCAGGGCACAGCAGGCACCCACAATCTGGGGGATGTTGTTGGGGCCCGCATCCAGGCGGGTCAGGAGACATCTCCAGTGTCCCTTCAGGCGGCCAAATGAGCGCTCCACCACCTGGGGCGCATGGTTCAGGCGCTCGTTGAAGCGCTCCTGGCTAGCGGAGAGATGGCCCGTGTAGGGGTGCATGAGCCACGGCCGGAGGGGGTAGGCCGCATCTGCGATGACGCAGAAGGGCATGGTGGTGTCCCCCAGAGGGATCTCCCGCTGGGGGATGTAGGTCCCCGCCTCCAGCCGGCGGCACAGGCCCGAGTTCCGGAAAACCCGGGCATCGTGGGTGCTGCCAGGCCAGCCCACGTAAATGTCCTGGAAACGTCCCCGGCTGTCCACCAAGGCCTGCAGGACGACAGAATGGTAGCCCTTGCAATTGAGGTATTGTCCGCCACTGTGATGCGGGGCGCGGATGGGGATGTGAGTCCCATCCAGAGCCCCGAAGCAGTTGGGGAAGCCCAGGGTGGCAAAGGCGGCGATGGTGGCATCTGGGTCGCCCAGCCTCACGAGCCTGTGCAGGAGCATGGCGTTGATGGCACGCACAACCTGCAGAGAAAGCACATGGGACGGCACCAATGAGGGGTGAGCAGGGTGTGCGTGGCCCTGCCCTGCCCTGCCCTGCCCTGCTCTGGCCCCCCTGCCCTGCTCTGGCCCCCCTTCCCTGCCCTGCCCTGCTCTGGCCTCCCTGCCCTGGCCCCCCCCCGTGGGTTCGCTTACCTCCATGAAGACAGCCCCGACGGTGGCCTTGCCGACACCAAACTGCTGTCCCATGGATCGGTAGCTGTCCGGAGTGGCCAGCTTCCAGACAGCGATGCCGACCCGTTTCTGCACTGTGAGGGCATGCCGCATGGCAGTGTCCTGGTGCCTGAGTGCGGGGGTGAGCCACTGGCACAGCTCCAGGAATGTCTGCCGGGTCATCCTGAAGTTCCTGAGCCAGTGGTCGTCGTCCCACTCCCCAAGCACCAGCCACTCCCACCAGTCGGTGCTGGTGGGGTAGCTCCACAGCCGTCGGCGTGTGAGGCGGGGGGTGGAGCGGGGTGCTGCAGGGGTAGCGGTTGAGCCCTGCTGCCCTGGGGGCATCTCCTCCCCTGGGGCAAGGAGGTGCTCAGCTGCCTCCCACACGGCATGGGTCAGGGCAAGCCCTGCTCCTGTCGGGAGGGCTGGGTGGACCTCTAGCTGCTGTTGCTGCTGCTGGGGGTCCATGACTGTGGCGCCCGGGGTCTGTGTGCCTATGGCTCCTCAGACCGCGTGCTGTGCAGGCTGTGTGTGTCTGGGAGGGGCCCTTTAAGGGAGCGGCTAGCTGTTGCCCCGGAAGCGCTAGTCCGCCCTGTGACCCTGTCTGCATCTGTGCCTGGCATCCCTATTTCAATGTGTGCTACTTTGGCGTGTAGACGTTCCGTCGCTGCGCCTATTTCGATGTTGGGCTGCGCAACGTCGAAGTTGAACATCGATGTTGCCGGCCCTGGAGGACGTGTAGACGCTATTCATCGAAATAGCCTATTTCGATGTCGCAACATCGAAATAGGCTACTTCGATGTCGCAACATCGAAATAGGCTACTTCGATGTAGGCTTCACGTGTAGACGTAGCCCACATGAGGTATACTGCATGTGTAGGCTCCATGGATTTTTAAAAGTGTATTTTGAACTATGTTGATCATTGTAGTGGTGGAGATACGTCTGCAGGTTATGCATCTATTGTGGTGCTATCTTAGTTCTCATTTGTGATGACTACGGTAAGTTGGCCAACCAAAAACACTTTGAGACCACTCACTATAAAGAGCTCAAAGAAGATCCCACACCACAGTTTATCCAGAAGTTTAAGGATAATAGCAAATCATTCCCCAAACAACTCCAAGAGAAACTCTACAAACTCCTCTCCAAAGATCCCACCATAAAAGTTTGTGCTCTGTGTTTACCCTTATCGTACTATTGTAATAGTTTTAGTATAAAGTTGTGATGAAGTGGGGGTGCGCATGTGGGGACAGGCTGTTTTCAGGATGCTGAATAGCTCACTTAAGTTATAGAGTCCTGGCTATTTGTAGTATAGACAGCATGGTAACACCTTTGCTCCCCAGGAAACCGAACAAAGGAGATAAATGGATCCTGGCTGTTTGTGAATTAGAAGCCTGGGCAGTTAGAGGGAATTAGTTGGGAGGCTGGGGAGGACAAAGGAGGCAGGATCCCAGGTTTGGGGCCTCCTGTCCCCAATATGGATTACACTGACTACGTCTCGTTGCTGTACTGACAAGTCTGTACTAGGGTTGTGTCCCTGTCGCCTAATAAACCTTCTGTTCCACCTTTTGAGTGAGAGTCACTTCTGACTGAGGATGGGATGCAGATCTTGGAGGGCCCTTCAAACCCTAGTACAAAAGTATGCCTCATGAGGTATCATTTGAAAACTCATAATTTACTAATCAATATTGTCCTGATAATATGTGGGCCAACACGGTATGTAAAATTACAAGATTACACTTTATCATGGTTCTGAGCATGTTCCAAATTGGATTCACTTTAGTCCGTCCAGTAGGGATGTGCTAAATCGAATGCTGAGGGCATCCTTTTTGAGCCCAGTACTCCTTGCAATCACGAGGACAAAGGGAAGTCAACAGAATAGTTTCTCCCATGAATCTACTGCTATGGGGATGGTGCAGAAAGTCTAAGGTACGTCAACTCCAGCTATGCTATTCTTGTAGCTGAAGTTGTGAATCTTAGGTTGACTTTCTCCCCTAGTGTAGACCTGCCCTTGGTCTAGATTGCACTCTAGTTATGTCACATGAGCTCAGGGGCCTTCTACATGCTTCCCAGTATGCCATTTTTTCTATATCCCTCTCACATTTCCCAGATGGTCTGGTCAAAAGTACTGAATGCTGCAAAAGCATTCAGTAGGATGACCACTCATAGGAGATCATCCATCACTGCAATCAAAACTGCTTGCAACTCTATTTCTTGGCCTGATGTAGATTGTGCTGGGTCTAGATGAACTTATATTTGTCCTTTGATTAGCATCTCTGGGAACTTGCTCAGGAATGAGAGGTTTAGGGTAGCGGATGGTGGGGCTTATTGGCTAAAATCAGTGTATTCAGGGTGGAATTCTTCAGTATTGGTCAGGCTACTGCATGTTGAAAGAGGAAGGGAAGATTCTTTCTCTGAATGGTGTGTTTGCTATTTGTTGGGGGGAGCACTAGGAACGACATGAATCAGCACCTAGTAGTGAGTTGAAATTCCTTTAGGATGTTACTTAATTCTTGAATGTACTAACTCCGGGAAGGTAGAGTGATTTTGCTTCTTAAAATAGGTGTGGCAAACCCTTGTATTTTGGGAAGGCTTCTCGTACATTCACGATGGTTTTGCTAAGATAGAGGGATAGTTTATCACATTGCTTGCTGATTCATTCTGTTGCAGGCTCAAGGCACTCAGGAGTAAATGAGTACTTCACTACCTGCAAGAGCTCTTTGTTGAAGGATTTGGCGGCATCGGTTGAGGCTGATTAGAAGGTTCTCATGGTTTTAAGCTTTGAGGAGTTCATTACTTACCAGCCTGTCTGTAGCCATATTTGTTTTCCACTCCTGCCCTTCTTTCTTTTTCTCTGGCACAGGATATTGGAAAGCCAAGGAGATCTCTGTGGGCAGTGGGAAGGAAGGGGCCATATTGTGTTTGATTACAAAACTTATTTCTAAGTTACAGTTTTTATTAAAGATTTTTATCTGTAAATTTATCCAGCCTGCAGAGTTGCAACTGCGGCTAACAGTATGGGTCCGCATAAGAACCCATCTACCTTATGCGCTCCTTTACTAGATGACTCTGTGTGTGTGTGTGCGTGTGTGCACACGTGCGTGCGTGTTCATGTATGTGTGTTGAAGAAATAAATGGATGAGGAAAGGGCAGGGTAGGTGTATTTCTGAGGCTCAGTGTAGCCAGACAGAGTCTCCCCCTTACAAGCCAGCTTGCTTGCTGCCCCCCCACACCGAGGAGCACACAGGTCACGGAAATGGCTGCTGACAGCACAGTCTTTGATGCCCTCATTGAGGCCCAGATATGCTAGCTTATCGTGACCCTGAGAAGCAGAAAGTACAGATGGAAGGCTAACAGGCCAGACTGTCAACATGGGGGGGGGGACCCTCAGAAATCACCCCAGCTGGCATTGATCGATATGATGCGCACACACACAATCACCCCAGAAGGGGAAGTGCCCCGCCCACACAAAAGAATGTCCTGTACTCCTAAATTGCTTATCTCTTGTCTTACAAGTGCAAACTAAGTAAGAAATGCCCTTGTAACAAACTGGCGTCACAAAGACAGACCAGTATGATCTGGCACCATAGATAAGAAAGAGAATACGTAACCCAAAAGGGGTATAAAAGGTGGGTCCAGCAGAACTCTAACTTTGAGTGCATTCCACCAACTACCTGTTGGTCGGGTCAGGTGACTGCCTCCCGAGGTCCACCACTGGGGACGCCCAACCTCGTATTCGTCTTTCCACGGAATTGAGTGACCGATCCAGCTTGGCTACGCTGGTGTCGAGAGACGCAGAGAGGGTAAGATACACCCATGCTAGGTCTCCAACTTTTTTTTTGCACAGCTAAAGAATTAGAGCTCTGTAACTAGTGTCAAGATATCATTGTGTTAGATGGTAACAGATATCTTTGTATTGGATTGTAACGTAACTTGTTAACACCTGTACTTTGCTAGCATATAAGAAGTAAACAATAGCCTTTGTAACCCCACGCTTATAACTGTAGCTTAATAAACTTGTAACTAGTTAAGCTCTGAGCCTGACCCTGCTGTTAACCCTTTTGTCACTGCAACGCAGCCGGCACAACAAAAGAACTTTAACCGTTTGGTTAACACAGCCTGGCCGTGGGTGAGAGTGCTAGGAGCTGCCTGCTCTAACAGTAAAAAACTGGGTTGCTTAGGACCTAGGGGAGTACCTCACCGCATATTACCCGGCCACCGGCTAACACTCAGCTAAATGCTTTGTAAATGCAATGCAAACTTTTATTTTAGTGTATGCAAGCCATTGAGAGACCCATATACTTGTGAACCTGTTAGGCATACTGTAAATTGTACACTTTTTGGGTATAAAAGGTGAATTATTTTCTTTTTAAAGTTTGTTGTATTAAAAGAGCTCTTTGTTTTACAGGTAAAGACCGAGTTTTCAACACCCCTTTGTGTGAACAAGGAATTGTTGGATTTGGTATTGGAGTTGCAGTTGCTGGAGCTACAGCCATCGCAGAAATTCAATTTGCAGACTACATTTTCCCAGCATTTGATCAGGTTAGTACTTATTACAGGTTAAGAGAGGTAAAGAGAAACAGATTGCCTGTTGGGAATGGCTGTTCTGGGGCTGCTGGAGCTGCCAAAGTGGATGGAGCTGCCCCTGCTGAGTACACTGGAGTTGCTGAGGCCGCTGCCGCTGCCACCATATGCTTCTCCCACCAAGTGGTGGGGCATATGTGCAGAGCAGGTGGATGACATTCCCTGCATATGGCTCTTGGAGGAGCCACATTTAAAGGATCCAAGAGCCACTTGTGGCTCCAGAGCTGGAATCAGCACACCACAGTGTCCTGCTCTCCATGTGGCGAATTGCGAATGTATTGTACACCATGAATTTAGTAAGAGGTATTTTTAGTAAAAGTTGTAGGCAGTAAACAAACATTCACACTCATGACCCATCCATAACTTTTATGAAAAATACTCAAAGCAGCAAAGAT
The DNA here is from genome assembly GCF_033958435.1 of Carettochelys insculpta. Classification (NCBI taxonomy): domain Eukaryota; kingdom Metazoa; phylum Chordata; order Testudines; family Carettochelyidae; genus Carettochelys; species Carettochelys insculpta. The sequence continues at coordinate 146,855,064 of NC_134139.1, read as the reverse complement.
TTACTCTTGGGTATTTTTTTCATAAAAGTCATCGATTGGTTACGGATGTGAGTGTTTGTTTGTTGCCCATGACCTGTGTACAACTTTTTCTAAAAATACCTATCGCTAAATCTTAGCTTTAAACATTAGTAATGCTCATCACTGTTGACATATTGGCAAAAATTACACAAAAGACAAACAGTGGTGGGGAAGGGCAAAGGGACCTCTCATCTGCAACACACTCTGCAATTGAAGTCGCATTTTGGGAGTAATCGTATCTGTAGCATAGCAATATAATTATACCTGGCTTGTGGTAGTGCAATTAATGTTACTAATATATATGAAGAATTTTTAAATGATTTTGGTTTTTTTTTCAGATTGTTAATGAAGCAGCAAAATATCGGTATCGCTCAGGAGATCTTTTTAATTGTGGAAGTCTCACAATCAGAGCAGCCTGGGGTTGCGTAGGTCATGGTGCACTATATCATTCTCAAAGTCCAGAAGCTTTTTTTGCTCATTGTCCAGGAATAAAGGTACAATAATCTTAAAGTTTAACCATTATTTACAATTCATAATATGAGCAAGAGTACATACTCTCTGTGGAAAGGAGACTAAACACTGTTCAGAGACTAATTCTCAGTGATCTTTTGAACCTGTGTCAGGGAGCAGGTGAGGAAAGGCCCAAGGTAAATAAATCCAGTTAATGGCTTTTTTTGATTTTTAAATGTGGATCATAGACTGAATTAAAACTAGCACATAGGAAATGTGCATACCATGTACCAAAGTATCTGGTATTGAACATAGGTGTGTATTAATTGAAAACTATAGTAAATGCAGTGTTATTGCTGAGAATGCACAGAGTTTAGGTTATCATAACTGGTCTCCATGAGCCTACAGGTTATCTTGTATTAATGCACTGTATCACTGTCAAAGAATGCATTCAGCACACCAGTATCTGCACTGTGGCCAGTGTATAGTGGATTTGGCAAATTTTATAATTAATTTCCTACTTCTAATGCATCTGTATGTCCTAACCACAATATTTAATTATTGTATGGTTTAGGTTGGAATATTTTTAGAAAAGAAACAGCAGAATGTACAATTTTAAGTCCAAAGTTCTTGTGGCTGGGGACTCTCCCCACTTTTTTCTTTTTTCCTTCCCACATGTGTAATGTGATAGTCACATGCATGAGGTGGAAGAAAGTGGAAACCTGACTAGGTGTATATTTTCATAAAAAGTTTAATTGATGGCTACGTTTAACTTCCATTTCTCACATTAATTTTTTTGTAGGGATCCAAACCCTTGGTTTACACAGCCTTCAGCACAGAGAAGGTGTTTCATCACTTAATTAATTGAAAGATTTCTGAAGCAAAAGCAACAATTGTACATCATTTAAAAAAAGCACAGCTATTTCTTGTTATTGCTGATGTACAGAGCTAATCCTGATATGTTGTTTTACCTCATGAATACCATAGTAGGTATTACCTTTCTTGGTGGGAACCCTTCCCCCACCTCTTGTCTCGTTCACCTAAAAAAATTCTTATTTTAATGATATACAGCTGGTTTAGGGTGGGGAATGAGTTTTATTTTTATATATTGGATTTCATTATGCTATCCCAGAAACGTCACAGAGACTTCAAGAAATAAGTCTCTGGCTCTCATTTGACACAAAAGAACTCTAAAACAGAAGCACATAGAGCTTCTCTGCAGGCCTTTAATTGGGAAGGTATAACTGGAATATTCAGGTGCTATATGACCTGTACATTCTTAATATTTCATGACTGAGACAAAGATCTGGGAATAATTTTTTTTTGTTTATTTTGTTGCTAGGGAGAACGAAGCCTTGGTGAGAAAAAGTTTCTCTGTAAACATAGATCTGGGGAATAAACAATACCATAACGCTGAACAAAAGACAAACAGCAGTGCAAGCATTGGGTTAAGATAACTATTACAAAAAATGCAGTACCTAAAATGAATGAAGTATTTTAATTTCAGATAGGGAGGACATGGACACCTTGGGAGTCAGGGGAAGAAAATCAGCAAGGTATCCAGCTCAGGATGTGATGTTGCTTCCATTCAAGATGAACACTTGAATATTAGTTCCTTGAAGCCAGCCCCATCTTATCTTCAGTCTCCAAGCATCTTGCTGTTTTGATGGGTTGGTAGTTAAAACATCCTGGCATTTCCAGTGATATTACTTTCAAACCACCTCAGGACACATTGAATGATAGTCTAAATTGCTACTTTTTATATAATTAAGGACAAATCAGATGCAAAGTTTGCAACAGAGTAAACTTAGGATGCTGATGCTATTTTCAGTCACTTGATCATAGACATCTTCAGACTCACAGGAGAGAGACAAAAAACATCTTCTAAAAAAACCTTTGAAAATGAAAAATTACCACATTTATAATAAGTTAGGCATCATGAGCAGGAGAGTCAGACCACGTTTCTGACACCCTCAGAACACCTGTTAATGCTTAAAAATTGCATTAAGTTCAGAGATAAGTCTGAATTTGTAGTTTTGAAATGCCAGCAGTCTTAAATTGTCATCTGGAAACATTTTACTAGCACCACACGCAATTTTTTTTTAAATGAAAGTTAATGATTATATGCAAATTATTTCAGGGCTGATAATGCCATCTGCAATCAAAATTGCCCAATACTGTTCCCATCAGAACCTGCTTCTGTTGCTTTGCTTTGCTTTATTAAAGTTGCACAGGTAGTCATAATTCTGGTATTCCCCAACCTTGAAGTCTCTGATTTTTTTTTTGCCTCTGTGTTCTTTTACAATATTTTTGCATGTAATATTCAGTATCTTGCATATGGACTTTTTTTATCTTATTAGGGGGCAACACTGTTCGCCTTTCTCCCTTTGGTAGCTCCATGCTGGGTGCATACCAACAGGGAGAGCATTGACAACAGAGGAGCATAGATGGTAGTAGTGTTGATGCCAGAACAGGATTTGGTGGTTTGAGGACATCAAATATCTTTCCAGTTCACCAACGCGCTATACTGCTTCTGTGAGGGCCAGATCTTCCAAGTTTGTTACCTGAGTAGCAGAACCACAGTTGCAATGTCCAATATATGCATCCAGATACTAGAAGAAACTTGTGAATCAATATTCTTTGCATACAGGTGGTTTGGTGTGCTAGGTACCTAGTAGGTTACGTGTGTATCCAAGCAAATGACTTGTGTTCATGCAAACCTTGGGTAGGTACACGCCCATGCAGTTGAGTAATTGCATCTCCCTAATAAAAACAACAACAAACCCCCCCACAAGCCATACATGTTAGTAGACTATCTAATATTGATATAGTTTTCTATGCCATGTTTCTTTAAATGAGAAAGACAAGGTATACAGTCCCCAAGGTACATGGAATTTACTCAGCTTTCGCGAAACCGTGCATGGATGTTTAAAGGAAGATCTATAAGAATGGGTGGTTGGGAGTCAGAAAAGGGAAGAATGCCTTTGGGATTTCAGGGCTTATAGAATTTGGTAGAAACTCACCATGGAGGATTTTTCTGTTTACTTTCTGATTGTGTTAACTGTTTTTTGTTTTGTTTCATTTGTTTGTTTCTGAAGAAAACAACTTGCTGATTGCAGCTGTCATTCCTGTATGTAACAGTGAAATAGATTTACACTAATAAAAGTTATTGGACTTCCACCATTTCTGGTTCTCACCTCTCAAGTAAATGATAAGGTGCTGTCATGCCAGTCCTAAGTTTTGGACAACCCAGACTGCCCTATGTGAGCAGAACTCCTCAGTGTCTGAGACATTGCAGAGAAAGGGACTGCTCCAAGTTAATTTTGAGGGGAGGAAAATAATTTGAAGAACCAAAAAGTATTTAAGTACCATAATTTCCTTTGACTATCCCTATTAGCACAATGTAAGTAATGAGTATCCAGCTGGGTCTACAATTATTTAAAGCAAAGCATTTGTTCTTCAAGTGAAATAATTTTTGCCAAAAGGAGAGACTGTGTAAGTTTCACTGATTTATGCAGTGTCATTTCTGAGTATGACATACGTCTGCAATACTAGTTAAGGTTTTAAGTATTGTGTATTGAAGTCTTTCCTTAAATATTGTATATACTGTATTTGTGTTAGACTGTTACAGCCTTACAAGGATTAAGAATCACAAAACATAAGGAAGAGTCTCGTAGTAGATAGGAATTTCTACATCATTTAGAAATGGTCATCGTGCAGGTTGAACCTGTCGCAGCCGGCACACTCTCATCCGGCAACATACTTAATCCACCATGATTTTCGTTAACTGAACTTCCAGTTATCATGGGTATGCCCAAGTTTCCTGTGGTCCCATAAAGCTTGTTTATAGTGACCAGTCCTGGCTGTCAGTGTCCTGTGCTGTTATTTATCTGTAATTCACTCCTAAATATCTTCTAAGAGCTCAATAAGCAGCAGAAGTGTTGGTAATGCTGCTAGGCAATATTGACTTCCTGTGGTCTGGCAAATTCTCTTATTCAGCACCGTTCAGGTCCCAAGAGTGCTGAACTACAGAGGTTCAACCTGTAGTAAGATTTAAGAATAGAACAAAATCTCATTGATCTGTAGATTACTGTTAAACCTTAAATATGTTTCCTAAATGTAGGCCCTGATTCTGTAAAACCTACAAGCTTGTGCTTTAATTTTTGTCACACTGATGATGTGCTTAAATTCATCTTGTAGTCATGTGTTTAAGTGCTCTGGTAAATCAGCCATAAGCAAAGACTGTTTTTAAAGTTTGTGGTTAATAGATGCACTTCTAATAAGTTGTTAATAGGTTTGTTGTTAATGGGTGCACTTTTTGTTGTTAATAGGTGTTGATAGCTACACTTTTAGAAAAAATTGAACATGATTGAGAGTAACACACACGCATAGCAAGAAGTAACATAATTGTGGTTTTGGCACATGTTCAGATGAAAACCCAGGTTTTTTTCTCCTGCTTTGCTTGCTCTTGAGATATAGATATAGATCTCCATGTATCTAACCATCATCTTTTTTACTAGAAAGCAGCACAAACTTAACCCAGTTTAGAACAGGAAAAACATTCTGATCTACTTTTGAGCTTTGAACAACTTTTGCTGAAGTCTGACCTCAGTGAACTTTATAAATAAGTGTTAGTGTAAACTTGGATAGCCTGGTTAGTATTATCACCGTATATAATACTTACATAGCTCAGTTATATTCTAAATAAGTTTTTATAAATAATTGTTTACAGGTCGTTATTCCAAGAAGTCCTGTGCAGGCTAAAGGACTATTACTGTCATGTGTAGAAGATAAGAACCCCTGCATATTCTTTGAACCTAAAGTACTGTACAGAGCAGCAGGTAAAAATATTTCCTTATATGTATTATGCACCAATAAAATAAAATTTATTCTGTGTGTCCGTGTGCACAGTGCATGAGTGTGCCATGTAAATTATGTATTTTATGTTCTGGCATCCATCTTTATGTTTATTTGTCATCCTTTACATGCTTAACTATTTATTGTGGTTTTTGCAGAGACTGCTCCAAAACTGGCCAACATTTAAAATATTGGTTCCAAAGTTAGCTACCAAATCCATATAAAGCATCTGATCCTACTCCACTGGACATCAGTATTTGTTAAAGGGTGAGGTCTTCTTTCCAAAGTCAGTTACGGTTTTGTTTTTGTATTGGAATGAAGAATTGAAAAGTAAAAAATGAAGACTCAAAAGAGATCAGTGGGAATTACACATCCCTGTTTTGGCACTCGCCTTACCACAGAATACATCAACATAATTAACTACTTTCTTGCCATGATTCAAGTACTGATGGATCACTGGGAACACTTCATCAATTTTAGTGTTGTCTGGTATGGGCAGATGCAATAGGGATGCACCTTCAAGAACATAGAACAGTTCAGAAACCTGTAAGCAGGGATGTTCCAGGGATTACTGTTGGTGGTACTGAAATGTTTATTCATGAGATTGAGATATTTTTCTCATTGAGATCAATGATTATAGCTGTTTATTTTGTCCTGCATACTACCTGTGATGTAAAAGCTGCTGCTGGGATAGAAGGCTGAGATGGAGCACAAATCTATGTGGTTGAAGGAGACTTTTTAGCATACTTTTAATAGTTGGCTGCATTAATATGGTACACCTGACCAATAGTCTCTCTCATTTTTGCCATGGGTGGAATACATTTTATTTGTACCAAGGCATGTGCAGAAACACGTGCTGCTGTGGGTGGTCTGCCAATCAGCTGGGCAGCACCTGAATCTCTCCTGGGTGGCCACCCAAGGTCTCAGTTTACAGGGAACACAGCCCCGGATACTTACTCAGGCGGCTAGCACATCCTGAAGTCTCTGCTGCAGTGCTCTCACTGTTACTGGTGTTTGCGTGAGCTGTTTTTACACTATGAACGTTGTGGAAAAAATTCCTTTAGTTGCTTGATTCGTTTTGCCCCTGCAGGTTATTGACTTCCATGGGTAATATTCATTACATGCTAGTATTTTAGTAGGAAAAGGCAGTGTATTTTAAGACATTTTTGTGACATTTTTAAGATATAGTGCTCAAAATCCCCTTTATGCATTAGGCCCTCATTATTCTAGGACATGAGTGGGCAATAATTTTGATGTTGGGGCTACTCCAAGATTTTGGTAAGTGGTCAGTGGCCACACTTTTCTGTGGAGGGTGTGTGGGGTCTGGGATGGAGGCTGGATGCAAGAAGGGAGCTCAGGCTAAGGGACTGGGATGCAGGAAAGAGTGTGGGGTTTGAGCGGGAGTTTGGGTGAAGGAGGGTTTTGTAACCTGGGCCAGTGGGTTGGGGTGTATGTCTGGCGGGGGAGTATGTGTGCAGGAGAGGATTCTAGTCTGGAGGAAGAGGGATGTAGGGGCACAGTGTCTGAGAGGAACTTCTTGCTCCTCCTGCTTTCTTCATACATGGTGTCCAGACTTTGTTCCAACAGTTGTGATCTGGGGTTGAGGGAAGGAGGATGGAGAGGGTTGGGGAGTGACCTGGGGCAGGAGTTGGAGTGCAGGATCCAGAAGAGGGTATGGTGCAGCAGAAGATTCTGGTCCCATGGAGTGTGTGTAGGAGTGGATGCGGGATCTGAGAAGGAGTTGGGATGCAGTGCTGGAGGCAGGCTCTGGGTAGGATGCACTTAACTAAGTAGTTTCTGGCTCGAAGCCTTGTCAGGTAGGCCTCCCTGCCTGTCAGCAGCCGCAGCTCCCTGGCTGTCCCATGGGGCTCTTTTTGCTGGGGTGAGGGAGGTCTTCATCCTACTCCCACCACCAGCAAAATCTGTCTGATACTATTGGCCTGAAATCAATCAGATTGCAACTTTTTTTCTTCCTCATTGTTTCCAAGGACTCTCCTAAGGGAGGGGTAAAAGTTGGGGTTATGTCACAGAGAGACATCCAAAATGTGTCTTCCTGGGTTTTAAAAAGGTGTTGGCAGCTACTTCCCAGGGTCAGGGAATCTGTGACCTTCAGAAGCTTTTAAGCAGAAACATATAGAAGCAAGGTGTTTTCAAGGTCTCTTGTGAGTCCCCACCTCTGCACTCAGAGTGTCTGATGGAGATCAGCCTTGACTACAGTGCAGTAATCAACTCTCTAGATGAGAAAGACATGGACAGAGTTTATGATGAAATGAAATCAAATAAAGTGACATGCTTTCTGTCCTTTGTGCAGTCTGGACATCTGCCGCATTCTAGAAATGCTGCTGCAGAAGCTCAGTACCCAGTTAAGCCCTTTGCTTATCAACAAATGAAGGTTCCAGACTGCGGATCACTTAGAACATAGGAACAGTCATACTGGGTCAGACCAAAGGTCCATCTAACCCAGTATCCTGTTTTCCAAGAGTAGTCAATGCCAGATGCCCCCAAGGGAGTGAACGGAACAGGTACTCAACAAGTGATCCCTATCCTGTCATCCATTTCCAGTCTCTGACAAACAGAGGCTAGGGACGCCATTCCTACCCATTGTGGCTAATAACTTCCACGAATTTATGTAGTCCTTATTTGAACCCTGTTAAAGTTCTGGTCTTCACAACATTCTCTGGCAAGGAGTTCCATAGGCCTACCTTGCGCTGTGTGAGGAAAAACTTCCTTTTGTTTTAAGCGTGATACTCATTATTGTAATTTGGTGACCCCTAGTTCTCATATTATGGAAACAAATCACTAACTTTTCACTTTTTCCACATCAGTCATGATTTTATAGACCTCTATCAGACCCCTCCTGCTCAGCCTCCTGATTGCTAAGATGAATGGCATGTGTTCCAAACTCCTAATCATTTGTGGTACTCTTTTCTGAACCTTTTCCAATGCCAATATATCTTTTTTTGAGAGGAGGTGACCACATAGGTATGCGGTATTCAAAATGTGGGGGTGTCATGGATTTACATAGAGGCAATAAGATATTCTCTTCATTATTCTCTATAACTTTTTAATGGTTCCTAACATTCTGTTTGCTGTTTTGGCTGCTCGTATGCAATGAGTGGATGTTCTCAGAGAACTATCCACAATGACTTCAAGAGCTCTCTCTTGAGTAGCTATAGCTAAATTAGTCCCAATCGTTTTATATGTATTGTTGGGATTATTTTTTCCATTGTGCATTACTTTACATTTATCACCATTAAATTCCAATTGCCATTTTATTGCCCAATCACTTAGTTTTGTGAGATCATGTTGAAGCTCTTCACAATCTGCTTTGTTTTCAACCATCTTGAGCATTTTCATATCAAATCAGCAAATTTTGCCACCTCACTGTTTACCACTTTCTCCAGATCATTTATAAATAGCTTGAATAGGGTTGGTCTCAGCATGAACCATTGGAGAACACCACTAGTTACTACTCTCCATTCTGAAAACTTACCATTTATTCCTACCCTTTGTCTCCTGTCTTTTAACCAGTTATCAAATCCATGAGGAGAACTTATCTCATGACAACTTACTTAACTTAAGACCCTTGGGGTGAGACCTTATCAAAGGCTTTCTGGAAATCTAAGGACACTATATCCACTGGAGTCCCCTTGTGCACATAGTTACTGACCCCCTCAAAGAACTCTGGTAGGTTCATAAGGCATGATTTCATTTTACAAAAACCACGTTGACTTTCCCCAACAAATTATGTTCATGTATATTTCTCACAATTTTATACTTTACTGTAGTGTCAACTAATTTGCCTACTACTGACATTGGATTTACTGTTCTGTAATTGTCTGGATCAGTTCTAGAACCCTTTTTAAATATTGGCATCACATTAGCTTTCTTCTAGACATTAGGTACAGAAGCAGATTTAAAGGATAGGTTACAAAGAATAGTTAATAATTTGGCAATTTCCCATTTGAGTTTTTCCAGAACTCTTGGGTGAATGTCATTTTGCCCCAGTGACTTGTTACTATTAAGTTTATTGATTGGTTCCAGAACCTCCTGTAATGACACCTCAATCTGGAGCATTTCCTCAGATTTATCCCCTAAAAAATGGCCATGTTTTGGAATCTCTCTAACATCCTCAGCCATGAAGACTGAAACAAAGAATTAATTTAGTTTCTCCACATGGCCTTATTGTCTTTGAGTGCTCCCTTAGCATCTCGATTGACCGGTGACCCCATTGGTTGTTCAATAGGATTCCTGCTTCGGATGTACTTAAAAAAACATTTTGCTATTACTCTTAGGTTTTGGCTAGCTGTTATTTATACTCCTTTTTGGCTTTTCTTTTTATGCTCCAGTTGAATGTTCTCCTTTCCTGAGACTTTCACCCTTCCCAACAACACAGAGGCTCTCTGAATGGAGGTGGGACAGTTCAACAGTGTCCTGGAACTCATCTACATACCTCTCTACCTCCCTTAGCCCCTCCAGTTCTGCCACCCTAGCTTCCAAAAGCTGTACATGGTCTCTGACAGCTAAAAAGCTCATTGCATAGAATGCACATGTATGCCTTTTGAACTGCACAACTGGAGTCTTTGCAATAAACATAAATACTCTCCAGCCAGGCTTCTGCCTACATTCCCTTCTACAGATTATTAAATTCTTGATAAGGTTTTATTTAAATCAGGTAGTTTTGGTTTTAGTTTAGCTCAAAAGAGGTTTTAAAGAATTCCAGGTATATCTAGCCCCTTTAAACTCCTCCTCTAAACTTCCATGCAAAAATCTCTGTCAGTTACTCCTGTTCGCTAAGAGGAAAGCTCAAAAACCCTCTTATAAAATGCTGCTATATCATGACTATACATTAACCCTAAGGAAGGATCTGAAAAAAATATACAAAAGGCAGAGTCTTAATATGTTGCTTTTGACAGTCATTTCTAGTTAATGAGTGGAGAGAAGTTGCCAAATGTACTGGCTGACAGCTTTTATTGTAGAAGACAGCAGATGTAGCTAAATTTTCTGTCCCATTGATAAGTGTTTGTAATTTTGCTGCAACTGCATCATCTATGTCAAACCTGCCCTAGCTCAAGCTATTTATGAATGTATCATTGGCTTCTCGTCAGCATGTGGTAGTTTCACAATTGTTTCCTGCCAGATGAGCTGTTCCCTTTATGTAACGTTTTCCATGCAGAAAGGTATTTCCAGAGAATGTTAGATGATCCGGTGAAGCTGTCAGCAGATGGGACACGCTGAAGCGAAGGTTGTGCTTGTGCATTGTGATTAAGTATAATTTAACATAGCCTCTCATTATCTACTGCATCACAAATGTGATACATCTTAAAATCATTTTTGCAACCTCATGCATGTGTGCACCTTGTAGGTTTTGTCATTCTTTTTCAATTGCCATATCATAATGAACCTTCATGAGCAAGTCTCAGAGGAGTAGCTGTGTTAGTCTAGCGCATCACAAGTAACAAGCAGTCCTGTAGCACCTTAGAGATTAACCCATTCTTTCGGTCATGAGCTTTCATGAGCATTGGACAATCATCTGAAGAAGTGGGTCTTGCCCAGGAAAGCTCATGACACCATCTTTTTAGTCTCTAAAGTGCCATAGAACTACTTGCTACATAAACAAAGAGGGAGAAGAATTTTTAGGGTGGCACAAGCAGCAGGATAATTAAGACTTAAATTTGTAAAGGGTACCATTAGATGGTAAAATTTTGACACCATTGAAGTCAGTGGGAGGTTCTGCCATTGACTTCACTGACTGCCTAGGGTTTCACCTAGAACAAACACTGGAACGGCTTTGACAAAGCATTTCTCCAACTAAGAAGATGTACCCACGCCCCATTTCACAGGTTTTTCAGGTGTCTTGGGGAGCTCTTAACTCTCTCCCTGGAATAGGAAAAAAGGGAAAGATCTTTCCTTTTCCCTTCAGTTATCCTTTTAAATACTTCTCTTTCTTACATACCTTCCTGAAGGAGAGCCCAAGCAGGAATTTTCTCTTTCAAGCCAGTTGGCTGAGCAGCTCCTAAGGAGGGGATGGAAATGAGGGCAGCTGGTTAGTTAATGTCTTCCATGCCTGACTTAATGAATGTGAGATATATATTACACCCTCACTTTGGCAGACATGTTCTTTGCTTCCAGTTTGTTTTAGCTGCTCTCCCTTTCCCTTTTGCTGACACGTGTCTCTTCCTGCCCATTTTGCACTGCTCCAATATTTTAGCTGCTTCTCGATTTTTCATCGCACCACTTCCCTTGTTATTACTAGTTCTGTGGCCTTTTGCTCAGGAGTACTGTACATTCTGCTGTTAGGACCACTTATTTCCTTGGAAAGCCCTGTTTGGGGATTCCATCCCAATCTCTGGTGGTAGCCCTTTGCAGTTGATAAGGTGTATTAAAGTTTGGCGTCACCCATCCAATTTTGCAGGAACTCTCAACACTGATTTTTGCACGCCTTGCCTTCCCTTTTAGAAAAGAAATACATGTAGGGTATAATGCTGATCAGTTATTCAGGTGTATTAGGTTAATTGATTGACTTCCGCTTTATGCCTGTGCTACAGCCTACAAAGAGTGTGGACACTGAAAATATGACTTAAACTTTTTGTACCGGATATGTGATGTTTTTTCTATATGAAGAGCTTCCTAATATTTTTTCTATGAAACTTTTTATGTAGCTGTTGCATAAAGTTTTCACAAAGGGGAGGCTCCTACCAGTAGCCATAGAAAGTGATTCATCAGGTATACAAAATTCTGTATGTTATGTTAAGAATTCATGTAGAAAATTCTCATGGTAAAGCATTCTCTGGCAAAAGTCTCCTGGCATTTAGTATAAGGATGCACATTTCCTACTGGATTCTGGACAGGGAGAAGAAAGGCCTTTGTATTGCACCTTGCAAGACGCACAGAGGCTGAGCCTTGTTGTGCAGCTGTATTAACTTCATGATCTTACTTACCCTGCACCTTTCACAAACTGAGCAAGAAAATACATGAAGCCTAAAGTATGTAGAAATAAAACCATTTCTCTAGAGGCTCATAGCTTACTCAAGTCAAAATTATTTTTCTCTACAACACTCAAAGGAACATATTTTTATGAAGGTTCTGGCCATGCCAAATTTCAACTTTTTACTGTTAGCTGCAGAAATATTCCTTAAACATCTTACACTTGTCTATTTCTAATGGGCAAAGTGAATTTCCCTCTTTTTATACTTAGACATGACTGAACTGTGTTTCCTGAGATTTCCCCAGAAAATTTTTCCTTCAGGCCTGGGTCACGCATGTAATGTTTCAGTCCCAAAGGTGAAAGTTTTTAACTGAATGCCAAAGGGTAGAATACAAACGTAAGTCTCCTGAACTAAAAAAGGTGAACAGGAAGCTGGGGCCTAGTGCATTGTTTTTGCAATTGGATTTGCACAGTAGATACTGTGTCTGGGTGGAACCCCATGGACTTATATAGAATTTCACATGGACACAATTCAAGTGTTCACAAGTCCCATCCTCTTTTCCAGGTTCCAGTCCAGATACCATCAACCCATCAGGTTTAGTTTTTCCTCTCCCAGTCTTCACTGATTCTTCTCTGGACTACTTTCCTCTCCTTGCTCTGGGTGTATTGCTGCAAACCCTGTCCCTCTTCTGAGGGAGTGACTGTCCTTTCCCAAAGATAGCCCATTCTGGTTTGATAGGCCGTGCCTATTCCTGCACAGCTGACCTTGCATCTCTGCTCCTTGGAGCTTCCAGCAGGTGCTGCCTGTGACAGGGTGCAGTCACAGAAGACTCCTTGGGGTGTTCCCTGGAGTGCTGATGATTCCACTGACACCTACCTTCCTGCTCATCACCTCCCTGCAGAGCAACACAAACAGTAGTTAAGCACTGCACCTGGCAGGTGCAGTTCTAGTACAGAGCATCCAAGAAATCAGCTCCCAGAAGGGATCAAAACCTCCAAGTAACTGCATCTCTCTTTGTGCAAAAGATTTGCACAGGGAGGGCTCGTTAGGTAAGCCCCCTTTATCAATGAAAGGAAGAAGTGCATAGTGGTAGCCCTTCCCAGATAATAGCAATTTACTCTGGGCTTGATTACAAACAAAAATTTTTGTTAAGCAAAACAGTAGGATTTAAATGGTTATGGGTGAGGACAGGCAGATCAAAGTGACTTACCAAATCAAACAAAGGAGAAAATGCAAGGCTAATTTTATTCCCTTAAAAATCTATTTGCTTGTGAATTCTTACCCTAAACAGATTTCTTTATATCAAATGAAAGCTTTTGTTCAGGAATGATCTTCCCCTGACTTGCGTCTCCAGTAAATGTAAAGCACTTTCTGTTTCTCCTAAGGGTGTGGCAAGCATTGTCTAATGCAGCATGAAGGAAAAGGGTGGATGAACTCCAGGAGCCTCTTTACTCCTTTCCCCTGTGGAGGAAATTCCATTGTTCTCTGTTTAAAAGGAATGAGAAGTCCTGTGGCACCATGCATCTGATGAAATGGATCTTTGCCCACAGTAGCTTGTGCTCCAATAAATCTGTTAGTCTCTAAGGTGCCACAGGACTTCTTGTTGTTTTTGCAGATGCAGACTAAGACGGCTAACCCTCTGATATTTGTGTAAAAGTGTTGTTCAAGATGACGACCATGACACGTGTGAAATCATGGGTTCATGTCCTTTTTAGGCAATCAGTCATGGTCTACTCACTGGTCTGAACATGACAGCAAAGTTCTTCCTACGTGGATTGACACCCATTAAAGGCCCTCTGTTGGCCAAGTACTGCTATTCCTCACAAGTCATATTCTCACAATAGGTTAGCCACACCTATATAGACAATACTTATAACCACAACTAAAAAAATGATACCTGAACAAATAAGATTTACAGAGCCAGCTGGTTGTACCATTGAAAGTGATAGGTTACAAGTCACATTTTGTTCAAAGCATCTCTGAGATATGCACATTTATATTCATAACCCATTTTCCATAAAGCATGGGGGCATCTGTCACACAGGCTTTGGTGTCAGTAGGCCTATCTGGTCACTTTAATGCTTTACTCTTGTGTGAGGGAGACACCATGTCACAATGGGAATCATTGAGTGAGTGTGGCCCAGTTCTGGTATCTGTGCTAACACTTTGTCAATGAGCTGGAAGATGTCATAAAATCATGATAAACTTTGTTAAGATGGGTGCAAGCAAACGATAATGTGTTTTTGTATGGGACAATGTGCATGTGTTTGAATATGGACCAAGCTTACAGGATTCTAACCTGGGAAGCAGTAATGCTAGATAAAGATTTGGGTTTATAGTGGTTAATCAGCTGAACACAAGCTCTTAGGTTAGTGCTACACTCACCCCCCTAGTACAGGCAAATGAGTAGTCTCGAAAATGCAACATTACTGCTCATTTGCATAGTCGAGTGACTCATTTGCATGTTTGTGGCAGCAGATAAACAGTGAAGACATGGTTCTGCCTCCAAATCCCTCTTAGTCTCCAGCCTCTTATCCCTGGAAAAAATCAGGGATAAGGGGCTGCCAACAAAGAGGGCTTTTGGTGGTAGAACCATGTCTCCACTGCTTGTTTTCTGCTGTGAATATGCAAATGAGCCACTCAGATAGGAAAATGAGCAGCCATTTTGCATTTTCGAGACTGCTCATTTTCATCAAGCTGCCAGCAATAGGCGTGAGTGTAGCATTAGCCTTAGAGTGATTCAGTGGCCAAAAGGGTTAATTCAGTTCCTGGATGTGTGAACAAGGGAATCTTGAGCAAAGAACTGAAGTTATTTTTATCTGTTTGGCACTGATGTGACCACTGCAGCTATACTGTGTCTAGTTCAGGAGTCTACAATTCAAGGAAGTTGTTGATAAATTGGCAGAGACTCAGAGAAGAAAAATTGGCCTCAGGGAATTCAGGCTATATAGTGTAACAAAGAGAAGTTTAAGGAGTGATTTGATTACAGCCTGTGAGGATCTTAGGCAGGGAGAAAATACTTGATAATGGCCCATCCAGTCTAGATGAGAAAGTACAATGTGATCCAATTGCTGGACATGGAAGCTAGACAAATTAAGGTTGGAAAAATGTTTTTTTACCAATGAGATTAATTAACCTTTGATTAATTGTTCCAAGGGTGATGTTGGAGTTTTCATCATTAGTAATTTTTAAATCCAAATTGGATGTTGTTTTCTAAAAAACATTTTTTAGGGATTATTTTGAGCAAATTCTATGGACTGGGTTATATAGCTAGTGAGACTAGACGATTATATTGGGTTCCATCTGGCCTTGAAATCCATGAATCTGTAAAAACAAGAAGTCTTCACCTGACTGAAAATCAGAGGATAAACAATAGTGGTATTGGATTTCTGTAATTTTATGGTAGTATAAACAATATTATTGAAATTGCTATTTTGACTTCCTTCTAAATGTCAGAGCTGTTTGAAAATATCCAAACAAAAGAGAAGAGGTTTTTGTTTTTTAAAAGGTAATTAACAGTCTGTGCAGTGCCAAGAGGACATAGTGATTATGAATCAAGGGAGAAAATGAGTCACCTTGACATTATCAGGTTTAGGCATCTTGTGGCTTGCCTACTCTGATGTCTTTTGACCTTTTCGGTTTCATTTAGTTGCACTATATGTGGCATCAGTGATGCAGAAATAAATATGACTTGCATCAATGGTTGTTATAGTGACAAGGCAGGTGAAATGAAAAAGCATGGGGTTTTTCTGCAAGGTTTCAAATGATCATTTTAAACAAATGCAGCATGTTTTCAGCCTGTGGTAACTAGTGTCTACACTGATACTACATAAAATCAATGTAATTTTTTGAGAGAAATAAAGATGTTTTGCTCTATTGAAATTTGAACAAAAGGTTTGCTTTCAGTGTTTTTGTTTGCACAGTATTAAGTAACCGTTTGGTATGTATTTTAAACCAGTTTTGTTCAGATTTAGTTCAGTACAGTTCTATAGGAGAGAGTACATAAACTACTTTAATGTCCTGTGTTAACATCTTATCTGGTAAATAAAGATTTTGCAGTGATGCTTAGATAAACTCCTTTCAGGGCTGAGCTATTAAAACCTTGGTTTTAACCATCATTGCAAATATGGATTATGCTTTGAAAATGATAGGATTTTTAAGTAATACTGATCCAAAACAAACACCTTAATGTTGCTAGGGAAGTAGAAGCATTCAGCCATAATGACAAAACTGACTGTCAACGTATATTGTATATACTCCTTTCTGCTCAAAGACTATAGACCCAATCATTCACTACAAGGAAATAACGTCCCCCTCACAAGAGTAAGCTCCAAGAAAACAATGAGAAGTCCTGTGGCACCTTATAGACTAACAAGATATTTTGGAGCATGCAGTGCATCTGATGAAGCAGGTCTTTGCCCATGAAAGCTTATGCTCCAAAATATCTGTTAGTGTATAAGGTGTCACAGGACTTCTTGTTGTTTTTGTGGATACAGACTAACACGGTTACCCCTCTGCTACTTAGCCTCTGAAAGTTTCACCTCACAGTTGCTTTTGACTTCTTTAACGGGGACAGCTGTGGTAGTTCCCAAACACTTGTGTTCAAGAAGGCATGGATTCCTCTTTTTGTGGACCCTGAAGATGTTTTCATATATCAGCTATGAAGGACTTCTCCATCCACCAGACACCTCCTGGCAGCGTCTCAAGGGGGAAAACTGGATTTTAATTTTTTTAAAAATAATGATTGGCTGTATTAATTAGCACCTCGTTCACCTGCTGCATTTTGGTGTGCAAGAGTATTTGGAGAAGTAACTGGATCTCCAATTCCTAGTACACTTCATCCACTGCATAGCTGATATAGCGTTGATTTCAACTTGAGTAGAAAGTTTTTGGCATCTCTTAAAATCAGGCCCATATTTCTTTTTATTAACCTTTACAATCATTTTTGTGAATCAAAGGGATGGTTACAGGAAGAATTTGCTTAGTTATACTGCTAAATGTTGTAAACAGGAACACACAGGTGTACAGGCAAGTGATGCAAACAGGAAGATTGTTCTTGTTACTTTGTGGGTTGACTTTTTACTAATAACTTGCCTTAATAAATCAGTACGTAAATATGTACAGGCACAGCACCACTCTTACACCCCTCTTGATGTAGCATAACTCTGTAGGAAGCAGTGATAAAAGTGGGGTGGTACAGCATACCAGTGTGAAGCAGCTACTCGTAGTGGTCCATATACATTTCTTCTAGCACCTGGTAATTTAAGAAAGCCTGTGACTCCTGGCTACCAGTACCACAACAGTGGTGGCTGGACCTCTGGGTCCTTCAAATTGCTACTGCCACCCCAGGGCTTCTAGTTGCTGTGGTAGCAGTGACTATAAAGGATCGGTGGGGGGATCCATTCTCCAGTCCTGCCCCTTCCACTCAAGGCCCCACCCTTTCCAGGACTGAGAGCCCTCCACTCCCCATACCTTGCCCAGAACCCCGCTGCCACAGGCTTTGTACCAGTAAGTCCTGGTACTTACTTTCACCCCTATTTGGAAGTGATACAAGTGCTCATGCTTCAGGGCAACTTCTAATTAATGGGAACTAGGAAGAATTTTTATTAGTTACCAAATTATTCTACTGCCAGCTTTCTTGCACCTTATTTTAAAACATCCCATACTGGTAACCATAGGAGACAGGACATTCGGCTAGATAGTTCAATATATAATGGCAGTTTCTGTGTCTGGCTGTATTATGTTTTCCCAGAAAGCCAGAATGATTTTGTATTTTTGATGTGGCTGAATTGCTCCTTCATGTGCGAAATGTTTTGGATGATTTAGCCCACATTTGGAAACAAAGTGATGTTGTTGATTGCTTTGGGGGAGGGGACAGGGAAAACTCTATTGTATTTGGAAAAATTCCACCCACATCATTAAGATTTATATGGTTTTCCAAGCTTGGAACTCAGAACATTTTCAATGTAGAGTAAGTAACAGTATCTCATTTTACAAGTGGGAAAACTGAGACCTGCCCAAGTCATAGATCAGCTTAGTGGCAGAGTGAGGAACATAACTTGATTTCCTGTCTATGAAACCCCCGTGTCCTATGATCTCCAGGCAAAGTACCTCCTCAAAGTTTTTGGAGGTTTTAACTTTTGCCCACAACAATAAAATTAAAACATTACACTTAACGAATCATCTTATTTTTATGAGAACTAGCAGATGGATCACACAAAGTGGTTATAGTTAACTCGGAGATGTTTTTACAGTGAGGGGAGGGGAAGTGTAACTAGGGGATGGATAGGAGGGGAGAATAGATGGGAGCTAGTATGGGCACAGAGTGAAGATAGAAAACTGGCTTCTGATCTTTTCATGTGCACCTGTTGCACAACTCAGTATATTTGGAAAATTTTCCTTCAGTCTTTGTTAATGACCAAACATGGTCCTGGACAGTGACTGTAAATCTTTGGCCTGCCTACTGAAACTGCCTATGAGGATGTCAATTAATGTCAAGTACTGTGATGAGCAACACAATAAATTACTGATGGCAGAAACCACTATTTAACATGTCTCTGCTTCTGTGGTTGAACACACAACTTCCAGAAAGGAAGTATAAGAAATGTATTAGACTTAAACCATTTCTTTCTTTGCTAATTCATTTGTAAGGAATGAAGAAAGAGAGACTGTGTAATAGAAGACATCCTGGATTACAAAAATGGATGGTTGCTGTGTAAATGTACTATTCTCCCACAGTGTAACAAGCTAAAATCAATCACCTTGATGCAGAAATTATTGGTGAGACTTTGTGGCTTGCCTTATATAGGAGTTCAAACTAGCTGAGCCAAATGGTCCCTTCTGGCCTTAAGTCTATGACTCTATTAAATGTGCTGTAGGTTTCTTTAACATTTCCAACTTGTTTTTTCTGTGAAAAGTAAGAATTGGAAAGTGTCTGAAGAAAAGTTTGTTAAAATGCATTAATTGCAGAATTTTCCACTGTTTCATATTGTCTTCTAGTACAGGTTGAACCTCTCTCATCCGGCATCTTCAGGACCTGTCCAGTGCCAGATGAGAAAATTTGACATACCATAGGAGGTCAATATTATCTAGCACATTACCAACGCTTTTACTGCTCACTGGGCTCTTAGAAGACATTTATGTGTAAATTAGAGTTAAATAACAGCATAGAGTACTAAGAGCCATGACTGGTAGCTGTAAACAGACTTTATGGGACCACGGGAAACTTGGGCACACCCATGATAAGTAGTCTTCCGGCTAATTTAAAATCATGCTGGATTACAGAGTTTGCCAGACAAGAGAGTTCCTGGGATTAGGGAGGTTCAAGCTGTAGTTGGTCCATATAGAGGATAAAAGCTTATTATTTCTACAGCTACCAGTTTATTCCTTAACTGAATTTGCAAATATCTGTGCTTTTGAACTCTGGTTTTATCCTTGCTAACAATCCATGGTTGTTACACATTTTTATCTTTTTAATTAATGATTTCACAAATATTTAGCACAATTATCATTCTGTTTGCTCCCTGTGACAAGTTTTAATTTCTTCCTTGCTTGGCAGCTGGTGATGATTTACAGTATAAGCATTAGTTTTTACCTTTCTATCCGGTGGTTGTCTTAGTTTTGTTTTGAAATGATCTAGGTGAGAAATCATTTTTATTTTCCTTTTGCCTCCATTGTCCTTTTTTAATTTGCCATAGATGAGTTTTTAATTTAAGGACTGGGTATCTGGCATGTGTGGAGGAGGACTCTGATTGGGCTGTGAAATCCCCTCAAGGAAGATGCATTAAAGAGAATATTTTATGTTCTAGCAAAGAGGAGAGGACAGCAGTTGACAAAGTGTTGTAGGAACTGATGAAAAACAGTCAAATTGAAGAGTGCAGTTTAATCACATCTCATTAAGGCAAGCAGCTAAATCTTGACAGTTTCTGTAAGTGCTTGTATACAAAGGCTAGAAGTCTAAATATTAGAATGGGGAAACCTGAGTGCCTGATATCAAATGAGGATATTGTTAATTGGCATCACAGAAGCTTAGTGGAATGGTGATAAATACTGGAAAGTGGTAATAGCAAGGTACAAAATTTACAGGAATAAATAGATTGCACTGGTGCAATAATGGCACTCTATGTGAGAGTAAACTAGAGTAAATATAAATGACTCAAACTTTACTATAAATGTGGTTAGAAATTCCATGCTTGAATAGTAAGATCATAGGGGTGGAAATATACTACCAACCTCTTGACCAGGATGGTGACTGTGGTTGCAAAATACTCCAGGAGGTTAGAGAGACTACACCGGAATCCAATAACAAAGGTGATTTCAATCATCCCCATATCGACTGGACCTGTTTCATTGCATGACACCATGCAGAGAAACTTTCACGACATGGTAAGAGTTTCACTTTCTCGAGCTCACAAGGGAAGATGTAGCCTTGGAAATTAGCCATTCCAAAGAATGTCCTGCAACTGCTAATGTGGTAATCAGTGGCGACTGGTGAGTGGTGGCTTTGGGGGTCACCAGCAACATGCCCTGCTCAGCCCCTCTCTGCCCCAAGCCCAGCCTCTCCCTTCCTTGCTCTTGCTTCACTGCCTCCCCGCCATTGCTCTGGAAATGGCACAGCAGTGATGGTGAGTATGGGGGGAATGGGCAGTGGCGGGTTCATGTCATCCCTTGTGCATACCCTGGTGGTACTCTCATCACACTATTGTGCCTGTGATGTCCTGCCATCTTCCCATATCTTCAATGTCAATTGCCTCAGATGTATCCAGTCTAGATGCAGTTATATCTAAACAACAGTTTGAGGTCATTGGATCCCTGCAGAAAAACATACTCATCAGTAGGCTTGAGCTAAGGGCCACCACTTTTGTCATCAGTTCAATCCATTTTTGAATATTTGCTGCATCTCAGATCTGTTGGTTTCTTGCTGTCCTTTGAATTCACACCTCTGATATCTATAAATAATTCTGTTACGCCCTCACCCAAAATCTCACCAAAGGTGGTTACTAAATTCCTTATTAACCAGTCAGTTTGCGTATATTTTTCCTAAGACTGCAAATAATTCAGATGAGACTAGATTATACACCCTAGATGCAGAATGGGCTCTAACCTGTCCTGTATAACTAGAGTGTACACAGTTCCCTGTCACTTTGCTAGGCCCAAAAGGCTTTCCTTTTTGTCTCAATCAAGTGTTCAATTTCCACATCGTTCTCATCAAACCAGTCCTGATGCTTCCTGGTCTGGTAACCAATGGTTTCTTCACAAGCTCCAAGGATGGCATTTTTCAACTGACAACAGTGTTCTTCCACATCTTCAGGGCATAGTGTCATCAGCTTCCTTTGGAGCGCTATCTGGAAATCACTGTCAGATGGGGTCCTTCAAGCCTTGTACACTGATCTTTTGTTGGATCTGTTTCCTCTGACTTCTCTGTTTGGTGACAATCCTTATTGCCACTGTGGATCGAATAAGGCGGTCAGTCCAGCAGTCATCAGCACTAGTCATTGCACGTGTGAGAAGGACATCATGCTGACCCTGAGCACGGAAGATGCACTTTCTTTTGAAGTCATTGGAGAACTGCTGGAGTATCTGGAGCACTTCCCATACTTTTGACGTCATCTTTTTGCTAAAGTTGACATTGATGTGGAAATTCAGCATCATCTGAACCATGCAAGCTCTGCTTTTGTCCACCTGAAACAAAAAGGGTCTTCGAGAACTGGGACATCTATCCCAAGACAAAGCTCCTTGCATACCGTGCAATGGTTGTTCCAACACTACTATATGCATGTGAAACCTGGACAACTTACAAACATCAGCTTTAGGCATGTGAACAATTTCATCAACCTTGCCTCAAGAGAAGCCTAAATATTTTTTGGGAGGATAGGTGCAAACACTAGCATCCTGGAAGAATGGAGCATGACCAGCATGGAATCCATTATCATTCATCAGCAACTTTTTTGGACTAGTCACGTGATTTAGATGTCTGATCAGCTCCTCCCACAACATATTCTGTTTTCTGAATTGGAGGAAGGACAAAAGAGCATTGGGGGTGCCAGTGAAAGTGATATAAGGGCATGCTGAATGCACACATGAAAAAGTGCAGTATTCGTGTCAACAACTGGGAAATCCTTGCCCAAGACCTGCCTCTTGTGTGATAAGATCTGTGGCTCCAGAATTGGGCGTATCAGCCATCAATGGACTCACAAATAGGAGGGTGACATGAAGACATCCTACTTGCTATTGAGTGACTACCAAGAAAAGAAAACCTAGCCCCCTAATCTATTCATCCCTTATTCAGATAGCCAAAAGGGCTTGGCTGTATTACAAACCTTTTCTAGATATTACTTTGCAGTACGCCTGCAGGTCACTCACCCTGCGGGGACTGTGGAGTTCCAGTTACACCTTTACCAAATATTATTCCTTGGATTTAGCATTCTCATTGGATGCTAGGGTTGGCAAGGCAATTCTTCCATCCCTTTTTAATTAGCAGTTGATGCCTCCCTTTCCCAAATTCAGTTGCTACTTAACTACATTATCCTTGGAGCAGGAATACAGAGGCCACTTGAAGAAGAAACAACTATGAAGCTTTCAGACGTTGTTTATTGATGCACCAGTTCAGAAGATAACACTATGATTCACTGTAAGTACTGAGGATGCTTGAAAACAGCTATTCAAGAAACTGAACTACATGGTTATCTTTTAGCACATACAGAACGTATTCACAATCCTTATTTTCAAGTTTCTCTTAGGGTTAATTTGAGTCCTTACGTAAATAGAGCTACATGGACTTATCTGGGAGAAAGATTTCAGATTTTTAAAGCATTTTGCTTGATTTGCTACTTAATTGTCAAACAGATTGCAAATCCTTCTGGCAAAATGGACAGGAAAGTGCATTTTTGAGGGACAAAAAGTATTTTCCAAAGCTCTTGAAAATTCCCAGTTGGCTCATTAGCTTGTCAGGTGCTGTCTAAATACAGTCAGAGCTTAAATTCGCAAATAGACAATGTCTTTCACTCTGTCTTCTTGTTTTTCCCTCCCTCCCCCACTGTCTAACAGCCTCTTCCAACAACATCAGTTATAACCCTGGTGATGTAATGCATTTAGGTTTGACATTTTCAAGTCATGGTTTCAAGCCATATTATTTAAATGCTCTGTTACCTAGTAACCTATTTTACTGCTATAGAACATACCAGTTGAATTTTCATGCTCATTTTCTTTACTCAAGTCTTTTTACAAATATCCCTTTGCAGTCCATAGCACTGTAATAATCTGTATTATTAAGTTTGTAACTTTTATAAGCGTAACAGAACACAACTCACCACCACAGCACCCCGGGTGACCCAACTGGGACTTAGCTCTTTGTTCAGTATGCCATCCTATACTGGTGCCTTGCCCATCCTCATTCTTGTCTCCACTTTTAGGTTACGTGTCACTCTGCAGACCATAGCATTTGCTTTTGGATGCAGCCCCCTGGCTGTGTCCCACTTGTTCTCTCACCATTTCCAGGGGACTTGACAGTCCTTGTTCCAGCTACTAGCCTTGGTGGCAAACTGCAGTTGCTGGTCTAGCCACTCTCCTCAGTGGCAAGTGGAGGTGGGGGGGATGAGCTGGATGGGGAGGGACCTGGGTTAGGGTTAGGGTTAGGGTCTGTCCACTACTATGGGCTCCAACTCAGGAATCCAATGGCTGGCAGCCAGCTTGACCTCATCTCCAACCCCCATCGTCTGTTTCCATGGCCATTTCCCGAAAGTTCTAGCATCTTCTTAGACTTGACCTCAGGCTCCCCACACCCCCCCAACATCCAGGGAGAGAGTTCCCTTGCTCTACTTAGTAGCCCTCTTATATGAGCCAGGCAGCTCTGACTGGATGCTCCAGTAGGCCTTCTCCCTTTGGCTCAATAAGTCCTCCTCTAATTGGATGGATTCTACAAAGCCTCCTCAAGACTGCTTTAACTCTTCTTCTGCCTTGTAACTGGGTGGCACTCACCTCCTGCAAGCACCCACATCTGGCTGAGTGCATACATCTGCACTGCCTCAGTGTCTCAGCCCCTTTGGGCTACTCAGCTCAGCACACTGGCTGAGTCACACTCTTGTATGGAATACAAACCCCTTCTGGAGTATATGTTTAACAGGACCCATCCCAATGCCTTCTATGTAATCTCTCCATCTAATTCTCAGTCTGCTAGTTAGTGGTGCCCAGAGCTTCCCCTCCTGAAGGCAGTGCCTGAGTTGTCTCAAGGCCCTTCTAACTCCAGCCCGTTGTCTGGATTACTATAATCAAATACCTCCCCCACCCTCTGTGGGATGCCAAGATCCAGGCCACTTCTTCCTAGTTGCTAACAGGGTATGGGGAGGGGCCTAGTCCCCTGCTTGGCTCTGGGCCCCAGCCCAGAGACCTTTTAGTTAAAGCTATCTGTTAAGCCTCTTTAAATGCTGCTTGAATTCCATGGGCCACTTCATGGGCCTGCAGTGTCCTCACCAGGTTCTCTGTAAACTGAGTGCTTGGACTCAGGAGAGATTCAAATACCACTGATTAGCAGAGCACCCATAGCCTCCCATAGCTGGCAGCATATGTTTCTATTGGTGATTCCGCTTTGCACTTGCCTCGGTTCACATAACAAAATTTATTACACACATTGATGAAAAGAATTAGAGGGAACATTGGTCCTTGCCCTTTCCTCAGGGCTCTATCACAGTCCAGTGTCTACTGATAGTTCACAGTCTCCTACCAGCTTTCAACTCGGAGCTCTCCGTGGTGCTGCCTCTCCCTCAAGCAGCCAGTCACCCCATCTTCTCTTCTTGAGATCTCCACTGGCACTGAGCTGGCTCTGGTCCTGCAGTTTGTTTTGTAATCCTTCCTGGCTCGTGATTGGCTGGTTTCTCGTACAGTCTGAAGGACCTCTCTATGGCTTCTCTTCCTTGGTGGCCTTTGCAAAAGCCGCATGGCTCCAACAGTGGACTTCAGGGCCTGGTTCACTCTATCACACCACAATAAGATGGAGAAATTTTGTATCAGGTATGCTTTTGTGAGGTATAACTTGAAAACTCAATCTACTGAGTGCTACTGTACTGGTAAAATATGTGCATCAACATTGTATGTAAAGCAACAGGATTCTGCTGTAACCTACCATACCACATTTCAAATTTAGAAAAGCAGAACCAGATCAATTTCTTGGAAACAAAAGACAGACTAAAACCCAAGCCATGTATCAACAAAGTCAGGTGGGCTATTACCACATTAAATAGCCATTTCTTGGCAGGAAAAAGGGTGTGATCTCACACTTACATATTGGCAAAGACAGAGTGGGGAGTATCCATTCCCCAGGCCTGATCCTGCATACACCCCAGATGAAGCTATTCCTCAAAGGAGGAAGTTGCGTGAAAATAGGGGACACCTACAAACACCTCACTCTTTCTTTCCTATCATCTCTACTCCATTTTCAAAGTCATTAATGAAAATGGTGAATGGGACCAGACACAGAACATACCCTTCTGAGATCGCATTAGATACATCCTCCTAGTTAGACTTATGTGCAAAGAATAACTCCATTCAAAAACAAACTAATGTATATCTGTAGAGTGAGCAGATTCACTCAGTCTTATTTCTTATTCAGCCAATTGCTGAGACAAGTTTGTTTAAATTTGCAGGAGATAATGCTGCCTGCTTCATGTTTACAGCATCATTGAAAGTGGGAACATGGGTTCACAGGGCACTGTTGTAGCTAGCATTACAAGGTATTTACATGCCAGATAGGCTAAAGAGTCCTATGTCCTCTCATGCCTCAATCACAGTTTCAGAGGACATGTGTCCATGCTGATGATGGGTTCTGCTACATAACAGTGTTGACCATCACATGTTCATTTTCATCATCTGATCAGATGCTACCAGTAAAAGATTGATTTTCCTTTTTGGTTGTTTGGGTTCTGTAATTTCTGTATCGGAGTGTTGCACTTTTAAGACTTCTGAAAGCATTATGAGCACCTTGTCCCCTCAGATTTTGGAAGATGCTTCAGATTTTTAAATCTTGGGTTGAGTGCTGTAGCTATCATTTGAAATTTCACTTTCATACCCTCTTTGCATTTTGTCAGATCTTCAGTGAATGTTCCTAAAAAGAACAACATGTGCTGGGTCGTGATATGAGACTGTTATAAGATGAAATATGTGGTAGAATGTGTATAAAACAGTAGGAAACATCATTCTCCAGCAAGAAGTTCAGTCATAAATTCAATTAAGACTTTTTTTTTAGTGAGTATCATCAATGTGGAAGCATGTCCTATGGATTGTTGGCCAAAACATGAAGAGGTATGTGGATGTTTAGCATATATGGCATGTAAATACCTTATAGTGCCTGCTACGAAAGTGCCATGTGAATACCTGGTTTCATTTTCAGGTGACATAGTAAATTAGAAGTGTGTAGCATTATCTCCTATAAAGACAAACAATTTTATTCCTAAGTGACTGGGTAAACAAAAATTGGAACTGAGCAGACTTATATGCTCTGAAGTATAACATTTTAATAACCCCCTGCCACATTTGTAATTGCACTTTTATGATGGAGATTCCACTACAGTACTTTTGAGATATATTGAAACATACTATTATTTTTACAGTGCAAATATTTTAACAAAAATAATACAAACGGAGCACTGTACACCTTTTGTATGCTGAATTGTAAGTGAAATTGATATATGAAAATGTGGAAACAAATCCAAAATATATAGTACATTTCAAGTGGTATTCTGTTGTTTAACAGCATGTGTGAAACTGTGATTATTAAATGTGATTAATTTTTGAGTTAATTGCATGTGTTAGCTGTGGTTAATTGACAGGCCTACTAAATAGTAGTATTCGTCATAGACACACACACATATTCAACTTAGTAAACCTGCCACTAAAGGTAAACAGCTCAATGTCCCAATCCTCTGTAGATATAAGCACATGGCTAAATTGCCCAGTGAACCACACAAATAAAATTATGCATTTTTATAGGTCTTTATAGGATCAGGGCCTGCTTATGTGTGTGTTTGTGTGTAAATATGGTGATGGGATTTTAAAAGTGATATTCATTTATATTGTATATGTAGATTTTCTAAGCCCTGCATAAACTGGAGAGGGAACAAAACCTGGACCTGTTCTGATTTCAGGAAAGTGTGTCAGAGGCTGAATTTAAATCATCAGATTGGTTAGTAACATCGCTGCTGCTTGAGAGATCCAAGAGCAAAAGTGGGAATAAGTGCTGCTAAACCTTCAAGTTTAGTGAAAAACCCTCCACAGTTCTGTCCTTTTCATTGTATTCTGTAGGTTAATCTAACACAGGTTGCACCTCTGAAAACCAGCACTCCGTGGTCTGGCAACATCTGTCACCTGGCAGGATCAGGGATGCTCCTCGAACAGAAAGCCCAGGGAACCTAAGGGCAGGACAGCCAACCACAAGGTGGGTAGCCCACCTGGGAGCAGCGCAGGACCAGAGACAGAGTCCCAGGTTAGTGTGGAGCTGGCAGAGTGGGGCTGGGGCCAGACAGAGCCTGAGGCAGTGTGGGACCAGAGGCCCGGGACAGCGCTGGATCAGGTTTGAGCCCCACAGTAGCCCTATGGCTCCCCAGGGCTGGAGCCTCTGCAACTGTGTGGAGGTGAAGTCGTGGCAGCCCCCTGGCTGGCTGGAGCCGGAGCCCTGCATGGGGCTAGAGCCCAGTAGCAGCTCCAAATTTGTGGAGCTGGAGCCTCTCAACATTGTGGGACTGCAGCAGCCTGGGGTTGGAGCCGGAGCCCCTGGCAGCTCCCTGGCTTAATGATTTTGGGGCTGGGGCCAGAGATCACCAACAGTATGGGGCCATGGCCTATGTCCTGCCCCTGTCCCAGAGCTGTGTGGGGCTGAGGCTAGAGCCCCCAGAAGCGTGTAGTGCTGGGGTGGAACTTGAGCTCCTGGGCAGGAAGCCAGAGCCTGGGTTACCCAGGACACCAGCAGCAGCTGGATTCCTTGCCACTTGTGGGGGGGTGGCAGGGGACCTCCCCTGGCCCTGCATATTCTCTCACTTGGGACCACTCAGATCCCAACAATGCCAGACCAGGGAGGTGCAACCTGTATTTGCAAACAACTTTTGATGTAATGTATTCATTTAGAACGCAGTTTTAATTCTAGAGCAGGTCAAATACAAAAAAAATTGCTTGAAATATTGTCAATTTTGCAAATGTTTTTAATAATCTATTTAATAACGGCTCAGCCTTTTCTTGGCTTTGAGCTGAGAATAGTGTGGTGTTGTTTTCATCCTGAAGTAGATCAGGCTTTGACAGACTAACTTGTACGTTCATCCTTGCTCTGAGGAGAAGTCTGCTCATACAGAGTTTCTTGCATGATTAGGGCTTCATTTTGTATTTGGTGAGCAGGAACAGGTAGAGAGAGCTGTACAAAATAAGTTGGTTGTTTTTATCTAAATCCTGGTTGGAAATTTGGCTTCATAATGTACAGTTTTCTTGGGTCTGAAAAGAAAAGCATCAAACTGAAGCATCCGCTCACGTCAAAGTGATCCATTCAGAGTATGACAGAGGCATTGTTCTGGTGCAGTGTATAGAAACAATCATTTGAATAATTCCGTTCAACAACTGCCATTTCTTTATTTGTAAAAGCAGCATACCAAGAGTACAACTTCTTCATACGCTGGATTAAGCAAAAGGCAGGCAATGTTTAGTCTTCCACCTGTGGTCTTTTTAACATTTTCTGTTTTGTGACTCAAACTTAAAAAATGTCGATTTTTGGAAGTATGATCCTATTTTTACAGTGGAATAGTCCAGTATTTACTTCTAGTTCTAGAAAGTCATGATATTGATCTTAAAATCTTGACATGATTCCATATAGAAATATATTTTCGACCGTTTAAAAATGCTCTAGGAAGCATTTTCATTGGGTTCAAGGTTCCCTGTGGTTAGACTGAAGCTACTGAGTAGTCTGGCTTTAAAGATAGTAACAATATGCAAATAAGTAACAAGCAAACTTTTAAAAACTCTCACACATTTTTTTCTCTCCTTTTTAATATGTGGCTGTGGAGAATGAAGTAGGTATGTGCAACTTTTAAGGAAGTAATTGGAAAGAGTTAATAGAAGATTGAATTGTCATTTGTTCCTGGGTGCCATCTAAAAGTTACATTGCCATTTTACTAGGTTCAGATCTTAGTGTTCAAAAGGAAGGTAAACATTTTTAAAAGACCTGTTAGAAGAGGGGTGAGTTGCCAGCTGCTGATTGAAGCGAGCGAGAGATGGGCAGAGGTGTGGTGTGTGAGTTGAGCATACCCTTCCTAAATTTGAAAAAGGTAGGATCCGGTTTAGGTAAGACCACATATGCTTTTGTTATTTAAACCCTTTTCTCTGGTTGCTACATACCTTTGGATGAATAAACAATACATGTTTTGAAAAAAGCTGTTTCGAGTCATTCTAATTAGCTGGTGGTTACTGCCTTCTGGAGGGAAGATTTTCTTGGTACCAGATGTAGTTAGGTCTGTGTTAATATGGTTATGCAATAGGGTAATAGGGTTTGTATCCAGTCTGAGTTGTTGAAGTACAAGGGAAGAAAAACATGAAAAATTCACTTTAGAGGCCCTGAGAAGAGGTCTAAGGCTCAGTCTGTACTGAAACCATGACAATGTCATCTACAGAATACAGGAAAGTTTTATTTGATATTGAAGACCTGATTGGCACTGACTAAGAACAAATTGCATATTTTATGATTTTACCACTCAGAAGTAATGGTAACCGTTCCAAAAGCATGCTGGTAAAACCTTTAATCACACCACACTATCATGCATACTTTGCTTACATGCTGCCTTTTGTTTTTGTGATCATCAGGGTATTGTTACTGGGTATATGTGGCATGTAATTTTTAAAAAAGCTTATTGGGTGTGGAGCATATGAAGGAACAGGTAGCAATATCATTGTTAACCATACTTTGTACTGTGACACAATGTGATAAATGACATTACTACCTCACATGACTTTGGGCCTATTGTTTCCAATACAATGTTAATAAATACATTACAGATCATTTGTTCCGATTTTCACGAAGGTACATGTTTGGTCAATTGTCATGTAGTTCATCAATCTAATCTTTATTGCTTCCTTTAAAAACTTGTGTTTATTCAGTGGAAGAAGTTCCTGTGGAGCCATACTACATTCCTCTGTCTCAAGCTGAGGTACTGCAGGAGGGAAGTGACGTTACTCTGGTTGCCTGGGGGACTCAGGTCAGTAAGTCTTGTTTGAGATATGCATGGGCCTTGCTGCATTCTGTAGGAATATAGAAATGAGATTTGACTGTGAACATGACAAGGAAAACAAGCAGTTTAAAGTAGCACATTACAATAAAATTATAGATGTTTGAGTGCTAAAGCTCTGTCCTGGCTGGTTCATTTGGTTGTTGATCCTCTTTGAGTATTTTTGGGCTGCCTTTTAGATGTTAGCATAGCTCTAACAGTTTCTGTAGATGATGTCAAACTTTCATTATGAAGAAATCTGCATCGTAAGATTCTAGTGGTTAATTGCTAAGGTTGCATGCAACATTCAAAGCCCCTGATACTCTAGGAACTTAGTAAAAATACAGGATGTGGAAAAATATTTTAAAGCTTGGGAAGGATATAAATAATACCCACCAAAGCAAAAGTAGAAAGCATGGATTTCAGGGGCTAATGAAAGGTCCTTAATTTGATGTCATTTGGGGCAATAGTTTTTAATGCTTTTTCATACTTACATCTGAGATTTTTACAGAGGATATTTATTTGTATTCTGATCAATATCTTCTTGTATGTTCTGATTTGTATAGCAAGGACTCCCTGCATATCACCCTCTGATCTTCTCACACCATTGGCCCTGCACGCTTCTCATTCCCACCTTGCGCCCATGCCTTCATTCTTCTCTTCCCCACTGCAGCATTTCCTCCTTTCCCTCTTACCTTGCATTCTCTGTACCCCTGTACCAGCGTACCGCATTCTCATCCTGCCAGGGGCTCCATGGGCACCCCTTCCACCATGCCAGAGGCTTTGTCTGCATTTCTCCCCATCCCATTTCTCCCTTCCCTCTCATGCTAGGATAGGAATTCTGCATCCCCCTCACCCTTACCAGTGTCTCCCATTCTCCCTGCAAAGAAGTCCCCATCATGGCTCCCCCAGCTCCCCGCCATCCCTAGGGTTTTTTTGTCTGGCAGATAAGATCATCCGGAATGTCAACATGTTAAACTCTGTTGTGAGGACGAGCATGGGTATTGTTATGCTGGAATCTGTTAAGTGGTGCAGTCATCCAGTTACTTGATCTATAAACAGTTGCAGCTGTGCTTGACTTTGTGGCTCTGCTAAACTAGGTTATGGGGTTTCGCATGCCCCTCATTCCTTTCCTTTTTTGTTTCTCCCAAACATAATAGAGTTCTGGCCATTGATGCTCAGGAAATCCCTGACATTTTAGAGCTAATTAAATGTGGCACAAAAAAGTTATGGCGTTATGGACAAAAGGACAGAACTTCTGTTCGGTTGAATGTTAGGCATTACAAGGTCAGCCAACAGCTCAGGCTTCAGTCATCAGGCTTCAGAGTGGTACAAACTACCCTGATGCCATTCAACATTTGTCTTCCATACCAGAATTTTCAGAACCAAGAAAAATTTTCAATTCCATCTTAGCCCTTAAAGGTGTAGGAAGAAGCAAACTGGTCTCATAAGGTGATAATCAACATCTAACTTTTATTTATCCTTTTAATGTGCTGGCTGACTATTTAGTCAAGGAAATTCATTTCACAAATTTGGATTTCTTAGGAACCTTCTGATTTGAATTTGTAATTTGCTAGTTGCTATAGTACTCGTTTTGTGAAAGGATGTGCATGTGTTAAAGGGTTTGTAGACAAAAAAACAAATAGAAGTTGATTTGTAACACTTGCATTCAATCTTAAGTTTTACCATATAATACTGACCCATTCGTTGTCTGAGTGATCATTCAAATGAATGGGACACTTTATATAAGGATGTCAAGAGGTGCAGGATATTTTACCTGTGTTTTAAGATGTTCTTAGGAATATGCTGAATATGCTGATTGTGTGACTAGATGATGAATGCTTTTTCTCTTTTACCAAAATTGGCTGCATTCTTGTTTAGTGTGATTCTCCTTCTTGCTCTTTTTCATATTTGTTGATTATAGTTATATTATGGTGAGATTTGCCATCGATCAAAGTTGCACTGAAATTCTCTACTGTATTAACTGATGAGTATGTAGAGATCTGACTAATAAAGTGCCATTGTACTACTGTTTTGAATGAGACAGTGGTGTTAATTTTGGCAGTTTTTCACCCTTTCAAATCTGTTCATGTGACAACACTTTATAAGCAAGAAACATACACCTGATAATCTATCATATGTCTGTTTGCAGATTGTACTGTAGTATGTGCAGTAACTATTACCATTTTTGTCTGTGTGACATGCTTTTTTCCTATTCTAGCATTATAAAAATTATTGCTCTATAGTTTTGGTCTGGGCCTGTTCACAGATCTAAAAAATTGTTGGGGATGGTAAAGTACATTAAAATTATAAGGTTGATTCAGCCCATTTAAGGATCATATCTGCCAGAAATTTGATAAATGTTCCTACTGAACAAAAACCATTTGTTTGCAGTAGCAGTTTTACATTTTCCCTGAATGGTAGTTGTAGATTTGTTTTTTGAGAGTTATTCCTTAGTTTTTGAACACACAATTCAAATAATAAATAGGAAAAACAGCTATGTACTAATATTTGTTAAATAACTGAGTGTGTGGTTTGCTGCTCCATGCTAAATTTTCTCAGATAGCTGTTGTGAAATAAAATAGCGTTAAACCATTAAAACTGAGTGCATAATTAAGCACATTTTAAAGCATCCTTTTATTATTTCAGATAGCTCAGCTATTGCATTATCTTGTATTTTCAGGTGCATGTTATCAAAGAGGTGGCAAACATGGCTCAGGAAAAGCTAGGTGTGTCCTGCGAAGTAATTGACCTGAAGACAATATTACCTTGGGACACAGAGGCGGTATGCAAGGTAGAAATACAATTCTTCTTAATATATAAAACATTACCTTGGTTGATGTATCCGTGAGTATCTACAATACTTTAGTACTGAGTGTAATGGGGACTGCTCTTTGTGTGTATCTGTAGTTCAAGATTTCTATTTATTTGTTATAAATAATTGTATGCACAGTAAATAAAAAGGAAACATTTACAGAACACTGTATGCCTCATCATTAAAGGGAGGATAACAGTTTAGGCTACTAACTCATAGTGTAGTAGTAACTTGTTCTTTTGAAGGATTTTTATAATTTCTTTTAACAGAATTCCAGGATTTTACAATATAAGTTTAAGGCAGGTAAACAGAGTGCCTGAAAATCACTTTTTTTGCTGATGTCCCAGGTTCTGTTTATCTTCTTTTGGTATACATAGGCCAATGGAATTTAGTTGGATTCTTTTGTTAATATGATATTTTTTATTTGCACTCCATGATGAGAGTTTGATCAAATCATAGGCTATCTGATTTGTTAAGCTTGTTTTCTTTTTTCTTTGAAAAAAAGTTTTGAGTTTTTTTAATAGCTAGCAGCACATTAACATTTTTAAAACAAAAAAGCAGTCCTGTAGCACTTGAAAGACTAACAAAATAATTTATCAGGTGATGGGCTTTCGTGGGACAGACCCACTTCTTCAGATCAACCAGGTCTGTCCCACAAAAGCTCATCACCTAGTAAATTATTTTGTTAGTCTTTACAGTGCTACTGGACTTCTTTTTTGTTTTGATAGTATATCAACTAGCACGGCTATCTCTCTGTTACTATTAATTTTTTTTTCAGAGCATTAGAGCTCAACGTTTACTAGTCTGGCATTTGATTTAAAATTCAACTTCCCTTGAACCATAAATTCAAATCCTGGCACAGTTGAAAGTGTCTTTCATCCTGTAAGATAAATTATAAATAACATAGCTTACAGTGTATAAATTTTTAAGATAGGACATTAAAAAAATAAGATAATGACCAACTTGACTAGAAGTTTGAAATACTGTGCATTACGTGCAACAATAGCTTAGCATTGTTCCTTAAGTGCTCTTGCTCTTCTTGTGATTTTTCTTCATTTTGCTACTTCCATTTCAAAAAGTTGCCAGCAGAATGGTCATGGGAAAGTAAGCATATTGGAGATTCTTTTTTTTTTTTTAAACAGATTCCTTTTGAATTGGGTGGAATGGGCACCTAGTGAATGTTTTTAGTCTCTGGTAACTCAGTCCACCACTTGTGGGACCTGGAGATTATGCAGAAAGTTTTTGGTAAAGAGATAGGTACTTCTATATATTGTCAGTGAAGCTAGATGCAAATATAAGGCACTGAATGTTGAAGTTAAAGCTTCAGAAGAGTGTGAATTCAAACTACTCAGCTGAAGTTAGAAAAGTTCGTATGAGCTTATGGTATTTGGTAATGGCTGAAGATTTGATATGATTGGAAATTAAATATAGTGTAACTTGAGTAAAACACTCTGTTCCCCTCTTGGCAAATATTATTACATGGATGGTATACTTATGTGTCAATTTAGAAATAATAAGAGAAACTTGTACATCTCATCTCAGTTCTAAAATTTTTTCCTACAAGGAAAAGTACACTTTCACTTTTGCGTTGTTAGATTTTTGGGATGATGAGAATAATCTTCAAGGTTTTGGGAAAAATAAAATGGAAGTGTCACATTAAAGTTTTCAGGTTTTCTTATTTCCTCATTTGACTTGAATGATCCAGCTCATCAAAGGTGATGAATTTAATTAAAAACAGTTTGAAAATCTTGGATGTGATGCTATAGTATAGGATCCTTGCCAGTAAGAAAGCAGGAGAATGATTCTGCCGGAGATGAATTTTTTTCTTCTTGGCAATTCCTACCAATTCTGTACAGCCTGAGCAAACAGACCAAATTCCATTACTTGTAATGAATGGGAAAATCTAACTCTGAGGTTACTTCAGAATGTAATTATTCCAGACATCTAAGATTTTCCTGGATTTTGGATTCTTTTTCTTATTTTTCCTCTCTCAACTCCTATATTAAAATAGCCAACACATAGATTATTTTTCTGGTAAGCCTTTATGTCTCTAAGTTTGCAATTCATATTAAGTTTTGTTGCTCACTGTCACTTTTCTCTCTTTTTATGAGTTTTGTGGGGAGAATAGACATTTTCTTTTACTGTCGTAATGGACATTCTAGGTTAGAGTATATTAAGGAAGAGTGGACTTTGTCTTTTATAAATAGCAGTTGCTTATGTTTTCCTATTATTACTGTCCTTTGCTGCTACTTTGGGGAATGGAGATGGCAGAAGAGGTAGTTTTCATTCTGGATATGTCCATGTTTAACTTACATTGGAGGTTAAAAATATACAGACAGTTGTGTGTATTCTGCTGGGACACTAAAGGTCTTGGACCATACATGAGAGGTCCCTGTGCCTCTGCACAGCAAGTCTGCTCTCTGTGGTGGGTATTGTCCATGTATAAACTATGCTATCAATATCCCTTGTAGTTGCTGCTCTTGAAACTCTCATCTTGAAGCGTGTGGTCATTTGTAAGAGAGTGTCAGTGCAAGCATTAACTGGTATTTCTTAATATTATGCTCAATTTCAGTGTGAAATTGAGCAGGAAAACAATTGT
Source organism: Carettochelys insculpta (assembly GCF_033958435.1). Lineage (NCBI taxonomy): Eukaryota > Metazoa > Chordata > Testudines > Carettochelyidae > Carettochelys > Carettochelys insculpta. The sequence goes on along the minus strand of NC_134139.1, from coordinate 146,819,169 downwards.
CTACCTGATCTTTCCTCTCAGAATCAATTAAACCTGATGCCAATGATATACCTAGAAGGAGATTTTTTTTAAATGGTAACCCATGCTAGTTGGGACAACGGAGTGGATTTTCCACTCTGTCTCTTCTGTGATCCCCAGTCTAGATGCAGTAATTTGTGTTCCTTGCACATATGAAAATGAGAGGGATGATCTAACACAGTGATTAGGAACTATCAACAATCACTTATGAAAATGCTGCAAATTCCGAATGGCTGAAAATAGGTGAAGTGAATGAGATACAACTAATTTTTTTTTTGTAAGAGTACCATTAGCCATACTATATTTAAGCCTTAGAAGCTCAATCCTTTTTAAGCCTTTATTTCCACCTGTTCGTAGGGCCTGCAAAAATTTCCTTCTGGGCTGAAATCTCATTTTGATATCATTCCAAAGGTGAAGCTACCCGGGCAAATTTGATTAAACCATTTTTAATATAGGCCAGAGAGAAAATATACATTATAATATCACATTAGAAATGGATCACTGTAAGTCATGGAAAAAAGGGAATTTCAGGAAAGAATGTGGTTCCCTCCGATAGACATATTACTCAATCAAGGTTTTTCTGTGCTGACACAGAGTGAACTCTTAGACTTCAGGTGCGCTTAAAAAACTGAGACTAACTGTTGAACTTTGGGGGGAAAAATAACAAAAAAAAATTGTCAAGGCTTAATTTGGCAGATGACTGTTGAAAATCAGTTGTATGATTTGTAGCATGCAACCCAAATTCTAAGGTTAGCTAACATTGTATTAATTAAAAAATATCAAAACTGAAAGGAAAGAGTTCCAAGAGAGGTGTACCGTAATATAACAGAATAGCAAATTAACAGCTTATAAAAGATACAGTGAAAAACAAACTTCATAAAAAGATAAAAAGGAAAATAAAGGCTTGGAAAAATAATTTTACTAACAAAAATGATAATTACTAACATAAGAATAACATTCAAGTGTCCAAATATGGTAAACTTCTCTCCAAAAATATACCTCCCACCTTTACTGCCCCCTAAAGCTGAGCACAGAGAAAAATGTGACCACATTTTCAATCAAATGTATGTGTTTGTCTTCTAGTACAAAAAATCAAGGTAAACAATATTTTAATCTTTTTTGTTTTAGCGGTTCATAACAAGATTCATTATTAATGCTCATAACAAATGGGATATTTTTACTTTTATAACAATATAAAAATATGTCCAGTCCACAGTATTCTGCAGTTCCAGGTCCCCCAATCTCACATAGGCACATTTAAATACGTCACGTTGCAGCTCTTGAAGGGATGGGGAAGAGCAGGGACAGAGCATGAATCAGCAGATTTGTGGTGCTCTGATATTTCTGTGTGGGAGGGGGAGGAGTAGGGTGTGTGTGGCTCTGGTGCCCTGAGCGCAAGAGGTGCCTGCAGGAGGTGGGCAGACAGAAGGTCTGTAGGCTGCAGATGGAGCCCCATTGGGCAGATTACCCACCATTGTGATAGCGTTTAAATTTCAAGAGTTTTTGAATGCTGACATTTAATATTCTCTTTTATTTCCTAATTATTTTGGGATCTACCATTCAAAATAATATAAAGGGATATAAATTAATGTTGATATAACAGGTTCAGAATAGTACTAGATTTTAATTTGTTCAATCTGTATTAGGCAAATTGTCAGTCTTCCCAATTCTAGATGTTTATATGGAGTTACTGTTATGATCAAAGACTTGCTGATACGCTTCACTTGTTTAGAATACATAATGGATATGGATAGTGTCATCAGATATCTAAGTTAGACCCTCCCAAAGACTGATTAATTTGATAGGAGAATAATGCTGTTCAGAGGATCTATCTATCTATCTATCTATTATTATCTATATTATCTTATATATATTATTATTATTATTATTAATTCTTCAATCTCCTTAAAGGTAAAACTGTTTTTAAAAAAATAAGATGAAACAATGATATTGAAATAATAAAACATGGAAAAACAATGCCTGATAATTACTAACATAAGAATAATATTCAAGTGTCCAAATACAGTCAACCTATGAAAAATATGGGCCACATTTTCAGTCATGCTGCAATATCTTTACACAGGTCTGCCTGTGCATAGCAGTTGTAAGACCAGGAAAACTGATGCTTTCCCTTTGTGCAAAATTATCTTCTAGTAGTGTAAGATTTCCATAATATAGCACTCGATCTTCCTGATCCCTGTGTTGACACAGAATAAGAATAAGGATGGGAACAGTTCTCAACGGGCTGTGTGCAAACACTATAAACTCTTGTTTACACAAAAGGTGTATTATTTTTAGATACCCCAATGTTATTAAAGGGTTGCCACCGCTAGTCCCAATGTTTCAAATGCAATTATGCTGCTAAAAAGATGTTTATGTGAACGTGGTTTATTTTAGTACAGGGGAAGGAGGATAAGCTACGTTGGTATACAATATTGTTTGTCATCTGTGCTGCAGCCACATTAGAGAAGCAGTACCAGTATAACTATGTCAGTAAAAATAAATCACACCTTAACTAACGTAGCTCAAAGAAAGTCTGTGCGTAATGGCAGTGTTTCCTAGTGGATAGAGCATGGGGCTGGGACTCAGGAGCCTGAGTTCTGTTTCCTACTTTGGTCACTGGCTTGCTAGCTTAACCTTAGGCAAGGGATTTCCCCTCAGTGTCTTGGTTTCCTTGTTTGTAAAACAGGGATGATATCTTATTTGTTATGTTAAGATCTCCTGAGTTTTGAAGAGCTAAATATTTTTTATTACATATGCTCTCTTATATCTTGTTCTTATGCTGGTGGCCAGCCAGTCTCTGAATCAAATGTAAAGCATTTTTGCCTTGCATCTCCATCTTAGGCTATTCCTGTAGAGTTCACTGACAAAGTAGCTAAAGGCTCACTGAAAGCAAAGGGAATTGAAATACTCAAAATATCATGGGGTCTGTCCTTTTTGCATAATATAAAATAGCTTTTCATTTGTGTGTAAATCAGTAGGCAAACTTTTCAACCAGGAACAGTAGAATAAAGGTTCCATTCTATCCAAATCCCTTTCCTGAGTGTTTGCTTTATTTTCAAGCAAAGTCAAGACAAGAGGAACATGAAGGGGAGCACCTGGCTGCCATTAGAGACAATTAACATTCCCTGTGTTCCTGGAAGATTAGCTTTGTTTTCTCTCCTTAGAATATCCTCCTGGACATTGCAGCCCTCTATCTGTCTACTATGGAAAGATCTACCTACATCCTAGTTTACACTAGAATTGTGTCACTGTGGCTTTGCTAGTGCAAATGTACTATGCTGATGGAAGAGAGTTCTCCCACTGACATAATTATTTCCCAGAAAGGTGGTAGCTGTGTCAGTTGTTGAGCTTCTCCCATCTCTCTATGCTAAGGGGTGGCTTATTCACCCCTCTGTGCAACATGTTCTACTGAAGTAAGCGCTAGTGTGTGCGTCTTAAGACTTCACTCATCCCTGGTTTGCCTTCTCAGCTATCTGCCTTAGCCCTGTGGAGACTCCACTGCAGAACCTTCCCTGACCTGTGGGTTTATGCTACATGACGCCCATGCTTAAGAGGCAGCAACCTTTAATATCTGGCTTCCTGTAGGTCACATGTTTGCTCCTAGTCACGTGCCCTGTGGTTCCTAGATTTAAATGACCTAAGAATTGTAATGGGGTGCTAGTATATACTAATATGCCTGTGACTCGGTGCCCTGTTTCAGTACAGTACAGAAAACTATTATTTCACAGAAGCAGCAAGTGTTTATTCTTCCATTGACAAACTGGACCTTTGCAGACATTCCTCTTCTAGAATTCTTTGCTTTCTCACATTAACCGTGATGGTTCAGAGCTTTGGTAGTTATTAGTCAAGATCATAGAAGTCACAAGTTACAGTCGCACTGAGAGATTTATTTTTTTCCTCTTTGTGGACTTACAGGTACCCTTCTGACACACTGTTTAAATTCAGTAGGCAGAGGTACAAATTTTGTGTTAATTATTACTACTGTATCATTAAAGTAGAGTTAGTTAAATGAAGATTTAAATCCTATTTAAACTTAAGATAGACTTGCTAAATAGGAAACTTTTAACTTTAGGAATTATATGAAATAACTTCAGCTTATGGTGAAGAGTGGGGTGTGGCAGAGTGGGATGTGTGTGACAGGTTGTTTTCAGGATGCTGAATAGCTCACATAAGGCATGGACTTTCTGCTCCCTGTAACCTACTCCTGGCTATTTGTAACCTAGGCAACCAAGTAACACCTTTGCTCCCAAGGAAACAGAACAAAGAAGGGGGTGGATCCCGGATGTTTTTGAAGTGGAAGTTGGGCAGTTAGAGGGGCCTAGTCTGGATGCTGAAGAGGATCAAAGGAGTCAGGGACCCAGTTTTGGAGACCTCTCTAGGGACCTCCTATCACCAAAAGAGATCAGGCTGACTAATACTTGGTGCTGTACTGACAAGTCTGTACCACACAGTGTCCCTGTCACCTAATAAATCTTCTGTTCTTCTTCGAGTGGTCCACGTGGGTGCTCCACCGTAGGTGTCAGGCTCGCCCCGGCGCTGCAGCTCGGAAAATCTTCAGCAGTCTCCGTCGGGTTGCGCATGCGCCGATGCGCATCGGCTCTTTGTGCGCTTACGGTCACGTGCGCGATCCAGTCCCCGCCAGTTCCTTCTCAACCGCCAATGGCTGCAGACGGAATCCTCTCCGGCTCCAGTGCCTGAGACAGATAAACTCCGTTTTATTCATTTTTACTAGTTATAGTTATAGTTAATAGTTATTATAATATTGGTCTACTGTGTATATAGTTTTTTTCTAGAAGCAAAAGACTGTTTTAGGGATTAGAGTGGCCGCCTCTGGGCGGGCCTGCTATTTTTGACAAACGTTCAAAGGCTAACAGTTGCTATTGTTTGGCAAATAGACTGCTAAGTGCACTGTTAACACTTAAGGATTCAGGGACTTAAAGTCTGACAATGTCGTCCCCCGGTTTTAAAAAGTGTGAATCTTGCCGGAAGGCCATGCCTGCCTCGGATGGCCACAGCAGCAAATGCATCCGATGCCTTGGGGAGACCCATGTCCCCCAGAAGTGATCTCATTACTCTAAATTAACAACTAGAGCTAGGAAAGGTAGAGAAATGAGGCTCAAAATGCTTCTTTTTGACAAAGCACTTCAGCCTACCACGTCGGAAAAGCCCCATAAGGAGGGCTCTTCAGGGTTGCACAAGAGGAAGGCTGCCTCTTTGACCTCCTCTGTGCAGAAGAAGAGAAAGGCTTCTCCAGCTCGATCCCTGCCCATCACCTCTGGGAGCGGGACGAGCAAAGCAAGGGGCCCGTGCCCGCTGGCTTCTTCTGCTGAGAAAGCCGCGGCGCATGTACCCGCGCAGGGGCCTGCGATTCTTAAGGAAACGGCACCGAGGGCCGTGCAGGCACCGGAGAGATCGGCACCGGCTACTGTGGCACCGAGAGTTTCGGCTCCGACGGCACCGGAGCGTCAACAGCCGGCATGGAGCCCTACGGGGCCGAGCGAAACACCCCGAGCGGGACCGAGAACGACAGCACCGAGCACAGCACTGGGGGCAGCGGAAACCAGCACGGCACCGACTACGGTGCCAAGCCCTCCGGCACCGATCAGGCCTCCAGTGGTACCTGAGTGAGCAAAAGCCAAAGCAAAGACCCGGCACCGCAGCCCCTCCCCCGAGGTAATTGCGCTGCCATTATCACCGCGATCCCCCCCGGAGATTCAACGAGCAGCAACACCTTCAACCTGCCACAGGCTTCCATCTCCTTTTCTCCAACTTCCATCTCATGGAGTTGCACGCGTCTCACCATCTTCCAGCAGAGACCCCTATGAGTATCATCACAGAGGATCTCCCCCTACATTGGTGTCATCTCGACGATCACGTCATTCCCTGCATCATCCTTACGCTTTTTGGGTCGTGGTCCAGGTCTCCATCACTGGGACCCTGTCCCTGTTGCTATGACCGCCACCATTATACGGGACATCAACATAGGAGTTCAGCATCTCATCATAGATCTCCGTCAACCCCTCCTCAACGTCACAGTGCACAGCTTCAACCTGGGGGAACACCACAAGTTTCCCAATCAGACTGGTTCAAAGGATTTTGAACCTCACTTCGAAACTTCAAAAGGACAACCATATGAATACATCCAGGATCCCGAGGAACTGTAGGAGAGATACCACAGTGATGCCTCCTCATCCTCCCCAGACGAAGCGGTTGTTCCTGGGGACATCTCTCCCCCAGATGACCTAAAACAATTCCAGGAGCTGTTCAAAAAAGTGGCTCAATCTCAGGACATTCAAGTGGCAGAGGTACAAGAAAAGCACCACAAGCTCCTTAAAAACCTCAGGCCCCCTTCTTCTTCTAAAATAGCCATACCATTGGATGATGCAATTATGGAGGCAGCCATTAACATACGGCAAACTCCAGCCTCCACTCCTCCTACCAACAAAAGGGCAGATAAAAAGTATTTAGTCCCTGCCAAAGGCATGGAGTTTTTGTTCAGTCATCCACAGCCAAATTCGCTAGTGGTTGAATCCTCTCAACATAGAGCCAAAACGTCCCAGTATAAATCTGGGGGACTGGACAAGGATATAAAGAAACTGGACCTCCTCGGTAGAAAGGCTTACTCATCATCTACCCTGTTGCTTCGCATGGCTAACTATGCTGCCCATTTGTCGAACCACAATTTTGACAATTACTCTAAACTTACCGGTCTCATGGACTTCCTCCCGGAGGATAAGAAGCCGGTCCTTAAGGCAATCGTACAAGAAGGATACACAGCTTCTCGAGCAGGAGTCCAGATTGCCTTAGATGTAGTGGACACAGCGGCTCGTGCCGTAGCCACTGCGGTGGTAATGCGCAGGGAGTCATGGCTCCACACCTCAGACATTCCCAAGGAACTGCAAGTAAAAATAGCAGACCTTCCCTTTGACAAAATGAAATTATTCGCCGAATCAACTGACTCAGTCTTGCACTCTAGTAAAGACTCCAGAGCGACACTTCGGACTTTGGGGATATACACCCCACCATACAGAAGGAAAAAGTTTTATCCTCAACAACGCCATTATAGTTACCAACCGCAACGTACCCATTTTCAATGGGGGTATGACCGGGGCGTCATCAACAGCCACCACAGTACAAGGCCCCTAGACGTTGACCTCAACAAGGCCACGCCTCTTCAGGGCAGAATATAAGACAGCAGGTTTGATGGGTATGTCGAGGGTCGCGAAACCAAGACCGTCTCTCAGTGCCAATCTCAGCACATGTTCCATCCTCAACTCAAGCCATTCTACCCACAATGGAAAAGCATCACTTCAGACAAGTGGGTATTGGAGATTATAGCCACGGGGTACACGATCCCCTTTCAATCATTACCACCACCAAATCCTCCCACCGCGCCCCTTCTCAGGGACCCCTCTCACCTCACGGAACTAAGGCGGGAGGTGGACCATCTCCTGTTCATAGGGGCGGTGGAGAGTGTACCAGAGCAATTTCAAGGCAAAGGTTTCTACTCCAGGTACTTCCTGACAGAGAAGAAGACAGGAGGTTGGAGACCCATTTTGGATCTACGGGCCCTCAACCAATATCTGCGCAAACAATGCTTCAAAATGACTACAATGGCTTCAATAATCACGGCACTAGACAATGGAGATTGGTTTGCAGCCCTCGACTTACAGGATGCGTATTTTCGTATCACAATTCATCCAGTGCACAGGCGCTTCCTCCGGTTCATCGTAGGCACAGATCATTTTCAGTACAGAGTCCTTCCATTCGGTCTCTCTTCGGCACCCAGAGTTTTCACCAAGACCCTAGCGGTCGTGTCAGCATACCTGCACAGACAGGGCGTCTTCATCTTCCTGTACCCGGACGATTGCCTGCTAAAGGGAACTTCCCAGGCAGAGGTATTGCAGATGATACACATCACCACAAACACATTTACCTCACTGGGCATCATCATCAATTTCTCAAAGTCAAAGACTGAGCCCACACAAAATATAGAATTTATAGGGGCTTGGATAGACTCTGTCATGTCAAGGGTATATTTGCCCAATGCCCGTTTTCGCGCCATCGAGTCTCTAGTACAACTAATAACATACAGCCCCATTGTCTCAGTCCTAACGTGCTTACAGTTACTGGGGCACATGGCGACCACCACATTTGTGGTACAAAACACCAGGCTACACATGTGAGGATTGCAGCATTGGTTGGCGACTGTATACAAACCATCAACCCATACCGTTCACAAGATGATGTCACTCACAACGGAGGCGCGAAGGTCACTAACGTGGTGAGCAAACTCCAAGAATCTACTAACAGGGGTGCCTTTCCGCCATCCACAAATTACTGTTTTCATTACAACAGATGCATCCCATACGGGATGGGGGGCACACATGGACAACAAAGCCACTCAAGGTTTATGGTCCCCTGTAGAGAAGACACTGCATATAAACATACTAGAACTCAGACCAGTGTTCAATGCGTGCAGGCATTTTCGGAATTATCTGCGTGGAAAAGTAGTCGGCGTAAATACCGACAACACCACCACCATGTTTTATATAAACTGACAAGGGGGGGTCAGGTCTCGTGCACTCTGTGCGGAGGCGGTCCGGTTGTGGAACTGGTGCATTGCCAACAATATAACCATAAGAGCTTCATACTTACTGGGTGTCCACAACGTAAAGGCGGACCAACTCAGCAGACGCTTTGCGCCCACACACAAGTGGCAGATCCATTCAGACCTGCTTCACCAAGTGTTCCACAGATGGGGGTTTCCCCAAATCGACTTGTTCGCCACTCATGACAACAAGAAATGTCTCCGATACTGCTCCAGAGCAGGCATGGGACAGGGATCCTTGGGGGACGCCTTCATGATCCCATGGAAGGGCCCTCTACTCTATGCATTCCCTCCCACAACACTCATACACAAGGTCTTGGAGAAAGCCAAAAGGGAGAGAGCACACATGATACTCATAGTCCCGACCTGGGATCGGCAACAATGGTTCCCACTGCTTCTACGCATGGCACAGCACCGGCCGTTTCCCCTACCAACAGTACCGGACCTTCTCACACAGGCTCGAGAGTCAATACTGCATCAGCACCTGCAGAGACTTCGGCTACAAGCATGGTTAATCCATGGCTCAGCGGCCTAGAGACTACATGTTCAGAGGGAGTACAGCAAGTCCTGGAGTGTAGTTGGAGGACTTCTATCAGAAAGACTTATGAGCACAAATGGTCGCGTTTTTCCGCTTGGTGCTCTTCCAAGCAATTGACGCCTCTGGACGTCCCTATACCTATGATTCTGGACTACCTGCTACAACTCACACAAAAGGGGCTCTCTCTATCCTCCATAAAGGTTCATCTTGCAGCTATATCAGCTTTTCGACATGAAGAGGATGGATCAACCATATTTGCCCATCCTGTTGTCACACACTTCCTAAAGGGGTTGGTAAACCTGTACCCCCCTTGGAAACCAATACTGCCATCATGGAGTTTAGACTTGGTTCTACACATGCTTTTGGGACCGCCTTTTGAGCCATTGGCTACGGTTCCCCTTCGGCTACTTACCATGAAAACGACTTTCCTCCTGGCAATCATGTCAGCTCGCAGGGTGAGCGAGCTCGCAGCCATAATGTCCACACCACCCTGCACGATATTCTCAAAGGAGGCAGTGGTCTTACGTTTGCACCCAGCCTTCATTCCAAAGGTCTCTTCAGATTTTCACATTAACGAGCCCATAGTATTGCCCTCGTTCTATCCTAAGCCTCACAATTCAAGTAAAGAGGCACGGCTGCACTTATTGGACGTGAGAAGGGCGCTGGCCTTCTACATCGATAGAACTAAGCCTTTCCGGAAAACGGACAGACTTCTGGTGTCCATTGCATCCAGGTCAAAAGGGGAAGCCCTATCTTCGCAGAGGATTTCAAATCATATTGTGTCAGGCATAAGACTGTGTTACGAGCTTCGCAAGACTCCTCTGCCAGTTCCGCCCAGGGCCCACTCCACTAGGGCGATGGCGGCGTCGACGGCCTTCTTCAAGGGAATCTTCAAGGGGTTTACTACTGGGTAGTCACCTACGGTGGAGCACCCACGGGGACCACTCGAAGAAGAAAGAGAAGTTACTCACCTGTGTAGTAACGATGGTTCTTCGAGATGCGTCCCCGTGGGTGCTCCACTACCCACCCATTCCTCCCCACTTCGGAGCTCTGTTTGTGTTTTTCAGAGATGTCCGGAGCGGTTGATCAGGAACTGGCGGGGACCAGATCGCGCACGTGACCATAAGCGCGCGAAGAACCGACATACATCGGCGCATGCGCGACCTGACGGAGACTGCTGAAGATTTTCCAAGCTGTGGCGCTGGGGCGAGCCCGACACCTACGGTGGAGCACCCACTGGGACACATCTCGAAGAACCATCGTTACTACACAGGTGAGTAACTTCTCTTTCCACCATCTGAGTGAGAGTCACTCTGGATTACAGATGGGGTACAGAGCTTGGAAACCCTGAGCCCTGTTATGTGGGGAAAAGTGGGTTGAAGGTTTTAGTGCTTTGGAGACAAGCAGCAATGTTTCAGGGTGTTTTTCTGCAGTGGCTGACTAGTTAATCTACATTTTAAGATGTTGCTTCCTGTTAGGAGCTTTGTATTAGTGATTTAATAATACAATGCCAACAATTTCCCAGAACAACAACAAGTCTTGTGGCACCTTATAGACTATCTGATGACAATTTTTCACTTGCATAAAGTTGTACGTTGCAGCAGCCACTGGAGGCCTCTCTTAAACCACGTTAAATGTGGTTTGAAATGACTTTGTACTTGCTGAATATTGATCATACTGCAAGGGACTTGGAGGGTAAAATTATGATAAATAATAATTCAGAAAAAGTTGCTGCCTAACCTCAGTGCTTTATTTATTTATTTATTCAAGTTTCAGTGCCAGATTTAGCTCTGAAATATGTTGCCATGTGGGCCCTAAGGCACCTGAGGGGGGAAGTTTATCTGGAAGGGGTTGTTAGTGCACATCTGGGCAGACTTCCTCAGCAGGGCTCTTGTGAAATCCCAACCATAACTGAAAGCTAAATGCATGCTCACCGTCTGTACTGCTTGGGGCAAATTCCCTGCTGACGTTTAGTTTATAGAAGGTACTGTTGACTCTGTCAGGATAAAAGCAAATAATTTGGCTCACAGTTGCCGTTTCATGTAATGTTTCACTAATATTGAGAATTAGAAAAGTGTCTCATGAAATAAATGCTTGATCTTTTTATATGCATTGATGAAAACAATCCCTTGTTTCTAAAATTGGGGTTGATTTGGTTCATAAGTGTTAGGGTAATAATAATAATAACAGAATGTAGGATTCTGACCAAAAACTACTCATTGTACAGTCTGAGAATAAAAATAAATTGTTGACTAATTAAGCTCTAACTCTATTTTATCCTATGAGTTGCTTGTCACAGCAAATACTTGTTTAACATACACACGTTTGTACCGAAAGTATATTACCGAGGTTTGAATTCCCATCCCTTGGTTGTCTGTCAGTTTAATGTTACAGTTTAATCTTGGTGCGCAATATTCAAAGATGAGCAATTGCAACTTTTCTGTACATTAGTATTTGGATGATCCGCCAAATCTAATGAAGGCTTGGAGTGATGTCTGTCTTCTTAACTTCGTATCAGAGTTTGTGTATATTTAGAAAACTTTAGTCTCAAAGCTGATTATTTTTATAATGTCCATTATTGGCCGAAGTTATAACAAAGGATCTTCAAATCATAAGTTTTCCCTGAGAAAAAGAATACTTTACCATTGTTTACCAATGTTTTACCATTTATTTACTGGTTTTGCTAGAGTTTAAGATGGTTTCTTTACATTATTAGTGTGATGCTTTTATTTTAACACAGTCTGAGTCCTTGAAGCGATAACGATACTGTTCAGTTATTTGGTAGCTATTCTCCTATATTAAATTAGCAGAGGAATGGTATGTGGTAGAAGATATTCAGAAGCTGAGCATTTAGTGCATTTATTTTATATTAAATATTTGCTGCTACTTCTTTATATAAATGACAAAACCATTTAAAAATACTGTTTATTTTCCCAGACGGCATGACTTCAGGCAGCACATGTTTTTCTTCTGCGTTATCCTAGCCAGGGATGCTTGCAAGCATTAGAGATTAGATTGGGTGGATTTCACTGTTCCAGAATTTTGAGTAATATGGGCTTAATCCAAAAATCATTCAAGCCAGTGGAACAATTCCCAGTTTACTTCACCGGTTTTTGGATTAAACCTTATATAAGATTATCTGGTTGCTCTAAATATGGTGATTTGTACTGAATTGTCTGTTTTAGTAAATTCTTAAATACACACCAGGATGGAATCAACTCAGTGGCCGTGTCTACACTTGCCTCCAACTTCAAAGGGAGCATGGTAATCAGGGCCATGGGAGATTATTAATGAAGTGCTGCGGTGAATACACAGCACTTCATTAGGCTAATTTTCCTTTATGGCAACTTCGAAGTTTTCCACGGAGGAAAATTAGCCTAATGAAGTGCTGCATATTCACTGCAGCACTTCATTAGTAATCTCCTGTGGCCCTGATTGCCATGCCCCCTTCGAAGCTGGAGGCAAGTATAGACAAGCCCTGTGTGTCTGATCCCCATATTATGTACACTTAGTACTCCCCAGCACAACTACAGGCACAGAAGTTAAAACTGCAAACTTTGGGCGGGAAGTAAGATTGAGAATGTTCAGGTGAACATTTATAGTTGAGAGTAAGTGAGATCATTTAACATTTTCAAATGTGCTTCTTAGTAGGGCTATGAAATATATAATTCTGAAGAAAACACAACAGGAGATATGTAACATTTTAAAGACTAACAAAATGACCTATTTGTTAAATCATTTTGTTAGTCTTTAAAGTGCTACACTTCTGCTGCTTTGTTTTGCTGGCATACAGACTGACACAGCTACCTCTCTGTTATAATTCTGAAGAGTTGTGTTAGTTACATAATTGACTGCACATCATTTCTAATGGTGTTCTCTTTTAAATCTTTCCAGTCTCTAGGCTGCTGATAGCAATGGTCAAGAGAAGTATGAGAATGAAGCAGCCCTTAGCGCTCTCTTATTATTTGGCTGTACAGGCAGTCTTCAGACTTACAACACAATTAGTTCGTGAAAATTGAATCATAAATCAAAATGTCATAACTCTTAGAATAGCAAAGTGCTCCACTGCAGGACCTGAGCATCATAGAGTCAAAATCAATGTCATAAGTTGAATCACCATGTCAATTCAGAAATCTCGTAAATGCCATTCATTGGAAGTTCACTGTCGTAAAGTCAAGGACTGGCTGTACTAAAAACATGGTAAACTAACCTGAAGCATTGTAGGTCTATTGGTTAACATGGCACTGGATCCAAATAGTCAAGATAATTGTGGTTTTTGTTTTTGATCTTTTTAATTAACTCAAGGAGGAAGAAAAGAGTTCATAGGTTGATCATGGTTTTCCTTAGGAAATTATGGGCTCAATTCTGCTGTCCACTGGGCATTGCTGAAAAGTGAGGAGAGCCAAATCCTAGCACTGGACATTTGCAATTTGCTATGTATTAGTTTAGAGAGATTTCTGGAGGTGGCTTGAATTCTGCTCACCAATGTCAGCTGTATGAATACTTAGCCAGATGAGCTAACATTGTCACCTCTATTGAAATGAGCATCTGTGAGCAAGAGGAAAAGCAAAAGATGTAGGAGACAGAGAAAGGATGGCCAAACCCCAGTGCCCAAATGCAATCATGTGAAAGCAAACTCAGTGAAAAGAATTTTCATTTATCCATGCTACTTGGGAGCAGTGGTTTTGTCAAATGTGTTCCAGAACTGCACTTTGAAGAACCTAAGAGCAGGGTGAGCCCGAGGGGCAGCCACTACCACCAAAATGTGTCTGTTTTCTAACAGGCTGCTGTTCAACTCTTACAGCATTCAGTAACCATTGTGCTTTTGCTGACCCACCTACCTGCAGTTCCTAGTCTCCTCTACTGACACTGGGTTCTGACAAATGGAACATCAAACTTATCAGCTATGTCTGTGATCTCTTATTGCACCCACCAGATCACCCTCTTGTACTTACAGTGCTGGTATTTCATGATCAGAATGTCAGAAGCCTTGGCTGGAAGCTACTGTTCTCTGCCATTTCACACTGCTTCTAAAGTTTCGTGGGGAATCAGTGCCTGTACCTATAAAATGACATTATAGTTGTGTCATTTGTGCTATTACAGTTAAGTTTGTCACCATTTCCATTGTAAATTTCTATTTTTGATCTAATAAAAAGTATGCTCCAGGCTGGTAATTGGCTTACAAATGCAGCATGCTAGAACTACTTTTTAAACGTACGCTGCCACTTTTGATCCATGAATATGGAATATTTAAGTTACAGAAATGCAAAAAGGCTTTGAGTTGAAACCTTGCAGCCCATTAATATGCTTCTGGCTGCTTTAGAAAAAAAAAAGTTTAAAATGATTGAGGTGTTCAAATGAAAATCCATTTTGGACATGTGTTCCTAATTTAACCTGCCCCAGTGAAAATTCCAGAGGTGTTTTAAACATTCATACTTGCAGATATAGCCTTTCATGGATCTATTTGCAAGGTGTGTGTAAGGAAGGATAAAGCTAGGAGTATGTCTGACTGTAGAGAGCAGTATGCGTCTGTATGTAGTATCTGTTACACAAATAATGTAGACCGTGGATTAATGGGAGAAGAGATTGATCCTCCAGATGAATAAAAATGTTTTATAACTATAATGCTTCGATGAACAGCAATCTGAGAAGCACTTACCTAACATGGAATAATGGTGCTTGGCTATAGTCAAAAATGAATTTTTATAGAAAGGTACCTTAATGTGTGTTTGGCTTCTTTTTTTTTTTATTATTGGAAAATGTTTAATGTAAATTTTTAATGAAAATTATAGAAAGATTTTGTGGTTAGACAGCATCTAGAAGAATGAAATATTGATCCTTATCTGTGTCTCTGGAAATTGTAGTGATTTTTTGGACCATATTGGAGGCCGTTACATAAAGTGGGAGGAGGGTATTGTGGAAAAAACTGAGGAAGCCTTTCTTTGATTTTCAGCTTATTCTTTCTAGGCCACGTCAACACTGGACCATCCTACCAGAAGGGGCCTGCTAATGAGTTAAGGGAAACATTCAAATGAAGCGTGGATTTAAATATCTCATGTCTTATTTGCATATTCCTGTGAGATCTTGCTTCTGGAAGAGCTTTTTCCAGAAGCCAAACCTGCTGTGTAGATGGGGTTCCTTCAGAAGAAAACTCACCTTCCAGAAGACACGTTAATTCTCAAGTAAAAGTTTCACCTTTTTTTTTTTTTTTTGCAGAAGAGACTGATCATAGCAGTAGTTCACATGGGCAAGAGACTGTTGATCTTTGCGAATCTTCAACAATTATTGAAGAGCTGCAGGTTCTAAAAGAGTTTTGCATTCTGAGTCATGAGCATGCTTACAGTTTATGAAGTAATAAGTAATAAATGTCAGGTGTGGTCTAGTGTTGTGAACAGAGAGCTACTCTGAAATTTGCCAGCACACAGTAGCAAAAACAGAACTTATGGAAACTTAAAATATATATATATACACTGATTAAACCTTCCTCTTTCTCCAACCTGCTGCTGTTTCCTTCCATGCATGCTGTTTATTTGAGCCAAATTAAGCCAAACACCTTGACATTTAAAACGATGACATTTGACAACATATCCCTCTTTGAAGGCAATATACCAGTATAGAGGGAAAGTCAGGTGTACTGTGAAGCAGTTTAAGAATTGAGCAATGAGAATATTGTCCAGTTTTAAAAAAGCATAATGCCCCTATTCCCAGCCTCATCAGTAGTTGCCATGTGATGCTTACCAGTTCCAGTCAACAGCATTGATGCTGTATGTTCATCCTTATCTTAAAAAAAAAGTGCTTGGGGACAACAGACACCACATGAAAATAACAATCTAAGTGTATCCTCTTATATTGAAATTGCAACAGTTTGCAAGATTTTTACTAGAAAAAATCAATTGTTTTTATGTGAGTTTTTGTTGTTTTTGTTTGAACAAATTATGTACAATATGCATATATCATTTCAAAATAGTTTACTTTGACAAGGAAATGAAACCTATTGCATTAACATTTGTTTGGTGTAAATATTATATTACTTTATTGTTAAACTGTTAAACGTTGTCTTGGGCATACACTGATTATATACATTTTTGCCCTGACTTCCATGAATTCTGCCTAATTTTATTGTGACAAAATTATATCCATACTCATGATTCTACTGAACAAATTACAGCTCTGTGTGCCTGCATGTGTTCATTATTTACTATTGGGACTTGCTTTCTATGGTGAGATTTATAAATAGCAGCTAGTGACCATAGGAGTAGCTTGAGGAATCTGTCATGAAGTGAGAGGTAGCTGAGGTGAATACTGGTGGAGCATCCAATCACTATTTGCAAGGGTGTTGTTTTCAGACTCATGTTACCTTGACAGCCACAGGTAGACAACAGCTTTTCTGTATTTCCCATTCTGACTTTCCCCACAGAGATCTAGTAGTTTCTGGCAAGTTGATATTTTTTTCAAATCTTATTACTCTATGCAAGCTGGCATGAACATTTTTTGATGGGCCTCAAAAATTGAAGGACCTATGGCCATGAGTGTTGTATGTTTCAGAGTGCAGCCTTAGCATTCTTTGTTTTGGGTTTTATATGAAAGCTTAGATTTGCAAAATCCAGTTCTCAAGGTCATTCTGCTAAGTTTTCTATCTTGTTATATTTAAATATACAGGCAGGTAGAAAGGAAAGCATTTTAATATTTCTAGTTGTGCTGTCTTAGCATGCCTTAGGGTGTGTCTACCCTAGTCCCTTGTTTCCCAATTAATTTTGAAAGGGGGCCCAATTTTGAAAGAGGCTGCGGAGCATCTGCATGCCTAACAGCCTCTTTCAAAATTGTTTTTGGTGAAAAGGGGCACAAATTTCAAAACTGCTCTTCCCATCCGACATTGGGAAGAGCAGCACCTTTCGAAATTGCAGGTCCGGAAACACACTAGCAAGCCCTGGTGGAGCTCTAAGGTCCCTGGGCCAGACCCTTAAAGACTCACAGCCCTGGAAACCCCATGCATGAAGCTGAGAGCATGCCCAGGCCCTGAGGAGCACGAGCGCTGCCTGGCACACGCTCCAGCAGCCCAGACAGACATTACCACACAGCTCACCAGCTGGATGGTGAGCCCCCCCATACTCCAGGGACCCCCAGGAGGCCCCCACCTCCCAGCCCAAGGGCTCACCAGAGGACAGCCAGGGCCAGAAAAGGAGGGGCCCCTCCTGGACAGAGGGCGAGGTAAAAGACCTCCTCGGCCTCTGGGCGGAGGAAGAGGTGCTGCTCCATAGCACTGGGTGGCCCCACAATGCAGCTGCCTTTGAGCAGCTGTCACTGGGGCTGCAGAGGCGGGGACACCCCCAGTGCACGGCTGCTCAGGTCCGATCGAAGGTGAAGGAGCGGAGGCAGGCCTATGGCCAGGCCAGGAATGCCCACAGGTGATCGGGGGCAGGGGCCAGCATGAGGTGCCCACATTACCAGGCATTGGAACAGCTCCTTGGCCTGAAGGACATCCCTGAGCTGTCAGCGGTGGTCGACACAGGCGGGCCCCCCAACACCAACCAGGAGACGGACCCACACGACCAGCTGGGACCCTCGAGCCACCAGTAGAGCCAAGGAGTGACTCAGAGGAGTGGGGGCCGCTCATGATTGCCATTAGCTCCGGTACCTCCAGCCAGGCCCCCTCGAGGCTGGTGTCCCTGGAACTGTTCTCCGGAGCCCCAGGTAGGTAAACAGGTGGATCGGGTGGTCCGGAGGGGGGACCTATCTCACAGTCCCCTGCCCCGTCCCAGCCCCATCCCCGGTGCCACCAGCACCCACACCCATGGACAGCACCCTGCCCTCCCGACAGGGAAGAGATGTGGGGGCCAGCCTGCCACCAGCGGTTGCCCCACAGATGAGATCCCAGGAAGCACATGGGAGCGGGGGGGTCAGCAAGGGAGGCACCACCTCGGGGGATGGTCTGGGCATGGTGCGGATGGCACGGGCGGAGCCTCCGGGCCCAGGCGACAGCCCTGACGGGTGGCCTCTCTCCCCCTTGTGTCTCCACAGCATCATCCTCTGAGGGCCAGACCACACCCACACCACCATCCGATGGAGCCAGAGAAACCTCCTCTCCATTTCTCAGGCTGCCGCCTGCCCAGCCCGAGGGGGCCTGACGGCACCACCGTTATGACCCTCAGCAGGCAGTGGAGGCCCACACTGCAGCCATCTGGGAGCAGACCACCATGCTCCAAGAGTGGCTGCAGATGGAGCAGGAGGACAGGACCTGGTGGACACGGAGGTCTGGGCCGAGGTGGCTGCAGCCCTCCGATGGCTGGCCCCCCGCTGGTCCCCCCTGCTGCCCCGCACCTGCTCCTGCTGCCCCCCAACTCACTGCCTTTATTCCACCCATCCTCACCCTGTCCGCCCGGCTTGCCCTGGGCTGCTGGCTGATTGCCAGTGTGAGCCTGGGGGAGGATCTCCCCCCCCCAGCACCCCCCAGCACCCGTCCCCCCACCTCACCCAGCCCACCCCGTCCCTTAGCCCCTGGCTGATCCCACCTCCTCATCCTTCCAGGCCCCTCCTGGCCCCGACATGGGCCCTGCACCCAGGGCAGTAGGGGCTTCTTCCCCCCAACCTCGTGGGGCGCTAGCCTCCCTATGCCTGTGGCCCTGGCCACAGGGGCATGCCCCTGCCTCATTGTATATAGTTCTCCCCGCATCTCCCCATATTTAGCTCCCAGTTAGGAAGACCCCACACCATATTTTCCAGAGCTGTTCATTTACATGTATATAGTTGGCCCCCAGTTATTAAACCCTGTTTTTGTGCACCCAGTGCCCTCTGCCTGTGGGGGGGCCGTGCTGCAGGGTGGGTGTGAGCCGGAGTGCCAGGTGGAGGTCCGTGTGGCTCCCACTCGAAGGCCTCCCGGAGGGCTTCTCACACCCTAACCCCATCGCGATGTGCTTGGTGGCACTGGGCCATGGGTGGCTGCTCATAGCTGGGGCTGCAGTCTGTAGCCCACCCTGGCATGTAGCGCT
Organism: Carettochelys insculpta; assembly: GCF_033958435.1. Classification (NCBI taxonomy): domain Eukaryota; kingdom Metazoa; phylum Chordata; order Testudines; family Carettochelyidae; genus Carettochelys; species Carettochelys insculpta. The sequence continues at coordinate 146,800,013 of NC_134139.1, read as the reverse complement.
CATGCTGGCCCTTCACTATATTGTGTGGAGCACAACAGGCTGCGACCCACCCCGGGGACGTTGGACAGGCTGACGTCCAGCCATGCATTCAGGCATCAGAAACTCCCTGTGATGGGGGCAATTGTGATGGGGTTAAATTTAGATATAACAGATCAGGAAAGGGATCTTGGAATTATAGTGGATAGTTCTCTGAAAACATCCTCGCAGTGTGCAGTGGCAGTCAGTAAAGCAAATAGGATATTAGGAATTATTAAAAAAGGGATAGAGAATAAGACGAAGAATATCATACTTCCCCTATATAAAACTATGGTACGCCCACATCTTGAGTACTGCATGCAGATGTGGTCTCCTCACCTCAAAAAAGGCAGATGGCCCTCCTCAGGATGATGCAATTGATGGCCCAGACCACCTGTAGAATGGGGGCACCGACATGGGGCTTGCACATGAGGGGGCCCCCTGCCCCTACCTCTGCAGGCCCCCCACCTGGGGCCCCCCCTTCCCAGGGTGGGTGTGGGGCCCTGGTCTGACTTACCTCCAGGAGGACAGCTCTGACGGTGGCCTTGCCCACCCCGAATTGGTATCCCACTGAACGGTGGCTGTCTGGGGTGGCGAGCTTCCAGAGGGCGATCCCCACATGCTTCTCGACTGCGATCGTGGGCCGCATGCGGGCGTCCATGTGCTGCAGGGCATGTGTGAACCATTGACACAGCTCCATGAATGTCTGCTTTCTCATTCTGAAGTTCTTGAGCCACCTTTCATCGTCCCACTGGCCCAGTACCAGCCTCTCCCACTAGTCCCCACTGCTGGGGTGGCTCCAGAGGCGCTGTGAGGGACAGAGAATGGGGAGCGGTGGTTGCCCGGTTGCCAGGGCCTACAGGAACCCAGTGGCTGAGCAGGGGGGCCCCAGGGCATCCACCACACCCAGGATGGCAATCACCACCTGGGTCCTGGTGTGGGTGGAGACATTGGCCTTGAGCAGCTGCAGTTGCTCCATTCTCCTCCTGTTCTTGGAGCATGGTACACGCAGTGCTGTGTGCTGCTCTGCGGTGCTCTGTGTGTGCAGGGTGGGTGTGTTCGGGAGGGGCCCTTTAATGTGGCTGCTGGCTGTGGGACCCGAAAGGGCTTGTCAGCCATGTGACCCCCTGTGTGGTGTTTCCTAGCTGCTTATTTTGAAAGAGCCCGTGTTCCTTGTGGACGCTCCCTTTCAAAGCGTGAGGGGGGTTCTTTCTTAATAGCGGATCGGTACAGTGATCCGTTTTGTGTGTGTAGCTGCACTATTTCGAAATCCCTTATTTCGATTTTGTTTTTCGATGTCCCCCCTTTCGAAGTTTCTTTGTGGTGTAGAGTTTTACCCAAGTTCTGCGTATGTGGAACTTGAGAAAGAGAGCCTCCGTTGTAGTTTCACAGCTGCTGGAGAGAGTTGAGAATCTGTGTTGTGACCTAATCAATGCACCAAATCCTGAGTTTAGTTAAGCACTGTTGTCATGAGCATACACTGATTATATACATTATGTGGCACTGTAACTGGGCCACTGTAGCTTTGCATCGTGGATGCATCTTACATTGACAAAACTGTTTTTTTTTTCCAATGATGTAGTTAATCCACCTGTCTGAAAGGCAGTGTGTAGGTTGACTGAAAAATTCTGTGGTTGATCTATTTGCATCCAAAGTGGGAATTAATTTGACCTAATTATATTGCACAGGATGCACAATTTTTAGCCAGTATTAATCAATGTAGCTATATCTGCTTATTAACCTAACTGATCAGTCATATCTCAAGATGTATTGCACTAGATCTCGTATTGAACCTGGGCAATTTTGTTCTTCTATTTCTCACCCACATTTTCTTTGAATATTTGTACATAGGCTATGTGCAAAATGTACTCATTGTAGAAATTTATTTGATGGTAAACATTTTGACCAACTCTGCCTTTATTTGTATAATTTTTGTGTATATAGGAAGTGAATTATTCTGGAAATCCTGCAAGTTAAGAATGTACAGTTGATATACAATTAGATAGCAGATACTCGATGTATACTACTACTTTTTTATTGTAGATATTCAAAGAAAAAATGTTATGACTTTAGTGAAATTTTGTGGGTTGAGTTACAATCTCTTTTGAGATAGCTAACTGTGTACTTAACTTTCAGTTGTCATAGTTATTAACACAGTCCCCCATTTCAGAAAACAAAGATGTACATGAACCCACCCTGAGGTTTTGGCTGAGGAGTGTTTTGGGTAGAGTTTTTTATGTAGGAAGAAAGATCCCACAGAAACTAAGAACAGATGAGAGCAGAGAGGGAAAATCAAGAAAGCCAAGTGAGAGCCTGAAAGAAGTATAATTCTGGAAAAAAGCTTGAGAGAGTGTTTGATTCTGCTATCAGGTAAAAAGCTTGAGGGGAGGGAGAAATCAGTAAGCTAAGAAACTGCTCCTTTTGTTTTTGTTTCCTTCCCTATTCATAGGCAGGACTTTATATATTCTTTGAAAATAACCAAGATTGGATAAAAAAATACTAGATCCCATTCTTACTTACTTCTCATAGAAACATCCCCAAAACCCTGAATTTTGACTAGCCTCTCGGGTCAAAAAAGAACATGAAAAAAATGGACTCGGTTTTTGCTAGACACTTTACCTTGATTTCTGGCAGAGTATCAGAAAACAAACTGTCCCATATCTCATAAAATGTCACATAATGGGGTGTTAAAGGTTTTATTTTTTGAAAACCTAGTGGCTTAATGATGTCGAAAAACAATCCTGAGGTTTTCATGAAACAAAATAAAACTGTTATCTTTTTCTATATTTGAAGACTATACTTTTCATATCGAAACATTATAAGAGATGCAGTTGGCATTTAGAAATTATTTTATTCAATGCACACTTAGTTTTCAATTGCTGAGTTGAAGTAGCTCAATCTGTCTCCCCTGAACTTTCATAAAAATACTTGCTTGGATTTTGACTTTAAAACCAAATTATAGGATAAAGGATTTTTAACTGTTCATGATATTTATTCCACTACATTTCAACAAATTTTAATCAAACAGTATTCTATAAAATATCACTGTACAGTCAGCCAGTGGGTAGTAAATTGTCTCCCATTAGCTAAGAATCTGCTTGCTATGTGCAAGTGCATGTGTGTTTCTGTATGTTGTTATAGGCATGGCTGATACCACTGCCTAATTTTATACATTTTTCCAACATATTCTATAAAAATTCTGTTTTTAGTTTTTTATAACTTTTGCCAAATGTAAATAGTTCATGCTGAAATTTTCCATGTTAGGTGGCTGCCTTTTTGGAATTTTTTTTTTTAAAGTTTCAGATACAGTGATGCAGCCATTTATAAGAACAAGCTTAGGGATAAATATTGTTTTGAACATGTTAGAAAAATTAAACTGTTTCATAGAGAAGTTTTAGCTCCTCTGTGTTTTGGAGTAGAAATTTGAAATTTAGCAGGGGAAGTCACGCTGGTGTCAGGGATTGTGCCTTCTTCTGTTGCCATGAAAACCACTACAATCTACCCAAATTTTAAACCTTGTACTGAGCATGCTCATTCCTGGGACTATGGAGGCTAAGCAGGGTTTTTCGTGCAATTTCTGCTGCTCCACCAGTCCCAGAAATTGAAATCCAGTAGACTCTATTTCCCATAGTTTCAAGATACCTCTGCTTCCCCAGGAATGTTCGTGGGTTTTGTCTGTTTTTTCTTTTGGAGAAATTCCAGGTTTTTAAATATTGTGGATCTATTTGAAAGCTTTATCATTGCTACTGGAAAAAATTAATGTTTTTTTTTAAACTGTTGAACATCTATGCTTTTGATTCTGAAAATTAGACATTATAAAAGCATTTACTTCATTCACATTTTCTAGAGTGGAGTAATAGGACAAGCCTATAGAATATTATAAACCACTCTCCTGTTTCTGATATGAAGTCCATGAGACAAGTGGGGTGAAGAAATATTTTATATTTGACTAACTTCAGTTGATGAGAGAGCCTAGCTTTCACACTTACATAGTGCTCTTCTTTAGTTCTGGGAAATACATTCTGGAAGTGTATCTACTCCAGGATTAAAGCTCTGCAGCAAGGCCATGGCTGGCCTGGGTCAGCTGACTCAGGCTCACAGAAGTATGGAATTAAAGATTGCTTGGTAGATGTTCAGGCTAGAGCTTGAGTTCTGGGAGTTTCCACCCTCACACAGTCCCAGAGCTTGGGTTTCAGCCTGAGACCAAACCTCTGCACAGCATTTTTCACCCTGGAAGCCCAAGCTGCAGAAGCCTGAGTGAGCTGACTTGGCCCAGCCACACTTGTTCTATCCATAGATGGATGTATGAGAGAGTTACAGCTAGATATAAGCTGGAACAGATTGTTCAGCATATATATACAAAATGAGCATTCTGTATGTAACCTCATAAGAACATAAGAATGGCCATACTGCGTCAGACCAAAGGTCCATCCAGCCCAGTATGCCGTCTGCCGACAGTGGCCAATGCCAGGTGCCCCAGAGAAGGAGAACAGAAGACAATGATCAAGTGATTTATCTCCTGCCATCCATCTCCTGCCCTTGTACTGAAGGCCAGGGCACCATACTTTACCCTTGGCTAATAGCCATTTATGGACCTAACCTGCAAAAATTTATCGAGCTCTTTTTTAAACCCTAATAGAGTCCTGGCCTTCACAGCCTCCTCCGGCAAGGAGTTCCACAGGTTGACTGTGCGCTGTGTGAAGAAAAATTTCCTTTTATTAGTTTTGAACCTACTACCCATCAATTTCATTTGGTGTCCCCTAGTTCTTGTATTATGGGAAAAGGTAAATAATTTTTCTATATTCACTTTCTCCACACCATTCATGATTTTATATACCTCTATGATATCGCCCCTCAATCGCCTCTTTTCCAGACTGAAAAGTCCCAGTCTCTCTAGCCTCTCCCCATATGGGACCCTTTCCAAACCCCTAATCATCTTAGTCGCCCTTTTCTGAACCTTTTCTAATGCCAATATATCTTTTTTGAGGTGAGGAGACCACATCTGCACGCAGTACTCAAGATGTGGGCGTACCATAGTTTTATATAGGGGAAGTATGATATCTTTTGTGTTATTATCTATCCCTTTTTTAATAATTCCTAACATCCTATTTGCTTTACTGACTGCCACTGCACACTGCGCGGATGTCTTCAGAGAACTATCCACTATAACTCCAAGATCCCTTTCCTGATCTGTCGTAGCTAAATTTGACCCCATCATGTAGTACGTGTAATTTGGGTTATTTTTTCCAATGTGCATTACCTTACACTTACCCACATTAAATTTCGTTTGCCATTTTGCTGCCCAATTACTCAGTTTGCTGAGATCTTTTTGTAGTTCTTCACAATCCCTTTTGGTTTTGACTGTCCTGAACAACTTGGTGTCATCTGCAAACTTTGCCACCTCACTGCTTACCTCATTTTCTAGATCATTGATGAACAAGTTGAACAGGATCGGTCCCAGGACTGACCCCTGGGGAACACCACTAGTTACCCCCCTCCATTGTGAAAATTTACCATTTATTCCCACCCTTTGTTTTCTGTCTTTTAACCAATTCCCGATCCATGAAAGGATCTTTCCTCCTATCCCATGACCGCCTAATTTACATAAAAGCCTTTGGTGTGGGACTGTGTCAAAGGCTTTCTGGAAATCTCGGTATATTAAGTCCACTGGGTGCCCCTTGTCTGCATGTTTATTAACCCCTTCAAAGAATTCTAATAGATTAGTTAGACACGACTTCCCTCTGCAGAAACCATGCTGACTGTTGCCCAACAATTCGTGCTCTTCTACGTGCCTTGCAATTTTATTCTTTACTATTGTTTCTACTAATTTGCCTGGTACTTAGGTTAGACTTATCGGTCTATAATTGCCAGGGTCTCCTCTAGAGCCTTTTTTAAATATTGGCGTTATATTGGCCGTCTTCCAGTCATTGGGTACCGAACCGGATTTAAAGGATAGGTTACAAACCACTGTTGTTAACTCCACAATTTCACATTTGAGTTCTTTCAGAACCCTTGGGTGAATACCATCTGGTCCTGGAGACTTGTTACTATTCAGCTTATCAATTAACTCCAAAACCTCCTCTAATGTCACTTCAACCTCTGTTGTCATCATCATCAAAGGAAACCCACCTGCAAGTGTAAATTCATAATTTTGCTAGCCTGTACCAGACACTGGATTTATGGTATATTGCAGTAATTTTGTCTTGGAGTAAGGCAGGGATGCATCATGTTTCTGATGCTTTTAAACTTAGTGATACACTGCGTTATGTGGCGTACAATAGAAGATAAGCCAAGAGGCTTAAGATGGTCCATCTTCACCACACTAGAGGAGCTCGATTTTGCTGAGTTGCTGTCCCATATGCTTCGCCATATGCAAGAGAAGATTCTGCACCTTCAGAAAATGGGTCGGAGTAAGAGTTAGCCAGAAGAAAACAGTAGTCATGACCCTAAACATGGAGGCACAAGCGTCAGTCAAGATCAATGGCCATGACCTTCCTGCCACAGAAGGCTTTACATACTTGGGTAGTCTCATCAGACAAGATGGAGGTGTCAGAAGTAATATTCAGAGCAGACTCAGTAATGCCAGAAATGTCTTCATGAGTCTGAATACTGAATGAAAGTCATCACAGTACAGCATCCACAAGTTTTATCAGAGCTGTGTCCTATCAATGTTATTATATGTATCAGAATGCTGGCGGGTGACAGAGGATGACCTCGGTAAATTGTTGACCTTTCACACTGGAAGCCTTCGGATGATCCTTTGTATTTTTTTGGCCAAGAACAATTTAAATCTAAGCCTGCTTGCATGGTGCAAGCAAGATGACATGGCCTCCATCGCTGTGAAAAGATGCTGGAGATGGATTGGGCGCATACTAAGGAAAGACAGAAGCTTCCTCACAAAGACTGCTGTGCACTGGGCTCCTGAAGGGAAGCGGAAACAAGGCCAACCCAAGACAACATGGCACTGGACCGTTGAAGTAGAAAGGGAGAGCATGAATCACACTTGGGGCACTTTTGTGAGGCTGGCAGTGAGAGACAGAAGCAGAGGACCTTTGTTGCTGCCCTAGGCTACGTCTACACGTGAAGCCTACATCGAAGTAGCCTATTTCGATGTTGCGACATTGAAATAGGCTATTTCGATGAATAGCGTTTACACGTCCTCCAGGGCCGGCAACGTCGATGTTCAACTTTGACGTTGCGCAGCCCAACATCGAAATAGGCGCAGCGAGGCAACGTCTACGCGCCCAAGTAGCACACATCGAAATAGGGATGCCAGGCACAGGTGCAGAGAGGGTCACAGGGCAGACTAGCGCTTCCGGGGCAACAGCTAGCCGCTCCCTTAAAGGGCCCCTCCCAGACACACTCAGCCTGCACAGCACGCGGTCTGAGGAGCCATAGGCACACAGACCCCGGGCGCCGAAGTCATGGGCCCCCAGCAGCAGCAGCAGCAGCTAGAGGTCCACCCAGCCCTCCCAGCAGGAGCAGGGCTTGCCCTGACCCATGCCATGTGGGAGGCAGCTGAGCACCTCCTTGCCCCAGGGGAGGAGATGCCCCAAGGGCAGCAGGGCTCAACCTCTACCCCTGCAGCACCCCGCTCCACCCCCCGCCTCACACGCCGATGGCTGTGGAGCTACCCCACCAGCACCGACTGGTGGGAGCGGCTGGTGCTTGGGGAGTGGGACGACGACCACTGGCTCAGGAACTTCAGGATGACCCGCCAGACATTCCTGGAGCTGTGCCAGTGGCTCACCCCCGCACTCAGGCACCAGGACACTGTCATGCGACGTGCCCTCACAGTGCAGAAACGGGTCGGCATCGCTGTCTGGAAGCTGGCCACTCCGGACAGCTACCGATCCGTGGGCCAGCAGTTTGGTGTCAGAAAGGCCACCGTCGGGGCTGTCTTCATGGAGGTAAGCGAACCCACGGGGGGAGGCCAGGGCAGGGGGGCCAGAGCAGGGGGGCCAGAGCAGGGCAGGGCAGGGCAGGGCAGGGCAGGGCCACGCACACCCTGCTCACCCCTCATTGGGGCTGTCCCATGTGCTTTCTCTGCAGGTCGTGCGTGCCATCAACGCCATGCTCCTGCACAGGCTCGTGAGGCTGGGGGACCCAGATGCCACCATCGCCGCCTTTGCCACCCTGGGCTTCCCCAACTGCTTCGGGGCTCTGGATGGGACTCTCATCCCCATCTGCGCCCCGCATCACAGTGGCGGACGATACCTCAATCGCAAGGGCTACCATTCTGTTGTCCTGCAGGCCTTGGTGGACAGCCGGGGACGTTTCCAGGACATTTACGTGGGCTGGCCTGGCAGCACCCACGACGCCCCGGTTTTCCGGAACTCGGGCCTGTGCCGCCGGCTGGAGGCGGGGACCTACATCCCCCAGCGGGAGATCCCTCTGAGGGACACCACCATGCCCTTCTGCGTCATCGCAGATGCGGCCTACCCCCTCCGGCCGTGGCTCATGCACCCCTACACGGGCCATCTCTCGGCTAGCCAGGAGCGCTTCAACCAGCGCGTGAACCATGCGCGCCAGGTGGTGGAGCGCTCATTTGGCCGCCTGAAGGGACGCTGGAGATGTCTCCTGACCCGCCTGGATGCGGGCCTCAACAACATCCCCCAGATTGTGGGTGCCTGCTGCGCCCTGCACAATTTGGTCAAGAGCAAGGGGAAGACCTTTCTCCAGGGCTGGGCTGCGGAGGCCGGCAGGGCACACGTCCAGCCACCTGCTGCCCCCAGTCAGCAGGTGGACCCCGAGGGGACCCGGGTCCGGGAGGCCCTGCGGGCCCACTTCGACGAACAGGCCGTGGGGTGAACTCTGCCCAGGCCCCCTACTGCCCGCCCCTTCCTCCCCCACACTCTTGCCCCAACGCCCACACCATGGAGCACCCCACCGCCCCCCCTCCCACTTGTCCTGGACAAATGACAGCACGCACTTGTGGCTGAACGTAAATTTTTTTTTTTTCTTTCCAAACCTTTTTTTTTTTTGGATGTAAATAAATGTGTGAACCACAAACAGAAAACTAGGTACAAATGTTCAACAAAAGCAATATGTACAAAAATAAAACAATGCAAAGAAACAACTGTGTGCCATAAATAATAAAAAGAAAACAAGGGAGGATAAAGGGGAGAACTATTTACATGGGGGGGGACGGGGCAAACGGGGGGACCAAAAAAACAGGGTCCAACTATATACAAGGGGGGGGGCCACGTCCCGGGCCCCTCGCCCCTATAGCCCGGCACTGGGCATGGCCGGCCGGGAGCCCTGCCGCGCTTGCAGCCTGGTCCGTGGCTGGGTGGGAGCTGGCTGGACTGGAAGGTATGGGGGCCGGCGAGTGTCAGGTGGCTCCAGGGGTCCCTCGGCGCTCTGGCCTTTGCGGGTGGGTGGCGGGGCGACGGCGGACGGGCCGGCGATGGGCGGAGCAGCTGGTGGTGGGGCTGCAGGAGCGGGCAGGGCGGGCGATGGTTCGGCCGGCGCGGCATGGGGGGCCAGGTAGTCCACCAGGCGGTTAAATGTCTGCATGTAGGCCCCCCATGCCTCCTGGCGCCAGGCCAGCGCCCACTCCTGCAGCTGGAGGTGCTGCTCCGTGACCTCCAGCTGCCGACGGAGGATGGCCAGCAGCTGGGGGTCCGTCGCCAGCGGCGGTTGTAGGCGCGGGGTCCGCCATCTAGCCCGCCGCGGGGCCGGTCGGTCCTCGGCCGAGGGGCTGCCCTGGAGCGATGGTCCCGGAGGGCTCTCCGGGACGACTGACGCCTCGCCGGCGCTCTCTTCCGGTCCTTCTGATGGTGCAGGTGCAGGACACAGGAGAGGAGGGGGGGAAGAAGAATGGAGACAGGCGTTAGTGTGGGCCCCGAGCCGTGGCCTTTGTCCCCCCAGCCCTGTGCTGCAGGTTCCCCATCCCCGTCCCCGGGAGATGCTGCTGTGATGGATGGGGTTCAGGGGTCCCCCTGCCCTGCACCCCGTCCCCTGGTGGGAGCGACTCTCACTTCACCCCGCAGGGTCTGAGAGCAGGAGAGGTTTCTTCGGCCACAGATGGCCAGTTTCTGGCAGGAGTGACAGCACCAGCTGTCGGAAGAGACAGTCCTTCCAACCCGTCATGGGGAGAAGACCCCAAGGGGGGCCCCTCTGGGATGCAGCTTTCCCCCTCCTCAGGCTGGCTGCCTACCAGCTCTCCCTTCCCCTAGCCTCTACCTGTGGCCCCCGCCCTCGCCCCCCAATTCCAAGCCAGCTCGGCTCCTCCCTCCTGTTTGTTCATGGCAGAGGTGTCACCTGCCAGCTGTAGCGCCAGGATCCTCCTTTGGCCCTGGGAGCTCTTCGGCTCTTGTGGCTCATATGTAGCCTGAGTCTCCCTTTGGCACTCCCCCCACTCCATCACATGCTGCTGCTGTGGGGTGTCCCACCCCCTCCTCCCGGGGGCCCCTCGAGATTCCGCTCCCCCCTGGGCCGGGGATGGGGCATGGCACTGTCATGCGGGGTGGGGGGGGGGCACAGGCTGATGGCTGCAGTGCTGTGAGGGCCATGGCCCTGGTGTCCTTGGGGCCATGGCAATGTGAGCATGTGGGGGGCCCAGGACACATATCTCTTACCCCCGCCCCTCAAGCCCAGGGGTGTCCACCAGAGAGGGGTACCTACCTGTGGGTCTGCTCCCACCGTCCGGAGAACCCCGGGGGTCGGAGGCCCTGCTGCTGCTCCGGGATGGCAGGAGGAGGATCTGCAGGCTGGATTCTGCATAGGAGGAGCCCCCCTCCTCCTCCTCCTCCTCCTCCTGCCGCCATGTCCCGGGGGTTGCCTCCGGGGGGGGCCCCCGGTGTGCGGGGCTTGCCTCCGGGGCGGACTCCGGGTGCAGGGCCTGCTGGGGGTCGTCAGCCGAGGTGTCAAGGGTGGCTGGAGGGGAGGAGGTGTGCCGGGAGCCCAGGATGTCCCTGAGCTCCCTGTAAAAGGGGCAAGTGACGGGGGCGGCCCCAGATCGGCTGGCCGCATCCCGGGCCCGGGAGTAACCCTGCCGCAGCTCCTTGACCTTACTCCTAACGTGGTCAGGAGTGCGGGCAGGGTGACCCCGGGCAGCCAGGCCATCGGCCAGCCGAGCGAACGCATCCGCGTTCCGCCTCTTGCTCCCCATTATCTGGAGCACCTCCTCCTCGCTCCAGAGCCCCAGCAGGTCCCGCAGCTCGGCCTCCGTCCAGGAGGGGCCCCGCTGCCGCTTCCCAGCCTGGCTGCCCCTCTGGCTGGGCTGGCTGCCCTGGCTCCCCTGGCTCCCCTTGGGGGGGGTCCCCTGGGGGCGCTGGGGGGGCTGCCGGGCGTCCATCGCAGCTCTGTGGGGCTGAGGGTGGTGTAGGCTGGCCGTGTGTGCAGGCTGCAGCCTGCACGTTCCCTCAGCTTCCTACAGAGGCAGGGAGGGGGAGGGGACCTTTAAGGGGCCGCTCCACGCGGCCACCAGTGAGCTGAGGGGCTGGAGAGAGCGTCTGTCAACCCCCCAGCTGATGGCCGCCATGGAGGACCCAGCAATTTCGACGTTGCGGGATGCGGATCGTCTACACTGTCCCTACTTCGACGTTGAACGTCGAAGTAGGGCGCTATTCCTATCCCCTCATGGGGTTAGCGACTTCGACGTCTTGCCGTCTAACGTCGAAGTTAACTTCGAAATAGCGCCCGACGCGTGTAGCCGCGACGGGCGCTATTTCGAAGTTAGTGCCGCTACTTCGAAGTAGCGTGCACGTGTAGACACAGCTCTACACTCCAGTAGGCGTAAAGGATGATGATGATGATAATGATGCAATAATATCACGGCCCACTAACTGGCTTTTCCACCTCACTTCTTTTCCCCCCACATCCTTATGACCAGAGAGGTATTAACAGGCCAGTTCACATTGAAAGGTCCCTTGAAATACATGTTAATTGTTTTTACTAAACAATCTTTTCCACCTTGTGTTTGGCTCTGTCCCTTTGAGAGTACATCTATACTACAGTCCATGTTAGCGTAACTCTTGTTGCTTGTGAGTGTGAGTAAAAAACCCCCAAGCAACATAAGTCAAACCAAAACAAGCGCTTGTATGTACAGCATGACATCGAATTGGAGGTGGTTTTATTCTGCCAGTGAGCAAGGTCTCTCCCTTTCACATAGAGTTTTCACCAGGTTCACTGCAATGGTGGTGCACTGGTAGACACACCCGTCCTATATCTCCAAGACCTGAATGATAGCTCTTTGGAGCTCAAAGTTGGGCGTCACTTACATAAGTTGAATTAATAAAAACTATTACTTCACTCACCTTGTCTCTCTAGAATGCTGGCACCAACATGCCAGGAAACATGAAATCTGTGTTAAGTAGAAACATTTTGCCTTTGACTTGTTTTTGTCAATTCTGTCATTAGAATAACCCTCAAGTTGCAAGATATAAAAACTTAGATTTTGTAACTATGTTAACATCTGGAGACTAATTTCTGTGCAAACAAACATATTTAATATGTTATATAATCACTTATAATCACTTTACTAGAATTTATTCAGCAGTAAAAGAAATGAAATATGTTATGTATATATAATTCTAAAATTGTATCTCGCTCCTGTATATCATGAAGTTTGGAGGGTTTATGCTTCATTTGAAAAAAATATACACCTTAGGAATGTTTCTGACCTACAGTGGGAGAGTCATTCAACACATACAATATCCAAATATATTCAATAAGTGAGTATACAACTCCAATGTCTTCAGAGTCAAAAGATAATAAGCTAGTCCAGACATAATTAAGATGACATATTTCTTTTAAGTAACATTTTCTTATTATATGGGAATGCATATTTAGGAAAACAGGAATAACATCATCTCAAATATTTCTTTGTGAGAGAAGGAGGCTGGCTTGGTAGACCACTCACAAAATTCTGAATATCAGGAGATCTAGATTATGACTCGGTTGTAAAATGTGAATGAGTGTGGAGAAATTAGAGAAGGTCCGGAGAAGAGCAACTAGAATGCTAAAAGGTCTGGAGAACATGACTTATGAAGAAAGGCTGAAAGAATTGGGCTTGTTTAGCTTGGAAAAAAGAAGATTGAGGGGGGACATGATAGCGGTGTTCAGATATCTTAAAGGGTGTCATAAGGAGGAGGGAGAAAACTTGTTCTTCTTGGCCTCTGAGGAGAGAACAACAGGCAATGGACTTAAACTGCAGCAAGGGAAGTTTAGGTTGGACATTAGGAAAAAGTTCCTAACTGTCAGGGTGGTCAAGTACTGGAATAAGTTGCCAAGGGAGGTTGTGGAATCTCCCTCGCTGGAGATATTTAAGAACAGATTAGATAGATGTCTGTCAGGGATGGTGTAGATAGTGGTCGGTCCTGCCGTCGGGGCAGGGGACTGGACTCAATGGCCTCTCGAGGCCCCTTCCAGTCCTAGTGTTCTATGATTCTTTGAGGGGTGTCCTTATGGATGCTCCGCGTTAGAGGTGTGTGTGTGTAACCCTGCGTTTCTAATTGGAGATTTATGCTAGCAGTGCCCTCGATAAGCTGCATGAACTGGCAGCCAATCCATGCTGTTCAGAGACATTAATAATCATGTGCAGCCTACCATCACCTCAGTTCCTTCCCAACTGCCTTTGGCTTCAGTTGGAATGTGGCACCCTCCCTCAGGCTTGTATTAGTTCAGTAGTTAGAGTTCCCTTCTCAGTTCATTACTCCTTTAGACTAGAGTTAGTTTTTTGTTAATTGTTCTTTGTTATATTATGAAGAAAAATATTTTCTCTCTCTTATGACTTCTCCATGGTGCCCACGCCCGAGTCTCCAGGGTTTAAGAAGTGCCTCTTATGTATAGGCTGTCAATACCAATTTCTGATGACCATGTGCAGTGTGTCTGTTGCTTAGGTAAGGTACACATACTAGTTAAGTGTCCCCACTGCAAGAAGCTCACAGCCAGAACCCAAAAGGGTAGAGAGCTTCAACTTAAATTACTTCACAAGGAAAGTTCTCTCCAGCCTGCTTCTAATTCAGAGCACTCCTCCAAGGCAACCCTCTCCATCAGCAGCCTCAGAAAGGGCAGCTCCCATGAGTTCAAGTTCAAGGGACTCTACTTACGCCCTCCCTGTGAAATGGTCACATTGACTTCCTGGGCTGAATCCCTGGGTAAGAAGCGCACTCATATCAAAAAGCCATCTCCAACACTGTTGGCACTGGGTTTGTCAGATACTGAGAGAACCTGAGGGGCTAAGCACCCATCCTGGGTGAGCTTTAAAACAGGCACCCACCACAACAAGTTGGCACCATTGACACCCACAAAGCCACACGCCGACTTGGCACCAACTAGCTCAATGCTGCTGCCTCTTGCTCCAGTGCTGCCGTTCAGCCTGTCAGCACAGACACAATCGGTGCCTTCTTAGTTGGCGCTGATGACAGTATTTGTTCTATAGTAACTTTTTTATTAGGCATGTAGTTATGTGTTCTGTCTAAACTGCAGCTACATTATGGGAAACATGAAGATCAGTTAGTGGAAGTAGTCACAGGTAATGTATGATTCAAGTTTGGGCAAAAGTAGTGGGCTTTTAGGACCAAATGCAGAGGATGTAGTTTGGCATTTGAGAAGCAAGCTGTAGTTCAAAAATGGGAAAAGTGAATCACAAAAAGGTTAAGGTGGTGAAGAAAATTATTGCATTGCTGGGATTAGAAGATAGAAGTTCCTGGCTCCCAGTCCTGCTCTCAAACAATATAGTTACAGACGAACTGAAAACCTGCTGCTTTGTTTTTGTTTGGGCATCCATGTATCTGGTATTGTGCATAGGCATATTGTAGGGCTATATAGAAAGTATAGTATTTAACAGGCTTTTCAGTGGCAGTGAACTATGGAATAACAATGTGACCCCAATACTACACCTCTCTGTGGAAGCAAATTTAACAGCACGCCAAAGATACGGTGCTCTACATCAGCTTTTCCTCAGAGCTAAATTCTACAATTCACTTGCAAGGCCAGTGTCTGACTGAATTAGGTTGTTGGATGAAGGGTAATTGGCTTATGGTTACTCAGGCAAGATTGAGGTGAAACTGTGTAAATAGAAATCTCTGGATGACTTGATGGGGTTGTGATAAGTCACCTGTTCTTTGTTTCAGTGATTTGCAGTCTTTGGATTGTAATTATCGTGGTTTGCTGCTCCTGGATTCCTACATGTCAGCAATTGCCTGAATTTCTCTCTGGATTTATCTTCCAATGTGAATCTTACCTTTCCTATCTAGATTATCTCCTGGATGGATTAATATAATGTGTCTGGCTTCTGAAGTCCATCCAGATGTTTTTGTTACTGAAGAGAGTGGACCTTTGTTAGGCATGGTTAGCTGCATAAATGCACAACTGCTTTACTTGGCAGTTTGCTTTTGTGTCTTATGTTCAGAGTAAATGCAGCATTTTTGATGTTTGTCTATGAAGATCTAAATGATGTAAAAATGTGGACCTGGGGGTGGACCACTTTTCTCCTTTTGTCTGCACCATGAAAGTTCTGTGATCTGCTAAAATGTTCTTGATGCCCACAGAACTGAACTCTAGGGGTGAACAAGTGTCAGGAAGATTTCAGCTGAAGTCCCTGGAAATGATCAGGTGTGTGATAGTTAAAAAAATCACTTGAGTTTCTGAGATGCTATGAGGCGGTGTGCACAGTAGTTTTTCAATTTAGCCCAGTCTGTATTGTCGGGAAATTTAGGGGCATGGACTGCAGACCCAGTTGCCCTTGGTTCTGTCTTAACTTTTTAGAATTTAGTATCTTAACTGTTAAGATGTAAAAAATGCAAAGAAGCTGATAAACTCCCTGCACTCTTGATCTGATTCCAAAGATATACATCTGTAGAGGAAATAGCAATCAAATTTTAAAAAAAACTTGCTGAAGAGAATTATTATATTTTTGCCTGACTGAGCTCAGATGGTGCACCAGCTTTTATTGTTAAGCTTTCACTTTGTTGTGCCTGATTATTTGGAGATTTCCAGCTGTGTCCCATGAAAGCTTATGTTTTTCACCTTTTTTTAACATTTAGATTAAATGTTGCAAGTAACAACCAAATGTGTCCCTGTGTAAATGGATTTAAAGCCCATAAATTCCTCAGAATGAGAATGAGGCAAAGAAACATGTACAGGATGACAAAGCAGTTCCCACAAACCATTAGCCACAAAACCACTTGAGAGACTCCATCGCAAAGCGTAACCACTGTTGTTAACTGCTCAAGGAGCTGGGTCTTCCACAGCTTGGCCTCTGTTCCTAGTGTGATGTGGTTGTATAATTGGTATTCCCACCACATCCCTTCCTGAACATTCACAAAAAGCATTTTACATACGTTTCTTATTTCAGAAGAGAAATCAAAGCACACTTTTTTTGAGGAGTGTCCCCATGGGTGCTCCACTGTAGGTGCTTTGGCACCCAACATTTATAGTCAGAAATTTGGAGCAGCAGTACCCTGGGTGTGGCTGCCATCTTGTACCATTCTGAATGGTTGACCGGAGCATACTGGCAACCATCCCCCTATTCCTTCTTTACCTCCTTATGCATAGGTCTGGACTCTAGCAGCTCTTCTCTTCCCATCTCTTTGATTGATAAACATGCCCTTTTGTCTCCTCTTTCTCTCCTTTTTCAATACCCTTTAAAAATAAAATAAAGTTCATGATGATGCCAACCCATCGCCTGTTCAGACCCCAGCCTGAAACCAGGTCCCTTCAGCATTCTGGGTTCCCTGGGATTTAAAAGGTTCCTCACCTGCAGGCTCCCAATCACTGTTTCAGAAGGCCCTGCCCAGTGCACCTGCTGTCTGAGGGAGATGCATATCCCACAAAAATGCCCTCACTGGAAAAAACAAAAAAAATAGTATTGTAGATCTTTATCTGTGAGGATACAGACTAACACAGCTACATCTCTGTGCCTATTCACTGGAAAAAGTTAACGGCCTGATCCCTGAAGGCAAGAGACCTGCAGCTCATGCTTCTCTTAAGGGAGAAATCATTCTGGGCATCCTTGGACCTTGAGTCTCACACTCCCACCTCACCAATGATCCCTGGCAGCAACAGCCTTAGATCCACGGTCCATGTAGCGGGCTTGTGAAATTTGACGAATAGAATGTGTTTAGCTGTCCAGATCCTGGGCATCCTTTATTGAGAGAAATGCACTTTTTTATCTTTTTTCAAAAACTCTTTTTGGTACACTGTGGGCATGGTAAATGTTTCGTTTTCTGAATAGGAAATAGCAACCTGAAGGAGGTCATCCAATTGGTGTTTGTTTAGAATTCTTCAGAGTCCTCTTTTTTAATTAATAGTTATCTGATTTTGTATTGAGAGAAATTGCAACATGGAACATTCTTGCATGTAATGAGGAGAATGTAATATTATTTTGATCCTAATTTCAGCCACTTAGTGAAGGTTAGCACCACATGCACAGTTTCCATAAGCTTTTCCTCTGGCAGAATCTGTTGGATTGGTTCACGCGCTTCCAGAGTTGCACCTCTAGGGCATTGTATATAAAGCCCTTCTGACCTTTCGGTTCCTTCCTACTGCCTGTGACAGTTAGCCATAATTTTTTTTCTCTTGCTTTGGCAAGCTTTTTCCCTAATGATCTTTAGACTGTTTTCTGGAAATAGTCATTGCAGTGTGTGACAGGGTCACACCAGAGGGCTGCTACATCAGGGGAAAAAACAGACAAAAAAGGGAGAGAAGGGCCAACTCAATTGCTAATGAGAGATGGATTGCTGCAGGGCAATCAGGAGTAGCTGGCAAGGAACTGACCCAGGCAGATGGGGACCAGCTGGCTCCACTTAGAGGCCTGTTGGAGGCCTGTGGCAGGCCTTTTAAAAGCTGCTCCAGTTAGAAGGTGGCTGTGGGGAGAGAGAGAAAGGAGCAGTAGAGTGTGATAGAAGAGGCAGAGAGGAGGAGAGAGATGCCAACACGAACAGCGTTCATTGCTGTGAATGAGGGATAGCTGAGGGAGGGAGCCCAGAGGGAGTAGCTGGAGTCATGCCTCCCAAAGTAGCTGCAAGCCTGACCCCGGATGAAGGCAAAAGACTGCTGGCCCCAAAGATAGGCAGATGGGTAGAGGGAGGGGAGAAGAGTGGCCCTTGCACAGTAGTTAGTTTAGTTGTTCTAGTCTTACATATGTAGCATAGTTTGAATTCCAGTTAGGGTTTCCCCCTTTCTGGCTTCCATCACCAGGCCATGCATCGTTCCTGGGGGGTTTAAACTCTACACAGCTTGTAACACACCTATGCCCAGGACTAACCCTCACTTAAATCAGGAAATGTATCTGGGGAAATCGCATCACAAGGATCCTATGGGGCCTGGATTATTTTAGATTGCTGGGTGTTCTTCACTGTGGAACTGGAAAATTCTCTCAACTTCAGCTCCCCACCTCCCTCCCGGCCCCCTTCACCATCCCTCTTCAGCAAGATGTGCCATTACTGGTGTGGTGTCCGGATGTCTGTTCTTCTCCCTTCTGTGCTGATAACCTTTGGCTGCATGCGTGTGCTCTCTTTGGAGTGCCAGGCAAGCACTGCACTTGGCCAACCCCACAGAATTCCGAGAGCCCCCCCCCCCAAAACCACAAATCAGGCAAGGTACGAAGGCACTGGGACCAGGTTTATTGTTGTTTGGTGTACGATCTCTAGCCCCTGGATGCCTAGATTAGCCCTGTACAGTTTTACACTAGTACATGCATATGCTGCAGTGATAGACTTGACATAATCCAGGGGGCAGGAGCATTCCAATCTGTCCCCTAAACCAGGCGAAGCAGTCCGAGTGACGTGCACTTTTATACTCAGGTACAAACAAGTTTCATGTCTATGACGTATGCCAGGAGCAACTGCTAATTGTAATAAATTGACGATCCTTAATGTAGCTAGATACTACCCATTACCTTCAAGATGGTGGTACCATCAAAACAACACTACTTACCATGCTGTCATCCCAACTCTGTACTGAACCTGGATCGGAAGGTACCTGTTAATCCGAGGGGTGTACGCTGGTGCCATGTAAGATATCCTGTTACCTTCCTTCAATGCGTACATATGTAAGCAGTGCCTGGTACCTGGCATGTGTTTTCTATGAGCTCTGTCTCCGCCAATTTCCTATGAGCAAGATCTGCTTTTTGCTTTTTTGCTTAATGTTAACATGGTTAACCCCTTATGCTGCTTAGGCCTAAGGCACTCTTAGCTTTACTATTCAGGCCTTGTCCAGTCCTGGGGCCTCTAGCCTTACCCCAAGCCTGATCATCAGGCTCTCTCATTACTACACCATCTTATGGGACTCCTGTCACAAGGAACTTTTAATGCAGGAGGTGCAGATGTTCATAAATGTGGGAGCGGTTGAGGAAGTTCCTCAGGAATTAAGGGTTAAAAGATTCTGCTTCTGTTATTGTCTAATCCCAAAAAGCCAAAGGTGTTTTCAGACCTATCCTACTCCTGCAAAATCTCAACAAGTTCATAAAGAAGCTGAAGTTCTGCCATAGTCTCTTTGGTCTCCATTATCCCTTCCCTGGATCGGGAGGGCTGGTATACAGCCTTGAACTCGAAGGACTGCATACTTTTGTATCTTCATAACAAGACTTCAGATGATTACCTAACATGGTGGCTCATTCACAAGGTGTTATTTGAAGTGAGGAGGGTGGAGCCACAGTGATATTGATAACTGCAGCCTGGTACACAACTCTACTAGAACTTTCAGTGGAAACTCCAGTCTCTCTACTGCTGCTCCCAGGCCTAATAACTCAGGGCCATGGTCATCTTCAGTATTCCAACCTTGAGTTTCTCCAACTCATGGTTTGGAAGCTTTATTGGTTAAATCCATTGAAACCTGCTTGCTTGGGTCCCATTAGCGTAGTCCTCCTTGGCAATAGGAAGCTATCCATTAGGTCTGCCTACCTAGATAAGCAAAGAGGTTTGTGTTCTGGTCATCACAGAAGCATACTTCTCCATTTTTCTTCTACAGACTTGTCAGTGCCATTCATCTTGGACTACCTTTTGCACCTGAAGCAGGAAGGGATTCTGATGTCTTTGATAAAGGTTCACTTGGCTTGCATTTCCCCAGCGGGTGGCTGGCCAATCAATCTTTGCCAACCCAATGGTTGGCCATTTTTTTAAAGGTCTGACAGGTTATACTCTCAAGTATGACAACTAATTGTTGCCTGGGGACTGAACCTTTTTCTTTCCAGACTAATGGCTCCTCTCCCCTTCTAGCCATTTGCAACATGCACATTGCTTTATCTCACATGGAAGTCAGAACTTCTGGTGGCAATAATCTCTGCCAGGAGGGTATCTGAGGTTCAAGCCCTAACGTCTGCGCTTCTGTGTACCAATTTTATGAGGACACTGTATACAACGTATGTGCTTAGGGAACTTTTACTGCAAAAATTTAAATGCTAAGCAAGATGAGATCCTCACAGGGTGCAGAAACAGCTAAGCAAGTGTTTTGTTGAATCCCAGTGGTGTCTGATTCTGGAATGTAGATGTGTAAACTGTCACTTAGGCACTTAGGTCCTTTTTGAAGATAGTCCTATGTATCTACTTGATGGAACCAAGTATATTCTGAAAACGATTGCTTTCAAAACAATTGTGAGTATTCTTGGAAAAAGTAGTTCAAGCTGTGTGTACAGTAAGTTGGAAGGGTGCTTTACTATAAGGATTGTGTCGTAAGTGTTCAAAAAGTCAACTAAACAGTCAGTCACCCAAGTGTAAAAGTACTGCCTTTCTTCTTGGAGTAGCTTGCCTGGCAGCTAAACTTCAGCAACTGAAAAATTGCAACCCTTACACTTCTAACTATTCTGTTTGATCATCTGGGCAATTTTTGCTCATTAGATAGAAATCTGAACTATGTCTTCTTTGGCAGTTGTAGTGCACCAATCACCACACTTAGGCTCCAGGGTGAATAATTAACAATAACTTTATGGTGTTTGGCGGATTAAAATTTAGTTTGTTAATGAACCAGGAATTAAATGGCTTACTCATTAATTGAAGTTTATTCTAAATTTTAAGAAAGCTCTCTTAAATGGAGTCACAATGCAACAGTTTAGAAGAGGCCTGAGACTGGTAACAAGACATTGTCAAATACAATACTTTTTTGGGATGTGGTTTCAATTATATCTAGAGGGAAAGTTGTATTAAGGAGTTTTTCTTTTGTTCTTGATTGAAAGAGTGACTGTGGTTTGGAAAAGATTATTACAAAAAAGAAAAATTGCCAGGAATTCTAGAAGTCTGATAAATTGGCTTATTTACATGTGAAAGAGAAAGTCCTTAAGAACTGCTTGGATGCAGAAGGTTCAGGGATATTCGCTTTGAGTGGCCTCTTTCAGTTAGCTTTTTACCTTACGCATGATATAAATACTAAAAGTTAAATTAGGGATATGAATTATTTTTACATCTATTCAGAGTATTCTTTAATAAATCTGGGTGGTATCGTTCTTTTATTTCTGTTTATCACCTTCTTCCTGGAGAAAGGTGTGCAGTTAGTTTGGAAGAAAATAAAGATAATTAAAACATTTCTGAGGTTCATTTCTCTATTTACTAATGCTTCACTATTTATTTGCAATATGTTGGGAAGCAGATATTGCCCTTTAAAAATGCTGTGAAAACCATTCATTTCTTATTACCAACCATAAGGTTATATTTTTCTTAGTAGCGTCTTTATGCTGTAAAATTTTTGGCTCAAAGGCTAATGATGCCTTGGAAACAATAGATTAAATATTGCAGAAGGAAAAGGCACAGCTTGCAAATTAGTATACAAATTACTTATGGTATTTCTAACTAAAAGTATGTTAAAGTACTTCAGAAAGTCTTTTAGACCATGTATAGAGTATCGGCTTTGCTCAGAAGAGGACGCATTTAACATGTACAGGTCCCATCTAGTAAACAGAAAAGATGTTTGTAAGCCCGTCAAAGAGAAAAAAATCTCTAAACCAAGGTATTTCAGTGCTATTCAAGAGAGAAGGGAAGGGGTGAAGAAAAGGATGCATATACAGTAAACTCTGTCTTATCTGGTATTCATTCAACTGGAACTCTCAAATAACTGGCACCACCCCCTGCTGCCTCCACCTCTGGGTTTTCCTAGCCAGGGCTGCCCCAGGATCCCAGGGACTGATGCTGTGAGCTCTCAGGCCACAGGCTGCTGGGGTTCCCCAGTTTGGATAAGTCTCTGGGACTGGAGCTGCTGGTGGGGCTTCACCCCCCTGCCAACTCCCAGTCCCAGGGTTGTCCCAGCCCCGGGGCTAACTCCTCCAGCCCTAGGGCTGGAGCTGTTAGTTTTCAGCCCTGGGGCTGATGGAGTTCCTCTGGCCCCAGTGGAACTCTGTTCCCTGTCTGGCTCCTGCACAGAGCTCCGCTCCCTGATCCAGGCCAGTTCCCCAGTGGAGCTCTGCTTCCAAGCCAGCTCCCAGCCATGGGGCTGCTGGTGAAGTTCCACACCCTGGCAGAGTGCCCCCAGTCCCAGCTGGCCTCCTGAGTTCCCCTGGCCCCATCCAGCTCCCAAGGGCTGGAGTTGCTGGTGGCGTAGCCGGACGTGTGGCTGGTGGTGTCTCCACCTCCTGGCCTTGGTTCCATTGGCTGAAGCTGCTGATGGGACTCCACACTCCAGCCTGCTCCCAGCCTTGATGGTGGTGGGGTCCCCCGCCTCCCTACTAAGGATTCTGCCAGTGCTTTCTGTTATCAGGCATACTCGAACATCCAGCAACCTCCTGGTTCTGAAGTTGCCAGATATGAAAGTTTACTGTATAAACAAGCTCTGACTCCTATATACTGGAATTCCTTATTCAGGGTTCAGATGTTTCTTGCTGCTGGCAGGCCCAGGCCTGAAGTTAACTCTTCACAGTGATCAATGGAAATGGAAGTGAAGATTTTCTGCCCCCGTGTATCTGAATGGTGAGGTAGGGAATCATCTCTCTCCTGGGAAGTGCTTCTCCAGGCTCAAAAAGCTCATTCTTCTGTCCTTCGCTATCCATGGCAAGAGGGAAATTAATTTCTCCAGCTTCCTGGCTGAGCTCTAGTTTAGACAAGTGATACAGGAACAGATTCTTCCAACTCTTTTCCCACTTTATGTATTTACTTTGAACCCGTGAATTATGACTTAGGGAAGACAGGACATTTGTAACAGCACATTGCTCTTGCTGCTTCTAGACACTTAACTTCCTTAGGGTTGGTCAGATTCTTATGTTTACAGCAGTTTTATTCTGGGGTAATTACATTAACTTCAGTGCTTCTGGTAGGAGAGGAGAATTAGACCATGCTCTGGAGAGAATTGGGCCACTGTGGAACTCCTCTTTAGATTCAGGTTGAACCTCTCTAATCCAGAATTCTCTCATCCAGCAAACTCCATAATCTGGCATGATTTTAGTTAGACAGATGACCACTTATCATGGGTGTGGCCAAGTTTCCTGTGGTCCCATGAAATTTGTTTACAGCCACCAGTCCTGGCTCTCATGTTCTGTGCTGTTATTTAGCTTTAGTTTACTCCTAAATGTCTTTTAAGAGCCCATTAAGCACCAAAAGTGTTGGTAATGTGCTAGAAAACATTGACCTTCTGTCATCTGGAAAATTCGTCCGGCACTGGTCAGGTCCTGAGGGTGCTGGATGAGAGAAGTTCAACCTGTAAAACCTTTGTTGGTTTGTGTACTTCACCTGGAGCATTTTCGAAGACTTTCCACATGTAGTCTACATATGATTTAGATGCTTTTTGAAACCCCTTTTTTATAGGCTTAAGGTTGGTCTGTATAGCCAGTTGAAATCCATCGAACCCTTGTTGTTTCCTTGTGGTGAAATGCAGTCCTGTGTAGAGCCGGAAGACAGCAGAAACCTTGTGCAACAGTCACTTCCATCAGGGTGAGCTTTATACACATAGCAAAAGAATATGACTTAAGAATAACAGATATTAGAATAGCATTTCCTCAAATGAATTTCTACATATTCATATAGCAGATGAACTTTTTTGGCTTAATTTGGATGCAGACAGGCCAAGACTTTATATAGCTGAATTTCACACAATATGCCTTTTTCCATGTATAAGAATGCTTCTTATGTTTACTTAAAAACATATTTGTTCTTTCCTTTTCTCTCTCTTCTGTGTTATTTACCCTCTTCTATTTTACTTTAAAACCAGAAGAAAAATCTTCTAAGGCAATTTCACATTTGATTAGGGCTGACTGTACTCTTTCCTATTGAGTGAACTTTCATTCTGGTTCACTGTTGCTAAAGCAGAGAGACCAAAATGAAGGGTAGGAAAATATTTTCCTTTCATCTGCTGTCTCTCAAGTTATGTCTACAATACTGTTTTGTCAACAAAACCTGTGGGCTGTCCACATTTCCAAGGTGTTCTGTCAAAAGTAAATCGACAGAAAGTGGCACTTCTGTCAACAGCATTATTTTGCTACCCCATGAGGCAGAATGCCTCAGTGAAGAGATTTTGTCTACAGAAAGCCTGTCTGGACATTCTGGGAGGCCCTCTGTCAACAGATGGCTTCTGCGATACTGGACAATCCTGTCTGCTGTGCTTCTGGTTGGCTATTCTGTCAACTGCAATTGTCCTCTAAATTGTTTGATAAAATCTTGACTCAAGGCAATAAAGGGTTAAAAATAAAAATCATCCTGTAATATAGGACTTAAGTTTCTATTTCTTAAACTGCCTTTTTGGCTCTTTTTCTTTCTTTTTCTTTGGCAGCCAGCTGCTCAAGGCAAGAGAAAGTGAGACCCATGAGAACAATAGAAGAATTTTGCTGGGGATGATGTTTTCGTGATTTAATTTTGTTTATTTACCAGAATACACCATTTATGTTTATGGTGTAGTCATTTGTTTAGTAGTAATTCTGTGATTTTTTTCTGAAATTGAGTACAGATGATTTTTATGTCACCTAAAATATGTTAGACATTAGTGAAATTAGCATTTTGTTGCAAGTTTTATTTTTTCCGTGCCAGTTCCAGCATCACAAGGCTGTTCGCCTCAAAGTGTATGAGTATATTGTCAGTGCCCGGTGGTTTCTCCCCGCGACGAGTGGCCAATAAGCTGCGGGTGAGCTGGGGCCAGAACCCAGGGTCCTTGGAGGGGGAAATTCCACCACCCCACCCAGTGGGAGGAGGAACGCAGTCACTATTGGGGCAATGCAATCGCACCTAAGGTTACCCTTATGTCCCCGGCAAGGGGAGGCCCGAGCAGAAAGGGAAAGAGCCAACACAAATTAATAAGTGCAACTTACAACTAATTTATTAACACAAATAGCAACAAGCAAATATACAACAACAACGGTAAAATGTGCACATAATCCAGTTCATATTAACTATTAACTTACGAATATACGTTTATGATCTGTTTTGTGCTCCTGTATTATTTAGTTTTATTATTCCGGAAAGGAAAAATATAGTTATTAGGAAAAGGAAGAAGGAAAGAGGAAAGGGAATCTGGGCCGGGGCGCTACTCCCGGCCCAAGTGGCTGGTGGTGAAGACCACTGGGATCCTGTCCACAGTCGGCCTCTCTACCCCAGCCTTTTCCTGGAACCTCTGGCCCACTCGGGAGAAAAACAGTAGGAGGGGGAAGGAGATAAGGGAAGGGTTATTATTGCCCTTTTGGCATTAGCCTTCTTATCACTTATTTATCTTAACATTTACTTACTATCATTAAAATACTAGTTTAATTATGAACGATTTTAACTGTGAACAATTTTAACCAAGTGTGGCTTATCTTGGGTAGGCTGTGTAGGCCCAGCCTTGTGGGGTCAGGCCCCCAGGCACTGCCTTCCCCCCGTCAGAGGACAGCACAACAGGAGCCGCGACCTCCTGCTCCCCCGTAAGGGGTTCTGGTCCCTACCAAGTGTCTCTAAATGAGTTTTAGTGTTTGACACTCGGGCTGAGCCACAGGTTTAGCAAGATTTACATGTCCTGGTGAGAGCGACGTCCAGTCCAGCTTGTGGGTCAAGTCAGGTGAGTTGTCCAGTCTGGTGAGGTATAGTCAGTGGATGTCAATCCCAGCACACGAGCTGCTTGGGGACAGTGGTGTGGCCGGAGGAGCGGTGATGACAAGATGGCGTTGGTGGGCTTCCGGTTTCCTCACCGGGTACGCAGTACCCCTGGCCGAAGCCACAGGCCAGTTTGCCACCCGATGAGTACGCCTGAAAGCCCACTTGCCACTCCTCGATGCAAGCGCGGTGTTGGGGTTCAGAAGGGCGCTTGAGCGACGGCACCGCTTCTTAGCTGCTAGCTCTCCCTCAGAAGGGGCTGCAGCTGTAGTGATCAGCTCTCAGGCAGCGTTGCCTAAAGGCAGACACTGTAGAGATTTGTTCAGCTCTTGAAGCAGAGCCACCCAAAGGGTGGACGCCGCAGTGATTTCTTCAGCTCTGGCCTCAGGAATAGCGGACGCTTTGATAGCCACACTTTCCTGTATAGGGTCTGTAGGATCCTTGCTATGGTACCCAAGGGCCCTGACTGAGCTGAGGGCTCAGAATTTATAGAGGGTTTTCATGATTATGTATGAGGTGATTTTAATATTCATGATTCTGTGTCACAGTTTTCAATTAGGTCCTCCTCTCGGCCGAAGGTTCTAGAAACTCTCTCCCTTCGGCCAATCGGAGGACTCCACTTGAATCCTGGCTTCATGAGTTCAGGTTACCGGGGAAACCAACTGCCTCAGAGTGACCGTTGGTGCTACAACAAAATGGCAGCCTGTGACATTTTAGGTTTTCCATGTACCCACACTGATTTTATCTCAGCCAGAGGCTTTTTTCCCCTGACACATGGGGGCGATTATGTCCTAGAGATAAAAAATCCCCCACATATATGAGTGTAAAGTAGGCTTGTATTTTTTATAAGAGAAATTCTGAACCTTTTTTGAGTGCAACTTATAATGGTTTAATAGATTGTGCAGTAATTATGAAATATAATGGTTTTGATTTCCCAGACTAAAAGGTCTGTTCTGAAGCCCTCGTGACCTTGTTTGCACAAATCTTCTTAAAAATTGAGTACAGTAGTCCCTCGATTTGTGTGAGGGTTCTGTTCCCACACACCCTCACATAACTAGAATTTTGCATAACTTGGGGGGACCTTTTTTCCTTGGCAGAATGCACGTTCTGCAGCTGGGGAAGCAGGAGGAGCACCTGGAGCTCCTTGTGAAAGGTAGGTCCTGAAGGGTTGGGTGGGCAGTTGGGAAGCGTTAAGCCTGGCTCTGGGTTGGGGCTGTGGGTGGGGGGCACCGGGGGTTAGCCTGGGGTGGGTTAGGGCTTCAGGGGGTGGAATAGGGCTAGAGCCACATGGGAGGGGTTGAGCTAGAGCAATACATGGAGGTAGTGAGCCGGGCTGCAGGTGGGGGTGGGGGTATTTGAACTGGGGCAGGAGGTGTTTGACTCAGAGCCATGCGTGGGGGCATTGAACTAGGGCTATGTGTGTGTGGTTTGGGCCAGGGTGGGGGCAGTTGGTCTGGGGCCATGAGTAGTGGTTTTGAACTGGGGTGGGGGGTGGGTTTAACCTGGGCCACTCAGGCAGGGGGGGTTGAGCTGGAGCCATGCTCAGGTGGGGAGCAGGGCGACGGGGGGCTGGCTTTGAACCAGGGCCGTGGGGAGCAGGATTTTTAGTTGCACTTAACTCATGTTAATGCAAGTTAAATGCAACTCGAAATCATGCATTGTGAGGGTTTACTGTACAGATCTGTTCCTAAAATGGTAGTCTGCCTGAAGAAGTAGCATGTTTAAAGAGTGGCAGTTCTTATTTCCTGCTCTAAAGAGGTAGTTATATAAATGATTTTTATGCTAATTTGTGAAAGAAGTTTGTCATTTCATTTAGTGAAGTGACAAGCTTTTATAACGAAGGTCCCAAATGTTTGATTTTTGTTGTTGAAATATATGAGACAGAGAAAGAGAAAAGCATTGGCATGATTGTTTAATTTAAATCTGTGAAATAAATCCCATTGGAACGCATTTGTTACATTTGACAAGGAGGAACATTCTTTTGAATAGTAATGCTTAACAATGGTAGGGGAAAATCCAAGCATTGTTCTGTACTATATACGTGTTATAAGGTTTGTAGGAGTAAATGAAGTGCCTTTAGATACAGTTATTTAGTAAAGAAAAGGTACCCAGTGCTCCCAATGTTATGCATTGTTTATTGGCAGAGTCTGGTAAAAGATGTAGAAGTTCACAAAAAGCATTGACACAAACGTGACTTATCCAGTAATATCTATATGACAGGCAAAAACTGGGTTTTGAGAGTGATGTACTAGATTTAATAGCAAATTTAAAAATATTAACATTTTGTTAACCTTGCTACTTTATCTTCCTTTCTTCTGCATTCCCAGTATTTATTAGTGGAAATACTGCTGTAGAGTGATCTGTTTTTGACAGTTACAGATCTAGTTTTCAATAGATCCCTTCTTCCTTACATTGCTGGCTCCTAGTCACCTACCAGTCACCTGTGTACCACTAGCAAAGTATCTGAACCAAGTGGCTTGTGGGAGCAGATCATTTAAGAAGTTGGAGGTTGGCATTGGTTGTGTGAAAGAAATAGGGATGGGGGTTGAGAATAGGAAGCGTACATGTGAAATGTATGGGAAAAGATAAACTGCAATATGGGGGAAGAGAATCAGATAAGCCAAGAACTTTCGTGCACAATGAAAATGTTGATTTCATAAATTGGGAAGGAGAGATGTACAATGAATGTATCTATAGTTCAGGATGGAATGAAGATGATTGAGAGCAGTTGATCTAGACATTTGCCACTCCTGCAAGTAAATATTCTTCAGATGGCGTAATGTGTTAGAATAAGAACATATGCAGTATAAATTAACTTCTGGTCATGTGTAATTGATGGTTGTGGAGCATAGTAGTGCCTCAGAATGAGCGTTTTAGGAATGTGAGTTTGAAATTTTCCATTATGATTGGGATAATTTCTTTGGAGTTTCCTAAAAAGCCTGACTAATTGGTATTTGTAATTTGTATTTTTTCTGTGCATTGGTAAAACGTGTAAATAGGCAAGAAATGTGTACAATTGTTAAGATAATGACTTTGTTCTGACAACACTGGCGATTCACATCTTTGAATAAATGTGAAGATAGTGTGTGAGCCACCTGTTGTTTGGCTGATCTGACTCAGCAGGTATCTTGGAGAAATTTAGTTATTGCAAACAAACAACCCCAACACACATCATGAACAAAACCAGCCAAAATGCTATTTTATTTTCCCCCTAGTCTCCATATGTCACTTATAAAATTGCTAAGAATGTGATAATCTTTAATAAACACCCTTGTGTTAAATGGATCATTTCAGTTACCTGCGTTTATACTAGACACTAACAAAGTATCAGGTAGTTTTTCTAGCATTTAGAAGAAAATAAATAAAAGTCAGTCTGAAAGTAAAACAAGGCTTTGCTTCCTTGTACACTTCATCATATTTTCATCTTTATTTCATTACCTCCTAAATTAAGATCAGAACCAGGCTGACTGAGCCAGCTAATGATTCAGATAGGGAAACTGTGGGCATGTTTCAGGGTCTGAACTTGAAATTGCATGCTTTCTCTAAAATATTGTGAATCTTTTGTACATGCGTGAATGGTTAAGATGCAGATTGTTTAATTGTAGTGGATAATTGTCTCAGTTTTTGGTTGTATAAGCTGAACAGTTTTCTAACCAGTATTTATAAATGAGGAAAGCTGCTTGAACAAAGGAAGGTGTCTTTGCATTTAAGGCACTGGACTGATAGGACGTCTGGGTTCTGTTTCTGGCTCTTTCACAGACTTCCTTGATGACCGTTGTCATGTGACTGTCTGTAAAATATTGATAATAATTCTTCCTTTCTTTTGTTTTGCCTATTTGAATCTCTTTCTTTCTCTTTACATGTATTTGTGCAGTGCATAACGCCATAAGATTCTGATGTTGGTTATGGCCTCTGAGTTCTACAGTAATTCAAATATTGATATTAACAAGTGGGGGAATTGTTACCTAATTTTGGTTTAGAGAATTATTTTTATATTAAAAAGGTCCATTTCAAGCCTTAGTTGTTTTATAAAATGAGTGGGTTTAAAATAAGCATACATTGCTTGATGTGACCAATTAAATCACAAACACATTTATGAACACATTTTGAATATAAGCCACTGTGTTGCATCCTTGCATTCATCTTTGACTAGGATTCGAAAAAGTATTAGCAACCAGGAAGCAACCGTATAGCAGACAATCAAATCACTAACTTGGAGAGGCTCACATTGAAATGAAATTACAATAGGATGGTAAACTTGAGGCCGCTTCATTATAAACTAGAACAGAAATGCAAGCCTTTTTATTCCCTCCCTCCTTTTGCAAAGAAAAAAAACCCTTGCTTTTAAAATTAAATTGATCTATTTTATAGCCATGCTAAAATCTTCATTTTCTAAACTTTAAGAAAAAACATGGTTGGAAAATGTTTTATGGAAGATGTTGGTTACTTCAAATTTGTTTCCACTTCCAGGTGAAACTCTTTATTCCTCAAATGCTTAAGATGATATAAGCTTCTTTTGAGCTGACACTTGCAAATATTTTGTCCCTAAATTCAAGCTGTCAAATAATTGTTTCTTAATATCATTATGTGAATGGTAAGATTCTTTGGGGGGACAAGATGGACATCTGTCATAATTGATTACTAATGTAAGCAGTAATTTGAGTACAGAGGATCTACCTCACAAGAGTATGCCTGGAGTTTCAAACCCAGATACAGTAGCTAGACTCCACCCAGCATCAGCCATCCTAGGAGCACACGGGATCCAATGATTGGATCCAAGAACAGCAATGGGCTTAGTGTCCCCCTTGCAAAACTCACATAGGGTGGTAACACCTTGTTTCCTTTAACAGGATAAGTTCTGTAGTTGTGAGAGTAATTTTCTGACCGGCTGGGTACGTAAGATGTAGTTGTACTAAGAGGAAGACATTATGAGAGAATTTTTTCGACTGTTCTAATAGTTATCAGAGAATCAAAAAGCCAACTGTTTCCCCCATGCCAAAAATGAATGCAGTGCTCAAGTTCACCTAATCTCAGTAAGATCCAGATGAAATACTCTGTGGAACTGCTTGAAGGCCTGTATCTCTTTTGCACCATTCTCCTCTATGTGAAAAAGATGGTGTCTCACCATAGTCATAAGACCAACAACCACATTTCTTTTGCTGATCCATGCCCATGTGCACTTAAGGTTAAGCTGGGGTCCTTAGCACTCAGTGTGTGCCGCAATATTACTCCATTCCCCATCTCTATCCTTCTATGAATAAGGGAACTACAGTAATTTCTCTCTGCAAAACATGCTCAGAGTACAGAGGTATAAGATTAGTGCAAACTAGTTCATTTCTGCATTTGTATAATGCTGACACAGAAGGTTATTTCTGGGAAAGCAGTCAGCAATAGGAAGGGCCCATTTTCGTTTTCCTGTATCTAATTCCTATTAAAACTTGTCTCAGGTAATTAGGAAAAAAAATCTGTCCTGAAGATTGCTTTGTAAGAGAATCAGATTTCAAAAGTTCAGTCTAAGCACCATCTGTCAGATATGTTAATAACATACAGTAAGCGGAAATGAGGGAGGTGGAGAAGACATCCTTATTATTCTGTGAGATACAGAACTCTCAAATTACTAAAGACTTGCAAGCAGGCTTTGATTACTTATCCCATCACCAACATGACTACTGTCTTGCTAGCTGATAACTGAACAAAGGGTTCCATTAAGTTACTGATCCAAGTGAAAAAAATGCTTATGTCTGTGTGCATCATGTTGAACATAGATATGGGAAACGGAAGAGAATTACATTTTGGGGAGTATGTTTTGCATAAAGGGAGAGGATATTTGGCTTTATGGCACCTTCTGAATGAGCATAAAATCCTATAACATACAGTCAGACTGATGAACAGCAGGCTGCAAGTAATGAAGAGAATTGCTGAAAGGCTAATTTGCTTGCTTTATGATCCAGAGTTCTGATTCCTTATCTCTGTTTTAAAAAGAAGCCAGTACTATGTAGCAGCCTGAAAGAGTGTTAGATTCAGCATCAGACTGGAACCTGGAAACTCTGTGGTCTAGGAGAGTGAAGTTGGGAGTCAGACAACTTAGACTTTTTTGTATCAGTTTCTCTCTTTTGGAGCATAACTCTTTTGCTGTTGGCTGCAAGGATATATTAATCCCTGCTCTGTATGTTGATAGCATAAAACAATAGTTGTCTACCTTTCTTCTATCAGGGAATTCTGATCCCTAGAAGAAATCAGTCATGAGCCACATACTGTACTGCCAAGTGAGGGGCAGGGCAGAGACTTGGGCCAAAAATGTGGAGTTCCAGGTGTAAAAAGGGGTTCTGGGTGCTTACCTTGGGCAGCTCCTTTTCGGAGGTGCAACAGAGCTAAGACAGACTCCCCGCCTACGCTGGCCTTCTGCTGCTGCTGTTTCTCCCTGAAACCTGAAGGAGCAAGTGGCTATCCATTCTTTTTTATGTACCCTATGCTAAAAAGGGAGAGGGAAAATAGTCAAGGACTAGGAGGTTTTGACAGAGACTGGAAGAGAGACTGTGAGTCTTTGTTGGACTTTGGACTTTTTATTATTAACCTCAAAAGGTGATAGACTGATCAGTGACTTGCCAAGAGACGTCGGTCACAGAAAATGATGGATAGTCTTAATGCCAGAAGGCTGGAGAGGGAGTTAGACCATAAAGAATCCAGCACTACTGTAACTGGCTGTGTCTACATTAGCCAAAAACTTCGAAATGGCCATGTAAATGGCCATTTCGAAGTTTACTAATGAAGCGCTGAAATACATATTCAGCACCTCATTAGCATGTGGGCGGCCGCGGCACTTCGAAATTCTTATGGGAATAAGGGGACTTCGAAGTAGGCGGGGACCTTTCGAAAAGGAGCCCCATCTAGATGACCTGCACGGCGGTGAGCCGTGTCAATTTCGAAGTGCTGCGGCCACCTGCATGCTTATGAGGCGCTGAATATGTATTTCAGTGCTTCATTATTAAACTTCATTGCCATTTAGAAATTTTTGGCTAGTGTAGACATGGCCAGGGAGTCACTCTGGAGATAAGTGTGCT
Source organism: Carettochelys insculpta (assembly GCF_033958435.1). Lineage (NCBI taxonomy): Eukaryota > Metazoa > Chordata > Testudines > Carettochelyidae > Carettochelys > Carettochelys insculpta. Next base: position 146,767,015 of record NC_134139.1, on the reverse strand, counting down.
CCTCCATCTCTCATATATCAAAATAAGGAACAATATCAGCTGTTGTAATCCCATAATGAGCAAACCTAACTGCTTGAGATTCAAACATACATCATGCTTGAAAACTAATAGATTATCACTTACCTCTACGTTTCAGTGTGTGCTATCAACATGGTCAAGTATTAGAGAGAACAACAAGAAGTCCTATGGCACCTTATAAACTAAGAGATATTTTGGAGCATAAGCTTTCGTGGACAAAGACCCTCTTCGTCATGCATCTGACAAAGCAGATCTTTGCTCACGAAAGCTTATGCTCCAAAATATCTGTTAGTCTATAAGGTGCTACAGGACTTCTTATGGTCAAGCATTATTATCCCTATTTTACTGGTAGTGAAAGTAAAACACAGAGAAATAGAGTTACTTGTACCATGTTACCGAATGATTCCATGGCAGAGTTACAAATTGAACCCATCTTTTCTGACTGACCCTGTGCTCAATATTCTATATTTCAGATGCCTTCTAGCATAACAGCCAGGATCTGCACCTAGGAGAGAGAAACCTGTAGCCCCATCCAAAGATTGCTGTTCACTTCTGTGGAAAATGGATCATATAAATAACCATATTTAATTTTTTTCAAGGATTCCTTTCTAAACGTAGATATTTTATTTTCTCCCTTCATTTTAATTTTCTATCAGAGGATATGTCTATGCTGAAAATACTACAGCAGCATCATTGAAGTCCCACAGCTGTGTCCCTGTAGTGTTTTGATGCAGATACGTCCTATGCTGACAGTTCTCCCATCAGAGTAGATAATCCACGTACTTGAGAGACAGTAGCTACGTTGATGGAAGAATTCTTCCATTAACCCAGTGTTGTCTACACTGGAGTTTAGGCTATGTCTCTGGAAAGTGTAGATTTTTCACGCCGTAGCAGACATAGCTGTTGCTTATGTGAGTTCTCAATGTAGACCAGACTGGAGTTGAAGTCCAAGCACACATCTGCTTTATGCACAAAGCCAATGAAATCTTAATGAAATTGGAAAATGACTTTGGGTTGTTGCAAACAAAGTGAAAAGGCATATAATTAACCTTTCTTAATGCAACACAGAGAAATTGGGATGAGGGAGGGAATCTTGGTTTCTGCAAGTACTTTAATCAGTTTTAGATTGGAAGCGTAAGGTTTGCTGCTGTTGTTGGAACATGGATCAAAATATTAAAATAATAGCGTTTGCCAGAAATTGAACTAATAGATAAAAGGTCAAATTTATGTGTCAGGGTAAAACTGTAGGATGTCAGCCATTGCACAATTCAAAACTTGTGCATATGGAAATAAATTTAAAACAGAAAACAGGAGGACATATTTTTTTTTCTGCGGCTTCACCTTAGTGTTAATTTGTCGTCCTTTCAGAATATTGCATTGTGAATTCAGCAAAATACCCAACTTATTGTTTTCTTTTAGAACTGAAAATACATATTTAAAAATTAGAAACCCTCATTATGCATCTGTTGGGGAATATGATGAAGAGGGAAACTAATATTATACTCAGATATCTGAATGGGCTTTTCAAAACCTTAGACTAATAACAGCCCTTATAATGAAACAAAAAAGCAGTCAAGGAGCACTTTACAGACTAATAAAATAATTTATTAGGTGAGCTTTCTTGGGACAGACCCACTTCTTCACACCATAGCCATACCAGAACAGACTCAAGGCCCTAGGTGACAGGCCTGTTCTCTCCTACATACAACCTCCCAACCTTATGAGGATTCTCACCAACAGCCACAGTCTATACCATAGGAACACCAGTCCTGGAACTTTTCCTTGCAACACAGCCCCCTGCCAGCTTTGTCCACATACCTTTTCTGGAGATACCATCACTGGACCTAACCAGGTTATTCACAGAATCACAGGCACATTCTCATGTTCCTCAGCTAACATCATATATGCCATCATGTGCCAACAATGCCCATATGCTTTGTATATTGGACAGATGTCAAACTCTCTCAGACAAAGAATTAATGGGCACAAAACAGACATAAAAACACTCCTGATCCACAAACCTGTTAGCCAGCTTTTTAATGGAGTGGGCCGTTCTATTAATGACTTACGAGTTTGCGTGTTACTGAAGAGGAATTTTCGCAACGCTCTTGAAAGAGAGGCTGCTGAACTTTCTTTTATATTTAAATTGGACACATTAACTTGTGGTTTGAACCGGGATGGGAATTTTCTGGGTCACTATAGGGGCTTGTTTGCATATTGGCTTAATCTAATTCTTGACTCCCCTCATCACCCCTCTACTCTCTGATTTGCTCACCTTGATAATTTTTTTTCTGATTTGTCCACCTTGATTACCGTGTTTTTGGTTCTCTGTGCTTTAAATATTTAGTCTGTTCTGGTATGGCTATGGTCTGAAAAAGTGTGTCTGTCCCACAAAAGCTCACCTAATAAATTATTTTGTTAGTCTTTAAAGTGCTACTTGACTGCTTTTTTGTTTTGATAGTATGTAGACTAATACGGCTTTCTCTCTGTTACTATTCAATGCGCAAAGCCCTTATAATGAAGTAGCATAGAGCAATTTGAGCCATGGAAGCACCTTCTTTTTATTTATTTTTTGAGTAGCTTTTATACTGGACCTCACAATAAGTGAGGTAGTGGGACCCAGAATAGTTAATTTGGTTTTAAATGAAATAAACTGGGTTTAGTTTGTGTGTTATACCTAATATAGCATGTTTTCTAAATGCCACAGAAACAATGGTAGTTAAAGTATATTAAATATAAACATTTTAGAAACACAGGAGTATGTCACATATTATCACAGTAGGGCAATATTCCATCTGTTTTCTGCTTACTGCAGTACTTTTTTCCATTATTATGAAGAGTTGGGCTGGATCTCCCCACAATTGGTCATTGTAAGTTGATGACACGTTTCACATTTTCCAACTGTTGTATTTCCACTGCTTTCATTATCTAAGTTTAAAGGTTGATTCAGGGTTGAGGAGGTCACTGTTACAAATTAGGATGGGATTCTCAAAGGGTCTTAATAAAATAGAAGATGCTTACTGGAAAACATGTATTTTAATACAATTAAATTCAAGGTCATGCCTCTAGGAACCAAGAACATAGGTCATAATTAGAGGACAGGGTTTCTTTATTCTGGAAAATAGACTTAGCAAAAGACTTAAGGACATGGGTGATAATCAATTGGAAATGAAATCTGGGAGATGCTCTAACTGAGTATGTCCAATACTTTAAGGTATGCGTATGGGAATATTGAGTAGAAGTGAGCAGGCATATTACCACTGTATGCAACATGAGTGAACCCATTTTGAGAACATTATGTCAAGTTTTGGTCTACATATTTCTAACAGGAAGCTAAAAAATTTAAATAGGTTCAGAAAAGATTTAAAAGAACAATTCGTTGTCTAGAAAACTGGTCATAAAACTGAAGGAAACTAAAGTAGCTCAATTAATTTAGCTAAGCAAACAAGAGAAAGCTGAGAGCTAACTTGATTATAGTTTTCTATCCAGGGAGAAGTTTTCTGATAGTGGAGAACATTTTAACCAAGCAGATAACGGCATAACAAGATTCAGTGGCTGGAAACCGAACCTAGATATATTCAGGCTAAAAATAAGGTGCAATTTTTAACAGGTCAGTTGTTCCACTGATTAGTTACCGTATGATGGTGGTGCATTCTCCATCAACTGAGGTCTTCAAATCAAGATTAGATGTATTTCTAAAAGATGTGCTGTGGTTAAATTGGAAATCATGGGCTTGATGGAACCATTTGTTGAAATTCCATGGCCTGTGTTATGCAGAAGGCCAGGTAAATTAATCAGAATGGCTTCTCTTGGCCTTAAAATCTTTAAAAAAAAATGAAGATACGTTTGCCTAATCTGTAAGTAATAGGAATATACTAAGCTCCTGACCTCTTAAAACAGTTATTTTTCCTAAAACAAACAACCTCTTGCCCCCACTCCACCCAATTATGTGGGTTTTTGAAAAAAAGAATCCATAAGTTCATCATCATCATCAATAACTGTGGGCTCAGCGCCCATTGGTGTCTGATGCCTCTCTCACGATTTCGTTTCATCTTTCCCTGTCCAGTGTGGAGTGGTTTAGTTTCTGTAGACTAGCTCCGCACCAATCTAGTACATCATCTATCCATTCTCTGTGGGTTCTGCCTCTCCTATTCGAACCATCCATTATGCTGAATACTAGGGTCTTGATTTTTCATTCATCGTTCATTCTGCAAATATGTCCAAATAGTTGTAGCTTCTGTTTTATAACCTTCTGCAGCAGGTTCTCTTTTGGCTGTATCTTGATGTTTGCGATCACTAGACTGTCGTCCGAGTCTATATCTGCTACTTAGAAAGTTTGGCACTGCTGTACTGATGTTATCCATTTTCTTCTTATCAAAATCGTATCTATCATGTTCTTGGACTTCCCATCATTCGATCTCCATGTCCACTTCCTACAGTCCTTTTGTTGGAATCTCGTGTTGCAAATCACCATCTCGTGTTCTGTTGCAAACTCTAACAGTTTCTCACCTCGTTCGTTTCTTTCTCCATATCCAAAATTTCCCATGACTCTCTCCCAACCTTCATTATCTGTTCCAACCTTTGCATTCCAATCTCCTCCGATGATCAACACATCTTTCTTCAGTGTCTCCTCCACCGTCTTTGTCAAGCTGTTATAAAATAGCTCAATCGCTTCCTCTGTACTGTCCGATGTGGGTGCATACACCTGAATGACTGAGATGTTGAACGGTTTTGCTTTGAATTGCACGACCATCATTCTTGCACTCACCGGTTTGTATCCTAATAATGCTCTTCTAGCTGTTTTGCTAAGAAGGAATCCAACTCCTGCTTCATGCTTTGTTTCATTTCCTGGCCAAATGACTTCACAACCGCATATCTCTCCTGATCCTGTCCAATGCATCTCTGCCAATCCAAGTGTATCACATTGATATCTCTCCATTTCCTTCCGAAGCAGCTCTACTTTTCCAGTTGCCCACAGTGTTTGGACGTTCCATGTTCCAATGGATAGCATATGTGCTAGCTGTAATTTTCTTTTGGTAGCCAACTTGTCGACCCAACACCGATCGCTCGATTGGTATCGCGGACCTTGTTTATCTGGGCAATGTCCAAGCCGGCGTCTCCAGCATGAAGCCACTGAGAGCTCCTTGCCAGTCCCAAGCCTCGATGAAGGAGGAGGGTTGGTCAGATGTGTGTCGATGCACTGACTGTCAAACAACAATATGAATAAAATCTGATGCCAGTACAACCAATCCATAAGTTACAAAATTTAATAGAGAAATTTTTGTTTGTATAGTTGAAGAATTTGATCAATTTTTATTTGCAGAAAGCATTAAAATTTAGCTCAATAAATTCACTAATGTCAGTGAGCTGCTCCGCTATTTATTAGCATCCTTGGAATGTCTTTTTAGAAATAAATTTCATTTTTTCCACATTCAAGAGGTACTTCATTGGCTCAGTAACTAGAGAAAATATTTGATGGGGTATGGCATCTTGAAATGGAATAAAAATAATTCTTGGAGTTTAGTTAACCATGTAAATTTTATTGCATTGTGGGGCTTTTTTAGCTAATTCTTGTGGTGTTTGCTTTCTGCATATAATTCACACTTTGCTTGTGTTCGTTAGTATGTTTGAACAGGGGAATCTTTCCAGAAGTATCAGAAAATACCCAAACTGCAGTAATAAATTTTTTATTATAAACTTGAATCAACTTTTTGGGAGTGGTTTTTGACAGTTCTGGTGTTTGGTTCTTCTTGAGTGGAGCTATTTTCTCTTATCAGGCCTGGGGAGAAAGGCTTTATGGCCTTTTAACCATCCCTTTTCACTAGTTCTTTGATGTGAAGGTTGAAGGATCTCTGTTTTTGGCCACGAGGGTCAAATCGCCATGCTGAAATTCATCATCTTGAGAATAATAGATACCTTCTGTTTAAATGAATGTATATAATTGCATGCCACCTTGTCACAAAGCAACAAATATTCACAGAACTGGTAGAGACCTTGAGAAATTGTCAAATCCAGTCCCCTGTACTTAAGCAGGACTTACTGCCATCCCTGACAGATTTTTTTTTTGAAGTCTAACCTTCCTCAGACCCTTGAAAGGCTTCCTCAGGGATTAAGTTCACAACCCTGGATTTGCAAGGCCAGTGCTTTAACCACTGAGCTAGTCTTCTCCCTCCTAAGAGACTGTTAAAATATTGTGTTTGATTAATAAGCATATAACAAAGTGTTTTACTGTACATTGCATCCATGCAAAATTGCAACTGTACTACTGTCTGAACCTCTCTGGTCCAGCACTCTCAGGACCTGATCAGTGCTGAACCAGAGAATTTCCCAAACCACAGAAGATCAATATTGTCTAGCAGCAGTACCAACACTTCCACTGCTTCCTGGGCTCTCAGAAGACAAATAGGGGTAAATGAGATCTAATTAACACCACAGAACACTGAAAGCCAGGACTAGTGGCAAGTGTAGTTAGGATCATCTTGTGCACCCACAGCAGCATATATAGCAGTGGTTCCCAAACTTTTCGGCATGATGCCCTTCTTCTGATTTCTGAGAAACCCTCTTGCCCCCCCACATCTTCTTTACCGTCATCCAACCACCTTTTAATCAAAACTTCAATTAATAATTTTAAATTAACACACAAACTTGTTATAAAAGTGTTACATAAAATTAAAAAAATATTACAAAAAACTTTTTTTGCCCCTTGTTGGGTGCCTGGTGCAGCCCCAGCTGGCCAGCTGCCTGAGCCCTGTGCCAGCCACCTGAGCTGCCTGCACCAGCTGCCTGCCTGCCTGAGCCCTGCGCTGCCAGAGTTGCCAATCTAAGCTGACCGAGCCCCATGCTGCCGGGGTCAGCTGCCTGCCAGCTGCCAGAGCCAGCCGCCCACCCTCCAGCCACCCCAGCCACCCACCTGAGCCCCATGTTGCCAGGGCCAGCTACCCAAGCTTGGCCAGCCACCCAAGCCCCACGAGCCCTGCCCCTCCTGAGCCCCTCCCCTCCGCCAAAGCCAGGCACTACCAGCTCCCCCCTCACCCCATCCACCTCAAGCCAGGAACAACCAGCTCCCCCCTCTCACCCCATCCCCCTCCAAGCCAGGCACCACCAGCCCCCTACTCTCACCCCATCCCCCTTCCCCAAGTCAGGCACCCCCTGGCCGCCACTTAACCCCATCCTCCATCCCCTCCCCTCCGCAACCCACACTCACTCACCTTTGCAGGAGGGAGCTAGCTCCACATGGGTCTTCACCAGCTGCCTGCTATTTATAGTGGCTGCACTGTGTCACCCATGTAAAATGACAGGAGCTGAGAGCTGGAAGCAAAGGCTGGATCTTTCTTCAGGTGGGGGAATGATGCAGGGGGCTGGGTTGCCTTGTGCTCCCCCTGGATTTTCTTCATACCTCTCAAGGAGGGCACACTCCCTAGTATGGGAAACCATGATATATAGGATGGTGGGAGGGTTTGGCTCACCGTAATCTTTCTAGTCGGACCTTTTTTCTGATTTTGTTATTGAGAACCTTTGATGTATGGTTCCCAGGTCGCCTCAGTATATTTAATAATTTGGTAAAATAGTAGCGTAATCTTTTATTTTATTTCTATGAAGAAAATACAGGTATAACATAATTGAGTTTCCAACAGCCACAGAAAGTCTACATCTTGTACTAATAAAATACACTTTAATTTTTAGGAAAAATCCACAGATGTTGATGTAACTTCATATTCCTCAGAGGTGAAATAAGCCTTTCGTAGTCCTGATATAACCTTTAATACAAACAACTGGCATATCATTCCAGGATGTTCTGCATGATTGCCATACTGTAAATATAGATACTGAAACACAAGATCTTTGTTTAGATAAGATTCTTTAAAAATGATACATTGAGCAATGCTTCTTAAAGTAAATATTTTTCATCTTAACTGTCATCATGTGTACTTTTTGTTTTGTGAACAAAAAAAAGCTGTGAGAATACAACACTAAAAGTTTTAGTTAAAAATAAGCCATTGTAAGAAAACCGTTCCATCAGTCCTCAAACATTTTGACTTGAAGTCCCTCTCGAAACTCCTTGTCACAAATCCAGATCCTAACAGTAATCTGAAATCTCTTCATTCTCTTTCCTTTTGTCCACATTTTTTTGGTTTCTATTCTCCTTTTCCTTTCTTTTAAATCTCTTTTCTGTGTATTTATATAGTTCCCTAGTTTCCTGATTCCCCTTTTTGGCTACGTCTACACTAGCCAAAAACTTCGAAATGGCCATGCAAATGTCCATTTCAAAATTTACTAATGAGGCGCTGAAATACATATTCAGCGCCTCATTAGAATGCCGGCAGCCACGGCACTTCAAAATTGATGCAGCTTGCTGCCGTGCAGCTCCTCCAGACGGGGCTCCTTTTCGAAAGGACCCCACCTACTTTAAAGTCCCCTTATTCCTATAAGCAGATGGGAATAAGGGGACTTCAAAGTAGCCGGGGTTCTTTTGAAAAGGAACCCCATCTGGACAAGCCGCACGGTGGTGAGCCGCATCAATTTCGAAGTGCCGCAGCCGCCCGCATGCTAATGAGGTGCTGAATGTGTATTTCAGGGCTTCATTAGTAAACTTCGAAATGGCCATTTGCATGGCCATTTCGAAGTTTTTGACTAGTGTAGACATGGCCTTTGTGTTTATTCTTGTTCTTCTTACTTACTGTGCCGTATTTCTCCTCTCTCTCCATCTCTTTGGGAAAGTAGCCACAGCAGCATACATTAATATCTCTCAAAGTGCACCCACTCTTCTATATTCTCTTCTCTCTGCTATTTTTATTTAATATAGTCATATTGTATCCTCTTCTTTCTTCCTTTGTTCAGTCTCCAATAGTCAGATGACAGCTAGCACTGTGCACATTGCTAGTCTTCAGGAGAATTTTGTTAAAATAGTGTATCATATTACTCTTCTCTTAGGTTAGAAAGGACCACAAAGGTCAGCTAGTTGAGTAGTTCTTAACCAGTGATACCCATGGGGATACACACAGGTCTTCCACAGGGTCCGTCAGCTCAGATATTTGCTTAGTTTCACAACAGGCTGCGTAAAAAGCTCTAGTGAAGTCAGTACAAACTAACATTCCAGAGAGAGTGACTTGTTTATGCTCTTCAGTATATCATATCATCAGCTTTCAAAACAAAAAAGCAGTCCAGTAACACTTTAAAGACTAACAAAATAATTTATTAGGTGATGAGCTTTCGTTGGACAGACCCACTTCTTCAGGTCTTCAGCTTTTTTGTTTTGCTAGCATATAGACTAGCATGGCTGTCTCTCTGTTACTATTCAATATGCAAGGCACATCAGTTTTCAAACTGAGGATAAGTTCCGGTCTGTGGGGCCACCAGGGTTGGTATTAGACTTCCTGGAGCCCAGGACAGAAGGCAAAGCCTGAGCCCAGCTGGATCGGGCTGGAGCCAAAGCCTAAGGCTTAGTGAGATTAAACTTGGGCATACACGAGACAGATCTGACCCCGAAAAGGGGTACAGGAGTCTGGAAAAGTTGAGAGCCCCTGATTTAGTCTAATCCCCTGCCAAGAGCAGGATTTGTTTAAATCATCCAAGATTAATGACTATCCAGCCTCCGTTTGAAAACTTTTAGTGAGGGACCCTCCCACAACCTCCCTATGCAGTCTGTTCCATTCTTCTATTCTTCCTCCAATTAGGAAGCTTGTATTTTTTTCCATTTTCAACTGTTTGCTTGCTTCATCCACCAGTTGCTTCCTATTTACTGAGACATGAGCTTTCTGTGGCCGTAGCTGTCCTTAGACAAGTTGTGTGTACAATGTCTAGTACAAAGGCACCCTACGGCCTCAAGGTGTGATACAAATCATAAACTGTATTTCTTTTCCTCATCTCCCTCCCTAATTTGTATAATCTTTTTTTTCCTGCTCCTCTTTCTACTTAGTAGGGGATCTTTCCTGAGCAATAGAGTTAAGATACTCTCTTTCTGTCTTTGTGCTGCCTATGTGCTTGCTCATGCATTCTGAGCAGGCACCTGTTGGAGGCGAACATAAAGAAATGCTAGGCAAGGAGTTTAAAAGGATTTTTGCCTGTTCTCTGCTCTTTGCTTCTGCCGTAGCTAAGGAGCTGTAATGCAGTCGGGCAGCAGTACTGTACATCAGTTCACCACCTGTGCTGTGTTGCTCTTCCACTCCAATATCTTCAAGTTTTTCCTGCCTCCTCCTCCAGTCAATTGCCTTTGAGTTGGAGGTAAGGAGACGCACTCATAGCATAGTGATTGGTATTAACCCAAAACACCTTAGGCATTTGTTATTGGTTTTATTCTTTGGATTTGTACTTCATTATAATTGAAGATTACCATAAAAAGGAGGGAAATGGGCAGCTCAGTTAGTCCTTGAGTTTATTTTCTTTACTGTCTTTACCTCAGGTTGCACAGTGCTGGAACTATGGCACCTCTCTGGAGTGGCTCATTCTCTCCTCTGCCCTCCCACTGCCTCTTCATCCCTGTACTTCCTCCCCCATGGTCTCTGCTGCCGCCATCACCAAGGCAACGCCCCCCTGACGCTGGGCAATCGAAATGTGCAGAGGCCCTGAGCCAGGTGGCTGGGGCAGCCAGCAAGATTCCAGCTCATTAAGGTGGCCACATTGGTCCCTGCAGCCCCTGTCCCACTGCCCCCAGCAGTCCCCCAACATGCCAGTGTGTAATGAGTGCTGCCTATGGGGGGTGCAGGGCTGCCTTCCGCCTGGTGTCACTGCCACTCATCAAAATGGCACAGCTGTGAGTTCTGTCGCAATCCGTCACATACCCTCCTGGGATCCTCCCTCAAGCACCCCCTGACTTTGGGGCACCCCCTGCAGCCCCCCAGTACCCTGTTTCTAAGCCTCCCATTCCCTTCCTGATTACCCCTCCCTGCATCTCTTCCTGTGGTTCTCCCATAGGTTTGAGGCCCTAGCTAATTGCAGGATCAAAAGGGGGGCATGATGTGTAAAGTTTGCTCACTCCTGGTTTAATGCGTTTCACTCCTGTGTCTTACTGAGATTGCTATTCAGGATTCAGCATTTTTCCTGGTGGCTCAAAGATGTACGTTTTCATCAAAGCAAACATTTGCAATGTGTTGAAGCTGTGTAATCAGAAACTAGTGCCTAATGTCTTCTCCGCTCATGGAGCTTGAACAATACAGGTCTTGTGTAGAGACACAAAATATTTTATACTCTTTCATAGTGTAATGTGTAGCCTGGAAGCTATTTAACAGCAAAATAACAGGTAGTGCAAAGTTGATTCTTTTGACCTTGTTGTATTAGTTGTGACTGTATTTATCGAGTTTATAAAATCTGCTTTGGAAGGAAAATCAAAGATGGAAGCAAGGGCTTAGCTCTTTTCCTCACAAAAGTGTATATTATGATTTGAAAACTCAATTCTTAGGCAAGTGTGCATGAGTCCAGGAGCAGCTCATCGTAGTGAAGTTGAAGCACACTCTGAACATATCAGAGAACAGAACTGAACTCTGCCTTTGTGAACTCTTTGTAGTATCAGCTGTCTTTGTGCTATTGGTGTAGCCTAATGACATCATGACAATCCTGCAGACAATGCTTCTGGTGGCTCTTTAAATTGGGATTTTTGTTTGTTTGTTTGCTTGCTTGTTTGTTTTTTGCACGAGAGAACTGTAGGGATCCATGGTAAGAATTCTAAATTAACGTATCAAAGTTCTTAGGTATCATACTTATTTTGCCAGCTAATTTAATGCACCATTCCTTTGGACAATGCTTGTTTGGGTTATGAAGCTAACCAATCCTGAAGTTAGGGGAGTATAATAGGATGTAGGAAGCTACATCTGACATGTTTCAGTCTGGGAAAACAAGGTGATCTTCTGATAGGGATATGCACTGGGGTATGAGTGGGGTAAGCGATCTTGTAGGATAAAAGGGAATGTTTTGTGAGTTAAATTTAGGCTCTAGAAAGAATGTTACAAATTTGTTTTATATGCAATCGTTTGTTTCCAGTATGATTTCTTGCTATCATTTGAA